>NC_138369.1:44329614-44409577 GCF_054177405.1 Leptonychotes weddellii | reverse complement strand
TTTGTTCCATTTCTTTGAAAAAAGTGGATGGTATTTTGATGGGGATTGCATTGAATGTGTAGATTGCTCTAGGTAGCATTGACATCTTCACAATATTTGTTCTTCCAATCCATGAGCATGGAATGTTTTTTCCATTTCTTTGTGTCTTTCGAGGACCCTTCTTTGATGCCAGGCCCCAGTCACCATCTAGAAAGCAGATTCCCCATTTGACTGATGGACAAGTAGAGATAGGCCCAGAGAGGCCCAGCAGGTTCCCTGAGGTCAGACAGACAAAAGCCAAACCCTACAAATCCCCAGGTCCAGAGAGAGCAGCTGCAGGCTCCCCAGACCCTGTAGCCACAATCTTTAAAACCTGTCCCTGCCCCGGTCTGAAGGGCCCCCCAGAGGAGACCTCAGCGGGGCCTGCTCAGAGCCCCCTTCCTTCCCCTTCCTTATCTCTTCTCCCCAACTGCACCAGGGGCAGAGGAGCTGTTACCAGGGTCCAGCAGGTCCTGGCAGCTGAAGGCCTAAGCCAGCAATCCACAGCCCCACTTTCTGGCCATCCCAAGGTGCTGTGTGACCATGAGACAGTCCTCAAAAGGAAGTAAAAACTAATGGGCTTTTGCTGGCAGGGTGCCCTCAAGGACCCAAAGGGCTCCTTGGTATTGAATAGGCAAAAGCAACAGGCAGGGTTGGGGATCAGGGGAACAGAGTGAATCCTGCTCAACCACCATACCCTTGGTTTCTAGAAGCCAGTCCAAGGAGAGTAGCTCATGAAAATGGAGAGAAGACTCATATTTATTGTGTATCCAATATATGCCACGCCCTTACTGGGCTCTGGGCTCACAAAGTCATCCCATGTTACAGCTGTCCAAACTGAGACTCAGAGAAGCCAAGTCACTTACCCAAGGTCACACAGCAGAGCCTGGATTTGAAGTCAGGTCTTTACAATTCCAGACCCCAAACGCTTTCCATGGTCCTGGGCTATCTCTAAGTGTCCTAAATGTTCCAGTAACTGCTGTAATCTATAATGGGGGGGAGGGAGGGGGCATCAATGAAGCACGCAACAGTCTTCCCATTTACAAAGCATGTAGCAGAGGCAGAGAGTAACAAAAGTCCCATAAAGCAAAGTGCTGGGGCTCTGCATCTCAAGTCACTCCCCTGAAGCCCAAAAGAGCACATTTCCATGGACTGGGTGTCTGTTTAGCAAGGTTCACCTGAGTTTCCCGGTCTCTGGAGCTTCCACTGGTGTCATTTGTGATGAAGGAGGAGCACCCTGGTTCCCCTCCCCCGGTCATCACATGGTGCTGACCTCCAGCTGGATGCCCAAGGCTCCCTTCCAGGCTTGCTGTGGAGCTTGAATGCATTTATGCAGCCCATACACCAGGCAACAAAAAACAGCAGCTTTCACTCTGTGTGCTCAGTGAGGTGAGTGCCTTACGTAAACGTGCTCCCTCCGTCCTCTCAGCCACCAACGAGGGAGTGCCTGTCCTCACCCCCATTTTGCAGATGAGAAAACTGAGGCACAATGGGTAAGTAGCTAGGTCGTAGGCGTGCGGCAGTGAAGTAGCACAGCTGGGATTCAAACCCAAGGCTGGTCTGATGTCAGTTAGCATTAGCACAACTATGATGATCATTAGCACTAAAGGCTGGTCCAGCTAAACAACTTAAAATTATTGGAAAAGTCTGGAATTCCAAAAGAATGACAGAGTGGCATCGAGGACCTTGTGCAATGAAGTGGTTGTTTACTAGCCTGCAAGGAGTGACTGGTTCAGTGAAAGCCGTGGAATTTTCCAGGGACACATACTTCTGGGCCACATCATTCTGGACCATCCCAAGCTTAGGCCCACCAGCTAGCCTTGACCTCCACTCCTCCGAGAGCTGGAAAACATTCCCTGATACCACTTGGCCTTTTTGTCATGTTGCTTTTGACCCCCGGCTTCCCAGAAGCTCCTGCTGGGGTCTCCCAAAACTGTTCTCTCTTCCTTGGGACTGAATTGGACTTCCAGACAGTCAGCCATGGGCCTTTGGCAATGTGAGGCCAGCACATGGCAGAGGAGGCCACTGGGCTCAGGGACAGTGGGCAGGCCATGTCCAGTGTCAGATTCCAGGCGTGGATTCAAACTCCAGATCTGCTGTGTGACCCCAGGTGAGTAGCCACCCCTCTCTGAATCACTTCTCTTGGCCAGCTTGAGAATTAAAATGAATACTTGGTGTAAGTGATTTGTGAATGGTCCCGTCCCCTGCCCAGCCGCCTTGAAAGGGAACCTCTCTGAGTTTTCCAGGGATGGATAGTCGGGTGCTGCTCAGGGTCACTTTCCATGGAGAAGGCTGTTCACCACCTTCTGGTGGGAAAAAGGGCCTGGGCTAGTCCTGGCTGCAGCACCCACCTTGGCTGTCCCCTCCCTTTTCTGAGCCTCAGTTTTCTCATCTGTAAGTGGAGGTAATAAATCTCCCCCCCCGGATCCTTGTGGGGATGCAGGAGACAGGGTGCATGGAGGAGTTTGGAGAGACCCTAGGACTCAGCACCCCATGGATAGGACCTGAGGCTTTTGTACCAGATGTGTCTGCTCTTTTCTTTTTCTGTTCACAAGGTGGGCCTGGCAGGCCTCAAGCAGCCTGGGGAACCAGACCGGGAGGCTCAACAGTGCAAGGGTGTGGGAGGCAGGGTCACTGTAGGACAGATAAGCAGCCCACAGCCTGGAGTGTGGGTGTCCTCGCTGTGTGTGTTGGCGGAGGGGGGAGTGCTTCATACTTGCCATGCCCTGAGCTCTGGCTGGGGCATTCACAGTCTTCTCCCGGAACCAGGAAGGAGGTCTCAGTGACTCCCATTTTGCAAAGGTGGACACTGCAGCTCAGGGAGGACAGTGAGTTACCCAGGATCGTACAGGGGCAGTGGCCGGATTAGAACCAGCCTGTGGGACATCAGGCCTGGCACTGTGGTTCCTGCCCCCACCCCCTTTCCCCCTGGGCCTTCTGTCTGGAGACCTGCCTCACAGTTGCTGGAAGCATGAAAGGAAAGCACATCAGCAAAACTGCCCTCTAGACCCTAAAGCACTTGCAGTACTGATCGCCTTCATTCTGTTACGTCCTCACTTCTCTTTTCTCATGAATCAGGCCTCTCCCCCATGTTGGGAGCCGCCATGGACCTCACCTCATTGAAGTTCAACCCTCACAATAGATCCCCCAGACAAAGAATATTCGTCCCTTTTTACAGAGGTGAAAACTGAGGCTCAAAAGGTAAAGTCATTTGCCCAAGATCTCACACCTAGAACAAAGGCAGGAAACCAAAGAGCTTACCACCCAGATGCATTGAATAAATTGGATCATGCTCATCTAATTATTGACATTTTTTTACTCGGCAGAGCAGGGATTTAAATCCAGACCTGTATGCTTCTCCTGCCTGGCTGACCCCGCTCTGCCTGCTTCCTTCTGCTCTCTGCAGGATGTGCGACGGCCCAGGGTGGGGCAGAGGATGAAGGGGAGGCAGAGGCCGGCTGGATCGAGGGGGCGGCCATCCTCCTCTCGGTCATCTGTGTGGTCCTGGTCACGGCCTTCAATGACTGGAGCAAAGAGAAACAGTTCCGGGGCCTGCAGAGCCGCATCGAGCAGGAGCAAAAGTTCACCGTGGTTCGGGCTGGCCAGGTGGTCCAGATCCCTGTGGCCGAGATTGTTGTTGGGGACATCGCCCAGGTCAAATATGGTGAGTGTCCCAGCCACAGGGCCAGGTGCTAGAGCTAGAGTCTGGGCAGAGGTGGGACAGGACAGGCAGACCCAGAGAGGCTGGCCCAGGGAAGGGGTCCGGTCCCTGAAGGCTAATCCTGAGCCAGGATGTCTTCTGAGATCCTTTGGGAAGTAAAAGACTACTTCCTAGAGGAGGTAGGATTCCAGAATCCATTTAAAGTCAGAAATGGCAAATACAGAGCACATGTGCTACCATTCTCACAACCTGCACCTGTAGCAGACATTACTAATCAATCACAGCTCAGAGCCTAGATACAGAAGTCTTCTCAACGCAATACTGCAAGGACCACTAACACTCAGAATGCGTTTATGAGGTGAAATCCATTTCCTACATCTGATTGGGCTATTGATGGATGGTTGTTGGGCTAGAGAAGGTGTCATAGGGAGTGGATGTGGGTGAGCAAACATTCTAGGCCTGTGATGCTGCCATGGAAGAAGTGGTCAGGCTGGCTGGTGCCAAACGGGGTGTAGGCAAGATATGTCCTGGGTAAGCAGAGGCGGAAGATGGGGGAGAGATTGCGGTGCCCTCTTCATTCCACCTTAGGGAGCTTGGTTTCCTCTGATAATGTGCCTGTCTTCGGGTCCCCTCAGCATAGTCAGGACAGACTCGTCCCTTCCAAAATGATTTCCCTAACCATAGGTGAGACCAGAGAAGCATGAATCATTGAGAAAACTGGACCCCAAATCCATACCAGGCCAAGAGAAGCACTTTATAAACAGAAGTACATGCCCACTCAAGCTAGGATTGTTCTTGGGCCCAGCCTCAGTCCTCCAGGCCTTGTGCCATTCCTCTTGGCTCCAGGCTTCAGCTGCCTATTGCCTGTGATGGGCACCATCTTAGTTCCCACACCCTGGGAGCTCGAGGCAGCAGGTGCCCAATGGTGAGCTTGACCTTGCAATCACACCTTTAAGGGAATGTTCCAAGACCCTCCAGCCACCTGACAACCTGCTGACTCTGTTGCCCTTCCTCCCACCAGGTGACCTCCTCCCTGCTGATGGCCTCTTCATCCAGGGCAACGACCTCAAGATTGATGAAAGCTCCCTGACGGGGGAGTCTGACCAGGTGCGCAAGTCCGTGGACAAGGACCCCATGTTGCTATCAGGTGAGATGTGGCCCAACGGTGAGCTCACTCCCATTGCCGGTTCCTGCCTCTATGCTTCCGGGGTGGAGGGGCACCTGTGTCCCCATCATGAGGCTGGAAGTTCTCAGAGACTTTGTTCCTTGGCTCCAGACCCTTTCCCCCAACAAATGTACTTTGAGCCTACTGTGCACTCAGCATTGCTCCAGGCCCTGAGGACAGTACAGTAAATAAAATCGACAAAGAATCCCTGCCCTCACGGAACTTACTTTCTAGTAAGCCTGTTCTTATCAGGGATAGGAAAGAATCCATCAGGTGATGATTACTTTAGATACTTGCCATGTGCCAGGCACTGGGCTGGGTGCTGGGGATACAGCAGGGAGGGAGGCTGATGAGATCACTGCCCGGAGAAGCTTGCGGTGTAATGAGAAGAGACGGACATTGCAAAGACCCCAGAGGGTGGTAGGTATATGACGGAAATAAAGCAAAACAACGGGAGGCAGGTGGCTGGGGAGGTCAGAGGAGGCCATGTTTGAGTTGCGTTGTGAATGAGGAGAGAGAGCTGGCTTTGTGGCTTTTGGGGGGAAACATGTACCAGGCAGAGGGAACAACAAGTACAAAGGCCCTGAAGCAGGAAGATTGTGAGCAAAATGGAGAGGGTGGAGGGCCCAGATGTCAGGTCTCGTGGGCCATGGTCAGGAGTTTGGAAATTTTCTAAGCGTGATGAGGATCATCTGAAATAGTTTTCAGCAGTGAACTGGTCACATTTACATTTTTTAAATCTCCCTCTGGCTGTTGCAGGGGAAAGAGAGGAGGCAGAAAGGCCTTGGAGATGTGAGGCCCCAGCTGGATGAGACACGCCCCTAACAGAGACACACAAAGGGCCTCCTTGTCCAGCACTGCTCAGCAAACATCCCCTGAGCAGCTGTTCTGGGACAGGCCCTGTGCTGAGCACTGGACCCATGATGACTCAGAGCCTCCCCCTGGCCTTGAGAGCCCCCAGCCCACAGAGGCTGAGGGGAGCAGACCTGCAAACAGCTAATTCCACAGTAGAGGAGTGAGGAAGAGGTGAGAAAGCCAAGAAAGGAACAGTACTCCCCAAAGTGGAATTGAGCGGGGTTTTAAAGGGTGAGTAGGAGCTCACCAGAGGTGTGGAGAAAGGGCCTCTTAGCAGAGGCAAATGTGTGCAAAGACACAGAGGCCTGAAGGAATATGGGATGTCCTTGCAATACAAAGAGAAAGATCAACAGGTCTGCAGGGTAGGATGGTAGAAAGAAATGAGAATCAGCACTGGGGCATTTATTTATCCAGAACTTATTTGACCAACATTTATTAAGTAGCTACTGTGTGCCAGTGATTGGTGGGACAAATAAGGTTCCTGCCATCCTGGAGCTTAGAACCTTGTAAAAAGAAACAGACGATAAAGGAACAAGAATGCAAATATGTAAATTTCAAATATTCAGATGAAGACATTAAACCATTATAATGAAATAGAGACTCTGAGGAAAGGAACAGGAATCGTGTTGGTCAGGGAAGGCCTGTCTGAGGAGCTGAAACCAGCACAATGAGAAGAAAGAGCATTCCAGGTGGAGGGACAGCAAGTGCAAAGGCTCTGGGGTCTAAGAGATCATAGAAAGACTTGAATGCCTTCTTGGAACATTGGGCCTCATGGGGGTTCTGTAAATGGTCATGGCTCCGTGGCCCTGGTTCTGACCTCTAAGCTGAAGGACTTGGCAGAGAGGCAATTGTCCCTGGGAGAAGTGGTCTGGTGGGTCATGTGGATCGGTGGAAGTCAGGTGGAGGCACTGAGCCTAAATGGATGGGTGACAAAGGTTCCAGACAGTTTGGAGAAGGGAGAGGAGGGGTAGGTTCCTTGCAGGAGGCTGAGGAAAGAAAATGTTCAGAATCACTGATTCGGTGTATCCCAGACCAGCCAAGGAGATGGGCACAGGGGCAAGGAGACTCTGGAAAAGACTCAGACGGGGCAGAGATGGATGGGAAGTCAGCTAGCCAGCCCAAGTCAAACCAACTTTTTTGGTCTTTACCTACACTTCTAGCTGGAAGCCCAGGTAAATAGTATGGACCCCGGGCCTCTGGATGTCAGGAGACAACAGCCAGGGTCTCCTGAGATGTCCGTGTGGGCAAAAGAGAACAGGATGTGCTAGAAGCTAGGAGACTCTGGTGGGTTTGTGCTGATTCTTGGATTGCTGGTAATCCAGTGGCCTTCCCTGGAGCTTTGTCCTGTTTCAGTATGGAAAGTGTGCCCACCAACTTTGCAGAGACCATGAGTGCAGGGAGGATGGCAAAAAGAAAGCAAGAGGGAGGACCCACCAAGATCGCCAGAGTGCAGTGTGAGCTAGACTTAAAGTGATCCTTGGCTGTGAACTGCAGCACTGGCATTCAAAAGCACAATTGCATGGGGCTGGGAGGGGCAGGTGGCTTAGCCCCAGCTCCTGGAGAAGGGTGGGGGGCGGGGAGAAGGGGGTAGAGTCAGCCCAATAGAAGGCAGTCTAATTGGAAAGAGAAGAATTCTATAATAGAACCATTCTAGGACAAAAAGGCTGCCAAAAGGTAATGAGTTCCCGGTCACTGATGGTGTGAGAGCAGAGCCTCAACAGGCTGTGGGGTGCTGGGGGTGTTGTAAGGTAGACCCAAGCCCTGGATGGCCAGTGCATTCAATGCCCTCCCAGGCACGCAAGTCACAGATTCATCATACCCACCCTCACCCTGTACCTCTGCTGCAGATGCATCTTTGTTCCCTCCACCCTGCCCCTGCTGAGGCTGCTCCCTCCTCCTAGATGGCCCTCTCCCTTCCTTGTTACACATTTAACTCCTGTCCATCTGCTCAGGCCCCACCTCCTCCAAGAAGCCTTCTCTGCCCACCACTGCCCTTGGGCAGTCACCCCCAGACGGCTTGGGACACACATTTCACCCCATGACCCCCACACTGTGCTTGGCCCATTCGAGCACAGCCCCCTAATGTAGACTGAGTTTGGCTGAGTGCAAACCATCTCAGATAAAGTAAAGAGTTAAATGCATCCAGTTCTGCCTCCCAAAGAGATCTACTGGTCTCACTTGTATGGGCCCCGTCCAGCCTTGGCCATATGCAGATGGACAGACACCATCATCATTGCGATGCACTTGTCCATGGGTCCTCTCACCCAGACCTGTCCAGCAGCTGGGAGCCCTGAGCGTAAAGCACCAGGAGCTCCATCCCTGGGCCCTGCACACTGTAGGGGCTCCAGCACTATCTTCTAGAGAGAGGGAGGCTAAGGCTATTATAGAAAAGGCTGGGTTGGGCTAGACTGAGGCAGATCTGGGCTTGGGAGTGAACTCACTGTGTGGCCTTGGGCATGTCACACCCCTTCTCTTGACCTGTGAGGACAGTAGGGATGCCCTGGGGTATGATGTAGGGGGAGCCCCTCCCTAGCCCAGTGCTAGCAGATGGATGCCCACAACAGACTGGCTCCCTCCCCATTCCTCAGATGGAGCCTGGATTTGGGGGGGTGAAACAGGTCTGGGTTCAAATCCCTACTGCCCTCATTTGCTGGGAGACCCTGGACAAGCTTTTTACCCTATCTGAGCCTCTACTTCCTCGCTTGTAAAATGGGGTGACCCCAGCTGATGAGGTTGTGCAGTGTCCGTTTCCCCTCTCTCTTTTCTCATCTTGAATATCTCCCCTTCCCCCTCTCTGAGCTTTCCCCATCCAGCTCCTCCCCACCTTCAGCCTGCATGAGCCTGCCTCCTCCGGGGGGGTTTCCTTGATTGTTCTCTTCCCTAGTGCTCTGAACTCTGGATAACTGCCATCTGGATGCTCATTTTTGTGCATGACAGAGACCTCGGACCCTTTCCCTGTGCTGGGAGGCCTTGCTGGGCCTTCCAGTTGAATGGCCCCCCGGGGAAGACAGAGGGACCTGGCTAGGGGCCCCTGCAGGGTCCTCATGGTAGTGCAGAAACCCCCTCGGGGTGTCTGGCACACTGGTGCAGCCTACAGGAAGGCAAAGAACACCCTGGCGCTGGGAGCAGTTGGCCCAACCATGCCCAGCCTGTGACCCTGGACAGGTCCATTCACCTCCCTGAGCCCCCATGTTGGTGTCTGTGCAGTGGAGGAGTTGCTGGGGGGGGTGCCCTTCCCCCCTGCCTACCCCACAGGGCTGTTGTGGGGACCCCATGCATGGATGGATGTCACTGTCCTTTGTAAACGGTACTGCTGCGAGGGGCTGTGTGGTGTGGAACAAGCATAACATTTGGAGGCAGAACACCTAGGTCCCAGACCTCTGTTGGCTCCAGCCGTGACCTCTGCCTGTCAGGTCCTCAGTCTCCCCATCTGACAAATGGGGACAGACCAGCCTTTGGAAAGACTCGGATGTGCCAGGCCTCAGAGCACAAAGAAAATCCCAAAGGCCCGGAGCTCATCTCCCAGGATGGACAGGCAGGCGGACACAGACCAGGCAGAGTAGAATGTTCAGAGTCACAAGGTACCCCTGCATGGGGTCAGCAGGGAGAGCACAGACACCAAAGCAAGAGCCTGACTGCTTCTCACTGCTGCCCGCAGAAGCCCCCCGGCCCTGGTGTGGCTGCGACGTTCACAGTGTGGAGGGGGCCAGAACCCACATTTCATGTACAATCTCCCAGTGTTTCACTGTTAGCGAGAAATTCCCATTCTTTAAAAGCCCGTGTGGAGCAAGGAGCATGTGGGTGAGCCCTAGAGTACAAACTCCGACCTGGGCCTTTATTTTTTTTGAGTTTTCTACTTTAAGATCATTTCAAACTTTCAGAAAAGTTGCAAGATGAGTGCAAAGAACACCTGAATGCCCTTCCTTCTGATTCAGCTGTTGTTAACCATTTTGCTCCAGTCGGGAGCTCACTGTGTCATGCGGTCATGATGGCCCTTTGCCCCCTGACACCTCAGGCGGATCTCCTAAGAAAAGGGTTTGCTCACGTGTGACCATAGCACAGCTAGCCATTCAGGAAGCTCAGCATTGATGCTATACCATTACCAGAAGGTTCCATACGTATTCACGTCCCTCGACTGTCCCCACAGCGTCCTCCAGGCCAGGACCCGGTGCAGGACCTGTGTGGCATCTATGTGTCCTGCCCCTTCAGCCTCTTTTTGTGGAAGGCCAGTGGTTTCTAACGCCCTGGGGTCCTGAATCCCCTTGACAGTCCCATGGAAGCAGTGATCCCTCTTGTGAGAAAGAAATGCCCTGACTTGTGACTTTGCAGCCTTCCAGGAGATTTGCAGATCCCTAGAGAACCCTGGGCTGGTCTCGATTTGCAGCTGAGGAAACTGAGGCCCAGAGCAGGAGTGTAAATCGCCCCAGAAGGCAGGGCCAGAGCGAGACCCCAGCCCTCCAGCCTCCCAGCCCCAAGCTCTCCCTGAGCCTCCATATGCAAGCTCGCCTCTGAGGACCCTGGAGCTTTATGACGCGGCAGCAAGGCCTATTTGGAGCGTTTATACTAAATTCCATTGGGAGACCAGCGACTAGGCGCCATCTGTGTGGCCAGGGAAGGGCCAGGGGCCAGGGGCCAGGGTTGGAGGGTATCCCCAAAAGCAGCAGGGCCTACTCCTGCAGGCCCATTGGCTCAGCCCCCGGCAGGACCCCCAGCCACCTCCACCACCCCTGGAGCCAGAGCGTTAACAGCACGAAGTTGCACGGGACATCGGCAGACCCTCTCAGGCCTGCTGCCCACCCTGCCCGCCAAGCGGAAGGCCAGGCACGGAGAGCCGGACCTGCCACCACTGCCGCTGCCTCCAGGGAACCTAGGACGACACCGTGACTGCCGCTCGGCCCGCGCTCTCTCCATTACACTACCCTGCCTCTTCTCCATGAGAGGCAGCGGGGTGTAGTGGATAGAGCACGGGTTCAAGTCCCGGCTCCACCACTCACAGCTGTGTGACCCAAAGGCCATCACTCGACCTCTCTGAGCTAGAGAGGCCACGGGGAGGGGAGGGGCTCGGGGTTGTACTTGCACCAAACCTACCTCACAGGGCTGTTGTGAGGAGGACAGGCTTGTGGGCGCTGAAATGCTTGGCCAGCTCTCTAGTGCTCTGCAAGCATGTGTTATTACTGTTATTAACTGTGTTGATAACAATAATGATGAAGGAACCACTCCTGGGCTGGGAACTGCATTGGCTTCGCTTGGTGCTTGTGCCCGGAGGCAGATAAGAATTCCCACAAATGGCCTTTATCCCTTCTTCACATCTCTACCACCAGAGAGAGACCCCTCCCCTCTCCTGTCCAGAAAGAGGCCTGGGAAGTCAAAACCAGGAGAGCGAGGAGCCCTAGGTTCAAGCCCCAACCTGTGCCTCAGGACTGTGCAACCTCAGTCAGCCATTTGCCCTCTCTGGGCTCAGAAGCTTCCTTCTGTAAAACGAGGCCCCTCCAGCTCTGCCACCGGCGGCTCAGACTGCCCCACTTGCCATTGCATGGGGCTCTGGGCCCAAGACAGCCAACATCTGGACCAGGTGGGGACCATCTCCTGTTGCTCCGAGCCGGTCTAAGGCAGAGATGGCCTTTGAGCCAGCCGTTGAGAAGGTTCTGGCCCAACCTCTGCTTGCCAGATCAAAGGCCACAGGACTCCCCTGTTGGGGGGAGGAGATGAAGGCTCAGGTGGGACAGGACAGGCCATCCCGTCGGTGGGAGCCACAGCATTCCCTGGGCCCTTTCTCTGTCATGGATGGATGGCTGCTGGGTGGCTGACACAGCTCCCCCTCCGTTCCCCTGCCTCCATCTCGCACCGCAGAGTGGTCCCAAACAGCTCTGCCTCCAACTTCTCCAGGAGCCTTCCCAGCAAGGTGGAAAGAACTGGCGCCACACCCCAAGTCCACGCCGGCTCCGCCCTCCCAGGCTGGATGCAGGGATGGCCCCTCCGGGCTGCTCCCGTCTGTGAAATGGGAGTGAGGATGGTCACTCACAGGGTGATTATGACAGCCACGTGGAGAAAGTAGCTCAGATAGTACTTGGCACAAAGGGACCGCTCACTCTTACATATTAATGCTCTCCCTCCCTGCCCCAGAAATACTCCCAGTCGCTCCCCATTGAACACCAAGGAGACCCAACTCTGCAGCCCTCCACTCCGATCATGCCATAATCCAGCTTCTCTCCTGCTCTTCCCCTCATGGCCCTGAGCTTCAGTCCAGCGTCTCTGCTGCCATCCCGCTCTTCTACCTCCCCGCCTTTGCCTGGGCCGTGCCCCACCAGTCCAGCAGGCCCAGGGTCTCTGTCGTCTTGTGTTGTGGTTGATCTGTGTTCCTGTCTGCTCCCCTCAACCTCAGCTACACCATGAGCTCCTTCTGGGAGGGCAGAGACCTCCCTTTGGGCCCCAGAGCCTGACACAGAGTTGGCAATCCACCACATGTGTCCATCAAGTGAAGGAGTGTGGCCCCAGGCAGGAAACACCACACACGGTCAGTCTGTCCACACAGGATCCCATCTAAACCGAGATCCCAACTCCTGAGATACAGCGTTTTCATGGAGACTGCCCTACCCCACCCAGGAGTGGCCCTGTCTCTCTGGGACCCTTGGTGCCCAGACTTCATTGCTGAGAGGCGATGACGTAAGTTAGACCCTCCTGTTCTCCAGAGGACAGACTGAGGTCCAGAGAGGAGAGGGCTGGCCTCAGGTCACACAGCAAATCAGAAGCAGACAGCAGACGGTTCCCAGGTCCCACCCACCCCTCGGCCCAGAGCGCTATCTACCCGCCCCCTGTGCTCACGTATTCTGAGGGGCTCCGTGAGACTAGAGGAGGTGGGGGCTACAGGATGGTGGCAACGGACCATGGACATTGAGGTCCTGGTGCAAGGCCCTGCCAGGGCCTCCCACCCAGCCAAAGGGTTCTCAGCTCTGCAGCTACCCAGACACCCTGCCGTGTTCCTTTGGGAGATTTAGTCAATCAACCTTGACTTGGTTCTACCATTAGAGCTGTAGCCTGTGGGGTCAAACATCGCCCTTTGAGGGGTATTCTGGAGCTGGGGTACGATTGCTGCAGGGGGTGACCTGGTCCCTTCAATTCTTCCTCTGCTAGGAGGGGCAGCAGGCTCTGAGGTCCTGGTAGGGGAAGGGATGGCCCAGTGAGGGGTGGGGAAGAGTGTGAGGCTAGGATGAATCTGACCCTTTGCCAAACCATAAAGATGGCTTCTGAGGGGTGTAGAGAGTCTCCATCCTAAATGTAACACATACCTACCAGGGAAAGTATTAAAAAAGGAGGCAACAGTAAAAAAAAAAAGTGTGCTGGAGTTCCAGCTACAAGCTGGGCTCTGCTAAGGGGAGACTTGCACTCAGAACCTACCCTCAAGGAGCTAGCAGTCTAGTTGGGGAGCCGGCCTGGAAGCACCCCCAGGGGAAACTGTAGGTAGGAGGGCAGTTCAGAGGAGAGAGATGAAGTGGAGGTCAGGGAAGGCCACCTAAGAGGGGCCTTCATCCTGAGCCTAGAGGAGGAGGTTTGGGGCCAGAGGAGGGAGAAGGGCGCTCAGGAAGGGGTAACTATGTGAGCCAAGGTGAGGGACTGAACACAAATCCCTAGTGAGCTGCATGCTCCCAGGGCAGAAGCCATGGGGCAGGAATCAGTGATTAAGGGTCGGAAGCAAGCTGGGTTCTCACCCAGGGCACGCTGAGAGATATTTGGACCTTGGAGATGCTACTGAGGGTGTCTGGGCTGGGGGACAGTGGTTAGAGCCATGGCCAGGGGCAGGGGGAGCTGCTGGGGCTCAGCTCCCCTGGCCCATCTAATGCTGGGGCCTGGAGGACCACCCTGAGGCTCATCTAAGGCTGAGCAGGGCATGTGCTGTGCCTTCACCCCGTGCCCTCATGTCCCATGTCTCACGTTGTGGCTGGAGGCTGCCTCCCTGGCTTCCTCCTCCCTCCTCCCTGCCTCCTTGGGCAGAGCTGTCAGCTCCCTGCTGTGATGGGAGTGATAGATTAGAAGGTGATTTGGGGTCTGATTATCTTGAGTGGAAATTGGCCCCCTGTGTATTTTTCCATCCTGCTCTGGGCTGGGGAGGTGGGGACTGGCCTCCCCATTACCACCCAGGCAGAGCAAACATTTTCCAAATGTGTTTGAGACCAGGGTGCGAGGGCCTGTCTTCCTGACATGGGGACTTGTATGTGACAAACAGAATCAGCTTGAGAGATGGGGAGGCATTCAAATCCTGGCTCTGCCCCCACAAGCCGATGACCCTGGGCAAGCCACTTCTCCCTGAACCTCAGTTTTCTCCTCTGTAAATGCAGGGCCAGGGTGAGGACTAATGAGATGACGCCCTATGAAGGGTTTAGCTCGAAGCCTGGCACACAGAAGGTGTCCCATGGAGGTCAGTGCTGGCCACGGCCACTGCCATCTGCACTCTGAATCAGTGCAGTATGTTCCTCCCTCACCTTGAAAGATCTGGTGACGCCCCCCCCGCCACGTGACCTCCCCCGGACCCCGGGCTCCTCATCTGTCTAATATTGCTGATATTTCACAGTGCCCCGCGCACCCCACACCAGCTAAGCCAGTGCACAGAAATCTTGTCAGCAAGTTATAGTTACCAATTCCTGCCAGTGGGCCTTGGTTGTCCCGGCTTGTGCCCCTTGGGTGAGTAGATGGGTTCCGGGGTCTGCCTGGGCTGCTCAACCTCTCGTCAGTGTCCAGGGTCATCCTGTGGTCCCCACTATTCCCTGCCCAGAGACACAAGAGCACTGTCCTTCTGTCCTGGGAATGAACAAGGAGCCCGCCGAAGAGCTCACCATCTGAACATCTGGGTTCTGTTACAGCTCACCGGGTTTTGCACCACCTCTGGGAGCCTGTGTGACTTGGTTTACCCATGCACAGATAGACTGACCTTTACCCGCCATGAAGGAATTCACTGGAGAGTGTCCATCTGTCTGTCTGTAAAGCATTTTAAGACCATGAGATCTTAGAGGGCAAGGGGCTAGAACGCACACATACACCCACACGCACATGCATCTGCCTTCGGCTCAGGTCGTGATCCCAGGGTCCTGGGATCAAGCCCCGCGTCAGGCTCCCTGCTCAGCAGGGAGCCTACTTCTCCCTCTCCCGCTGCCCCTCCCCCTGCTCGTGCACGCTCTCTCTCCCAAATAAATAAATTAAATTAAAAAAAAAAAAAAAAGCAAGTCATCAGGGCCTTTTAGCCCTCCGCCCCAGTCTGGTGCTTTCTGTGCAGCCCGAGGATGTCCTGAGATGCTCCCCTCTCCGTTGGGGAAGGAAACACATGCTGCATTGAAGAGACCTTTCTACCCAGGGTAGTAAAAGTTTAAATTTAAAATAAAAATGGGCGCCTGGAGGTGCAAACTGCACTTACCTGGATTCTTGACTAAACAGCGGAGCCACGGGCAGGCCGAGGGGCCTCCCCAGGGGTGCCCGGAGCCCACTGCAGGAGACCCCATGCAGGCCGACCCTGTGAGTGGCCTGTGGATCTGTGACAGCTCCTAGGACACAGTGACACGTCTCTGGCACCAGCCTGAAGATAGAGGGCTGGCTGTGCCCACATCTCCTCTGTTGGGACCAGGCCAAGGTAGCAGCCGGCCACGTCCCAGGCTGGATCCCAGCCGCCCCCCGACCCCACCCTGGGCTCACCTGTATCCCCAGTGAGGCCACAGCTTCAGCAGGTTTGCTTTTTTTTTTTCCCAACTCTTTTATCGTGGTAAAATACACATAAAATGTACCACATTAAGCATTGTTAAGCATACAGGTCCTTGGTGTTACGGACATTCACACCGTGGCACCACCATCACCACCGTCCACCTCTGGCACTCTTCATATTGCAAAACCAAACCTCCAGAGGTATTGAACAGTAGCCCCCTGGAACCTCCCTCCCTGGCCCCTGGCAACCACCATTCCGCTCTCCGTCCCTGCGACTTTGACTGTTCTATGGGGCTCCTGCCTCGGAACCCACAGCAGCTGTCCTTCTGTGCCTGGTATCTTGCACGGAGCGTAATGTCCTCAAGGCTCATCCGTGTTGTAGCCTGTGTTAGAACTGCCTTCCCTTCGAAGGCCAAATAATATTCCGTTGTGTGTATATAGCACGGTTTTCAGCAGCTTCACCTTTGCATTTTATCCTCAGTCTGGCATGAACCCCCGCCCCAAGTGAACCTTGGACCACCTGCCTTCTGCGCCTGCAGGTTGGGAAGACCTGTGTCTCACAGCAGCTGACACCGAAACCCCAAAGATGAATAAAAGTGGAACCACTCTGATAACAGGTCTCCCTCGCCCCCCTCAGCCCACTCTCCTGCCCCTCAAAAGAATTCCAGGGCCCTTTTTTTTTTTTTAAAGATTTTATTTATTTGACAGAGAGAGACACAGCGAGAGAGGGAACACAAGCAGGGGGAGTGGGAGTGGGAGAGAGAGAAACAGGCTTCCCGCTGAGCAGGGAGCCTGATGCGGGGCTCGATCCCAGGACCCCGGGATCATGACCTGAGCTGAAGCAGACACTTAACGACTGAGCCACCCAGGCACCCCATCCAGGGCCCTTTAAAACCCAGTTTGAAAATCCTAAAATTCTACAAAGGGGGTTTTCTTGCACCGTGGAGCCTGGGGAGGTCTAGTGTTATCACGTACCACCCATACTCAGAATAAAGCTTTAAAATGCATAAAATAAAATACACTGGATCACAAAGAAAGTCCATTATATTGAAGTAGTTAACATAATAAACTGTGTAATGGAGTAATGTATGTGCTTCTTTGTCAGCACCCTAATAACCAGGTCTGGCAGGTAGTCTAATAACCTCTGTGCTTGTAAGATTAGGATGAGCATAAATGATTGCAACAACTACAAAGTCATAGGATAGAGAACCTGCGCTCTTTGTAATGCATGTAATGGCGTTGTGGGCCACGAACACTCCTGGGGTTGGTTGCCTATGTTCATGTGGAAATGCTAAATTTCAGCTAGACGTTTCTGAAAAGAAAGATGCCATTATCTTCTCTTCCAAGTTCCCAGAGCCCTGAGTTCTTTGCCAGATGGTTAGGAGGGAGTAGACCCCTTTATAAGTGGTCCTGTCCAGTCCTGTCTAGGACAGAGGGGGGAGGTGACTCTCCAGGAGAAGGTAGTAGGTGGTAGGCCTGAGAAGTGAGGAGGAGCAGTGGTTGAGTCCCGGGCCCATTACAGCCCTGTCCCGAAGTAAAAGCCTCTACAATACATAGTTTGAACCCTAACCATGGGCGGTACCCCAGGACCTTGGCAGGCAAAGAGCCAGGAGCTTTCTGGGATCCAGTTCCTTCCACTCCTTTGGGGAGGGGGCTTGGGCCCATGCAACGGTAACTTGGCTCTCGTCCCCTTCCCCAGGGACCCACGTGATGGAGGGCTCTGGACGGATGGTAGTGACTGCTGTGGGGGTGAATTCTCAGACCGGCATTATCTTCACCCTGCTGGGGGCTGGCGGTGAGGAGGAAGAGAAGAAAGACAAGAAAGGTAAGCACAACCCCCTCACGGACCAGGAGAGGAGCTCTTCAGGTCACTTTTTTTGTTGTTTATTCATTCACTCAATGAAATAGTTATTGAGTGCCTTCTGTGTCTACGCCCTGTGCCAACAGCCGCCTCCTGCATCCTTGAGGATGCTCAGGCCAGGAGGTTCCTGTCTGTTCCATCTCTAGGGTCTTGTCCCAGTCTCTGTCTGTCCGGTCATGTCATGGAGGACCCTCCCCCGCAAGCCAGGCTCGGGGTGCTGAGCACTTTGCTGAGTCTCCAGCCTCGAGTGTGACCTGGTCCCCTCATCAGCCCTGATATGGAGTAGAAAGCCCCACCTGCACTCACTCCTACCACTATTCTCAACTCCACAGAGCAGAGCTGCAAACCACCCCACACACAGACTCGGCCCAGTTGGGGGCAGAGGAGATTCTAGGAAAGGTGGCCACACTTGTGGTTCCCTTTCTCACCCCTCCCCCACCCAGAGCTGCCACCTTGCCTGGGTCCTGGCTCCTCCTCCGCCTTGGAAACAAGATTCCTACTCCCCAGGGTCCCCCTCAGCGTGGCAGGCTGGTAGCCTGGGCTACAAGGGCCTCTCAGAGCAGAGGGAGGGATGCTCATCTGGCCAGGCCCAAATCCAAAGGCCCAGGCCTCTGGCCCCAGAGCATCCGGCTCCTTCCCCAACACCTACGCCCAGTGTCAGGGACAGACCCCTCTCACATCTTTAGTCTTTTGTCCTGTCTCCTTCCCCAAGCTCCAGAAGGGGGTCCCCAACAGCCAGACCATCTGCGGTCCAGGGGAAGGAGATGAGAATGTCGACGGCCCCTCCCTGAGGTTTAGGGGCAGCCCTGCTACCCCCAGCTCTCTGCAGCTAACCAGGCACAGAGCCTGGGTCAGAACCAAAGGTCACTTGTTCCCAAGGGCAATACCCCATTTTCTAGAGGGATCCCCCTAAGATTATGGCAGCCCCACCAGCAGGAACAGTGGAGCTGTGCTGTCCTCAGGCAAGTCCAGAGGCTGGAGAGAACCAGGAAGCTGCTGAGGTTGAAACTGAGGATGAAGTCCTAGTCAAGAGGCCCAGAGGGTGTCAGGACGGCATCCAGAGTGACATAGAAGCGGTGGCCGGCTCTGGCCCCAGCGTGCAGATAGCTGGGCAAATAGAGGCAGTGGGCAGGATATGGCAGGATGAGGCAGTCTTTGCCCCTTTTCTTAGCCTCACTGGGGCCTGGGTGAGGGGCAGAAGCCAGACCTGTGTTCTCGAAGATTTCGGTAGGAAGACAGGCCTCTCCTGCCCTGAAGCACAGGTCAGAGTCCTTTACTGAACACACACCTGCACCCCAGTGAGATGGGGGTGTCCGTGTGGAGGGAAGAAGTGGGATGTGGGGGGGCCATGGCAGAGGAAGACAGGGGGCAGCCGAGCCTCTCAAGCGCCCGGGAGCAGCATGGCCAGGACTGGAGCGCCTCTGCACTCCCATCCCATCCCCTTCGCCTCCACGGCGGGCCCCCAGGTCAGGATGACCTCAGGCGTGCGTGTGCGTGTGCGTGCGTGCATGTACGTGCAGGTGAGGCTGTATGTGCTTCTCCTTCATTAACGTGTCTCAAAAATCATCACACAGGTGTGAAGAAGGGGGATGGCCTTCAGCTACCAGGTACAGTAAGACCCCCTCAGGGTAGACGGGGCTTTTAGAAGTAGCAGCAGCCTTTGACCCCCGAGCCGTGGCCCTAGACCCCCAGCACACAGCTGGAGGAGGCTCCCTGACCCCCCAGCCCCTCCGCGGTGCCCCCACGTGATGCCGGCCCCGCTGGAGGAACCAGCACCTCACTCCGCCTGTTGGCCCTTCCGGTGCTTTGCCCTGCCCGCCGACGCACACGGCACCACCACCACCATCTCCACACCGACCCCACACAGCCCTCCGCCGCCCACACCGGCGTGCGGTGCCCCGCTCACCGCCACGTGACCCCACAGCCCTGCTCTCCTGCGCACACCCCGCAGAGCCCGTCCCGCCGCCCCTCACCACACAGCACGGACACCTCACCCACTAGTGTCTCTTCCCTCTCCTTCCCGCACAACCCATCTGCCCCCACCCCAAGAAAGAACAACCAGAGTGCATCTGACCATCTCATGTCATTTTTAATTGCTGAACTAAGGAAAACCAGCCAGTACCTTCTCTGTCCCATGCACAAAGTGCGACATGCTGGATGTCACCTATTCAATGACGGGGCATCTCGTATGGGGGTGACCAAGGCGATCTATAGCGTGCTGGTTAGGAAGGAGGAGGTGGCCGTGGGCAGTGGCCTGAGTCAAGGGCTCGAATCCTGAGTCACCGCCACTGCTGGATGTCCCTCTGGGCCTCAGTGATGGTGGTCACAGCAAGTACCCGATCAGAATGGCAGGTGCCTACACTGCGCTGGTTGTTGAATGTTTTGAAATGAGTCCTGGCCATGCGTCCCTCTGGCCCTGACGGGCAGCCAGATGCCCTCTCATAGAAGCTTCTCTGATGGGGACCTGCCTGATTGGCGTGGCCGGAGGGGTGCATCGGTCCAGACCTTGGCACAGAACAGTGCCATCCTACCTAACCACATTGATCATCTGCCATGTTTTATTTCAAAGACCGTCCATGTCTGAGTTTTTTTCCCTGGTTTTTATGGCATCTCTATGGGAACATTTCACCCTCACCCCCCCGCAAATTTGAGTTTCTTGATTTCCAACGGAGATTTTATTTTTTTAAGAATATAGTCATGTTATTTCCCACAAGTTGGTTCATGTCCTTATTGTTGTTGCTGTTCTTCATTGTTGCTTTTCTCCATTGTGACACACTGCATTTTCCATCCCTCCCACCCCCACAGCGGCCGATGGGGCAGCAGGTTCAAATGCTACAGATAGTGCAAATACCAGCCTAGTCAATGGTACGTCTCCGATGGCGAGCTCTCGGTCTCGGTTGGATGGGCGTCTCTCCCCCCCACCCCCAACTCTGGTCTTGCCTCTCCCTGTTCTGGACTGCACAGATCTTGGATGTGCATGGGCAGCTCTGGGACCATCGTCCTCCCACGTGGGGCAGGCGCTTAAGAGAGAAGCCACCACCGGGAAGTACGCTCCACGCCCGCTTGCGGCTGCCGACGTAGGGGCCTGTGGGGCCCTTGACCCCCAGCGGGGCCCGGAAGAGGGACATACCCTGGGCTTCAGATTTGGCTCCCAAGAAGCAGCATCCCACCCGACGTGGCCCTCTCCTAAGCACACTCCTGGCCCCAGCTTGGGGAAGAAGGCCTGGGGTCAGGACCTGGGCTGAAGCTGGTGTCTGGGTCCCTGCTGAAGGCTCCAGTCCTCAACTCAAAAATTCCCTCGAGGCAGGGGGACCCAGGCCAGGGTTCAGCTCTTTGACCTCACCCCATAGCATGGCTGAGCCACTGATAAACATTTCTTCCTCTTCTCTTTCTCGGAGTGAACGGGCAGGGGACTCGCTTGGGCTCGGGCCTGGTTCTGTCCCTCGGACGTGGACTGGTGTTTCCTGCTGTTGCCTGTGCTGGAGCATTTGTCCTGAGTCTCTGCATTCTTACGGGCCCCCTTACGGGGTGAGGGGTGGCGGTGGGGGGCTGCCACAGTACCTGGGATCTGCGTTTTAACCTCCTTACCCACAGGCAAGAAGGAATTCCATTCACTTGTCTCTAAACCTTTAGAGGATTTCTTATTTCTGTGCCCTCCCATCTTCAGAGTGACAAGGCTTCTGTGTACTCAGATAGGTCCCCTGTCCCCAAATTAGGTAGCATGATAGTCACCCAGGCTGAGAGCTGTAGGGCTTGATCATAAAACCGTTGCCCCGGGGAATCGAAGGAAGGGAAAAGCCTTTCTTGCAGCATCGCTGCATACAAGGCACCGGGGGCTGTGGCTTTCTCACCCATTATATCGTTTCCTCCTCACCACTCCTGGAAGACATGAAGATCTTGCCCTACCCCATACTCCCATCCCCTGCCCCAGATCTCTGGCTGAGCCGCCTGCATTCAAAGTGACCAATGATCGAAGCACCTCGTAGATGTCAGGGGCCAAGCAAGACACTTCTGTGAGCTGCGCCTTGCTAATTTGGGTGTGGGTCTATTTCAGGCTCTGGAGGAGAAAGGAGAACAGCTTGGGGTGTGGGAGGTGTCATGCGTCAGGGAGGGGTGGCAAGGGATGACAGGGAGAACCAATATAGGCAAACCCAGGCAGCAGGAGAAGGAAAGAGGAGCCGGCTTCTGCTTCCCCCACAGCAGTGAGCCCACTGGGCTCAGTGAACATACAGACTGCATCCAGGCTGGTCGGTCCCAAAAAAAGGCAGTTGCACTTCCAAACTGTAGCAGAAAACTCCTAGTATCCTGAGAAAAACTGCAGGAAAGATGGGAAACTTGACCACCTACTGTATGCCAGGCACTTTACAAACATTACCTGCTCATGGCCTCATTTGATCCTCATGACAGCCCTGCGATACAGAGTTTATGGTCCCCACTTTAAAGATGGGGAGACTGAGGCTCGGAGAGATCAAGACACTAGCCCAAGGTCACAGAAGGAGAAAAGTAGCAGAGCTGGGATTTGAACCCAGGCCCGCTGGCTCTAAAGTGCATACTCCACTTCCTGATCCAGGGTTCCCCAAAGGAGTGTGTCTTGTAAACTTCACAGGAATATTAATAGGTCCTGCCCCCAAGAAAAGGATCCTGTGGTCAGAGATGTTTAAGAACCGTGGGACAGAATTGGTCTCTTCCTTATTGCAGAGCTTCTCAGAACCTTGAATATGCTGGTATATAGTGGAAAGTTAGCCATGGAGGCCTTCCCAGGCTGATTTGGCTGCAGGACCTTTCCTGGTTGAATCTTGTGGGATTGGTATGTCTCTATAATATACTTAGGGAATAGTGCTCTAAGCCATTGCTTCTCCAAATGTAATCAGAGGACCAGAAGGCAGGATATCTCCTAGGGGCCTGTTAGAAATGCAGAATCTCAGGCCCCACCCCAGACCCACTGAACAAGAATCTGCATTCTAATAAGCTTTCCAGTCTATGGCCATAACACCATGAACACGCCGGATCTCGTCTAGTAAGCTCTCCAGGCTCCAGGTCAGAGTGTATTAAAGGTTGAGAGGTGCCAGGCTGAGCCTTGGTCAATGACAGAATTAACCATTCCTTTCCCTCCTTCCTCTGAGCCAAATCAGGATGATGTGGATATAGAAAACACACTCAGCTGGTAGAAGTCCCTCTGATTCCCCCCCCCAAGCCCCCTCCCAACTGAAAGCGGGTGTGTTCCATTCATCTTGGAGGCATTATGATTGCCATTATCATTTTATTATTTTTTACATTTATTAACATATCACTGTTTAATACATTGCTTGTAATCACAATTAGTAAATACATCACTCTGAACTCCAGACATTAACAGGGCACTTTGTGGTGCTTTTCATAAGCACAACCTTGGTTGAAATTGTCACCTGTCACGGGGCAAGAAATGGAGGCACAGGCAAGAGAAGTAACATTTCCCAGTTCACCTAGTTAGTGTTCCGTCTCCCCACAGCTTGTTTATCAGGTCGCCTCACCGTGAATCCTCCACACACACACTTTTCACACTTCCTGGCGATGCATGAAGAGAACAGACCCATTTGTCGAAGCTGCATCTGGCAGCTTCCGAGTCTCCACTCGAGTTCCCCATCCCAGCTCCCCTGAAACAGCCCCCTCTTCCGGTCATGCATGGAGCCAGATCTGGCTGTCCCACCATAGTTCTGGGGCCAGGCGAGCTCCACTTTGGCTGAGAAAAACCCCAGATCAGTCCCTTGCTTCTGAGAAACCAGGCCATCTGCACAGAAGTACCCCCACAATGCCACTCCCTCCCTCGAACATATGCATTGGTGATTATTTTTCTGGCCACGTGATCACTATGGAAATAAAAGAGGAAATTGCTAGCTTGGTTAATGGGCGCACACATGGGCTATTGCATCTGATAATATGCAATGCAAATAAGGCCCCTTTGTGTCTTCTAAAACCAAGTATCGAAGAGGAGTCCTCCCGTGTCCTTTAGCCCAGTTAGTAAAATTATTTTTAAAAATAAAGATAATTGTTGTAGTTCATTCCTGTTGGCTCTAAAAAGGCTTTTTCTGTTTTGTTTTTAATCCAGCAAAAAGAACTTTGCAGTAAAGCAACGGGGGCCCTTCTCTTTCCATCCGCCCAGGGGGGTCACTGACCCTTGGCTGTGAGAGGCAGTGGGAACAGCCCAGCATTTCCCCTGGAGAGACAGCACAGGGCCGGGCCCCTCGGAGTCACCTACGGTGTGGTGTGGTGACGGTGATGGCAGTCGCAGGCTTATCATCAGGATGCTCCAGAAAGGAGAGCTGCCTCGGAAACTCCCATGGTCTCAGTTTCCCCGTCTGTAAAATGAGAGTGATGAGAATCCCTCCCATCCCACCCGCAGGGTATCGGGAAGATGGGCAAGAGATGACACTCGCAAACTGCAAAATGCTCAACGGGCAAGTGGTTACTGCTAAGGCAACTATCAGGTGCTCCGGAAGCTGAATATTGCATCCCCATTTTACAGAGGTGGAAGCTGAGACTGGGAGTGGTAAAGCCGCACAGCTAGTTGGTGTCAAAACAGGGGCTTCAGGAGCCCAGTCCCACCAGGGCTGCCTTAATGCCCCTCCTCTGGGCTCAGAGGGACTGAGGGATAGCTGCCTTCTCCCCAGCTGTGGTGGAAACATTGATGCACTTTGGGGCCAGCTCTCCATTAACCTCCTGGGACCCGGGCAGGCCGTCTGCCTCTCTGAGCCTCAGTTTCTCATCTGTAAGTGTGTGCAGTACAGGAGTGCCCTTGCAGGGATGTGGTGTGGATTAGATGAACTCATGGAGGTTCTATATGCGCCTGGCACATGGTGGGTTCTCACAGAACGTGAGCTATGAGAATCCCCTTCACAGCCAATGGCCAAGGGTGGCTGACCTTCTCAGACTCCTCCCGAAGTGGCGCAAGGCCCATGGGAAGAGCTCTGAGTGAGCTCAGAGAACAGGCCAAGGGGACAGGAGGAAACCCCCTCTCTGCAGTGCCAGCAGGTAAAGGCAGGTGTCTCAACTGCCAACTAGTGACAACCAGTACCTCCCATGCTGCAAACCCAGCCCACAAGCCTCTGGCCGAGACTGGGGAGGGGGCCTCCCAGGCAGCCCTGATTAGGAGGTGAGCAGCCCCAGGCTCAGCCCTTTCCCTAGCACTGGCATACAGGGCCGGGGCAGGGGGGCACCCAGGGGAGCCCACTGGCCTGACTTCCCTGTCTACTAGGGCCGGGGCTGCTCAACCTCAGAATAAAGAGCATATACCCAAGTGGAGAGGAGGGGTCAGCAGCTTCCCCCTGAGAGCCAGGACGCTCCCCCCAAGCCCCCTGAACATGCTTGGGGCACCTCAAAGCCCACCACTAGGGAGCCCTTGCTCACCCTTGGCATGGGTCACTCTCAGTGGAGCTGGGCAGGGGTTCGTCCTTGCTGCGGCTTCACACTCCTCCAGATGGAAAAGGAGAAAGTAAAATTCTACATATGTCACTCCTGGAGCCAGAAACTAAGGAACACATTGACCAAAGTCCTCCCCTTTCTAGAATCTCTCTGTCTGTCTGTCTCTTTCATTTCCTTTGCCTCCTCTCAGCCCACCAAAGGCACCAACCAAATTAATCACTGGGGACCTGAGGACCCCTCTGCTTTCTGCCAGCCAACTCTGGTCCCTTTTACCCTCAGAGGCTGTCATTTAATCAGTACCCTCAGGGCTGAAATAATTCCCACTGAAGCTCTCTCTCCAAGCTCCCAGAGAATCAGGACAGACCCTGCAGCCAGTGCGGTGGCCGGGTTTGCTCTTGTCTCAGGGCCTCCCCAGCGTCCCCATGTGGAGGGACAGAGTTGGCTCGGCCCTTCCTCCATCTGTGACGTGAATGTCCGTGGCCCTGTTGCGTCTTTGTGATGATCGACATGTGTTGTCTGTTCTCTGTTGTCTGTTAAAATTCTTTGTCGTGTAGGTAAAATGCAGGATGGCAATGTGGACGCCAGCCAGAGCAAAGGTAACCCTTTTGTATTCACCGGCTTCTGTGGTCCCTGCAGCCCCTCCCCCACTGGCTCTGAGAGCCAGGCTAGAAGCAGACAGGTCCGCACCTGCAGGTGCCTGACATCTTTGAGGGGGGCTGTGATTCACGTGGTGCCAGGCCCAAAGGGGGAGGGGGCTGTGATTCATGTGGGCTGTGATTCACATGGTTGCCAGGCCCAATGGAGACATCACCGGTGAGGACAGGGGCCACCTGTGAGCCGGCTCTTCCCCAGCCTTGGAGCTATGCTGCCCATTTAGCTGAAGACTTGAAGCTGGTTCTTTGGGATCCTTAGGGGCTAAAGGGTAAGGCCCCAGACCCACCAGTCAGTCCTTCACTGAAGGAGGAGGGGCTTGGCACCCATGGATAAGGACACTCTCTTTTATCTTTTAAGCCCCCTTTTTGTTCCTCCTATCTGGCAGCTACTTAATATCCCAACAACATACTCAAGAACCAACTGGGGATGCCCAAGCCTATCTGTCTTGTCTAAATGTGGGAAAAGCTGAGGGGCCATTTGGGGAAGGATCTGTGGGCTTGTTCAGGCCCAGCGGGGACCCCAGCCTACTCCTACTGGGAATCCAAGGTGGAACTGTGTCACTCCCTGTTCACACCTGGATTCCAGGTCCGAGGCAGCTACTCGCCCTGGGACCTTGGTCTCCAGCTGGAAGAGGCAGACCCTATATCACAGGATGTCTGTGCCAGCCACGCAGGGGGCCAGACGAGGGAGTGAATATCTCACCACACTCCGCTGGGCAGGCAGGGTGGGTGCCAATATCCCCACCCTGCAGGCTGACCTGGCTATGTGCATGTCTGTGTGTGTGCGTGTGCGTGCGTGTGCATGCATGTGCGTGCTCTGCCCCCTGCAGCCAAACAGCAGGACGGGGCAGCCGCCATGGAGATGCAGCCCCTCAAGAGTGCCGAGGGTGGCGACGCTGATGACAAAAAAAAGGCCAACATGCACAAGAAGGAGAAATCCGTGCTGCAGGGCAAGCTCACCAAGCTGGCTGTGCAGATCGGCAAGGCGGGTAAGTGTGCGGCCACAGGTGGATGGCACAAGGGGGGACGTGGGGTACACAGAGGGACCCCAGCCAGGGCTCTGACCCCAAGCTGGCTCTCCGTTGCCTCATCTGCAGAGTGGGGGCTGGCATGAGATGGTCCCTGAGACCCACCCTTTTCTACCCCAGCAACCAGCCTGAGTCCTTACACAATAGGCGCTCCAGTAGTAGGTTGGAGCAGGGGAGGACAGGGACGGATTGGGGCTCTAGACTGACTCCCCTGCCCCAGCTGCAATGCAGAGGAAAGATTGAAGAGGTTGAGGGCAGTGCCAGGAGCCCAGTGAGAAGCCTCCTGTCTGAGCCTCAGCACAAGCCCCGATTCCCCACAGAGCTGGGAGCTCCAGGTGATGGCTGGTGGCGGCCCCTCCAGCCCAGGAAGCCGAGCCCAGCTGCAAGGCGAGCCCTGCCCGGCTGACATGGCCTTGGCCTCTCCTGCCGCATGAGGACACGCAAACACCAAGGCCTCCCCACCTGGCTGTCTCCCGGCTCTAATTATAGGCACCACAGCGTGGAGAAGGGAGGCAAATTACAGGCTTGGCTGTCTATATTTAAACTCGGGGCCTGGTGATAGCTCCCGGCTGCTGGGAGCTTGGCTTCCCGCCCCTGTGACTGCCAGATGGGGATAGAGCCGGCTCTGAAGTCCCACAGCTGGAGGTGGGGGCAGGGGAGCGATGGAACCAGGGATTTCCTCCATCCCCGGCATGGAGAAGACTCCACAGAACCACAGCACAGGCACTGGGGGGCAGGGAACAGAGTGATGAGAACCACCCGTGGCCTTCAAAGCTCTTGCTCATCCCCCTCCCCTTCCTCAGCCTTGCCAAGAACGTAGTTCAGGGTCAAACATTTCTAGGTTCACATCCTACCTCTGCTCCTCTCTTGGGCTGAATTCCCTGAAGCAGAGCCTGAGATGGGTGGACGCAGGATTTTTAGGGGCGAGGGTGCTCTCGGGTGAGACCTATAGAGGGTAAGAGACTCAAAGGGGCCAGGGAAAAAGCCAGATACTTCCTGGAGGAATCCCCGTCTCTACCTACCTCTGCAGGGTCTTTCTGGCCTCGCAGCAAGGGGACTGGGCTGTTGGACCCCCCTCCTCCTCAGCCATTGAATATTGGCCATCACACTGGGGTGGGGTTCCGTGCCGGGTCCTTCCTAACCAGGAGACAGTGCTCTCTGAAGCGTGGACTTCCTCTGGCAGAGGCTGGAGGTGTGCACCCGCACAGAGCCAGAGCCCTGCAGCACCCCGAACGGGTGAGGGGGTCCCCGGGCATCCGAGCAGGTACCCGCCCGCA
Source organism: Leptonychotes weddellii (assembly GCF_054177405.1). NCBI lineage: Eukaryota > Metazoa > Chordata > Mammalia > Carnivora > Phocidae > Leptonychotes > Leptonychotes weddellii. Next base: position 44,381,977 of record NC_138369.1, on the reverse strand, counting down.
TCTGCCAACTGTGCAGGGCTTCTCTGGCCTGTGGCCTTGGACAAGTCCCTTCCCCTCACTGACCCCAGTGTCCTCATCCGAAAAAGGGCCCCCTGCTCTTTCCTCTTTCCGGAACGCTCTTTCTGCAGGTCACCATCTGGCTGATACTTCTCATCATTCCCTAGCTTCTCAAGGAGAACCTCCTCCAGGAAGTCTTCCCTGGACAGCCTAGCTAAAGTAGTCCCTGTCCACCAGCCCGTGTTGTTCTATTTTCTTTTTTGAAGTTTTATTGAAGTACAATTAATATACAAAAAATTACACACATTTAGTGTACATCTTGATAAATTTGGACATATGCGTACACCCGTGATGCCATCACCACAAGCAAGGTACAAAACATCCCCCACCTCCAAAAATTCCTGTGTTCTTTCCTGGGTTTTTCCGTTTTCCGTTTTTTGGGCTCAGAACACTTAAGAGGTAGATCCAGCCTCTTAACCAGTTTTGAAGTGCACAATACTCTATTGTTCACCGTAGGCCCCGTAGTGTAGAGCAGAGCTCAAGAACTTCCTTATCTTGCATAACTGAAACCCTATACCCACTGAAAAACAATCCCCTCCCCCTCCCCACAGCCCCTGGCCACCACCCTTCTACTCTCTGCTTCTGTGAGTTTGACTATTTATATATATATAATGTCCTCCAGGCCCATCCATGTGGTCGCAAATGGCAGGACTTCCTTCTTTTTTAAGGCTGTGTGTCTATATCATGCCGTCTTTACCCATTTGTCTGTCGATGGACGTGGGTTGTTTTCTTACCTTCAGCCCATGCCGCTCTCTGTCATGTTATCCTACAGTTTTTCTACACAGCATTATCCCTACATGGATGGTCTTTTTCATGAGTGTGTTGCTTCTTGTCTGCCTCCCCCTCTGGAGTCTCAGCTTCCCAAGGGCAGGGACTCTGTCCTCTCTAGTGCTGTGTCCCTCGCTCCTAGATTAGGAGCTACGAGGTGCCTGGGTGGACGAGTCGATAAATGGTACCAGCTGCACATGATTATGTGCGAGAACTATGCAGGCAGTTCAAACTAATTCACGTGGTCTCGGCACACATTTCCTGAGCACCCACAAGGTGTCGGGCACTGTGCCAGGCGCTTTACGTGCATTCATCACATTTGATCCTTGCAAAGCCATGTGAAATAAGCAGGCATCCCCATTACACAGAGGAGGAGACTGAGGCTCTGTGAGGATCAAGGACGTGTCCCAGGCCACAAAGCTAGTAAGTGGCAGAGCTGAGATGTGGGTTAGAATCTGCCTGGCCAAGTATCTGGTCTCCATCTCACTTCCCAGGGCCCCCACCCCCTGAGCAGGTCTCCCCCCGACCCGTGTTACAGGTCTGGTGATGTCGGCCATCACGGTCATCATCCTGGTGCTCTACTTCACCGTGGACACCTTCGTGGTCAACAAGAAGCCATGGCTACCCGAGTGCACGCCCGTCTACGTGCAGTACTTTGTCAAGTTCTTCATCATCGGCGTGACGGTGCTGGTGGTCGCCGTGCCGGAGGGGCTCCCTCTGGCCGTCACCATCTCACTGGCCTACTCAGTGAAGGTGAGAAGGAGAGGACCGGATGGTGCAGCTGGGATTGGCTGTCCCCAGCAGGGGCTCTAGGGGGTGGCCCGTGGGGCAAGCGCTGGGGCCGCAGTAGAGCTAAGAAGAAGGAAGGGGGCACCTTGGAAGCTGGGAGAGGAGACCTATGCCGGAAGCCGGAGCTCACATGCCCTCAGGGAGTCCAGGGCCTGTGGCAGCCCTGAGGGCCACATCTTGGCTACAGGAACAACCATGATTCACCCCAGCCAAGTGTTGCCTTGCTGATGCACCCCCACACACACATTGCCAACTCTTCACATTTTTCCCAGAGAAGCCAGAAGCCTGGACTTAATATATTGATTTTTAAACATTGGTCATCACCTCCACTTTAAAAAAAAATTTTTAAAAAAAAACAACATAAAAAGCAGACCTCACCATGCAGGCCCAAACCCATCCCCATCCCACCCCACCAAATGTAAGGAAAAGTCTGTGGTCAAAGCTCCATGGAAGCTGTGCTACTTCAGCAACTCATCTCAGAGGTTGTTCCCTGAAGTTGGGAAGAGATGAGCCTAAAGCCAAAAGAGATCTGATTTAAGGAAGCCCCCTCCTCTCCGGGAATGGGCTGAAAATGGAAGAGGTTTTAAAAGCAGTTTAATGAAGGGTGGTAAGCCCATGAAAGTTGACTGTGGACACTTGGGTCTGGGGGGGGTTGTTTCTAGTGCTCCCCGGATGGCAGAACCCCGCCGCCCCCTGCTCCCAGGCCGTGGCCATCCATGGAGCCCGAACACTGGGCTGAGCATCTCAAATGGGCACTTCAAGCTTGGCTCACATCACAGCCTCATTCTCTTCCCTTGGCCCCATGGTTTTCCCACCTCGGAGGGCAGGGCTCTGCACTCCTGATGCCCAGGGCCCCAATGCCAGGACGTCCCTACGAGGATGGAGGCCTGAGCATGTTTATAAACAAGGCGTTGGCTCTGAGACATTGGCAGAGCTGCCGGAGGGCACGGCGGGCGTCAGTTTCCAAGCTGGAATTTGGATTGGGCTCACCGATGTAATTTCATACAGAAAAGAGATCTCCAGGCAGGTGCCAGGAAGTGGCAGCCCTAGGTAAAAGATACGGCCCTTATCGTCTCCTTGTTTTAGGGTTCTTGAAGAAACTCCATCCCACAAACCAAAGCCCAAACAGGTCACAACACGATGCTGCTTGGGGGCCTGGGGCCCAGAGATGGAGATTCTCATACAGCCATGAGTGGGGACCCCCACAGCCACCCAGCTGAGCTCGGGGTGTCTTGAAAGTCGCACAGAGGTAGTTTGGGGGGGATCATGCACAGACATTTTTAGGCCTCTGCACCTTCTGCAGTTCGCATCTCTGGCGCCTGGTGCCTTCAGCTGTCTTAGGTCGTGTTACTTATATAGTCACTTGATAAACTGAGTACAGCCCCAACCCAGGAGAGGCAAACTCTGCTCTCTCTGAGCCTGGCATACCCACCCTGGGAGCCGCCATCAAAAGAACAGAGATGACACTCAGAGACACAATGTGAGCCATATGTGTGATTTTAAATTTCCTCATAGTCATGTTAAAAAAAAAAAAAAGGTAAAAAGAAACAAGTGACATTAATTTTAATAATATAATTTACTTTACCTATTATGTCCAAATTATTAGCAATCCAACATGTAATCAATATACAAATCACTAGTGAGATATCTTACATTGCTTTCTTCATAATAAGTCTTCAAATTCCAACACGTATTTTTACACGTACAGCACATTTCACGTCAGACCAGCCACATTTCCAGTGCTCAGTAGCCACCTGTATATTCTTAAGCCCAACAGATGAACCATCTTCCAAGAGTACAGATGGGCAGGGGCCCGATGGAATGATCCAGGCTGTGAAGTTAAACAGAGCCAGGCTCCAGTCTCAGCTTTAACCCTCATTAGGTGTGTGATCCTGGTCAAATCACTTGGCCATGGCTTTTCCATTTGCCAGCGTGGAGGACCACAATCCTCAAAGGTTTCACAGGCCTCTTGTAACATCAGACAAGAAAATAAGCCTGGAAGAATTTTGCAAACCATAAAGTGTGTTGTTATTGCTCATCCCTTACACATACATGAAGTGTTACTATTATCACAGGTTATAATAAGAGAAGACTGCAATACCATATAATTCTACCAATACTCATTCCTTAGTAACATGAACTGCTATTAAAATTATTCTAATTGCACTCTTTTTTTTTCCCTTTTTATAAAGAGTTATTATGATGAGCAAGAATAAAGGAAATCAGATTCTCAGGAACAGACTAGAAGTATGTCTGACTCAGCCTCTAGCAACTTCTCATGTCCCTCCTTGCCAGATGGGGTCACTGTGTCAGCAGGGCCTGCCTTTAGAGTGGCAGTTCCTTGAGAATGACTTCATTTGCTGAGTTGCTTGAGAACCTCGAAGAAGCTAGGAGTGGAGCTGGAAAGACAGAGAGGAAGGAGAATGCCAGAAAATTCATAATGATATGTATGGTAGGATTTCATTCTTATTATAAATTTAGAAAGAAAAGATGTCGATACATAAGCTGTATCCATTCTGGGTGATGGCATTATGATGGATTTGTTTTCATTTTTGTGTATATTGAAAAGAAATTTGTGATTTTTATTACATGAGGTATAATATGCATTCAATGCAGAAAAAATCGAATCTGTAGATTTTTTTAAAAGAAGGCAATAAAAATCTCCTGTAATTCTACCACCCAGAAATAATAACACTAATATTTTGACATTTTTCCAGATACTGTCCTATGTCTATAAACACATATATCTATCCTAAATTTATTTCTTTTTGGTGGAACCAAAAATGACAATGAAAACCAGGCACCAGCAAAAGATTTGAAAAGAAAACCCTTAACCAAATAAAGGATGGTTACTTCTGCTAGGGTGTAAGAGAAAAATATTTGAGGTCATTGGAAAGGACTCAACATTAATTTATCACCCTTTTCCCTATTTTTTCCATAAGGAATACAGATTACTTCTGTATTCCAAATTAATAAAATCTTGTAAGTGGTTCAAATAAGGAAAGCGAAGGAAAAGCCTACACACACACGGAGCCCCGATGTCCGAGGCCACGGGCACATGCCCTTTGCACATGCAGGAAACCAAGGGCAGACTGCAGCAGCTCTGCCCCACTTACTGCGTGCTTCCCCAGTGCCCCCACCCCACGCCCTGGCCCCCCGACTCCCTCTCCTCACTGTCGCCCTCTCACCTGCCCCTGCCCCCAGAAAATGATGAAAGACAACAACCTGGTACGTCACCTGGATGCCTGTGAGACCATGGGCAATGCCACCGCCATCTGCTCAGACAAGACAGGCACACTGACCACCAATCGCATGACAGTCGTGCAGGCCTACGTTGGCGATGTCCACTACAAGGAGATCCCTGACCCCAGTTCCATCAACGCCAAGACCATGGAGCTGCTCGTCAACGCCATTGCCATCAACAGCGCCTACACCACCAAGATTCTGGTGAGTGGCGCGGCCTCCGCTGGAGGGAGTGAGGTCCGCAGGGTGACTCGCAGGTACCAGGCAGAGTGAGCGACGGGATTCCTATTTTTGAATCCTGCTGATGTATTTTGGGGTGGTCGTATAGTAAGCAACTTCTTTCTCTTTGATTTAACAATGATGTTTATATGACCAAAAAAAAGTCTTAATTGTGTTTTTTAGATCCTGTCATTGTCCCCCTTATGAAAACAAAACAAAACAAAGCAAAACACTTTTTATTAGTTGGCTTTTGCTCCATAACTAACTACCGTAGTCCCCCTTATCTGCACTTTCAGTTACGAGCAATCAACCTCAGTCCCGTAGCTGCTGACCGTCCTTCTGGCATACCATCAGAAGGTCGAGAGTAGCCTAGTGCTATGGCACACACTGTATCATTCCCCTTCATCTCACCACGTAGGCATCTTAACATCTCACATCGGCATGACAAGAAGGGTGAGGACAGTACAGTAAGATATTTAGAGAGTGACCCCATTCACATAACTTTTACTACAGTATATTGCAATAATTGTTCTATTTTATTATCAGTTATTAATCAGTTGTTAATCTCTTACTGTGCCTAGTTTATAAATTAAACTTTATCACGGATATGCATGTCTAGGAAAAAACATAGTATACATGGGGTTTGGTATGATCCACAGCTCTGGGTGTCCCCTGGGGGTCTTGGAACGTATCTCCCGAGAATAAGCAGAGACTACTGTACTCCAAAACTTAGGGGCTCAAAACCAAACTGTGTATTTACAATTCTGTGGGGTGGCCATTCAGGCTGGGCTCAACGTGGTGGCTCTTCTGCTCTCAGTGGGACTCCCTCTCGCATCTGTGTCTGTGGTGGTTCAGGAGGACAGCTCCGCTGATCTCAGCAGCACCGGAGGCTGGTCTGGGATGGCCTCAGCTGGGATGGTTTGTTTTGGCTCTGTGTGGTCCCAGCTTTTCCAGCAGGCTAGTTTGGGCTTGTTCACGTTGTCATCTTGCTGCATCTTATTGGTCAACGCAAGCCAAGAGGCCTGTGCAGATTCAAGGAATGGGGAAATAGACTCCATCTCTTGACGGGAGGAACTGCCAGATCACATTGCAAAGGGCATGGCTTCAGAGAGGGGACGAATGGTGGCCATTTTCAGAAAGGATCTACCACCCGATGACGTTGTTGTTGTCAGTAATAGTAGCACTTCCGCGAGTTCTGATAAGAAAAATTCTCACATTCCTGTCTCAGCTAAGCGGCATAGACTCATCATGCTGTAATCCCTATTTGGTTTAGAAGCAGAGAGGGCCTTTTTGTAATTAACCAGCATTTGGATGAAGAGAAACGGAATTGTCTGTCCAGAGGTCAGTCGGCAGCCAGATGTAGGGCATCTGGTAGATGGATGGATGGGTGGATGGTAGTGGGAGCATCTGGGTGAGCGGCTGGGCTTTTTTGCTTACCTCCCAAGTGTGCCCTAGGCCTGACCTCTCCCTTCTGCCCAGGAGCCAGCTCACAGCATCATGGTGAGGCTGGGCTGTGGGCACCGCCAGCAGCTTTATCCAAATGGGGAGGAGAGTGTGACTCAGCAGCGAGGGGCTGCGGGCTGGTGGGAGAAGGGGGAGGAGGCAGCTTCCGCCTCCAGACACTGGGGCTGTAAGATCTGCACTATCCAGGGCTGAGCAGCCCCCTGCATCACCCCAGAGCTACAGGCTGAGGGAGGCCCATGGAGGAGAGGGGAAAGTAGGTCGGGAGGACACGGGCACAGGGGTGATCCAGAACTCTGGGGGGGTGATGCCAGAAATGACAATGTTTTGTCGTCTTCCCACCCACCCCCACCCCTGCCCCATGCTCTTGGGAAGTACTGGTTGGGTGGGTGAGGTAAGTGAACTGATTGGTGAATAGATGCATAGATATATAATCAATGAGATGAGGAGTAGGTAGGGAGACAGATGGATGGATGGGTGAATGATGGATGGGTAGATGGATGGATGGGTGGATGGTTGAATGGATGAGTGGATGAATATATGGGCAGTGGATGGGTGAATATGAATTAATAAGATGCTCAGGACAGGACTGTCCCTATGTTCTACTTTCCTGTTCTTGTGGCAGCAGGAGGTAGGAGTTGGCCCCATCTTTGTCCCATGGCCAATACCAGTGCTCTGTTGGTTCTTCCAGCATATTGAGCTGATCTCTTCTGCAGTTACCCCCAGCTCTCTAGTCTACATTGATCCAGAGACCTCCCAGTTAGATAGCACCTTTCATTCTTAAAAGACAAAACAAAACAAAACACCAACCTACTTGAGTATTTGCAAGGGTAGTTTGTGTGGGTGTTATCTACATGGATTCACAGGTCTTAGAGACTCCCTGGTCCAGCCCCCTCACTTTACTCTGAGGCCTGGAAATAGGAAGGGACTTGTCTCAGGTCACCCCGTGGGCTACTGAAGCTGGAATCCAAATGTCCTGACACCCAGTCCAAGAAGCAATGAGGTTTGGCTCTGAAGTCCAACAAACCAAGGTTCAAACCTCATCTCCAGCACTTAACCACCTGTGTGACCCTGAGCAAGTTACTTAACCCCTTTGAGCTTCCGTTTCCCAGTCTGCAAATCTGTAAAGTGACTATATAATTAACCCTAATTGCTAACATTCCCTTAGCCAGGCTCGATGCTAAGTGCTTACCCCCATGCACCCCTTGTACAACGACCCCATGAAGTAAGTGATACCACATCTCTAATTCATAGATCAGACCCCGAAGCTGGGAGAAGTGAAAAACCACTCTCGGAGTTCCAGAGCAGATAAGAGGCTGAACCAGGATTAGAACCCAGGTCCGTCCAACCCAGAGCCATGCAGCTACCACCCCTTCCTGCCCAACTCATAAAGATGCACCTTTGCCTGGGGGCAGCTTCAGGGCTACTGTGAAGGTCAGATGAGAAAATACGTATGTCCCAGCACGGTGCCTGACGTGTAGCAAGCGCTCAGGCCATGGTAGCTATTACTCTTGTAACTTCTTTTACTATTCCTGAGCCTTATTCTCTGTAGTTTATTTTGCCAGTCACTGTCTTGCCTGACCCTCCACATCCCTTCCAGGGAATCAAGGCAATTATGACCATTCCCGTCTTGCAGCTAAAAACACTGAGCCGCAGAAACATCAAGTAAGCTGCCCAGGATTGTTCCTGACCACCAAGTGGCAGATTTGGACCCAGAGAATTCTAGAGGAGTTCACCAAGCAGGCAAGGGCATTCCAGGCAGGGGCACAGTGCTGCCAAGGCCCAGAGACCTGAAGATGTGTGGCTTATACGGATGATCTGTGGCCTGAGTATTTCTCTGGGGCTGGAATGACAAGAGTCAAGACTGGGTGTGTGGAGGGACAGCTAGGTGGCATCCAATGAGCCCTTAAAAGGATTCTGCTCATGGTGCTCAGAAAAAGCACCCCAGGCAGGGGTGGAGAGTGGTGTGAGGCCGAGGCTGCTGGCAGGGAGGCCAGGAAAAGTGGCCCAGGAGGGCCCTCCAGAGGGCCAGCCTCAGCCCCATGCCCCATCCCTCCTGAGGATGGCAAAGCTTTCTTCTTTCCCGTCTTATTTTGAATCATTAGGAACTAAACTTGCCCTCTGAGAGAAGCTATGTGAATCATCCTTGAGTCAGAAATTGCTCCCCTGCCTCAGAAATCATGGCACACCCTCAGATTTCTTTTGTTATCTCCGACCCTTTGAACATCAGGACTTCTGCTGGCTTCTTCCCATCACCCTGCTGCTTCTCAGAACCACAGCTGTGCTTTAAGATGGAAATACTTCCTTCCTCACTTGTGAGGCCTTGTGCTTTCTTGGGAAAACATTCTCCTTTTCCAACCGTGTATGTTCTGAGTGCTAAAACCACCCAAGCAGACCTTAATTTTGTATTTTATGAGACCTCTTTCAAAGTAGGTTGACACTGCAGTTAACGTTTGAATTATTAAGCCGAGGATGGGGACTTGTGGAGTGGAATTGTTGGAAGTTTGTGGCGTATTTCTGAACACATAAACTGTCTAGAGAAAAACAAATCTCCCTGGAGCCTCCAAAGGTCACTGGGGTCAAATCTGAAGTGGTTCAGGAGGAAAGAGCAAAAAGGGGTTTCCTGGCAGGATGGTCTTCCTGAATAAATCAGCCACGCTTGACCTAATTAGAAACTCCAGGTCCTCAGCATACCCCATTCCTAAGCTGAGGTGGCCATGATGCCGCCTTACCCCGGGGAGCCCCAGTAACCCTCAAAGGCAGGAAGGAGCTGCTAAATTGTATTTCCCATGTCTTAGAACTTGGGTATTTAGAGAGGGACTCCAGGAAGCAGAGAGCCAACCTTGAACTCAGATCTCCTGGCTCCAAACCCAGGACTCCATTGAATATTCCAATGAGCCTCTAAGTCCCCAACTCAAGCCACACTCTGAGAGTAGGGTCTGGCCAAGCCAGGGATGCCAAACTGTGCCAAAGACTCTGGAGGTGACTTTACAGGGTGCTAAGACAGGGAAGTGAGGTGGGCTGTGGTTCTGGTATGTGAAATGGCAGGGGCCTGTGTGTTGAATTCAACACCTGTTTTAGTTGTTTTTGTTTGTTTTGTTTTTGCGAACACAGTCTCTGGGAGAAGAGTTTAAAGCAAATAGTCCCAAATGGGGAATTTGGATTTTCAACAGACCTGTTAATCCCTACATCACACCCTACACGTGTGCATGCACACACACACCACACATACACACATACCACACCATGCACACCACACACACACACGGCACACACATACAAGTGCATACACATACCATAGAACTGCATTCACACACCATACACAAACACACACCACACACACATACAACTGCATGTGTGCACACACATGCACACACCACATACATTCAACTGCACACACACCACACATACAATTACACACACCACATACATACACTGCACTCACACACCAAACACAAACACACACACCACACACCATATGAAATTGGACACACTACGCACACACACACCACACACATACAACTGCACAAACACACACACACTCTGCACTGCTGAGCCTGGGGAGGTCCCAAGGAGTCTGCTTTCCAGGAGTGTGTCTCCCCAGGGGGTCTCAGCCTGTCCTGTCTATTGTCCTGGACACTCACACTGACCTGCCTTCCCTGCCTCTGAGGAAGATCCCATGGCTCTGCCACCTCATGCTCCTCAGGAGACCTAGCACTGAGAAGCTCCTGGGGAGGCAGGCCTTTAGATGAGAATTCTGGAGGCCAAAGTTCTGCCTCATCTGGCCTCCCATGGGCAGCACCCTACACATACAAGCACAGAATTATTCATTTATTCATTCCACAGACATTCATTGGTTACCCCTTAGTGGGAGACAAAGATAAGCAAAACAGACACATCCCCCCACCCCCTTGGACTCTAAATTGATCATCAACCAGTTCCCTAGTTAACCAGAGATCTCCAGTGCTAGCGGAGACAGGCAGAGCTATGGGGAGAGCACATGCTATGGGCTCAGAGCCGAGAACACTGGGGTCAAATCCTAGCTGGGCCGCTGACTAACAGTGTGACCTCGCCTCTCTGGGCCTCCCTGTACACAGCTGTAAAGTGGGAATACTCATCGCTGGCCTCCCAGGGAGCTGTGGGGGTACAACCAGACCATACGTGTGACAAGCCCAGTAAAGGATGGGGCAGAGTTGACATTCAAACATGGCTGCCGCTGCTGCTGTTGAGCTGGCTGGTGGTTCATCCAGGCACTGGGGAGGCCCCCCGCCGGTGCCTGCCCTTGAGGGGTGAGGAGCAGCGGGCTAGGCCACCGGAGACAGCCACTCAGCAGAAAGTTGTTTTCTGTGCACTCCTAGAAGCATCCTCATATGGCAGGTGCTACAGTTTACCATGCTACGGTTGCTGGGTTGTTTGGGGGTACTTTTTGGAGGTTTTTTAGGGTGAAATACCTGTAACATCAAATGAGTCATCTGAACTGTTTTCAAGTGGCATTAAGTACATTCACGTTGTGCGACCATCCCCACCATCCATCCCAGAACTTTCCATCTTTCCAAACTGAAACTCCGTCCCATCAAACACTAGCTCCCCATTCCCCGCACAACCAGCCCCTGGTGTCCACCATTCTACTTTCTTTTTCTATGAATCTGACTCCTCTAGGTACATAATACAGGTGGAATTATACAGTGTCTGTCCTTTTGTGACTGGCTCATTTCACTTATAATGCTCTCAGTTTTATCCATGTTGTCACATGTGTTAGAATTTCCTTCCGTTTTAAGGCTGGATCATACTCCCTTGTATGTGTAGACCGCACTTTATCTATCCATTCATTTGCCGATGGACACGTGGATTGCCCTTACCTCTTGGCTTTTGCGAGTCATGCTGCCATGAACATGGATATACAAATATCTTTTTAAGTTCCTGCTTCCAATTCTTTTGGGTATATACCCAGAAGTGGAATGCTGGAATGCATGGAATGGTAATTCCATGTTTAATCTGTTGAGGAACCACCATCCTGTTTTCCACGGTGGCTGCACAACGTCACCTTCCCACCAACAGCGCACCCGGCTGCCGTTTCTTCACACCCTCACCAACACTTGTTTTCTGCTTGGTTTTTTTATAGTAGCCATTCTAATGAATGTCAGGTGGTACAGGCTAGTTGCGCTTTTTTTTTTAAGTAGGCTGCCCACCCAGCATGCAGCCCAATGTGGGCCTTGAACTCATGACCCTGAGAGCAAGATCTGAGCTGAGATCAAGAGTTGGACACTTAACTGACTGAGCCACCCAGGCACCCCTAGCTGCACTTTTTTTCATCTCATTCTTGCAGGTGTTATAACTTACAGCTCTTCTAGTCATTATTCCTTGCTCTTGGCTCTATTCACCCCCCAGCACCCCAAACACGAATAGGAATTGTCCTCTCAAAATTATGCCTGGTGGCTGCATCCAGCATTTCCAAAGGGCTCAGTACCACACAGGGAAATGTGCTGGATGAAGCTCTGCACTGGGAGCCAGGGGGCTTGGGGACAGCCCCAGGCCTGCCCCTCTGCAGGTCTGTGACCACGAGCAAGTCACTCCCCTCCCGGGCCTGCTTCTTGTCCGTTAAAATTGAAACAATACCAACGTCTTAGCTCCCTTACAGAATCGGAGCCCTAGAGATAAAAAGGCTCTCGGAAAGTCTACAGCAATAGCAAAACCTCTGGGTTTGTCAAGATCTAAAAAAAAATCAAAAGAGAAAAGGGGTGGGCCCCTCCTTCTTAGTAATACACGTAGGCGATCTCGGAGCTCAAGTTCATGGAAACAAATTAAATTACGTAGGAGGCAGCTCTGCCATTTGCAACCATGGATTGTTTGAAATCCTTTTAGAGGAAAATTAAAATATTTCACAGAGGGTAATAAAATGCCGGGTATTTTGAAGGCATAACTGTTCAGCTCTCTTGGGCTAATAAGTAATTAGGCATTTTTATTTAAGTCCTCCGTGTTGTCATTTTCTTTCATTAGTGGAGAGGGGAGAAAAACTGTTACAAAAAAGACATAAAATTCTGGAAGTCACCAGAAGGTTAATTATAAAAATACAGAAAAAATTAAAAGTAAGAGGGATGCCTAGGTGACTCAGTCGGTTGAGCGTCCGACTCTTGATTTCGGCTCAGGTCATGATCTTGGGGTCGTGGGATGGAGCCCCACAACCGACTCAGTGTTCAGCAGGGAGTCTGCGTAGGAGTCTCCCTTTCCCACTCCCTCTGCCCCTCCCCCCACATGCACGCTCTCTCTCTCTCAAATAAATCTTTTTAAAAAATTAAAAGTAAATAAATAAAATATATAATTTTTAAAATCACAACATTACACCATACTACAGAGACAAAGGGAAAGTGCTTCGAATTTATTTTCGCAAACATCAGAAATGGGAAGCTGTACCAAAGTTTCCTTTGCTTCCAAATCCAGTCCCACCAAAGAGCTCAGGAGTGGGGAGCCTTCTAAGGCCCCTGGTGCCAGAGACATAGTTCTGCCTGGCGTGGGAGCAGGGAGGGTGTCCTGAGCCTTGTTCCTGCCCAGGGCCCTCAGCTGCCACTGAGGCGCCACACCTCTTGAAAGGGTCGTTTTTTCTCTCAGCTAGAAGTCATCTGTTCTAGTCTCTCCATTTTATAGACAGAGAAACTGAGGACATGGGCTTAAGGCTCTGTCCTTCCTATGAATTATCAATGCCAGTGACTCCACAGCGCTGGGATCGGCTCCCTAGGCCTGAGCCCTAACTGTGGAAGGGGGAGTGAGCCAGGGCCATGTCCAGTCGCTGTCCTGTCCCCCACACAGTTGGTCCGTGCCAGCATCTTCCAGACCCCACTTCCTGCCTGTCCAGGAAGTCCTTTTGAGCAGCATGATGGGGGCTGAGGGTGAGGATGCAGAGTTCCTGGACTAGGATGGTCTGAGACCCACAAAAAGCCACTAATGCCGGGGGGTGGGGATGGAACAGGCAGGTTTGTAGGTAGATATTCCTCTTCTAAATCTCTCTAGGGTTTGGGTTTATCTGTGGTGGCTTTTAGCATCCCCAATGCCACCTCCACCCAAGACGCTTCATAAAAGTAATTTTATGCAAGGAGTATATGCATGTATGTGGGGGTACAGGTGGGACGTGAGTTATAGGAACCTCCCACAGCCTCCGGCTAATCCCACAATTCGCCCATATGGAGGCCTCTTGTTCTTACCTATTAACCTGTGCCTCTCCCACCACTCTGGTCTGCATGGAACCATCCAGCCAACACTTAGTAAGTGCCTACTGTGTGCTGGGCTCTGTGCTGGTCCTGAGAACATAGCAAGGAAGAGAATACAATAACTCCTTTACTCAGGGGGAAACAGACCCATGAAGCAGTTTTCAAAAACACGGAGATATTTGAGCTGGCCCTTAAAAAAGCAAGGAGGAGTTTGCCTGGCAGGAAAGGGAAGAAGAACAGCAGGGCAAAGGCACAGAGGCATGAAACTGGTCATGTTCAGGCAGCCACACGACGAAGTGAGAGTTGCTGGGGGAGAGGTGGTCGATGATTTCGCCAAGCCCCCAGGGTGGGGGTTTGTGTTCATGCAGCCCCGCACCTGGCAGAGGGCCAGCACTTAGCCAGTGCTGAAGAATGTATGCTAAATCAGTGAGTGGAGAGAAGGAAAAGAGGAAAGTAAATGGCGGCTTAGTCATAGAATGGAATCGATAGAGCAGGGGGGAAAAGAACAAACTAGCTAGAATAAACACAAGTGATTCTCAAAATGTAGTTACATGAATAAACAAGTTTTCGAAGAATGTGTACAGTCCCCTTACATGAAGTTTTCAACATGCATAGCAGCACTGCACATACACGCATACAGACAAGGTTAAGCTACGTGTAATTGAGCATGTTGACTTACAATAGCAGTTTCATTTGGCTGAACCTAAATTGAGCTCACAAGGGACAGTGCATCCATAGCATGGAATACTACTTGGCACGGAAAAGGGACAGGCTCTTGACACACACAACTTGCCTGGACCTCGAGGAGATGATGCTGAGTGAGAAGAACGCAATCTTCAAAGGTTTCACATACCGTATGATTCCATGTATATAACAAGCTTGAAATGACAAAATTATGAAGATAGAGAACACATTAATGGGGGCCAGGGCCAGGGAGGGAGTGGGAAGGGAGGTGACTGCTGCTTTGAAAAGGGTGGCACAGGGATTGGATCCTTGTCATGAACTGTTGCTGCGTATCTTCACGGTGGTGGTCACAGGAATCCACACACGAAGCATTGCATAGAACTAAGCACATACACACGAGTGCATATAAAACCGGTGAAATCTGAGCAAGGTGGGTTCGATTGCCTCAGTGTCCGTGTCTTGCCTGTGAGGTACTATAGTCACACGGGTGAGCACTAGGGGAACCTGGATGAAGGGTGTGTGCCATCTCTCTGTACTATTTCTTATTGCATGTCAGTCTAGAACTAGCTCAAAATAAAAATTTAAAACACTCACAGGGTAGGGGCTCCTGGATAACTCAGTTGGTTAAGTGTCTGACTCTTGGTTTTAGCTCAGGTCATGATCTCAGGGTCTTGGGATCGAGCCCCACGATGGGCTCCTCACTGGGCGTGGAGCCTGCTTAAGATTCTTTCTCTCCCTCTCTCTCTGCCCCTCACCCCTGTTCTCTCACTCTCGCTGTCTCTAAAGTAAAAAAATAATAAATAAATCGTTAAAAATTTAAAAAACACACACATAGGGTAATAATTCATGCCACTTTTAAGACAGAGGTTCTTTCTGGGACAAGGGTGGATTCTGCAGACAGGGAGGGACACACAGGGGGACTCACCTTTATCTGTCATGTTTTCCTTCTCAAGGAAGAAAAATCTGAAGCAAATAGGGCATAATGCTCAGGCTCTACAAAGCTGAATGGAGAGTACATGAGTGTTTCTTTTCTTATTCTCTATCCAGCTTGTAGGTTTGAAAGAGTTCATAGTTTTTAAAAAGCTGATCTTGCTTAACTCCTTTCATCCAGAGCCAGGAGAGGAGAGGGCTGAGGGTGCAGGTGGTGGGCAAAGGGGACAGCCCAGCCCCGGGGCCTCGGAGGCTACCCCCTGTGAGCCACCCCGGCCTCTCTCCCCACAGCCCCCAGAGAAGGAGGGTGCCCTGCCTCGGCAAGTGGGCAACAAGACGGAGTGCGGCCTGCTGGGCTTCGTGCTGGACCTGAAGCAGGACTACGAGCCCGTGCGCAGCCAGATGCCGGAGGAGAAACTGTACAAGGTGTACACCTTCAACTCTGTGCGCAAGTCCATGAGCACAGTCATCAAGCTGCCCGATGAGAGCTTCCGCATGTACAGCAAGGGCGCTTCCGAGATCGTGCTCAAGAAGTAAGCTGCATGTGGGAGGTGGGAGGGGAGGAGGGGGGCGGGGAGCGGGGGACCACCAAGTCGTGCAGCACGGACTGTCCTGCAGCCTGGGCTGGAGGGTCATCTGGCACCCAGAGGTGCAGGGGAGGCCCTGCCCAACGTCCCACAGCAGGACCACCTCCAGGTGCTTTCTCCACTATTTCCTCTTAAAACTTTCTACAGAGAGCCCTCCCTTCCTCCTCCCTACATCACTGAATCACCAGAAGTTCCACCCAGTGTCACTGTTAAATCTCCCTTATTTCACTTCCCTTAGCACAGAGATGGTTGACCATAGTGATGTTCGTTATTAGCCAGTCTACTCTGGCTCCAGGTGCCAGAGATAAGCCTGGAGATCTAAGCAAGTCACTCCCGGTCTCTGGACCTCAGTTTCCCCACTCATACCTTGATGGGATTGGTCTAGGCCAGTGGTTCTCAACTCTGGCTACACATTGGAATCACCCAGGGAGCTTTTAAAAAACCACTGATACAGGGCACCTGGGTGGCTCAGACACTTAAGCATCCGACTCTTGATTTCAGCTCAGGTCATGATCTAAGGGTGGTAAGATCGAGCCCTGTGTTGGACTCTGCACTGGGCGTGGAGCCTGTTGAAGAGAGAGGCTCTCTCTCTGTCTGCCCCTCCCCCCCTCTAAAAAAATAATAGAAATAAATTGGAACCTTTGGGGTAGGGCTCACACATGGGTATTTATTTATTTGGTGTTCCCACCAAGCCATTCTAATGTGCAAGCAAGGTCCAGAACCACTAGTCTAGGTTTCATGCCCTTTGAAAACCATTTTAGCTGTGGAACTATTTTTTCAGATGAAATCTTGTGAATATAAGACAGATCAAACTAGATGTGCTCTTGCTGAATGGACTGGGGCAGATATTTCAAGAAGGCTGCCTGATTTCTTTTTGGCTGGTCCTGATTTCATCCCTGCCTGGGGCCCAGGGGCCTGGACCAGCCCTGAAGCATTATGGGAGATGAACTGGACAGACACTGGATGACCAACCACAGCCAGATGGGCATCACTGGGGAGGGGGAGGTGAGCGCGAGCTGGTCAGAGGGAGGATCCTTGGGCCTTGGCTGGACCTTACCCATCTCCCTCCCATCCGCCCCCAGGTGCTGCAAAATCCTCAATGGGGCAGGGGAGCCCCGGGTCTTCCGGCCCCGTGACCGGGACGAGATGGTGAAGAAGGTGATCGAGCCCATGGCCTGCGATGGGCTCCGAACCATCTGTGTGGCCTACCGTGACTTCCCCAGCAGCCCCGAGCCCGACTGGGACAATGAGAATGACATCCTCAATGACCTAACCTGCATCTGTGTGGTGGGCATTGAGGACCCCGTGCGGCCCGAGGTAAGCCCCCTACCAGCAGGCTTGGAGAGGCTGGGAGTCCGGCCTGCTGGCAAGCTAGCTTAAGTTGCCTCACCTCTCTGAGCCTCTCTGAGCCTCAGTTTCCCTGTAGCATCTACAAGGTTTTCTCTTTACCTACTCCTAAATGCTCAAACTCATAAGACCAGCACAGGCCACGCTTGGCATCAGTCTGCTCAGGACATCAGGCAGCCTGACAGCAGGCATTGCTTTGCCACGGGAGCAGCCCTAGAGCCATCCGCCCAACCATCCAGAAACCTCCCCGTGTTCCCAAGGGACAAGCATGGGGGCTGCCCTGCCTTAGAAGCCTCTTGCCCCATAGGAGCCAGGATCTCCTATAACACATCCATAGGCCTGGGTTCCAGGGTCCCCGTAAAGGAGAGACCCAGAAACTAAGGTCACCGGTATTCAAGAAAACCCCCAGTGTGATGTCACATCAGCAGGTAGAGATCTGTCCATTCAGATCCAGTTTCCCAACCTAGCAGGCTTGCACAGTGATGCAGCCTATAGTCTCGCTTTGTTAGGTCTCCAGGGGCACAGAGCTAGAAAGTTAGCCAAAGGTCAGACTCTCAGGCAGAAGAGAAGAGGGATGACAGCACCCCTCTCCGGAAGGACCAAGGAAAGTGATGTAGTAAATGCACCTAATGGAGTGCTCAGCTCACACAGGTCTTCAGTCTCCTCTAGCTGCGTCTGCACCCGGCAGGAAGACAGAATTCAGTGCTGGGGATTGGCAGGGTTGGGGGAGGATGGACATGGGTGCTCAGTCAGATTGCCCAGGCTAGAGAGGCTGTAAGAAGAGAGGGCTGCCTCGAATCTCCAAAACATTGCTGTGGGCAGGCAGAGTGAGTCCTCACCCTGGGGAACCCCAGAGGGCAGAGCCCAGGAGAGGCCGGCCTCCACGTCATCGGAGGACTAACCCAGCTGCTGGGCCCAGGCCTGATTCCCAGGCCAGCAGGGACTGGGCCCACGTTGGCCCCAGCCGTGGAATTCGGTGATGGGGCCTCTCAGGGCCACCTTCCTCCACCAGAAGCAACCTCATTGCTCCCCACCTGCCCTGACACCATTCCCTAGGGGCCGCTTGCTGTTCCCTGCTCCTTATGGAGCCTCCATTTCCCCTTTTTTCCAGTGAAAAGGGGTAGACAAGGTGTTTTCCAAATTCCCAGCCCTGATATTCTAAGAGTCTGTGTTCCAAAGACCAAGTGAGACTAGAATGTCACAGACATGGACTTTCACATTTCGGCAGCAAGGAGAAGCATCGTCAGGAGTGTGAGCTCAGGCATCAGACAGACCTGGGATCCTGAGTCCCAGCATTACTAGCTGTGTGACCTTGGGCCAGTTACATAACCTTCTGAGCCTCTGTTTCCTCATCCGTAGACTGGGGATAATAATAGTATTCTCCACTCACACACACCCCAGGATACTATGAGGTATCATGTGCATGACAGATCATGCACATACAAGGAACAGGCAGTGTCAGGCAGGAAGTAGATGGCCTGTAAATATGGCTCCCCTTCCTCTGTGCCCCTCCCCAGTAGATTCATAACTCTGGATCCAGTGACAGGTAACAACCCCTAACACAGAGCCTGGCCTATGAAAGGTGCTCATTTAAGTGTGGAATGAATGAATGAGAATGAATGGGACTTGAACACCAATCTTCCAGGACTATGCCTGGTACTCATCTCTCACGCCCCCTAGAGGCCCCCACAGGCCTCCTCACTCCCACCCAGAGCCTAGAGCAGCCAAGGCAATTTGTCCCCAGGTAATTTGGCCCTGGAGCCATATGTGTTTTCCTGCAGACTGTGTCTCTCCCTGAACAGACAGGCCATTTATCAGCCTCCCCATGGGATGCCCTCTCATTACCAGCCGCTAATGGGTTCAGGCTTCCCATGACAGTTTATCTCCTTACAGTCTCCACATAGCAGATGAGGCCAGCCTGCGGCTCATTCCCAGAGCTCCTAGCCTATCACCCTGCCTCAGAAGCATCCCCGAGGTGGGGTGGGAAGCAGCATCAGACACATACTTTTTTTGGTCATGACCTGTGCTAATAACAAATGTATTTTATATCATGACCCAATAAGCACATACACTTAACCAAAATAAGGATGTCACAAAGTAATGTGATGCACTTGTAAGTATTTTCTATTTTCTTCTATCTCTTTCTTTTTTTTTAATGCTAGTCACCACCCGCTAAACTGATTTGACAATCCACTAAAGGGGCACGACTGCAGGATTGAGCACTGTTGACCTAGACCAAGCGCTTCCCCACGGCCCCAGTGTGCAGGCGAAAACACTGAGGCCAAGCAGGGACAGTGATGTTCCCCAAGTCTCGCTGTAAGTGGCTGAGCAAATCCAGATTAGAACAGGTTTTCCGCTTCCTGCCCCAGGCCCTGCTCCTGGGTGCCACAGAAATGAAAGGGCAAGTGGTTCTAAGTCAGGAGTGTGAGGAGAGGGAGGACAGGGCCTGAGAAGGGTTTAGCTGGGTCCCTGGCATGTTCTGCTAACAGCATGATTATCCAGAGAAGCTGGCTTCAGGCACAGACTTCAGGCAAAGACTCCCAGCAGGGCTGGGAGCACTTTCATCCTGCAGGGCCCTACATTGGAGAAAGGGGGCCTGGATCCAAGCCCCAACTCTGTCACTCACAAGCCACTTCCCCTCTCTGTGCCTTGGTCTTCTGATCTGTAAAATGGAAAGTTGGCCCAGATGCCCCTCAGGTGCCTGCCAAGCTCCAACATTCTGAGCTGGCTGATGGGAAGGCTTTCCCTGACAACTTTCTTTGCTTCCGTCAAGTGAGCGCATCCTTGATGGTGACCTCCTCTCTCCCCTGGGCTCTCCCCCAGGATGTAGATTTCGATGTTGTAAGCTGTGTTGGGGAGCAGGGACTTACTAGGGTGACAAAGCAGGGTCAAGGGACACGGGTTCTAATCCCACTCCTAACACTCCCTCACAGAAAGCCTTCAGGTGCATCTCTTCCCTGGGTCTCCATTTCCCCAACCAAACAATGAAGAGTTGGACATTCCCAAGTGAGGGACACTAGCAGGGTTGCTGGTGACACTGCTTGGAGGTATAAAAGCTCTGACCTGTTGATTCAGGATTTCCAAGTAGGGTGGGGATGGCTTTTGATTTATTTGGGTTTTAGGCTGGGGGATTTATACACACGGAGCCAAATTCCAGTGGTTCAATACCACAGACAAGATGAAGTAACCTCCCATGCCACCCCCAGGCCCCTGGTTCCCGCCTCACAGGCAGCCACCGTCACCAGCTTCTTGGGTGACCTTAGGGGAGTGTCTATGCCTACAGTTTGGGGCAGGCTCTCCCAGGCAACCCTGAGGCTGGCCAGAGCAGAAGCCTCAGCCTGGGCCACCTCTAGGGTCCTACAAACATTTTCAGATTCCTTCTGCAACTGCCATTGGAACACAAACTACCTCCCTCAGTTTTCTCATCTGTCAAGGGGACAAATCACGTTGTCTTCCTCCCATGAGAAGACAGAAGACGGAATGGATCAAAACAGGCTTGCCGATCATCCCCCAGACACATATAAGACGCTGCCTCGGGTACATTTTCCGACACTGACTAAAGCCACTGCGGATAAAGCCATGAGAAGAGCAGCAGTCTGGGATTTGCCAGGTTATCCGGGGGTATTTAGAGCCCTTGCAGTCACAGAGAATGGGTGTCACCAGCAACAACAGATGTTTAAAAGCCTTCATTTAATGAAAACAGGAAGCGCCCATTTTCTGGCTGTTTTTCCTCCGTGAGAAAACTCTTGGATAATTTTAGCAAAAGAAGAAAATTTTTTTTTAATTTTACAGCTATTTTGTCTATGTGGAAAGTATATTTCAACCAGATCGGTGCCTCTGTGGCTTGTCTTAATCATCTCTGGATCCTCAGTGCCCAGAGCAGCTAGATGTTCAGTAGCTGTTTGTCAAATGAATGAACGAGTGACCAATACAAGGAAATGCAGAGTGCAGTTTAAGGAAGCACCCCATTGGGTTGGAGGAGTCCAGAATGGCTTTATGAGTAGAGGGCATTTCACCTGAAAGAGGGAGAGACTCCCAGATTACAGGAGAGAGGGTGTTCTAGGCAGAGGGAACAGCGCAGGCAAACGCAGATGGGTGAGAGTCTAGTGAATACCCCCATTGGATTTATGAGAGAAATGGGTAGGAGGGGAGCCTGGAGCTAAATTGTGAAGGGTTGGCATGTCCCCATCCAAATCCATTCACCAGGCTTTGAGGGGCTTAAGCAGAGAGATGTTTCATGATGACCCGTGTGCCCTGTGCCTGGCCCCTGGATGGGTCCTGAGCAGTCAGCGGTCCCTGCCTTCTGGAGCCCACAGCCTAATGAAATGTCCAGTGAAAGGGGACGAGTAAGCAGACCCATAGCACATGCGAGTGTAAAGCCAGACTGAAGTACAACAAAGACGTCCAGTTACAGGGCCCACTGCCCGGAAAGGTGGCCGAGGAGGCTCTCGGGTGTGTCCAGGTCCATCTGGAATCCCCCCACAGGTAGGTCACAGACCTCTAAGGTACCTGACTCAGGAATCGTGGTGGCGTGCCCACACCATCCCACCACCCCAAACAAATGGCTGCCTCCCCCCATCCCCAGACACCAGCTGTGCCCCACCCCCCACTGTATCTGCTTCCATACCCTCAACATCTCTCCCCATCTCCTGGAGCAGAAAGAACAAGCACAGAAGACCATGGTCAGGTGCATTGCCAGGCACCCTACCCCCCAGCACCAGCATCTATTGTTCCCGTGATTGGTGCCCTTTGCCCCCATCACAGCATCGCCCAGCCTCGCTGAGGGGTGCAGACTATCATCCCCACTTTATAGGTGAGGAAGCCAACACTCAGGTGGATCCCCAGGGCAAAGCCCAACCCAGCCTTTTGGCCCCTGAGCCCTCTCCCCCAAGGGCAGAGAAGCCTCCACCACACAGAGGAAAGTGTGGGGGCCAGAAAAATTAGCTGCCTCCTTTTTCTCCCCAAGCCAGCTTGTTTTGGGGAACCCCAGAGGGTGGGAATTCCAAGCAGTCAGATTTTGGCTCCCTGAGACAGCCTTAAAAGCGTTAAGTCTTTCTAAAACACGGTACCAGACACCTCGTCCCCAGTTCAGAACTTACATGGCCCCCAGGCCTGGTACCAAGCCCCTGATTCCAGCACCTTCTGACCACAGGCCCTTCTCCAGCTTCATGGCCACTGGCTCCTGCCTCACATCTTCCTCAGCCTCAGCCCCTCCAGATCACCTGTCACGCTCTTTCTACTGCACCCTTCCCAAATTCTCTGCCAGTGCATCTCATGGGACACTTTTCTGTGGCCCGGGCCACAGTGAAGTGGTCATCTGCATAGCTCCAGCCTGGGCACAGTGCCAGGTGCCAGAGCCTCAGTTAGTGTTGGCTGAACAGAAGCAGCTCAAACATCCCCTTCTCCAGGAAGCTTTCCCAGATTTCTCCTCTCCATCTACTTCCTTCTGAAGGAATGGCACCTTCCTCTGTGCTCCCAGAGCCCTTTGTACAGAGATCTTTACCAAAGCCCCTGCCTCCTACAAGAGTACAAGTCAGACCCAGACCACCTGCTCTCATCTGAAAGAAGAATGATTATGTGAAAGGGTATGATAGACTTGTTCCACTGTGGAATGGTCAGCCTTGGAGTGGGTGAGCACCCCGTCATCAGAAGCCTGCAAGCAGAGGATGGCTAGCCATCCGTGGGATGCCTAGCTGGAGATCTGGGCAACGAGCAGAAAGCCAGAGAGTCATGACCTGAAGCCCCTTCCAACTCCAAGACCCCAAGCGTCTTTGAATCAAACATAACCTGAATTATTCCTTTGAAGGCAGGAGCCAGATAAGGTGTATGTCCCCTAAAGAGCAGTGGTTCTTTCCTTTCCCCTGGAACAGGAGACAGCAGGGGGCTGCCGTCCCAGTTACAGCCATGGGGAGGGCATCAATAAATTATGTAGGCAGGATGTTGGACGTTCCACATCCCCGCTCCCTCTGGCTCTGTACAAAGAGGTCATGTTCGCCTGGGTGAGCCGCCGCTGTGGCACGAGGCAGAGGCCTTGCTCACGTGGCCCCCAAGCCCTGAGGGGGCACCAGAAGCCTTGTCCCTGGGCCCTGGAAATGCACCCAGAGGAGACCTGTGGTCAGCTTACCCTGCTCCAGCCCTGGGGACGAGGAGATCACTACCTGTCACCACAGAGCTGGTCTCTAATACCATTCTGGGAGCTGGAGGGGCCTCCTGACCTTGGCCTCTTCACGGCATTTGTTCCTTGCTCTGCCACAAGATGACCGTGCTCGGGAGTCTTGATTTTCTCTACAAGCAGCAAGGGGGAGCCCCCGAAGGAGAGTGACACCCAGGCGGAACTTTAGGCAGGTCGCTGGTGGTCAGGTAGGAGAACGATGGAAGAGGGGCAAGGCCGGAGGCAGGGAGACTGGGGAGGGGCTGGGCAGTGACCCCAGCTTGGAACGTGGTGCTCTGTGCTGAAGGAACAGCAGGTGCTGTGGATGGAGGAGGACAGAGGCTAAAGATTTTCAAGATCAATCCTTGTTTTTAAAATTCCTAAGGGCAGGAAGGGGACCAGTGGGCAGGAGCTGTCCACAGTCAGGTTTTGAACCAATGTTCTAATTCTTATATGAGTTTGCTGGGGCCTCCATAACAAAGTAGCACAGATTGGGGGCCTCCAACAACGAACTGGACTGCCTCACAGTTCTAGAGGCAGGAAGTCCAAGATCACGGTGTTGGCAGGGTTGGTTTCTTCTGAGGGCTGTGAGGGAGAATCTGCTTCAGATCTTCTCCCCACCCCCAGCGCCCACACCCCCCCAAGGTCAAGGGGGTTTGCTGGGAATCTTCAGCGTTCCTTGACTTGTGGCAGCAACACCCAATCTCTGCCTTCATCTTCACATGACATTCTCCCTGAGTGCGTGTCTGGGTCCAAATTTCCCCTCTTCGTAAAAACCCCAGTCACATTGGCCGAGGGCCAACCTACCGACCTCAACTTGATTACCTCTATAAACACCCTATCTCCCAGTAAGGTCACATTCACAGGCACTGGGGGTTAAGACTTAAATGTATTTGGGGTGGGTGGCCACAGTTCAGCCCATAACAGTCTGCAGACCCTCTCAGCAGTGGCTTGGCAGAGTGGGAATGGGGGTAAGCTCCCCAGGCACTATGATATGCAAGAGGAGTGGGAGTCAGACTCCACCTTTCCAAGCCTGAGATTCTAAAGTGCTTTGGTCTTCTGGTATAACTAGATTTTCTGCCCTTCATATGTCCTCTTCAACTCAAAGACGTTTTGCAGCAAATAGCAAATCATACCTTATTATTTTATCATTGGTCACTGCCCATGGGTCAGAATCCCTTGTTCAGTTGATCTGGGTTGTGTGTAAAGGCCTACAGCGGCTCCAGGCTGGTTTCTGCATCCTAATTGCTGGGCAAATAAATCCACAGCTCTGCATTGGAGCAGGGAGGGGGGCTGGTGCTTACCCCCTTCTGACTGGCTGGGTCTACTCTGGCCTGATTGGCCCAGACATCAGTCTGTCATTACAGTCAGGGGGGGCAGGAGGCAGTCCTTACTCTCTCATGGCAATGTCCTATTTTGCATGAAGTATAGTCATTTGTATTTATTCTAAGGCAGTGTCACATTCTGTAAATGAAATGCTCCCAAATGTAGTGTCCCGCCAACCCCCACAAAAAAAAAAACAAAAAAACTGAAAATACGTGAGCATTATTTCTCATTGAGTTTGTAGGAATTGTGCATGTGGATAAAGCAGGGACACATTCCTCTGCAATTGTAGAGTGTTCTACCCCTGCCTGGTGTGTTACTGAGGTCTTTCTCAAAGTCCTTGCCCAGATCAGCATAACCAGTGGTTTCATGTTAGAAGGGACCATCACAGTGTTAGGTGGTAGCTGCCTGGGACTCTACCGAGAATTCTGAGACCACATCAGGGTTTAATCATCGGATTCTGTGATCGATTAATAATGCCTGCCATGGGCACAGGAAGGAAGGAGATGGTCTACATGCCGTATGTGCTGTCAGTATCTCATGGCCATGCAGGCCCCTTCCACTGGAGCTGCCTGTGAACAGGGCTCACTCTAGAATCCATAAGGGCGGTGAGGGCCTGCCCTAGGAGCACTCATCCCCATTGCCCCTGCCCTCCCGCCAGGTTCCAGAAGCCATCCGCAAGTGCCAGCGGGCAGGCATCACCGTCCGCATGGTCACTGGTGACAACATCAACACGGCCCGGGCCATCGCCATCAAGTGTGGCATCATCCATCCTGGGGAGGACTTTCTGTGCCTGGAGGGCAAGGAGTTCAACCGGAGGATCCGCAATGAGAAGGGGGAGGTACGTGCCCAGCACAAGGAATCCTCAGCGGGATGAGCTGGGGGGGGGGCCCTGGGAGGCATGGGGGCCACATGACTGTACAGAGACCAGCCAGTGTGCCACTCGGAGCCCGGTGACTTTGGGTGAGTCCCCTCCCTTCTCCAGGCCTCAGTTTCTCTCTGACCCCCTCCCCCATCCCTCTCCAGATTGAACAGGAGCGAATTGACAAGATCTGGCCAAAGCTCCGGGTGCTGGCTCGCTCCTCCCCCACGGATAAGCATACCCTCGTCAAAGGTAAGACTGGGGGGGCAGTTCTGAGGCCAGAATCTCCTCCTCTCCTGGTGCCTGCAGCTTCTTTCCAGGAAAAGGGCTTTTGCACAGGGCTCCCCACACCTGGCAACATCCTTGCCTCACCCCATTGCAGCCTTGGGAGTCCCTCTAAGGACCACAGGGAGATGGGGAGG
The DNA here is from genome assembly GCF_054177405.1 of Leptonychotes weddellii. Taxonomy (NCBI): domain Eukaryota; kingdom Metazoa; phylum Chordata; class Mammalia; order Carnivora; family Phocidae; genus Leptonychotes; species Leptonychotes weddellii. The sequence goes on along the minus strand of NC_138369.1, from coordinate 44,355,932 downwards.
TTGTGAGTCTTCTCTGTGGGTTCCACTTCTTCTAGGAAGCAATGGGACTGGGCCTGTCTAGGTCCAAAACTCTTAGCTTGAGGGTAAAATAGGGCCCACAGACATGTTGTATTTGGCTGGTATAGTGCTCTTTTTTATGTTGAATTTGGGTGGGTTTATACAGACTCTCCCCTCACATTTGAATCCGTCTTCACCACTCCTTATTGTCTGTCATCCAGCCCACTTCACTCATTTATGTTCTCAGTCTGGCCCCGGAGCTTGTGAGCTTGAGATCCTTGGTCTGCCTGGTCTCTGAGGACCCCAACCAACATCTGTAATGGGGACCCCAAAGGTGGGCCATCCTGGGAATAGCAGCCTGAGAGATGAGGCCAAAAGCTAGCATCCTTCTCCTTCCCTGTCTTCCTCCAGAGAGAGGGCATACCACCTGTTGAGCCCAGGTCGGTGGCCAGGTGCTGGGCCCTTTTAGAGTCATACAGCCCTGGCTTCAAGTCCTGGCTCGGCCACTAACCTGTTCTATACCCTTGGACAAGTCCCTCCTCTTCTGGGACTCAATTCTTCCATCTTTAAAATGGCCATAGAAGGGCAGGTTTCTGGCTGAGGTCATCCCTAGGGCATCTTGGATTCCTCTCCCAAAATGTTGCCCAAGGACATTAATAGAGGCAGATCTGGCTTGGGGACAGAAACACAGCACCCCAGAATCACAGATACCAGAGCAGGAGGCCCCCCAACCTATCCCCATTTCTTTTTCAATCACTCACTCATTTGTTTACTCCTTCTCTTGATATGTGTTTTTGAAGGATCTACTAAGTGCCAGACCCAGCACTTGGCAGACATAGTCCTTCCCTCTTGAAATTCATGGTCCAGATTCCATCCAGCAGACATTAAATAGGTTTCCTTGCACACACCTAGAGCCTGTGTCGGTGGAAGAGAAGGGTGGGGCCCTCTGTTGGCCTCTCACTCAGGCTGGGGATGGATGTCACATCATAGGCCATTAAAGGTGGGTTGAGGGTCCCGGAGAAAGGGCCTGTGTTTCAGGCGGGGCAGAGAACTGCACTATGAAAGACCAGAGGCAAAGATTTCCAGATACCTTCAAGAAGTGGAAAGAAGCTCACTTGGCCAGGCAGGAGGAAAATTTGGCCCCCTCCCTGCTCTGGAGGAGCATGTAGGCAGGCGGAGGGACCTGGCAGTAACAAAGGCGACAAATGCCTAGTAGACAGAGGCTGGTGGCTGAATCTCGGCTGGGGACTTGGACCGCCGCCAGCTGGGGGGAGCAGCCCGGGACAACTCCCAGAGCACATGGCCTTGGAGCTGGACCTGAAGAGGGCGGAACTTGAACACATGCAAAGGGCTGGGGGGTGGTTGCAGCTACAAAGGCTTCTCAAGTCTCGGGTCCCATTCCCTCCCTCATCCCACGGGCTGCTGCTTGCCAGGACAGGACAGGGAGAGACACATATAGGAGCTACGGTGATCTGATGAGGGTAGGTGAGCGTCCTCGGGGAGTCACTTTCCCCAGGGGGCGTGGCATCTGAGCTGAGACTACAGGTGCGGGACAGGCACAGCTGGCGGGGGACAGCCCAGGCAGACAGGGGCGAGGGAGCCGGCTTTGCAGACGGAGAGCCATTCCTATGACTGGAGCACAGATTGGGGGCGGCCAGGGATGAGAGATGAGACAATCAGAGAATGAGTGAGGCCTGACCACCAGGGACTTCAAAATTTCTGAATGGAGCTAAGAACATGGATGTCACCCTGAGGCCAGCGTGGGGAGTGAGAGAATGATTCTCAGCTTGGGGGAGGGGACAGGTCAGTTCCGGGGGTTCGAGAGAAATCCCGGCGTTGCTGTGCAGAGTGAACAGGTAGCCTGGGGTTGGTGGGGAGCAGGGGGGATGCTAGTGGCAGAGGGGATGGGGACAGAGAAAAGTGAAATGGTTCCCGTGGGATCTTGGAGCAGAATCCGCAGGCCTTGGTAATGGATGTAAGGTGCAGGATGAGAGAAGGACACGCCAAGAGTGACATTCAAATTTCTGTCCTGTCCATGGACATATCAAACTCCACATGTGTCCAATGATGACATCTTTCACCCGCCCTTTCCACCAGCCCCAGCTCAGTGACAGGGCTACATGCCATCTCTTTATTCTATTTGTTGAATCTTTTCTTTTTATTTATTTTTTATTCTTTTTTTTAAGATTTCATTTATTTGAGAGAGAGAATAAGAGAGAGAGAGTGGGCTGGGGGGTGGAGAGGAGCAGAGGGAGAGCGAGAAGCAGACTCCCTGCGGAGCAGGGAGCCCGACATGGGGCTCGATCCCAGGACCCCAGGATCATGACCTGAGCCGAAGGCAGACACTAAACGGACCCAGCCACCCAGGCGCCCCTGAATATTTTATTGAGGGTGAATGTCTGGAGAGAGGTCAAGGCCAGTTGATAGGTCAGGGGTCGTTGGCAAATGGCACAGCCCAGGCCTCCTCAGGAGTGACTGGACCCCCAGGTAGAAGGTGCTGAGGGAGCAGATGGTGGGAGAACAGAGGAGCTCCTGGAAGCCAGGCAGAGGGGCAGGTGTTTCCAGCTGGGGTGGCCACCAGTGTGGCCAAGGGCTGCAGAGAGGGAAGAGTGTGCTGGAGAGGCCGTCGGGGCCCAGACCACAGAGGGCCACAAGCCAGCACGGGGCTCAGGTGCCCAACATGCCCTGCAGGTGGGCAAGCCTGGAGCTGGGGAGAGTCACAGCAAGAGGAGGGGGAGGGGGGGCAGGGCAGGGGCCAGAGAGGAGGCTGAGCCCGGCCGGGGGTCCTCCCGATGATCAGGGCCGGCCCGGCTGCCTCTGCCCCACGGAGCATTCCGGGGCCCTGAGCACCCTCGTGCCCCGCCCCACAGGCATCATCGATAGCACACACACCGAGCAGCGTCAGGTGGTGGCCGTGACCGGGGATGGCACCAACGACGGGCCTGCACTCAAGAAGGCCGACGTGGGCTTCGCCATGGTAGGGGCAGCTCGCCACGGGCCCTGGGGTGGTGCCTGGCAAGAGCTCATAGGCAGGGGGTGTGGGTAACTCAGCCTCGAACTGGCTGTGCGGGGACCCCGGTTCACACTCAGCTCACCCACCATCTACCTCACGTGCCCAGTGCTCTCAAGGCTCAGCCTGGCCCCCCGGGGTCTTCCTGGAAGGGTGGAAGAGGGCTGCCTGCCGTGATGGGTGTGGGGGAGGATGGGCCAGGGAAAGGCTTCCAGAAGGCAGAGTTGGCCTCAGGGGCCGGGTCTGTGAGGAGTACATGCACACACCCCCCGTGCGGTCTGGCCGAGCTGGGCAGTTGGGAGGAGGCATGTGGGGGGTTCTATAGGACTGAGGGTGTGCAGGGGATGAGAACAGTGTTGCTCAAGCTGCTCACCACCCCCTAGCCGCCCCAAACAGGCTCCTGTCCCCACAGGGCATCGCAGGCACGGACGTGGCCAAGGAGGCCTCAGACATCATCCTAACGGATGACAACTTCAGCAGCATCGTCAAGGCAGTGATGTGGGGCCGCAACGTCTATGACAGCATCTCCAAATTCCTGCAGTTCCAGCTGACGGTCAACGTGGTGGCTGTGATCGTGGCCTTCACGGGTGCCTGCATCACGCAGGTGGGTCCTCCGGGGGGGGGGGGGGCAGGCGGGCAGGATGGGGCATGCCAAAGCCTGGGGGAGCCCCTGCCAAGGGCCAGGAGTTGCATCACAGACCTCAGGTGCAGGCACCAGCCTGAGGAAACGAAGCTCAGCAAGGTGGGGGGCTGGCCCAAGGTCATCTGGCAAATGGGAGATGTCAAGCCTCACCCCCATGGCTGCCTGACCTGGTACTCCCTCCAGGAGGCAGAAGAGGTCATCCTGGAAGGAAGGCAGAGCCCCCAGAGGGAGGCAGGGGCAGGGCGGGGCCCAAGGGAGGTCAGGCGACCAGCTGCGGGTAAGGAGCCAGCAGGGCCCTGGGGGCAGGAGTGTGACAGGAGAGGCCTGTTTGCCTGGGGCCCTGAGGCCAGGTTGGGGCTCCTTGTCACTGGGAGGGGCAGTTGTCTGTCAGGATCACCATCTGCGTCATGAGCAGCCCTATCCCGAGCTCAGGGGAAGCCAGCCAACAGGCCTGCATGTCTTCAGCCTCACTGCTTCCTCACCCAGCCCCATGAGGTGGGAATTATGATGATCCCCATTTTACAGAAGCAGAAACTGAGGCTTAGAGGCTGGACCAGCCAGGAACTGCCATTGTTCCTGCAGCCTCCTGCCTCCCCCTAGGGGCTGACCAGCCTGGCCTGGGGAGGAAAGGGCCAGTATTCCAAGGCCTCCCAGCAATCACGTGGGTAGACAAGCTCCTGCCCACAGAGAGGAGCCCCCAGAGGCCCAAAACACAGCACTGCCCCGGAGTGCTTTGTGGCCTTAGGAACGCTGCTCCCCTCTGCTGCATTCCGAGCGCCTGGGGCTGCATGTGGCAGCACCCAGTACCCTCTCCTGAGAGTCAGAGCTGGGAGGTGGCTGGTGGGTCCCTTCTGCTGAAAGGGCCCTCTCCTGGTCTGTGGGCGAGAGACTCCCTCTAGTGGTGGCTTGGGGAACACTCCCGCAGCACAGCCGCTCCTGCAAGGCTTCCTGGGGACCCCACTGATGATGCCAGATGGAGAAATAGGTTCAAAGAGGACTACCGGTCTGCCTAAGGCTTTAGATTGAGTTGGTGGCAGGGCCATGTAGGCCTTGATGGGGAGATGGGGGGTCCAACCCTGAAGCACATGTAAATAGAGAAGGCTGATGAGCAGGAAAAAGCCTCAGGACATGGGGAAGGTGGCTGCTCCAGGGCACAGGTGGGAGAGGCGGCCTGGAGGAAGGGGTTCTGATGCATCTAGGAGGTGAGCGAGTATGGGGTGCAGGCAGAGTGGGCCTCGGGGGCTGCACTGAGAAATGATAGAGGAGTGAAGAACTACTCAGTTTAGGCTATTAGGCTTACAGGGTCGGTGGGCTTCCTGAAGGAGGTGTTCCACCGTGGATGAAGCTAACACCAGAAGGGGAGGTCTGGGCTGTAGAGAGGGTGATGCTAGGGAGAGGTGGGTGCCGCCAGCCAGGGTGACAGGTGTGGAGAGGAAAGCAGGGCTGAGGAAGGGGCCGTGGGGGGCACAGAATTAAAAGACCGGGGAAGAGGTGCCCTGAGGGAGAGGGAGAAGGACCATTCTCAGAGAGGCTGAAGAGGGCCAGGAGAGTGGGGTCAGGGGCCAGGAGGAGACAGTGGCCAAACAAGGCAGGGAGGTCAGTGAGAGGAGGCTGGAAAATGTGTCTCTCAATTGGTGAGAAGGAAGGTGCTGGTGACCTTGGAGAAAGGGATTTGGGGGACATGGAAAGGCCAAAGTCTGCCTGCCAAGGACAAGGTACTTGCGGGTACAGGGAGGAGAGGACAGCAGATCAGCTCCTCGAGGCAGTGTACCCCACGTGATGGGATTGTGCACAGAGCGGTATGACTGTATGGTCCCAGTCTCAGCCAGAGAGAGGCGTGGGAGGATCCACATCAGAATGTGGATGGCAGCCGCCTGTAAGTGACAAGATCATTGATGAGTTTTAGCTTCCTCCGCTATTCCCTACTTGCCCCAAATTTTCTACCATGGAAGTATGTTATTTCTGGAATCATAGATACACACAATAATTGCTTAAGTTAAAGTGGGACAATGAGGTAAGAAGGAACTTGGTGGTAGCGACAAGGGGACAGGGGTCACAGGCGCTGTTGGTGGGACAGCAGAGGCCAGAGCCTTGGATAGTGGAGGGGAAAGCAGCAGGAGGCTGAGCAGATGGGATCTATGCTGGAGACGGGGGAGAGCTTGGCCTTAGCCAGGAGAGATGTGTCCACAGGGGCTGAAGGGGTGGACAGCACATGGTGGGGAAGTGGGTGAATTTACCAGAAGGCAGGGAGCTGCTGACCATCATGCCTAGAAGACTCAATTTTCTCCTTGAGGGAGAACACAGGTAGGCAGGTCTAGGCTGTTCTCCAGAGAAGGGAAGGCCCAGCAATCCTGCGGGGTGCCTGTTCAGGAGGCCAGCTGAGGGCAGACCCACCGGGCAGAGTCGGCTCAAGACGCCACCAACAAGCTGCTGAGGCCCACACCCGGCCCTTCATAGCAGCTGGTGGGGCCGGCCTCCCCTGTGACAGCCTTCCCCACCACTGCTGTCTCCAGGACTCCCCTCTGAAGGCCGTGCAGATGCTCTGGGTAAACCTCATCATGGACACGTTCGCCTCACTGGCGCTGGCCACTGAGCCACCCACCGAGACCCTGCTTCTGAGGAAGCCATATGGCCGCAACAAGCCCCTCATCTCACGGACCATGATGAAGAACATCCTGGGCCATGCCGTCTACCAGCTCACCCTCATCTTCACCCTGCTCTTTGTTGGTGAGTCCCCCACTGGCCCACCTGGGACACCCCGGCCTGGACCCAGCGTTCTGGATTCACATCTGCCCTCTTGCCTGCCGTGAAGTCACAGGGGCCCAGGGCAGTGAAGTGAGTTGCTCAAGGTCACATAGCAAGTCTTGGGCAGAGCCGGACCCTGTCTCAGGCCTGGCCAACCCCAAAGCCAGGGCTTTTCCACTGATGACAGCTCCAGACACTGAGTGCACACTAGGCAACGTGGCGCCCAAGTGTTGATTTACGCCTCTCACACCCGCCCTGGAGGAGCCTGAGGCTCTGGCCCCTTCTCCGACCCATTCCTGCACCTCCTCCGTGCCCCGTGCAGGCATCCTCCCTGAGACCTCCCCAGGGAGGGACCAAACACCCAGAGCCACCAACCATTGCCGCAGCATTTTCCTTTAGGCCGCATGCCTCCCTTAGGTCTCCCCGCCCTCAGTGGGGCAGGCACCTGTGTGCCACCAGACATTACAGGGAGCGCCCCGAGGCACACAGAGGTGAGCCGACCTGCAGCCGAACTGGGGCGCCTGGGTAGATACCAGGCCCGGTTCCCTCGGGTGTTTCAGAGATGATGTGGGCAAAGCCTACCCCTGGGCCACGGAGAGTCCCAGAGTGGGAAGGGGCGGGCCCACAGTCACACAGGGAGTCAGGGCCGGCCGGGAGTCCCCAGCATGGGCAGAGCCCCTCCGCGTGAGGAGCTGGGCTTTCAATGCCAGCGAGCGCTTGCCCTCAAAGTCCAGAGTACAGGTGTGGGTAGGGCATGGATCCTATTCCCCAAAGGGCAGTCCTCTTGTATGAATTTGGAAGGTGATGTGTTGGCAGGACTATTGTCAAGAGTATTTTTAGTCTTCGAAGAAGCCATGTGAATGCAAAACTAGGAGAGAAGGCTGCTGGGTGGGGGTTCCTGGTTTACTTGCTGGCTTCCCCCCTTGAGCACCTACTCTCAGCGGTCTTGGATTCAGCTAGACACCTCACACTAAGAAAACCCCACAAGCCCTCCTGGCACCAGCTTACACAGCTTTGCCAAAAAATGTAGAATGGCACTGGGCCTGTCATCAGTGCGTGTCCACACAGCAAACCGGGGGGCTACTCTCCACCCATCATGTGATAACTCAGGTACAAGAGAATGAGGCCACTGAGTGGAGCCAGCCTGGCCTAGAAACCCCAACATCCACATAGCAGTCGATATTTCCTATAAGAGCCCGAGAAGCTTCCAGAGGTCTCAGCAAGGGTCACAGTCAGTTACAAGAAGCACCACTTTCAGGGGAGCCCAAGGCCATGGCCTCCCACCGGGGATTCCTGGTTCACACCCTGTCCTCCCAGTCTTCCCAGTCCAGATGAGTTTGCCAACTGGAGGTCACTTTCAATAAGCAGTGTCAGCCGACAGGAGAGCTTGCATTCCACCTTTATCAGACTTCCACAGAAAAGTGGAATAAAATTCACCCAACATCTTTCTCCCTAGAGAAGAAAGGGTTTTGTCATCCCTCCACTCACTCAGGACCACCCAACAGTGCAGGCCCACCCTGCCCCCTGACATCCAGAGCGCCGCCTCTGTCTCTGCCTGACCCACCCGGCTGCACAGAAGAGGCCCCCACTCAGGGCCCAGCGTCCCCCCCAAGCCGAGTCCCTCAGCCCCACTCCTGCCCTCTCGACTTGGCAGGCGAGAAGATGTTCCAGATCGACAGCGGGAGGAATGCGCCCCTGCACTCGCCACCCTCGGAACACTACACCATCATCTTCAACACCTTCGTCATGATGCAGCTCTTCAATGAGATCAACGCCCGCAAGATCCACGGCGAGCGCAATGTCTTCGATGGCATCTTCCGGAACCCTATTTTCTGCACCATCGTGCTGGGCACCTTTGCCATCCAGGTAGCCAGGCCCCCACCCCAACCTGGGCCGGGGTGGGCAGTGAGCAGCCAAAGCCCCTTGGCCGTGCCCTGAGAGCCCAGACCCCTGAGTTGGCCCCTGACTCTCTCCCTCCTTCTCTTTCTGTCTCTCTCTCTCTCTATCCCTGTGCTCCCCTTTGACCTCCAGATAGTGATCGTGCAGTTTGGGGGAAAGCCATTCAGCTGCTCTCCACTGCAGCTGGACCAGTGGATGTGGTGCATATTCATCGGGTTAGGAGAGCTCGTCTGGGGCCAGGTAAGTTCCAGGTGGGTTGTAGGAGATGCCTCTCGGCAGAGGAAGGGAAAGAGCACTGGACAGGGAATCCGGGAGTCCCAGGAATGGGTCCCAGCTCTCCCACGGACTCAGTGTCTGACCCTAGGCAAGGCCCTCCCCATCTCTGGGCATCTGAGCAATGGGGGTTGACCCAGGTGCCACATACTGGTCTTTTGGGTACCACCACTGTGACTTTTGCCTTATATCTATATGCCTCTGATCCTGTTATTTATTTGATATTTTCTTTCAATCAAATCAGTTTTTTTATTGAAATTTATTTCAAAAGGCAACTTTATATTATTAACATGATTAGAAAATCAGTATCATTTGTCATAAAGAGAAGCTAACAAAAAAATAATAACGTAATGAGAGCAATGTTATTAAACTCTAACTCGATGCCATGGCCTGCGAAGGCTCAGAGCCTGAAGCCAGCTTGTTGTTTAAGAGGATAATTAGTAAGTAGTATGACACCAACCAGAGACTCCTTTAGAGAGCTCTGAGGAAACGCAGGAGGGGTGAGCTCTGCCTTGTCTCAGAGTGATGCAGGGCTGTGTCTGGCATCCTCCCAGCTTTGGGGAATCGTGGGCGGGATGCTCCATAGGGGCCCTTCCAGCTGTGACCCAGAACATTCTCCCACTCTTCCCTTCCCTACTTTTGCCCAAGTCCTAGGCATGTGTGCACACATGCAGGAGTGCAGACACACACACACACACACACACACACACACACACACACATCCCTTCACGGCACTCACTGCTTGCAGCCCGACCAGGATGCAGTGCTTGTGAGAAGTACCTGGAGCCAGATCTGGGGCAAAGGGGTTCTATTCCCAAGACGCTCCATTGTCCAGGTAGTGGGAGTCCCAACTGGCCTGAGACATTGTTCTTGCCTTCGAGCTGTTCCTAGAGGCTAGAGTGGGAAGTTGCAATAGCAAAAATTAACTAGAAGATGAAGAAGAAAATTTAGTTTCATCCAAAAGGTCCTTCTTTAAACTCTGGAGCTTCTTTGGAAAGTTGATAAACTAGATTTGACTTAGCAACCCCATTCCCTGGGCATCTTTATCCTGCTGGAGCCCACACCCTCAGGGAGCTCTTGGCATCTGGAGGGCAGACTCCTAATGCCTGAGGATGATGCCAATGGGCAATGCTGAAACCCCAGGGAATCCATGAGGCTGAGTGTCCAGGCCAGCACCCATCTGTCCCTAGAGGGGCCTCTGATCTTTGCCACCTCAGCCTCCCCATAGGGCCTCCCTTTCACACCTTGGCCCCATGGACAAGCCCTTTGGAGGACGATTAAGTATAAAAGCATATCCCCTTCTCATATTGCCTTCCCTTTCTGGGAGGGCAACCATTCCCAGAATGCCCAGGACGGGCTGTCCCCATGGTACCCATGCCCTGAGCCCCTGTTGCCCACACTCAGGTACCACAAGACCCAGTGATCAGGAGGAATAAACCCAGGGACCTGAGGGCCAGCTGTGGGCCAGGCTCATGCACAGCAACTTAGACACACCATCTTGCTTAATCCTCAAACTCAGAGTTAATCCTCAAACTCTGAGAATTGCCCCCCAGTTTTACAGATGGGAAAACCAGAGCTCAGAGAAGTTAAATGACTTACCCAAGGTCACATGACCTATAAGGTCTGGGGTATTCAAGGTCACACCTGTCCAACTCCTAAAGGCCAAGATTTTCCACTGTGCCCTCCAACTCTGGATGAGTGAGTGAAATACAAAGCAAATCAATAAGAAATTATAAAAGATGGAGTTGAGGAATGGGTAGGATGAGTTAAGAAGTGAGCCGAGCCCAACTAGGTAAGTTGGGGGGGGTGGGGAGGAGAGGGGCGGTGGGGTGGCAGGTTGGGAAGGAGGCCACCTGAGGGACAGCCCCCATCACCCTGACGCTGGACCCCCTGCAGGTCATCGCTACCATCCCGACCAGCAGGCTCAAGTTCCTCAAGGAGGCGGGCAGGCTCACCCAGAAGGAGGAGATCCCGGAGGAGGAGCTCAATGAGGACGTGGAGGAGATAGACCACGCCGAGAGGGAGCTGCGGCGAGGCCAGATCCTGTGGTTCCGAGGCCTGAATCGGATCCAGACCCAGGTACAGGAGGCTCCCGGGGCTGGGCCACACCTAGCTGGGGCGGGCGGGGGATGGAGATGGGCGTGCTCCATGCCACCCCACAGGCCCGCAGAGACGGGGCTCCAGCCCTGCTCTCACCACCTCGCCAGCCTTTGGTACACCCATGCTCCCCACACGCACGCTCCTGTGGCTGCTAAAGAAGCTGCGACCTCTTCAGGAACCTTCCATCTCACCCCTCAGACCTGCGAGGGGTCAGACTGGGGTCACACCCACCATGGGTTTCCAGGGGGGATGCCCCTAAGCGGGGAGGGGGCCTGAGAGCTGAGGTGAGTGTGGGGCTCTGGTCAGGGTCAGGCTCCGGTCCCCACCAGGAGGGGCGGTGCAGGGCTCGGGCGCCAGTAGGTGTAAGGCCAGGGCCAACCCCAGATTCTCCCGGGCCGGGGCATCTCTGCACATGTGTAACATGTTCCCCACCGGGGCCTTCAGACACTGGCCTCCAGCCTCCACCAGAGCGTCAAGGCCACTCTGGGAAGCAAAGTTTGGTTTTCCCCACGCATACGCAGACACGTACGTGCACAGTAAGGCGCACACGCCAGGCACATGTGTGGGATGGATTTCCTCCCCAGGACAGACACCTGTGCCCCCACACACAGGCCACACGCTCTCACACAGCCCTCTGCCCAGGCTGGAGTTCTAGATCACACTGCTTGTTCACAGCCCTGTGGGATGAGGGACTCAGGGGACTAGGAAACTAAGGGAGGGTGGGCCTCTTGCCTGGACCACGCCTAGCAGCCCACTGTAACCTGGGCTGCTTCACGCCCCACCGAGCCCTCCCCAACATCCTCTCATTGGCATTCACAGCCCCCCCGGTTTTAGGGGTGACCGAGGTTCAGCAGACAGCCCTCTCAGAGAGCTGGGGGCGGGGGGGAGCAGGTGTCGGGCCCTGATCCTTCTCCTCTGCGACAAGAACCCCGGCGCGCAGCCCTTGGCCAGCCCTGCCCGGGGCTCTGGGGCCCCGAGGGGCCTGGTGCCCGCAGACGTCTTTCAGAGGCTTTGAGTGTGTCTGGCAGTCTTTGTTTGATCTAAGTCACCTTGTCCTTGTCCCCATGGCTGCGGCTGTGTTCTGGCATCGTGCCTGTCAGTCGTGTAGCTGTGTGTCCGTTCTTCTCGCAACTTGTCTCGTTCTCTCCTCCGTTGCAGATTGAAGTAGTCAATACTTTCAAGAGCGGGGCCTCCTTTCAGGGAGCCCTGCGGAGACAGTCCTCCGTCACCAGCCAGAGCCAGGACGTAGCCAATCTCTCTAGCCCTAGTCGCGTGTCGTTGTCCAATGCTCTTTCCTCTCCGACCAGCCTTCCTCCTGCTGCAGCTGGGCGTGAGTGTGAATCCTTACTGCCTCGGGCGCCACCGACGCCAGCGCTGGGCGGGCAGGGGCCGGGGCCCCAAGGACACGGGGGGCAGCCGGTCACGGCGAGGCCCAGGGGGCTGAGGGGCCGCAGCCATTGAGGAGGGTCCCCATTGGTCAGGAGAGCATAGCCAGTCATGGGGTGGCCGGCCCTTGGTGGGCCAGGGTTGGCTGGGGTCAGGGTCAGGGGCTTAAACACTCAGCCAGGGGGTCGTGAAGGTCAAGAGTGGCCAAAAAGGTCTGGGTCAGTCAAGGATCACCATCTGGTGGGGAGTTTCCAGTGATCAAATGCTCCAGCCCACCAGAGGGTTCACAGCGGCCGAGGCCGAACAGTCAGCCAGGACGGCAAGGAGTATCCGAGTATCCCAATTGGTTTAGGGCCATACTCAGTCAGGAAAAGCCTGGCCCACAAGGTCAAGGTCAGAGTTGGCCAGGAGGTCAGAGTCTTATAGTTAGTAAGGCGAAGCGTTACCACGGGTCAAGGCCAGCAGAGGTCAGTCGGTCACGGTGGGGTCCAGCCAAGAGAGGGGTCACTACTGGTCAGAGGTCCCAGTCGGGGAGGGGTCCCAGGCCTTGGAGGAGGAGATCACAGCCCGGAGGCCCCCGCCACAGTAGTTCAGAACCCTCTGTTTCATCCCTTGTACATCTGATGGCATTAGCCGCCTTACACACACTATGCCCTGCATGTTGAAGGTCTGACCCCTTCCTAGAAAGGACAGGGCTCCTTCCCCATTCAGCTTGACCTCAGGCAGAAAACGGTGAACCAAGTCTCACATCTTGGCTGGATGCCAGCAGGCCATGAGGGATCTGGTCCAACCCGTAGTGTCCTGCCCTTACTCATCTGAGGGATAGCCGGGGACTCTGGCCTCCAACTTCTCCCTCCTGCCAAGCTCACCTCCTCATGGCACCACTTCTAACCTGCTCTCTCATCTCTGGCTTCTAGATCTTTCTGAACCCCTCCATGGCTTCAGGCCCCAGAGGGAATAAGAAGTCTCTACTACCTGCCTCCCTTACCTTGTGTCCAGTCAGCCCCACCCAAACTGCGGGGGAGCCCCTAGTTCTGGTCTTCTCAGATTGCCACAATGCATCTGTTCCAGCCCTCGGGCTTTTGATGAGGAACAGGCCCTGGGGCTTCATCTCGCCATACTTTATACAGTGCCTGTACCCCCATCCAAATATGGTACACCCACCACACACATCCCCTCCCACTGAGCTGGAGAGGACCTGCATGCCAGCTGGGAACTGGGCCATCTGAGCCCTCGGGTGGGAGACACGAGCCACAGGGAGACTGTTGCTGGCCCATGCTCATATCCCATGACTGTTCGGTGGCGGCAGCCCCACCAGGTAGGCAGGGTAACAGGGAGGATGCAGAAAAGGGAAGAAAAGCCCTTCTGGGTTCATTCATTAGCACAAAAACCCAGCGATGGGGAGGCCAAGCAAGCCAAGGTGAAATGGAGATCTATTTGAGCAGACCGGGTCCAAGTCACGTTGCCGTGACTATCGCTAGGAAGTCACTGCCAGGCTTTCTCAGGGCAAGAAACACTTTGGTCCCATCCTGCCCACCGCCCACCCCCCCCACCCCTTACAGCAGAGAGCCTCAGCCAGCTGACCTCCTCCTTCATTCACTTAGCTCTGGCCTTGCTCAGCACCACCAGCTGTCTTGAAGTGCAATGACCAAGTGTTCCAGTCTGGGGATGCCTGCCTGGCTCCGTTGGTAGAGCATACAACTCTTGATTCTGGTTCGAGCATAGAGATCACTTTAAAAAAGGAGGAGGGGGGTTCCGGTCTGGAGAGCCACTGGGGAAAGAATCCATTTCTTTGGGCTCCTGCCATCCCTCCTGGTGACTCCCACATCCCTCTGGCTGGGTCTGACCTCTTTGAGGCACGGTGCTTCACACTGGCCACAGCCAGAGCCTACCTGGCATTTCTGGGCACCCATGCAGCCTTTAGAAGTCTTCCTGTGGCTTAGCCCCACGCCTTAGCTCCCACAGCCTAGAGAAAGAGCTCGGTCATCTCAAACCTGGGCAATATCATTCTCAACTTTTCTTATTCAATAAGGCCAGTTGAGTGACACCCAGTTTTCAACACTTCTCCTTCAGAGAGACAGCCATTTCTGCCCACCCTCTATTTTCTCCAAGGACCTAAAGAGGCTGGTCAGGCATGATTCCCTCATCCAACTGCCATCTTGCCTCCTTGAGCATGTTGTATTCCTACCCTCTACCAGAGAATCCAGACTGTAATTTGGGGTGTCTTGTGGGAGCCTGATCATCCCCCTAGCCAAGAGTTCTGGTTCCAGAAGGGATCCTAACCTCTGTGGCTTCAACACACACATTTTGATCAATACAGTCACAGTGTGAACTCTAAATAAATACCCCCAGTTCCTCCTTCACCTGAATAGTTGCTATAACAACAATACCTCCTCTAGTCTCCAAGGACTCTGAGGGCCCTCTAGTTACCAGGCAGGGTCCCTTCAGGAGTCAAAGGCTTTTTTCCCTCAGGGAGGTGTGAAACCAGTAGCCAGGAGTAAGAGAAGGGGTCCCGGCTTGGGTGGGATGGAGAGGTAGGCTGCCTCCCACCTCCTCTGAGCAGGGACTTCTTCCTGGGGAAGGGTGGCCCTGTGCATTCTGAGTCCAGAATACCTGGAATCTCCAGGTAGAGGAGGGTGGCCCTGTGCATGCTGAGTCCAGAATACCTGGAATCTTATACCCTAGAAGGAGTCAAACCACTGTCCCCTGGGTTACCATGAGTTGACCACCAAGGTCTGTGGTGGGGCAGTGTCTGCTTGGGGCGGACTTCTGACTCATGACCTTGGGGTGAGGAGCCCCCCATCCCATCCCTCCCCCGGCACCACTGTGAGGTGGAGGGCCCCAGGCAGACAGATGCATGCGGTGATGTGACAGTCAGGTCACACTCACACCCAGAATGTTTGGGAGGGAACTCTGGTCCACTGTCTTGCTTTCCTCTTCTGACTGACATAAAAGTGAGTTTTTTTCCCCCAGAAACTTAACGGCACACCCCTAAGGCCTTATACTTGAGCCTCACTCAACATTTTCCAAAGTAGTCCCCACATCCTTCATTTCGCATATGCCTCACCAAGGAAATAGGAGAGAGGACCTGCCAATACATCCATTCCCCTGAGAAAGACACTGAGGCTCAGAGGACTGGGCCGACTTGGCCACGATCACACAAGTGAGTGGCAAGAGGTCTGACTCCGAAGTGCCTCATTTTCCCACCATCCCACAACCACTTTCCGGACTAGCCCATAGCCCTGGAGACTGCAGAGGTTGAATTTCCATTCCAGAACCAGTGCCCATGCCCACAGCCTCACAAAGTGGAAAGGGGTCCACCCTCTGGGCTCTAGAAGGCCAAGAAAGCGGTTTCTCTGCTGGACTTTCTACCAGCCTGGCCGGGACCACCTTCCCACTGGTGACCAAAGACAAAATGAGCATTCGGCTCTGTGACCCGAGGCCAAGCCCCCTGCCGCTCCTGCTTATGCCCCTCAAACTCCTAACGCATCTCAAGCCACTTTTGTATTTAGCGAGTTTGTAGCAGGCTCCGTGTTGGTCAGTGGAGGTCCTCCTCCTTCGAACCAACCAGGCCAAGCACGTCAGACCCCTAACCCAGAACCGGCCACTTCCTGGCCACTACCAGACAGGGGCCATCTCCTCCTGCCACTTCCCCTTCACCTTCCTGATTCCAAGGACCGTTAGGGCAAGGAGGGCGCGTCTCTTAAGGGAGAAATGAAGAAGGAAAGAAAAGAAAGCTATGCCTCTCATTAGCGTTTTGGTAACGAACTCAGTGCAATCTTGGGTTGGCGAGAAAATGGCTTGCTTCTGGGGTGGGGCCTAGACCTCTCCACTGTCTGAATATTCCATGTGTTTGTTTCCCTAGAGGGCTAGAGAACCCTGGAGACAGAGTTCAGCAAGAGAGAGTGAAATTAAAAGAGGTTGTGAGTCTTTAACCTTGAGCCTGAAATGAATGTGAATCAATCCCAGACTCTTGGCTTCCCTGAAGCCGGGTAAACATTCGAGTATGTCGAACCCGTCCCAGCCCAGGGCCGACGCAATCCCTCAGAGCCGTCCGACAGGGGCGTGGGTCTCTTGTTCCCTTTGTGCTGATGAAACCACAATGTCTGAAATCCCACAGGCCGGGTCCTTTCCCCTCTCCCCTCCCCCCATACCAAGTATAGTTCCAGCCCCAAAATCTCACTTTAGGGTAGGCAGGGATGGGAGGCGGAAGAGCTTTTTTTCTTCCCGTATTTTTTCATTTCAGCCGCGGAGAGAACCGAAGTGGACACTTGAGATGACCGTGGCGGGGTGTCCCGAAAAGTCTTGTCCCCACAGTCTTGTCCAGAGCAGTTCATTCTTTCTGTTGTCTCCATGCCAGGGGGAGGGCAAGGGGCCTGCATCTCATTGTGTGTCGTGCCCTCTGCATTTTCAGTCACATGACAGGGTCCCACCACCATCCCACCTCCTCCACCACCTTATTGCAATTCAGCCTCAGCACATGCGGGTCACTAGGCTGGACAGTTATAATGACGATTATTCCCATTTTACAGATAAGAAAACTGAGGCCCACGACACCTTTTTTTTTTGGTTTCACTTAATCAAGGGTGTAATGGCCTGCTCATCAGGAGATCAGAATATTTAATAATCCCTAAAGAGCCATGAACAGGGAATCCAGGGAGAAAGAGGCCTCAGAGCAGTCACATGGCTGTCACGGCGTCAGCAGGCTCTCTCTTGGCCCCTGATGCCTCTTATTTAAAGCATGATTCCAAGAAACAGGGCCTCCTGGAGTCTCCAGAACACAGCACATAAAAGGGAAACGGGACAGAGATGCTTTTGAGCAAACAAGGAAAAGTCAGAACGAGTAATGATGGCTGACAACCAAAGAGAGACACTTAAAAAAAAAAAAAAAAAGCAAAACTCTGGGGTCTTACAAAAGACCAAAAGGATTACTGACCAACTTAATGTTACATTCTTCTCTGTGTACACTAAACCAAAAGGCAGAGGAGCATCTCATGTGCTTTAGAAACACTTCCCTTGGAAAAATAATAAAATAAACCCTGCGCTAGGACACTTAAAACCATCAGCCACAGTCATCTAGAAAATTCACTTCCATGGACAGGGCTTTCCCCACCTGTGCCCCACCAACAAGATACCCCTGGGTTTAGCTGAGAGTTCCACAGATCCTGGGACCACAAGGGCCTCCCCACAAGAACCCCGCTGGTCCTCTGCACCCCCCCCGCCCCCACAGGCCTGTGGTGTGGAGGCACCCACTGCTCTGCAGGGAGGGCCACTGAGGGCACCCTCGGCGCCACGGCCAACTTGGCTGGGGCTCTGCTCCTTGGACGCACCGAGGCTGCTTCGTATTCCCCCGCGACTGCCTCCGCTCTGAGTTGGGGCTAGGAAGAGAGGAGCAAATACCTTTGTCCCAAGTCCCATCTGCCCCTTGAGATGACAGGCATGGCTTCCCCCTCCCAGGAGTCTGGAGAAGGGGACCCCTCTCTCCAGCACGGGGGTCCTGTTCCTCTGTACCCCGTGAGGCAGGACAGAGGACAACCAGTGAGGCAGCGTGTCTTGCCCACGGTCAAGGCACCAAAAGTGGCAGAGCCTTTTTCAGACATGGGTCTCCCTGACTCCGAGTCCAGGGCTCCTTCCACTAGCCTGGAAGACTCGATGTCCAGCTTCCTTTCACACTCTCCGGAAAACCACGCATTCCAACTAAGACACAGAAAATGAAAGAATGTGCTTTTTTGTGGCTCGGGTCCACACCCTCCTAGAATCCCACCCAGGGCTGGGTTTGGCCATCTGATTCTGGCCTCCTTTTTGGGAGTTTTGTGTTTTCAAAGCACAAACAAGGAAATAAAATGCCCCAGGAAATAAGGGACCCCAAAGTCAACTCCAATGACTGGCCAGGGCTTTGAGTCTATACTCGAGTGTTTACCTCCCAAATGCATGAAGGAAAGAAACGTTGGGTACAAAGACCTCCGTTCACATTGTCCAGGCTTCCAAGTGTAGCCGTGTGTCTGTCTGTGTGTGCCGTGTGGTTCCTGACCCCTCACCGTGGCATGCTCCCCGCCCCTGAATGTCGTCAGTCTGCCGGCTCCTCCGTGCTTTCTGGCCGCCTCAGCTCTGCACCCGGGAAAGCCCTGAGTTGGCTTTGGTTTGCCTTGCTGCCTTCAGTTTGATGTTCCTATTCTCTGGCCCTCGTGTGTCTTCTCTCATCCCGGCTCATCCAACTGTCTCTCCTTTCCGTTCCTTTTCTGTTTGTGACACGTTATCTGTTCCATGTTGTATGGTTTCTTAACTGCGTGTGGTTTTCTTAAGATTAATGTTCTAAAACTAGCTTCTCCTCCTTCCTCCTTTATTCCCACCTGGTCCCGCTCCCCTTCTGCATGGTTGAACTTGTGCTTTAAAGTTAACAAGGCTCAGTCTCTCACTAGGTCTGGGTGCCCGCCGGAGTGGACTATGCTTCCTCTAACCACTGTTTCCCACCATCTCTGTGATGGGGCTTGATTCCTCCTGTCCTAATACTGTAGTTCTGACCAAAACCAAAGCAGTTTTTAAAACCTCATGGATGCATATAACCTGAGCCCCCTCTTCCATTCTTCCCCTCCTGCCCATGCTCGTAACACCCAGCGACTGTGGATTCCAGCCGCCCGCTGTGCCCTAACCCCTCCCCCCACCCCTCCTCCGAGCGCCCCCCCAGCTTGGCTGCCGCCCTCCCCACCCAGGGCAGTGCTTCTCACCCCTGTGCTTCCCTTACAGATTCGCGTCGTGAAGGCGTTCCGTAGCTCTCTCTATGAAGGTCTAGAAAAGCCTGAGTCTCGAACCTCCATCCATAATTTCATGGCTCACCCCGAATTCCGGATCGAAGATTCACAGCCCCACATCCCCCTTATTGACGACACCGACCTGGAAGAAGATGCCGCCCTCAAGCAGAACTCGAGCCCTCCGTCATCGCTCAACAAGAACAACAGCGCCATCGACAGCGGGATCAACCTAACGACCGACACAAGCAAATCAGCTACCTCTTCAAGTCCAGGGAGCCCCATCCACAGCCTGGAGACGTCGCTTTAGCTGAGGACCCCACCGCCACCCACCCACCCCCGGGCCCCACCCATCCAGGCACCCAGCTCACCCAAGCAGCAAGGAGCAACAACAGGAAACCAAATACTGGCAAGAAAACCAACATTTCCACCCAACAGACCCTTTTTCTGGCTGCGATGCTGTTTGAACTCTTTTAAACTTTGAGGCAAGGGGCGGGATCTCCCGGGGGCGGGGCTTACGGGAGTGAGTGATTTTCCCAGAACAAGCCCTTCCTGGCTCCCGCCCAAACACGGACCAGCCGTGCACCCGCCAGGCCACCACGTCCCCTGCATGAATGTACTGTACACTTCCAGTCCTCCCCTTGTTTGGTTTTGGGGGGGTCGGGGAGGGTTTTTTGTTTGTTTTCTTAGGCGGGAACTGCAGACAGACTCTTTTCTGAGACTCTTTATCCAATCCACTGGTCTGTGAGTTTTTGAAATGCTTGCGCAGCATGGTCTCAGTTGTATAGGTTAATTTAACAACTTTTTGAAACTGCAGAGCTTAACTCACCTAGTAAATTTGCACCAACGGAACCGAAGAACTTCACAGACACTCACGAGGTTATATCCATTTCTTTGTATCTATATCAACGTATACTTTTCCATGACTGTATACGTCCATATAGATAGGTATATATATATGTATATATATATGTATATATATATATATACACATATATATATACACACACACACACGGATATATAAAGTTTTTTTTGCCGGCATGTTGCCTTGTTTCCGCTTAAATTGCTCTATTTTAACTTATTTATGTCCTAAAACAAGAATGTAATTTGTTTACAAACCTGTAGATAACGTCTTTGGCTATTTGTACAGTTTAAGAACACTGGCGGCCGAGATGT
Organism: Leptonychotes weddellii; assembly: GCF_054177405.1. NCBI lineage: Eukaryota > Metazoa > Chordata > Mammalia > Carnivora > Phocidae > Leptonychotes > Leptonychotes weddellii. Next base: position 44,335,955 of record NC_138369.1, on the reverse strand, counting down.
TATATAAACAGCTCAGCCCAACAGACACTTCCCTGGATTGCATCCTTGATGTTTTACAATAGCCATGCTCTGATTTTTGCCTGCTGTTTCCATTCAATTATGTCACTACCGCGGGAGGCTCAGGCAGAAGCCAAATGCTACCGAGGAGGAGTATCCATCCGGAGGGCTTAACACCGTGCTCCGTAGACACAGGGAGAGGAAGAGAGAAGGCTTCCTAGGTTCGCAGCACTAACGGCGGGCCTGGCCCGGGGGTGACGGGGTCCGCCCAGCTTTGGTCGAAGACTTTTCTCTCGATGAAACTCGCTTGAGTTTACTAAGAGCATTTCAAAAAGAGGTTCTCTGTGGCACTGTCTGGACAGAGGTTGAGGTAGTGTTGCAATATTATAAATGCTACTCTGTTGATTTTTTTTTTTTTTTTAGGAATTTAGAGGTTTATTTACTTATAAATTGCAGCGTATGAGCTGTTGGCATACTGGATGAGGATCATTGTGGCTTGCTGCTTTTATTTTTATTTTTGAAGAAGAATAGCCTTTTTCTCTGCACTATTTAGATCCGAACGAACCTTATGATGTGTATATTGAGATGTATTCAGTGTGATTTTTAAACCAAATTGTCTTCCTGTAGTCGCAGTATATACTGTAGCCTTTTGACAGCAAGTCTTGCTTTCCCAGACAGAAAGCCATTCTGAAACCCTACAGTATCACAGGTGAGAAAAGGTGGTTATTTTTCCCCCAAGACAATAACAGCACTAGTAATCCCACTTAATGAGAGCTTATTTAATCGTACGTCAGCCTCTTAACTGCTAAGCACTTTGTGGGTATCAGCTTTTTTCATAAAAGAACTTTTGTATTTAATACAAAGTTTGCTTTGAGACTTTTCAGCATACAATCTTTTTCCATAAACTTGTACAGTGCAAAAGACATTTTGAATACCATGATCGATGACGTCCCATGCTTTGAGGAAAACCAAACACTTTCCACCTCGCTTGCAAAATTCATTCCTCATACTGACCCCTTCCCACGGTTGCTCTGTGTCAGCTCAGCCCTTCCCTTCTCCAGGCCCAGAGAATTCTTCCACAAACAAGATGAGAGCCACTCGGGAAAAGAGCCATAGTCAGCTGGGAGGGCCTACGGCTGGGTGGCTGTGAAGGAACCTGAGGCTTTGGGATCCCAAGTCAGCCCATCCCACCTGGCAAAACCTTCCTAGAAGGAGGACCTTCTGTGTGCGAGAGCATCACCTGAATGTCGTGAAGGAATCTCTCTGAATGTACCCAGCAGAGGAAACTGCATCCCCAAAGGGGTGACCAGCCCTCAGATGTGCTTATTGGATTCCTATACAAACACCGCCAAAAGCCAGCCCATTGTTCTCCTGCTGAGAAAGTAAAGACCTGCACATGTGAAAAAACCTGGAGCAGCTTTGGAACGTGGTATTTTTTGTAGTTTCCTTTCTCAAGGTTTTCCATCTCCCCACCTTCTTGGTTCCAGTCCTGTGTCCATGACCTCATTCCCCGACAGCAGGAAAGCTGAGCTTGCCCACCACGCTCCCTGTTCATTCGGAGCCGGGACACAGGGAAGACAGGAGGGCCTTCTCTGAGCGGAGCCTAGTTTAGGGAACAGGGAGCAGTGGAAGTGACCGAGGACACCCGACCTCAGTGTTGGTCTTTTCTTGTCGGGAATGATGGATGCTTACACCAAACACACACACACAGACACACACACACACACACACAGAGGAAATGATTGGTTTGTCAAAACTCACTGTAGTACATAAAGCTTGCACTCTGCGTCCTATATCTAGCAGCATGGGGTACGTTTGGCAGTTCACCCCATTAGGGGGTCAATAATTTATGACCATTCATCTGTTTTTATGAATTTTTTTATCTAGACAATAATTGTAAATAAAGAACTCACCGTCTCTGTTCATTTAATACTATGCAATGGTTATGCTTTCAATTGCTGACTCTTCTTACTCCCGCAGCGTGGTTCTGAAATGTCTGTGGTTTAAAAAAAAAAGGCAAAAACCAACATCAAACAGAACACAGTAAATATATACTCTGTAATGTATATATATGTTTTTCCAGTTTGGGACTGCACCATCCACTTAGCTTCTTCTCTGTCCTCTGGACAAGGGCTCCAGGAGAAGATAGCAGATTCATTCTGAGGTCTAAGCTCAGCGACTTGTCTCCCCTCAACAGATGAGAGAAGAGCAGGGGGCCCATTCAGTGACCCCTGGGGCTGGAGAATCGCCCACCTTTGGAGGTGGGCAGGGAGGAATATTTCCTCCCTGTGACTCAGGCAGCGCTTTCCCTAACTCTGAAGCAGCCTCCATTGCTCCCGCCGACCCCTCACCATGGCCCCTCGCCCCCCTGTCCCAACCAGAACACAGAGTAGACAAGAGGAGGGTGCCCTGCTTTTGAGACCAGACCAATGAAAATGGCGGTACTGGGCCGAGGACTCTGGACCCGTCTCATCCTGGGTAGCCTACTTATTGAATAGCTGCTCTTTTCCCAACCATGCTGAAATGCCACCTGTACCACATACTGATAGCTTATATAGATTCGGGTCTATTTCTGGAATTTCTCTTCTGTTCCCGTATCTGGGTGTCTCATCTGGTACCAGCCATACAGTTCTAATTACTGTTGCTTTATATAATGTTTTATCATGTGGAGGAGGGATAAGTACGCTTCCCTCTTTTCCTTTTTTTAACAAAATGTCCTGGTTATTGTCTCACAGCTAATCTTTTAAGTAAACTTTAAAATGTTGCCAAGTCTTCCACCCCTGCCCTTCCCCCACCCAAGGGCCCTGTCATTCTATGTGCAAAGGGCTTCCTTTCTGCCACTGTAAGTACCGTTCACTCAGGGTCACTAGATAGAGTGAAACAAAGATAGGAGAAACTAGATAGGAGAAACAAAAAGAGCATCCTAAATTTGGGGGGAAGCCAGAAGCCAGTACCATCTCACCTGAACCCTAAGCAAGGGTGTCACCAGGAGAGGCCACCAAGCTCCCCACCCCAATCTCAGTTTGGGACCCAAAGTCACCCACCTTGGTTATGCTGGGGTGGACCCCCCATCTGCCCCAGTCCAGAAGAGGAAGAGGGCTCTCTCCCACACCTGGAGCTACCAGATTTGCGTGGCCCAGTTGTTTTTATTTCTAATTCTCCTCATGAAGAAACCTTTATTCCTATCTCCCTTTCCGGAACTGCCTTTTTTTTTTTTTTGGCAGGGGTGGGAGGGGTCACTTCTTGTTCTTTATTCAAAGTTTTTTCAGTGGTTGTGTGATAGGTCCTTTGGGATGCAGCAATTTCTTTCCTGGACCTTCACACCACCCTGACCCCCCCCCAACCCATTCGTGCTCTACTTATGGGAGGCTGTCAGCTGGGTGTACTGTGACATGCCTCCCACCCTAAACTCTCTCCATAGTGTCTGAGATCCCATTAGAAGATGGGAGGGGTGCGTTTCTTGAAGGCTTCGGGTCTTCCAGAGCCAAGGCCTATCAAACAACAGCAGAAAATCCCCAGGTCTTTTCCAAGTTCTAAAGCAAGCTCTCCTGATATGATGTAGAGATCCTACTCAACCAAGTAGAGGGAAGGGGATCCCAGGCCCTGGGCATCAGCCATCACCCCCTCCGCCGAAAACAAGACCTTTGAGGCTGCTCTGGGACCTTCTCAGCCCCCTAAGTCTGTTTTGTAATGCCTGTGGTGCTCTCCCTCCGGACCTTTCCTCTTGGGGGTCGCCACACTTTGCTAACTCTTGTGTGCACATATTTTATAACAGAGTAGCGAGGAAATGGTGCCGCTCCAGCTTCCACAAGCTGCCCGGGCTCTGGGGGGGGCTCTGGGACAATCGGGGCTGGGAAGTGACTGTGCTCTTATTGTACACTCTTTATTTCTCTGTATCTCTGGCTTGTGCTCTTTGTAATTAATGGGATTTGTCTGCCTTTTCAACACTATCCTGAGCAATAACAATAAATGCACACGTGGAAACGCAGACACGGTACACATCACAAGGCCTTTTTCCGCAGGACACCTGGGTCCCCGCCCTCCGTGGATTTGAACTTGGGAAAACGGAGTCCCTGGGAGGGAAAGGCACTTTGTCCAAGGGTGCACAGCTCGGTGGGCGGTCTCTCTCCTTCCACCACATCACATCTTTCAAACTTCCACCACTTAAGGGAGCAAGTTTTACCTGCCATAAGTCATTAACCTTCCATGAGGAACAGTGGGCAGTCCCAAAGAGCAAGACTTTGGGAGAAGAGGCCTCAGGAGGAAGAGGAAGAGATTTGGAGACAGTGGGTCGGGGAGGTAGGGGCACATATTGGGGAAAGCTAAGAATGGTGTGATTTGGGGTCTAGGATCAACTGGAGGGAGGTAATAGGACAAAAGATGTAGGTGGCATCCCTTACTGGCAAGGGGGGAAGCAGAGGGGAGCCTGGCATCCTAAGAATCTGAACTTTGCAAACCTCTACTGAGCATCAGCAGAAAACAAGAATGTGCCCAAACCAAGAAACTATCTCAATGTTGGCTCAAAGGTTGAGGGTTGTGCACGTGCATCTTCACACACACACACACTCATGCACGCACGCACATACACTAAAGGCCAACCCTTGTCAGGGAGAACTGATCTTCAGATTAAGCACCATATAGGTCCATCCAAGTTCTAAACGGTTTCACCTCCCAGAGTCCATTTACTCCCAACATCAACGTTGCTTCAGCGTAGGTATTCTAATTCCCACTTAACAGAAGAGGAGACCACAGCTCAGAGAGATGAAGGGTACACCCAGCTAGAAAGGAGAAGATACAGTAGTGCTCCCAGCAGTCTTGATACCAGAATTGGCACTTGAAACCTCTATATTATGGTACCTTTCAGTTCCCCCAGCAGATATCTTAACGAATAAGATACAGTTGCATTGCTTATCCCAAATCCCCAATCTCTCCAACTTCAATGCCTATACCAGGGAATTCCTTGAATAACAACTATGCCCCATGCATTATATTTGTATTATATCAAAAATGCCACTGTCCCTGTTTCCTACTTGAGAAAAGCAAGGCTCAGAGAGAAGTGATGCACCAGAGAATCAATGGTGCAGCTACAGATGGAAGGCCAGGGTTTGTCCCTTGAAGAACAGCAGACCCAAGAGCCCCACCCACTTTGTCCCCTGCTCCACTTTAAGTGCCGCCCCCCAACATCCCTGCAATATTTCTCCATTAGAGGGGAATAATCTTGAAAGCTGGGGCAGGGGTGGAAGGGTGAGTTGCTGTCCGGAGGCCCAGCCCTTAACTCTGTAAGACCCCACACCCTTGGCCCCCTCTCCCAAGCTCGTTGATGGTCTAGGTCTATCACACTCTCTGAACCTTAACATCATCCCTCCAGCAGTGACCATCTCCAGCTAGGGATCTTCCGTCCAGTGTCGGAGAGAAACTGAGGGACTGTGACTTGCTCAAGGGGAGCCTAGGCTCCACCCTAGGTCCCCGGACTCCTTAACCCCAGGAGGGGTCCAGGTCTGCCAGACCATGCGTGTGTGGCTGAGGGGAGCTCCCAGGCCCCGTCCAGCAGTACAGCATTCTCCGTGTGCTTGTGGAAAGCCCGGGACTTAGGGGCTGGGGCCACTGGGGTTTGGGTCCTCGGTTCTAGCTGCAGGAGCCTAGCTAAGATCCCACCCTGCCTGGGGTTTCTACCTCACAGGATCCCAGGACTGTGGGGAAGGGGCAGTTTGGAGGCATTGGGTCCCACGGCGTGGAGAGGGCAGGGTGAGAGGGCTCAGCCTCTGGTAGCTGGCATTCCCTGGCCTTCTCTGGCCCTGGTCCCAGCTTTGGGTCCTGAGGAGGGACTAACAACGAGGAAGCAAGCACCAGGACCGGTCGGTCTACCCACTACCCAAAAAATTACTCATCCTACAATGTTCATCCTAAGGCCGGTCGCACCCAGAACCGCAGGCAGGCGGGTGAAGCTGTAGCTATGAATCCTTCCTTTCGTGTATAGATCTCAGCAAAAGGAGAGAAGATGGGCTAGAGCTTCCGATTTCAAAAGCCCCGGGATCAGTCTTGCCATGGAAACGGGAGCCCCACCCCTTTGGTCTCCCGCAGTCGGCACACAGAAGGGGAGGGGCCTTGGGAGGGCGGGGCGCCGCCCGGGGTGCCGCCCCGGAAAGGCTCGGAACTTTCGTGCGAGCGGACCGCGTTGCCACCCGGCTACTCCAGCTCCACCGCCCGGCGCCGGAAGTGAGCTGTTTCGGGGCGCCGCCGGGAGCTGCCACGTCCGAGGCCGGGAGCTGCTGCTATCGCAGCCATGGTGAGTGTGGGGACCGGGGACGCGGCCCTCTCCCGGCTTCCTTGACCGTGCCAAGGTT
>NC_138369.1:44306879-44329114 GCF_054177405.1 Leptonychotes weddellii | reverse complement strand
CACTTCTCCGCACGTCCTACCTTCCAGAAAGTGGTCGCTTTTCTGTTCAGAGAGTTGCTGCTATTCTTTTCTTCAATCTCCTGTTGAGTTTGTAGGTGTTCAGAATGGTTTGATCCCTATCCAGCTGGATTCCTGAGACCAGACGAAATTCAGGTCTCCTACTCCTCCGCCATCTTGCTCCTGAACCTCTGTTTAACTTTTTTTGAGATACTGCTAAACTGTTTTCCAAGTTAACCGTACCATTTTACATGGCTTCCAGCACTGTATAAGGGTTTCAGTTTCTCCACATCTTTGTCAACTCTTGTTGTCCTCTTTTTTTTTTTTTTGGTTATAGCCATCCAGTTGGGTGTGAAGTGGTACCTCACTGTGGCTTCAGTTTACATTTCTCTAACGACTAATATTAGGCACATTTTCACATGCTTACTGGCCATCTGTATTATCTTTGGAGAACTCACCAGGAGGGGTTTTGTACTATATTATACCAGGTGAGTGCAAGCCTCCCACCCTAAGAAAGATTAAAGTGGCTTGTAGAAATCTGACCTTTATAACCCATCAAGGCTTGCTTCCATGACAGGGCCTCTTGTAAGGAGAAACTGGGAGTGAAATCAAAATTGAGCAGGAGCGAGACACAGGAAAAGGAAAGAGAATATAGACCAAAGTCGGGGGAACAGAGCCAAGAAATCCTGAAAGCAGGTTGTCACACCTGTCAACATATACATTAACTAAACAGACTTCTTACCTTGAAAGGCTTTCCTGAACCTCACTTTGTCAGGAAAACTAATTTCAAATAAAAGTAACAGAAAAGTATTTGAGGTGAAATCACATAAAGTTTGACTCAGAAAAAAGGAAGAGAATATAGAAACTGGTTTGGAGGCTGGTGGGCAGCATGTTACTTCAGAAGTTTCTAATTTAAGAGGGGATGAGGTAAGCGGGCTATAAGGGGTTTTGACTAATTTACACTCTTCTGAATATATATAATGTACATTATACTCTTCTGAATGTATATAATGTACATGAGGAATTTTTAGGAGCTTTAACTTTAATCAAATTCCTGAGCGTTCTGAATGTTTCAAAGATGTTTCTTAGGAAAAAAAAAATTTTTTCCAGGAGGGGGATGGGGGGATGGGTGAAATAGTGGGGATTAAGAAGTACACTTGCCATGATGAGCACCATCACCCACTATTGAAATGAAGCTAAGAAACCTTTTTCAAATATTATAAGATGTGAAAAAATACCATAAGTCAAAATTAGAAAAACTCCAAAATGAGGTGACAGAATTTAGGAAAGAATTAGAAATAAAAAATCATTTCAGTAATAAAGACTAAATTAGAAGGAATACAGGAGCAAATAAGTACAACAGATAATGCCTTAAGAGAAATAAATTGTGAAAAGAGGAAATTTTTTTTTTAAGATTTTATTTATTTATTTGACAGAGAGCGAGAGCAGGAACACAAGCACTCTGCCCCTCTCCCCTGCTCGAGCGTGCCTGCTCTCTCTCTTACTCTCTCTCAAATAAATAAATAAAATCTTTAAAACAAAAAAAAGGTCCATCCACATCGTTGAAGTTGGCACAGTTTCATTTTTTATGGTTGAATAATATTCCATTGTACATATATATACCACATTTTCTTTTTTTATTCTTCCATCAATGGACACTTAGGTTGCTTCCATGTCTTAGCTGTTGTAAATAATGTGCAGGGAACATGAGGGTGCAGATATCAAATTAGTGTTTTTGTTTTCTTTGGATAAATATCCAACAGTGGAATTGCTGGATCATATGGTATTTCTCTTCTTAATTTTTTGAGGAGCCTGTTTTCCATAATGGCTACACCAATTTACACTCCCACCAACAGTTCATGAGGATTCCCTTTTTTCCCCACATATTCAGCAACCCTTGTTATTTCTTGTCTTTTTGATACTATCGTTCTGACTGGTGTGAGGTGATACCTCATTGTGGTTTTGATTTGCATTTGAATAGTGATGCTGGGCATCTTTTCGTATATCTGTTCGTCATCAGTATGTCTTTGGGAAAATGTGTATTCAGGTCCTTTGCCTTTTTTTTTAAGATTTTATTTGTCAGGGAGAGAGAGAGCACAAGCAGGGGGAGCAGCAGGTAGAGGGAGAAGCAGGCTCCCCTCTGAGCAAGGAGCTGTGGGATCATGACCTGAGCCAAAGGCAGACCCTTAACCGACTGAGCCACCCAAGCGTCCCTCTCTGCCCATTTTTAATCGGATTATTTATTTGGAGGTTGAGTTGCAGAGTTCTTCAGGGTACTGTTGTCCCCACAGAATGAATTTGGAAGAATTCATTCCTGTTTTTTATTTTTGGAATAGTTTGAGAAGACTCATTCTTTAAATGTTTGGTAGAGAGTCACCTAACTGACTCAGTGGAGCACACAACTCTTGATCTTGGGGTTGCGAGTTTGAACCCCACATTGGGTGAAGACATTACTTAAAATCTTTTTTAAAATAAAAAATAAATGTTTGGTAGAATTCACCTGTGAAGCCATCTAGTCCTGGACTTTTGTTGTAAGTCTTTTGATTACCAATTCAATTTCATTACTAGTAATAAGTGTTCAGATTTTGTTTCTTCTTCATTCAGTCTTGGAACATTGTATATTTCTAGGAATTTATTCATTTCTTCTAGGTGGTTCAGTTTGTTGGCATATAACTTTTCATAGTAGTCTCATAATCCTGTGTATTTCTGTAGTATAGGTGGTAATTTTTCCTTTTTCATTTCTGATTTTGAGTCCTGTCTTGATGAGTCTGGCCAAAGGTTTATCAATTTTTTTTTTTATCTTTTGGAAGAAACAGCTCTTTCACTGATCTTTTCTGTTGTTTGTCTCTGTTTTATTTATTTCCTTTCTGATTTTTATTATTTCCTTCCTTCTACTACCTTTGGGCTTTGTTTGTTCTTTTTCTAGTTCCTTTAGGTGTAAGGTTAGATTGAGATTTTTCTTGTTTCTCAAGGTAGACCTGTATCACAATTGATTCTCCTCTTAGAATTCCTTTTGCTGGGGCACCTGGGTGGCTCAGTCATTAAGCATCTACCTTCGGCTCAGGTCATTATCCCAGGGTTCTGGGATCGAGCCCTGCATCAGGCTCCCTGCTCAGCGGGAAGCCTGCTTCTCCCTCTCCCACTCCCCCAAATAATAAATAAATAAAATCTTTAAAAAAATAATAATTCCTCTTGCTGCATCTCAAAGATTGTGAACCATTGTGTTTCCATTTTCATTTTTCTCCAGGTATCTTTTTTATTTTTTCTTTAATTTCTTCATTGACCAATTCTTCATTGACCAAGCCCCGGGCATGGAGCTTTTAAAAAAAAAGTCTACTCGGGGCGCCTGGGTGGCTCAGTTGTTAAGCGTCTGCCATCAGCTCAAGTCATGATCCCAGGGTCCTGGGATCGAGCCCCGCATCGGGCTCCCTGCTCGGCGGGAAGCCTGCTTCTCCCTCTCCCACTCCCCCTGCTTGTGTTCCCTCTCTCGCTGTGTCTCTCTCTGTCAAATAAATAAATAAAAATTAAAAAATAAAAAAGTCTACTCTGACCTAAGCACTGCTACCCCAGCTTTTTTTTAAATTTCTTCCCTCCATTTGCATGGAATATCTTATTCCAGTTCCTTCAGTTTGTCTTTATGTGTCTTTAGGTGTGAAGTGAATCTCTTCTAGGCAGCATATAGATGGATCTTGTTTTTTCATCCAGTCATCCTTTGTCTTTTGATTGGAGCATTTAGACCATTTACATTTAAAATAATTATTGATAGGTATGTACCTATTGCCATTTTTATTCTCTGGCTGCTTTGTAGTTCCTTTCTGTTCCTTTCTTACTCTTTTTGTGGTTTGATGACATTCTTTAGTGGTATACTTAGATTTCTTTCTCATCTTTTGTGTATCTACTATAGGTTTTTGCTCTATGGTGACCATGAGGCTTACATTTATTTATAACATATTTATAACAGTTTATTTGAAGTTGATAAGAACTTATGCATGAATGCATTTTTACTGTCCACCCACATTTTACGTTCTGAAGTCAAATTTTGCATCTTTATATCATGTGTATCTCTTAACTGATTATTGTAATTGTAGTTGTTTTTACCACTTTTGTCTTTTAACCTTCATACTAGCTTTACATGTGATTAATCCAATATCTTTAGTATATATTTACCTTAACTGGTGAGTTTTCTACTTCCATATGTTTTCTTGTTACTAATAAGCACCCTTTCTTTTCAACTTAAAGACAACCCTTTAACTTTTCTTATAAGGCAAGCTTAGTGGTCATGAGTTCCATTTGCGTTTCCTTGTCTGGAACGCTCTCTCCTTCAATTCTGAGTAACTTCCTGGGTAGAGTACTTTTTGTTGGAAGTTTTTTTCTTTTAGCACTTTGACATGTTTGTTACCGTGATTGCAGTGGTAGTTTCACAGGGTTTACCTGTGTCAGAGCTCATCAGATTGTGCAGTTTATGAGCAGTGAATGTCAGTAATACCTCAAAGCTGTTCTTAGAATTTTACTTTGGAGTAGAAAGAACGCAGACTGTTATTGCTATGAAAGAACTCAAGGACTGTTGTTTCCATTAGCCCTTCCTGGGGTATCTACTAGAGAATAAGCTTCAGACCACAAAAATGACTAGAAAGATATCAAATATAGTTTAATTGTAGAGAACTAAGACTAAATGAGAGTTACAAGGCAGAGTATAGGATGTACTGGCCATATGCTCTTTTAAGGTAGCAGACAACTGTTTAAAAAGTGGGCACAGGGCACTGGGTGGCTCATTTGTTAAGCATCAGACCCTTGATTTCAGCTCAGGCCATGATCTCAGGGTGGTGAGATCGAGTCCTGCATCAGGCTCTGTGCTCAGCAGAGTCTGTTTGAGGCTCTTTTTCTCCCTCGCCCCCTCGCCCCACTCGCATGCTCTCTCTCTCTCAATAAATAAATAAATAAATAAATAAAATCTTTTAAGAAAAAAAAAAAGTGGGCACAAGCAGAGCTGGAGATCTAGGATCTTTTGATGTTAGTAACCATGCACATAAAACAAACCCTGCCCTTCCCCCAAAAAAACAACTGTAGAAGAGAATGGGGAGTACACTGCAAACACTTTTTAAAATGTTTTTACTTAGGGGCGCCTGGGTGGCTCAGTCAGTTAAGCATCTGCCTTTGGCTCAGGTCATGATCCCACGGTCCTGGGATTGAGCCCCGCATTGGGCTCCCTGCTCTGCAGGAAGCCTGCTTCTCCCTCCCCCACTCCCCCTGCTTGTGTTCCCTCTCTTGCTGTCTCTCTCTCTGTCAAATAAATAAATAAAATCTTTAAAAAAATAAATAAAATAAATAATAAATAAAATGTTTTTACTTACTATATTGGCAGTGACTGAGACCACTGAGTGTGAAAGGAGATGAAATAACTATGTGGCAGTGGGCATCCCTAGCACCAGATTATAGTCTTGAAATACAATTTCTCACTAAAAGAAACCCTAATTCTTGAGGAAGTGGCTGATCTTAGGTTTGAGGCGGGATACATACAAGATGAGCCTGGAACATTTTGTTATACCCAACAGAAATGATCAAAAACATACTTGGACATACCAGGGTTATCAAAGGAGCCAATTTGAACACACACCACAATTTAGGTGTCAGAAAAATGAAAATAATTGCAGTGAACTGAAATCCAACAAATACGCTTAAATCCATGAGTTCATAATGATATATAAAAGAGAATCAGGGGCACCTGGGTGGCTCAGTCGGTTAAGCATCTGCCTTTGGCTCAGGTCATGATCCCAGGATCCTGGGATCAAGTCCCACATCGGGCTTCCTGCTCAACGGGGAGCCTGCTCCTCCCTTTTCCCTTGCCCCTACCCCAGCTTGTGCTCTCTCTCACTCTCTCTCAAATAAGTACAATCTTTTGAGAAATAAAAAAATAAGAGAATCGGTCATCCTTTTTTTTTTTTAAAAAAAGATTTTATTTATATATTTGACAGAGAGAGACACAGTGAGAGAGGGAACGCAAGCAGGGGGAGTGGGAGAGGGAGAAGCAGGCTGCCCACCAAGCAGGGAGCCCGACGCGGGGCTCGATCCCAGGACCCTGGGATCATGACCTGAGCCAAAGGCAGACGCTTAACGACTGAGCCACCCAGGCGCCCCTCAGTCATCCTTAAAGAATGGCAGGGAACCAGTTCATAAAGTGTGAAGCATTTATCCTGCCTTTCCTATCTGACCTGTACCCATAGGGAGCCAAATATTAATGAAGGGAATTGCTCCTGTCTAGATTATTCTATATAATACATAACAAAGAAATGAATACAGAATCACCATTTTGTAATGTCCAGTGAATTAAAAGAGGCATAAGGGGCACCTGGGTAGCTCAGTTGGTTAAGCGACTGCCTTCGGCTCAGGTCATGATCCTGGAGTCCTGGGATCGAGTCCCACATCAGGCTCCCTGCTCAGCAGGGAGTCTGCTTCTCCCTCTGACCCTCCTCCCTCTCATGCTCTCTGTCTCTCATTCTCTCTCTTGCAAATAAATAAAAATCTTTAAAAAATAAATAAAAGAGGCATAAGAACATAAAAAGACAACCTGACATCATTTGCCTCCCAGTGAAAGAATACTGCCTGTAGTCTTAACAAAGGGGTCAGACTTGAGTCTGATCCAGTCTGGGATCCAGCTGACAATTTTCAGGAATTCAGAAGAATTCAGAGGTCTGAGTATGAAATAGCAAATCAGCCTGAGAGTCTGTAGGTCAGATGACTGGTCTTTCTTCAACAAAAACATTGTAAGGAAAAAAAAGATCAGAAGGGGAATCTATAAATAAGGAGATCTAGAAAAGATTTAAAAAAAAAAAAAAGAAAAACGTTTATGGCAAGACTAAACTATAGTATCTAGGGATGCATATTTGGGTGACAAAACTAAAGAGAAAAAAAAGGAAGAAATCAGAAGTCAGGAAGATATTACCGAGGAGGAAGGGCTATGATTCAGGTGAGACATAATGACAGGGCTTCTTGGGTAAATGGCAATTTGATATCTTGAACTGGTAGTGGTTACAAGAGTGCTTTAGAGTAACTCGTTAAACTTTGCTTGTTTTTCTGAATCTGTGCCTCTCTTCATATTTTTTAAAATGTTCTTAAATTCCTGGGAGTCCCTAACTCCTACTTTAAATATGTATTGCTGAAAAATACATGCACTGTTAGGACTCCTTGAAGGAGCATTATGGGGGCTAATCCCTAATTCATCAAAACAGCTGTCCTACATAATCCTGTCCTGAGAATTGGAGGGGAAATACACTGCAGCTTTGGGTCTGCAGAAGCAGTGCTCTGTTGCAAGGCAAAAGGGCAGTCATCCCAATCCCCCTCTTTACAGATTGGCTGCAATGCTGTCAGTTGGGCCCCTGCTGTTGTACCTGGAAGCCTCATAGACCAGCCATCGGGGCAGAAGCCCAACTACATCAAGAAGTTTGCATCGGGCGGCTGTGACAACCTCATCAAACTGTGGAAGTAAGTGGGGTTGGTGGACTTACCCTCAAGGGGACACTTCTTACCTTCTACCCTCCTACCTGCTATGACTCAGCCACAGTTCCCAAGAAACAGGATCACCTTCTTTTGCCCTCCTGCCCATAGAATACTGTTTTCAGTCTGTCAGAGGACATCCTTTAAAAACAACTTGGCCTTGCTCAAGGACTTTAATTCTTTACCTACTTCCCAACTGCCGGAGCCGTTGGCTGTGGGGGAACATTTCTTGGAGGATTCCTTTATAGCTGGTGAACTGAGTAAAAATCTACAAGGTCAACGAATGAAATCAGAAAGATGGAATAGCTTCTTGGCCCCTGCAGAGCCCACAGGGTGGGGGTACGATGGAGGCATGGGAAACACACCTGGGCTGCTACCTCCTGCTGCATTCTCCCTCTCATCTCCCGTTAGGGAGGAGGAGGACGGCCAGTGGAAGGAGGAACAGAAGCTAGAAGCGCACAGTGACTGGGTTCGAGATGTGGCCTGGGCCCCCTCCATTGGCCTGCCCACCAGCACCATCGCCAGTTGCTCCCAGGTCAGCTCAGATCCATGAGAGCCTCCCGTGTTGTTTAATCTCTGAGTAAGTCCCATCAAACCTTCCGGTCCCCCTAAGGTAAAGTCTAAAAAGGTAAGGGCAGGGCAACAGGCACCTTTGGACCAGTGCAAGTAGGAGAGTGCTTGGAGCCAGGTCATGCTATGGCAAAGGCTTGATCAGAAAGCACAAGTGGCTTGCTTCCACCGAGCCATGAGCTAGGCCAAACCCTGGACCAGTGTCCCCTCCTCAGCATTGTGCAGCTGGGGATTAGAGCTGCCCAGGTATATTCTGAAAGCATTCCCAAGCAGGGACCAGGGGCAGTCGGAAGTTCTAGGATCTTGGACTCACCTACCTTTTCAGTCTTCACAGACAGATTACAAAGGAAAGACTAAGGACAACCCTTTAAATTATATGCCAACCCCACCATAGACAAAGGTTAGCCAGGCTTCATTTGAGCCTGTTATGTTTGGTCCTGAATTTGAGATGGACTTTTTCAACTTGTCCCTTCTCATTCTCTAGCTTGGTTTACAGACAGCCATACCCATTCGGTTGAGAAAATTAGAGCCAGAGGGAGCCAAAACAAGGAAGTAACTTGGCAGACATGAGGAGAACCCAGAGAAAATTTTAGAGTTAGCAATGTAAAGTCCATACCTGAAACCAATATGAGCACGAGAACCTGGGAGACTGAACCAATGTGAAATGTGTTCGTGGGGTAAAGGGATAATGCTGGGTTGGAAATCGGCCGTCACAGGTATCCACACCCAGGAAGGCCTCGGCTATGCGTTGTGCTGAATCCCCCACCCCATTCCTGCCGAAGTCCAATATGCCTATAGATCGAGAGGATATCCCCAGTTCAAGATCCCTGCCTTACCTTCCCTGATTCTAGCCTGTCTTTTCCCAGGATGGTCGTGTGTTCATCTGGACTTGTGATGACACCTCAGGCAATACGTGGTCACCCAAACTATTGCACAAGTTCAGTGATGTTGTGTGGCATGTGAGCTGGTCCATCACAGCCAACATCCTGGCTGTCTCAGGCGGAGACAATAAGGTACACTCCATTTCCATGACATGGTGGACAGGGTCCTGTTTGTCTTTAATGTGCCCACTGGAAAGTGCAGTTGGATTCTCCATGTGATGACAGGCTTGGAAGGAGCCTTAATGAGGACTGTGTTTTGAGCACATCTCTTAATTACATCACTAAATCTTACAACCCCCCACCCCCCACCCCCCGCCCCGAGGTTGTTTTTCCCCCCTTTACAAATATGAAAGAAGCTGACAGTGGTAGTTAGGCTTGCATAGGGTCACAAAGCTCTTAGGTGGCAGAGTCAGTAATCAGGCTTGAGTTAACTCTAAAGACACTGACTGCCCTGGTAGTCTGTTGCCTTAACCATTTGACCACCTTCTCTTCATGGTGACATTCAATTAGCACTGCTTAAAATGTTATAGATTAAAAAAAAAAAAAAATCTCACACAAAAGCAAAAAGATTGGAAGGTTTTTGTCAGACACCTAAGAGGCATATTTCTAAAAATCAGTGTAATTCATGGGTGTTATTATTCACCCACTATACCTCTTCCTACTGTGCTATGAGCCGTACAAAGGAAGGGACATGGAGACAAAGAGTAGCTCAGAACAATATAGCAACAAAGCGAATGCACTTGAAAAATCCTGACTACTGCACTGAAACCCACCATATAAAGTTATGGATCCTCTGCCTGAGAGAAGAGGTCAGCTAGGGAGATGGCAGTGGCTTATTACTTCTTCCTTTCTGGAGGCAGCTTTCTTTTTTAATCATGACAGAGTACATAGTTCACCCATCTAAACCATTTTTAAGTGTACAGTTCAGTAGTTTTGAGTACATTCACATTATTGGGCAACCGTCACCACCATGCACCTCTGGAACTGTTTTCATCTTTCCCAGATGAAACTCCCTCCTCACTGAACACTAACTCCTACTCACCCCAGCCCCCCAGCCCTGAGCACTGTCCCACTTCCCGTCTTTGTGAATTTGACTGCTCTAGGGACTCAATGTAAGTGGAATCCTGTAGTGTCCTCATCTATGTTGTACCATGTGTCCATTTCTTTCCTTTTTAAGATTGAATAATACTCTGTTCTACCACATTTTATTTATCCACACATACATTGATGGACACTGGGGTGCTTCCACCTTTGGGTGTTGTCAGTAATGCTGTGCACATGGGTTTATAAATAATACCTCTTTGAGACCCTCTGTAGTTTTTATCCAGCCAGGGGTCCCTTTCATGTGTAGTAGTCCCAGAAAGATCTAGTAGGCCCCATCTCAAAGCTATAGAATTTTAGAGCTGGAATGACCCTAAAGAAAACTAATCTAATCCTCTTTATTCTAGTAAGTGCCAGAGACAGGACTAGACCCCAGGTTTGGTGGCACCCAGGACAGGCCAACAGACCCTGACTTGACTGAGGAGCCCCACCATAGTGTTTACAAGGCAGTAGGCAAGTGCCTGGTTGGACATTCCACTTTTGTAGTCTGTCATTATTCTTTTATGCTTCTTCTTCTTCTTTATCATCTTCTTTATCAGCCTGTTTCCTACAAACAGCTCAACTCTATTGCTGTCTGCATAGTATTCCTTCACTACAGGACTTAGTATGTTCTCAGTCTAGAGCATTCTGCACAGTGCATGTGTAGTAGATAGTCTGTCTCTAAAGCAGGAATTCTTAAAATCATTTTTTTTTTATCAAATACATGTACATAGCTTGAGGTAGTTTTTATTAGGTTATGATTTTTTAATGCTTTCTCCTAATTTTCATTCTCCAGGAACAAACCTTTTCAATGCTTAGCTGTTTCTTCTGCTGTTTACTTCAGTGTAGAAATAACATACTTACTCATCTGTCATCTGCCTCTAGCACACTTCTCAGACTTTAGTACTAAACTTGTTAAGACATGTATTGCCAAGCCCACCCCCAGAGCTTCTCAGTCAGTGCGTCTGGGCGAGGACCCAAGAATTTGCAGTTTTCCCAAGCTCCTGGTCGCTGCAGATGCCCTGGTCTAGAGACCATGTTTTGAGAACCACTGTTCTCTTCCCCTGTATCGCCTCACAGAAGCTACAGCAACTTGGTTAAAACAACATCCATTGTTGTTATCTATTAGTAGTAGTAGTATTACAACTATTACTGTTATTTCATGTTATAGCATTATTATTTACAGCATTGCCCCCCTCTCTGTTTTTCTTATTTTTTGAGGTGTTCTTTTTCCAGTTTTATTGAAATATAATAGACCTACATCAAAAGTTTAAAGTGTATAGCATAATGGTTTGACTTACATGTACTATGATCAGCACAGTAAGTGTAGCATCCATCATTTCATATAGATACAATAAAGAAAAAGGGAAAAAGAAAAGCTTTTCCTTGTGATGAGAACACTTGGGATTTAGTCCCTTAACAGTTTGCACATAGACCATTTAGTCTCTCACAGTTTTCACAGAGACAGTGTGACTATGGTCATCATTACATCCCTAGTACTTCTATGTCTTACAACTGCAAGTGTATACTTTTTGACCCTCAACTCCCAACTCTGGTAACCACAAATCTGAACTCTTCTGTGACTGGTTTTGGGTCTTTTATGGGTGTTTTTAGGTTTGTTTTTAGATTCAACATATATAAGTGGGATCATACAGTGTTAGTCTTTCTTTCACTTATCATAATGCCCTCAAAGTCCACCCACATTGTCACAAATGACAGAATTTCCTTACTTTTTTTATGGCTGAATAATATTCCATTGTATATATATATGTACCATGACTTCTTTATCCATTCATCTGTCAGTAGACACTTAGGTTGTTTCCATGTCTTGGCTATTGTAAATAATGCTACAGTGAATTGGAGTGCAGATACTTTTCAAGATAGTGTTTTCATTTTCTTCAGATAAATACCCAGAAGTCAAACTGCTGGACCATATAGTTCTATTTTTAATTTTGTTGAGGATCCTCCGTACTGTTTTCCATAGCAGCTGTACCAGTTTACAATCCCACCAAGCATGAGCAAGGGGTTCTCTCCTTGCCAGTACTTGTTTTTGTCTTTTTGATGATGGCCATTCTAACGTGTGAGGTGCTATCTTACTGTGATTTCGATTTGCATTTCCCCAGTGATGAGTTATGTTGAGCACCTTTTCATGTACCTACTGGCCTTTGTAGATCTTTTTTGGAGAAATGGTCTATTCAGGTCTTTTGCCCATTTTCTAATTCGATTATTTGGCTTTCTGGTATTGAGTTTTAGGAATTCTTTTGATATTTGGATATTAACTCCTTATCTGATGTATGACTTGCAAATACTTATTCCCAGTCTGTAGGTTGTCTTTTCACATTGTTGATTGTTTTGCTGTGCAGAAACTTTTTAGTTTAATACTGTCCCACTTGTTTATACTTTGTTGCTTATGTTTTAGGTGTCACATCCAAAAAATCATTGCCAGTACCCATGCCAAAGAGCTTGTTTCTTACATTTTCTCCTAGGAGTTTTATGGTTTCAGGTCTTATATTTAAGTTTTAATCTATTTCAAGTTAATTTTTGTGAGTGGTATAAGATAAGGGTCTAGTTTTATTCTTTACATGCGAATATCCAGTTTATCCACCACCATTTATTAAAGAGACTGTCCTTTCTCCGTTGAGTATTCTTGGCTCCCTTGCCAGTTATTAGTTAACCATATATGCTTGGGCTTATTTCTGGGCTTTTGATTCTGTTCCATTTATCTATTTGTTCTCATACCAGTACCATACTGTTTTGATTACTATAGCTTTGTAGCTTAAAATCAAAAAGTATGATGCCTCCCACTTTGTTCTTTCTCAGGGTTGCTTTGGACATTTGGGGTCTTTCGTGGTTCCATATAAATGTTAGGATGCTTTTTTTTCTACTTTTGTAAAAAATGCCATTGGAATCTTGATAGGAATTGCATTGAATCTATAGATGGCTTTTCGTAGTATTGACATTTTAACAATGTTGGTTCTTCTAATCTATGAACAAGATACCTTTCCAGGGGCGCCTGGGTGGCTCAGATGGTTAAGCGTCTGCCTTCAGCTCAGGTCATGATCCCGGGGTCCTGGGATCGAGCCCCACATCGGGCTCCTGGCTCAGCGAGGAGCCTGCTTCTCCCTCTGCCTCTGCCTCTCTCCCTGCTCATGCTTTCTCTCTCTCTCTGTATCTCTGTGTCTCAAATGAATAAATAAAATCTTAAAAAAAAAAAAAAGATACCTTTCCATTTATTTGTGCCTTCAGTTTCTTTCATCCCTGTCTTGTAGTTTTCAGAGTAGAGATCTTTCACCTCTTTGGTTAAGTTCATTCATAAGTATTTTATCGTTTTTGATGCTATTGTAAGGATCATTTTTTTTAGATAATTTGTTCTTAGTGTATAGAAACGCTACTGATTTTTGTATGTTACTTTTGTGTCCTGCACCTTTAATGAATTCATTATTTAGATCTAAGTTTTTTGATGAAATCTTTAGGATTTTCTGTATATAAAATCTTGACATATAAAATAGAGACATTTTAGTTTTTCCTTACCAGTTCTGATGTCTTTTTTTTTTTCTTGCCTGACTGCTCTGGCAAGGACTTCCAGTACTGTGTTGAAAAGTATTATATTAGCTGTGGGCTTAGCATATATGCCTTTAGGAGTTACCACAAACAGATGTTATATGTTGTCAAATGCTTTCTCTGCATCTACTGAGTGATAGGATTCTTCTTTCATTCTATTGTGAGGTATCACATTGACTGATTCGCATATATTGAATTATCCTTGCATTCCATGATCCTGATTGATCATGTCAAGTGATCCTTTAAATATACTGTCAAATTCAGTTTGCATCTATATTCATCAGAGTTATTTGTCCATAGTTTTCTGTTCTGGTAATATCCTTTTCTGGCTTTGGTATCGGGGCAATGTTAGCCTCATATAATGAGTGTGTGGGTGTGTTTCTTTTTTATTTTTTTGGAAGATTTTGAGGCTTGATATTAATTCCTTAAATGTTTGTTAAATTCACCAGTGAAGCCATCTGGTCCTGGGCTTTTTTACACTAGGAGATTTTTGATTATTGGTTCATTCTATTTCAGAAAATTTTTTAATTTTTTATTCAGATTTTTTCTTCCTGATTCAGTACTTGGTGATTGATGTTCTAGGTTTCTGAAAATTTGTTCATTTTTTCTAGGTCCAGTTTGTTGACACAGTTGTTTCGTGGTAACATCTTACTTTATTGCTGTGATTATCATTTGGAATGTCTCCTTTTTCATTTATAATTTTGTTTTGGGTACTCTTTTTTTCTTTGGTTAATTTAGCTAAAGTTGTGTCAGTTTTATCTTGTCAAAGAGCCAACTCTTAATTAATCTTTTCTATTTTCCTGTTCTCTGTTTCATTTATTTCTGCTGTGATATTTATTTCCTTCCTTCTGCTAGCTTTGGGTGAAGTTTGTTCTTTTTCTAATTCCTTAAGGCATAGGATTAGGTTATTTATTTGGGATAGGTCTTGCTTCTTAATGTAGGCATTTACTGCTATAAACTTCCCTTTAAGAACTGCTTTTGCTGCATCCTGTAAGTTTTGGTATATTGGGTTTCTATTTTTGTTTCAAAATAATTTATTTCATTTCTTCTTTGATCCATTGGTTGTTCAAGAGAGTAATTTGCGTGTATTTGTGAATTTCTTAGTTTCCTCTTCCTATTGATTTCTAGTTTCATACCATTATGGTTAGAGAAGATACTTGGTTTGATTTCAGTGTTTAATTTGCTAAGACTTGTTTTGGGTGTAACATATAGAAAATGTTTCATATGCACTTAATGTATATTCTGCTATCAGAAGGTTCTGCATATGTTAGGCCCATTTGGTCTATACTGTTGTTCAAATCCACTGTTTCCTTATTATCTGTCTGGATGATCCATCCATTGCTGAGAGTATTCAAGTCCCCAACTATTTTTGTATTACGCTTTCTCTGTTTAGTTGTTAGTTTTTTATTTGTAGTTAGAACTGTTATATCTTCTTGATATGTTGATGCCTTTCTCTTTTTTTTTTTTTTAAAGATTTTATTTATTTTTGAGAGAGAGAGCACAAGTAGGGTGAAGGGCAGAGGGAGAAGCAGACTCCCCGCTGAGCAGGGAGCCCGATGCGGGACTCGATCCCAGAACTCCGGGATCATGACCTGAGCTGAAGGCAGACACTTAACCGACTGAGCCTCCCAGGTGCACGGCCCCTTTTGTCTCTTTACTATTTTTAAAGTCTATTTTGTGTGATATAAGTATAGCTACCCCTGCTTTCCTTGTGATTACCATTTGCTTGAAATATCTTTTCCTATCCTTTCTTAGTGTCTGTCTTGAAGGCTAACTGAATCTCTTGTGTGAAGCATAGTGTTGGATCTTGGTTTTTGTATTCATTCAGCCATTTGTTGTCTTGATTGGAGACTTTAATCCATTTACATTTGAAGTAATTATTAATAAGTTAAGGCCTTACATAATTGCTATTTTATCATTGCTTTCTGTTTTGTTGATCCATTGTTGTTTCTTGTTCTTTTTTTGTGTTTTGATTTCTAATAGTATCAGTATGCTTTGACTTGTCATGTTCTTTTGTCTGATTACTACAGGCTTTTCCCGTGTGGCTATAAGACTTACATAAAACATCTTAACTTCAGTAGAATTCCTAATCTTTACACTTTTACTTTTCCTCACCCTTACATTTTAGGTTAGTGATGTTACAATTTACATATTTTATAATGTATAACTAATAACAGTAGGTATGATTATTTTTTACTACATGTTTTAACTTGTAAAGGAGTTATAAGTGAATTACACACCACTGTCATATTACAGAATCCAACTTTAACTATGTATTATCATTACCAGTGAGTTTTATGCTGCCTTATATAATGTTAATAAGCAACCTTTTATTTCTACTCAAAGAACTCCCTTTAGCATTTCTTGTAAGGCAGGTGTAGCTGTGATGAGTTCCTTCAGCTTTTGTTTATTCAAGAAAGTCCATCTCCTCTTCATTTCTGAAGGACACTTTTGCCTGCTGTAGTATTCTTGGTTAACAGGTTTTTTTTCTTTCAGTATTTTGAATGTGTCATCCCATTTTCTTCTGGCCTGAAAAGCTTCTATGGAGAAATCTGCTCATAGTCTTATGGGGGTTCCCTTGTATCTAACTTTTTTCTCTAGCTGCTTTTAAAATTCTTTGACTTTTGACAATTACAACATCTTTTTATAGCTTTGTTTGGGTTTAGCCTGTTTAGAGCCTCCTGGATCTAGAGGTCTATTTCTCTCCCCAAGTTTGGGAAGTTTTCAGGCATCATTGCTTGAAATATACTCTATGTCCCTTTCTCATCTTCTGGAATTCCCCTAATGCAAATACTGCTTCTTTTCATTATGTCCCATTGCAGTCTTTAGTATTTTTCTGTTTTGTTCCTCTGGGTAATTTCCAATGTCCTGTCCTCCAGGTTGCTGATTAGTTCTTCTACATGGTCAACTCTGCTTTTGAAGCTCTGCTACATTTTTCAGTTAGTTTCTGGTGGTTTTTTGTTTTTTTGGTTTTTTAATGGTGTCTATTTTAGTTGAACTTAATTTCATTTAGTTGTCTATATGTGCTTGTAGTTCACTAAACTGAAGAGGATTGTTCTGAATTCTTTGTCCCACAGTTCATAGATCTTCATTTAGTCAGAGCTTTAATTTCCTTTGGTGTTGTATTTACCTGGTTTTCTGTGATCCTCATGTGAGCCTAGAGGATGGACTTCACTGTTGCCTGGATTCTCTGGTTAGGCTTTCTATACAGTCAGGACTGGCCTCTCTGTGAGTCTTCCCAGACTGTTGTTTGGAGATGCAAATTAGGCAAGAGTGAAGACTGACTATCCTAGTTAGATGAGGCCACTAGTTTTGCTGTGTAGATGGGAAGCCACACACTGTGTGCTCTATTCTAGTGCCACTGTAAGCAGGGCTGTAGGATGGGCTCTACAGCTTCCTGCATGTTCTGCTTAGATAAAAAGTAGTTTTCCTGCCCTGGCACAATGGGAAAAGCAACTGTAAGGCCAGTCATATTTTTTTTGTGGTCTTGACTCAAGCCAACCTGTCCCTAAGTTTCCTGGTGAAATAAGGCCATTGGCTTTTGCTGTGGGGGGCCTCCAGCTCTGTCCACGCCCCTTTCTGCTAGAGTTGCAGGGTCATGCAACTTCCAGGTGTTGTAGTGAGCCCTTGCTGTCTGATGGGCCTGGGGGCCATGCTCTTCAGCTGTTTGGGCTAGGACTCAGGTCTGCTACCTGGGCAGCCCAACTTCAGGGACCTCCCAGATTTTTCTGAACAAGCTTTCTGGATGTGAGGCAGCAAGGGCCAGGAACTGCAGCAGGAAGGGGGGGCTGTGACTCAGCTTTTCTGTCTGTTAATATTCCAGTGCCAGTTCCTAGAAGCCCTCCCCACTTAGTCACAATCAGATTCCCAGTAATTGAGCCCCACAAAGCGACAACTTACAATGCTGGATGTCACCCCTGTGCTCTTTTCCTTCTGGAGGAACCATAGGTTGCACATGGTGTTATGCCAACCTGGGTGGGGGGCCATGCAGTCAGCACGTAGCCTTCCCACTTAGCCTTCTGGTACAGTATCTTGGTCTCGGTGGTGGAGGGAGGTGCTTCAGCCTCACTGTGCTCTTCTAGGATTCCCTCAGTGGTTTCTTGTTCATGAATAGTTCTTCCTGTGGGGGGAGCCTAAGTCAGGAACACCCTTTGTCACCATCTTGGTGAGGTCACTCTCCCTACCCCTTCTTTCTTAATCTGTGGGGATTTTTGTTGACTCACAAGCCTAGTCATGGCCTGATGGGGGACCTGAGAAGGTGAGGGGTGCAGACCTGTGACAGGCTCCGTGTGCTGGCTTGCAGGTGACCCTGTGGAAGGAATCCGTTGATGGGCAGTGGGTGTGCATCAGTGATGTCAACAAGGGCCAGGGTTCCGTGTCTGCTTCCGTCACAGAGGGCCAGCAGAACGAGCAGTGACAAGACAGGCAAGGCCCAGCACCCCACCTGCTGACTCCAGGACTGCCCTTTCCTGGACCAACTGACCAAATAGCTGGGAGGAACAGCTCCAACACGATTACTTTCCCAGGAGTAGTACAAATGCAACCAGATTGATCATCTGCCTTAACATGATTTGATATGGTTTGTAATTTACTGTCCTGCTGAAAGCATTCATGTTATGAGGAAAAAAGCTACAAATGATCTTCAAATCTATTATTTTAAAATATTTTTGGCCATTTTTATGTACCCTTTGGGTTCAGGCATTATTTGGGGGATTTTGTTTCCAAAAAAATAAATTCATATTGCTTATAATTCTTCCTGCATTACCCTAACCCCTCCCTTAAAAGCTTATTTTCATTCTCATTGCAAGATCAGTGTACTAGAACAACGTTCGCCAAGACCCAGGTCCCTTAGCACCCCCCCGACACACAAAAATTTGGTCTGTGCCTGTAACATGCCCATGATTCCAGTTATACTGAAGCGGCCATACAGAGGGACAAGAAAGGGATGCCAGATGTGGACTTCGGTGACAGGGCTTGTATCCTCTGAGCACACATCCTCTTCTGGAGAATGGGAATAAAAGTCTGCTTTACAGAGAAGACTCAGATGAACTACTGCACGTGGGTGACCCATAAAATGTCATGCCAATGGAAGGCAGTATTAACCAAATAGCAAGAGACTGGCCCAGAAAGTGGGCATGCTTTATTCATGTTATGGACCCAGTCAGTGAGGGCGGGGCCTGTGCTGGAGACCATGGTTCTGGTCCTGCTCAAGGCTGAACCAAGTATCACCGCTTAGCAGAGGCCCTGGGACCCTCACCTGAATCAGCAGCCGCCAGTTACTGAGGCCTATTGAAGCCGGCACTGCACTAGAGACCCTGCACATTGGGCAACACAACAGACTGGTGCAGGTGTATGTCCCCGATTTACCAGTAAGAAGATAGAAGACCTGCCCAGGGTTGTCCACTGCCAAGTGGTAAAGCCACTATTTGAGTCCTGATCTGGCTCAACTCCAGAGTGGCTGCTGTCAAAGGCAGAACTCGGAAGGGGGTGTGTGGAGGCTTCTCAACTATAATCTGGGGTGGTGCTCACAGCAGACCTTTATATGAACGCACTTAGCTTTGCAAAAGGTCAGACCACTCACTTCAGGAGGTTATGTGCACAAGGGAATGTGGACCCCAGTTCTTCTACCTGCTCCTCATCCTTCATTTTTCAGCAGTAAAACCCGTTTTAAAATAAATATTAGGTCATAATGCATAAAATGGGAAAAGGTGGAACGACTATCCTTGAAGTAAGGCTAGAGAGGCCAGAGCCCTGCCTCTCGGCCTCCCACACTGTTCTGCACAATCCAGGCCTTTGGAGAACAGTATGGGAACTTTCTTACTCTGTCCAGTAGGTTCTAGCTTAGCTTGGACAGTGCTTCTGTCCATTTATTTGGATGAGAAAACACCCACACAGGCACCTTTGCATACACTTCTCAGTGGACAACTACTACCTTTAGTTCTGGTTAGCTCTTCACATGTCTACCTTCCCTAACAAGCTCTGTGCTCCCCCAAGAACAGGCCTGGTATTCCTGATGGTGCCTGCTACCCTCAACAAATAATGAGAAGCAACTAATCCTGTGTCACACAGTGGGTTGGTGATAGGATAGTGGGCTCCTGGCCATATGCTGTTGGTAGCTCACACCACCAAGATCAGTTAGGGTAATCTGGAGGTAAATGAATATTAAGGTAAACCCTTTATAGTTTATCCTTAGAGTGGTAACACGTTAGCCATTCCTGGAGTGAGATCCCTCAAATTTGTTACCACTAAATAGGCTAATCAAGTGGAAATACCATGTGTCAATCTTCAAGGGCATTTGACAAGCCCAAGTGATACAAGTGTAAAGGTAATTTAGAGAGGGTAAGAGAGCAGTAGCAACCACAATGTTTTTTAATCCTTTCACAAAAACAAAGCAACTGGGATAGGAAATGAAACCCCTAGACATTAAGGTAGTCCCTCAAATCCTAGAACGTGGAGGATTAGGGCCAAACCATATCTATAATACCTGTGTAGGAGCAGCATAGGCAAGAAAGAGGGGAGCTTTTATGGTCCTATGAGCCAGGTAACCCAAGAATGACCAAGTATTCATCCATTCAGAACAGAAACCTCAACAAGCCAATGTGAGAACTGTCAAAACTAGAAGATTCACAGGCTCTCACGAGTGATTTCTAAAAGATTTCCACTGCCACGCATGAAGGAGTAGTAGCTATAAGAGTTTCCCTTACACCACAAACAACTAGAGAAACAATATACATGAAACAAATGCTTATGGGCATAGGACAACAGACAGTGTTGGGGTAAGGGAAACAAGTGAGGGGAGTACCAGTTGCCCCAGCTTATTGCCTAGGAGCAGCTACCAGGCCAAAGGGCAGGGAGACAATCCAGAGTCTAGTGGTCAAGTTGAAGAGACAGAGGTCAGAGTCCAGAAAGCTAAGCTAGAACCTACTGGACAGAGTCCTGGAGAAAAGGGAGCTGCTCAGACCAAGCTCCTTAGATCTGTGGAAGCATCTCCTACAGTCTGACCCTAACCTGCATACATGAAAGGCAAAACTCTTCATGACCAGAAACCAACAGACCACACAATTCTTGAACTCACAGAGGGAATAGTTCATGTGCCCAAGATCCAGAGTGCAACAACTTCAGAATACACAGAGCATTGGGTAGAGTCCTAAGAAAGATCATGTCTTAATAATACATCTTAAATTAGGTCTAGATTAGAGGCTCCTCTGGACCATAAAACCAAGCCTTAAGGTCCACAATAATTTCACTTTGTGTCAGGTCAGAGCCCAACACTCTTTTAAAGGAAAAAAAGTAAGCACCTGAAAACATAAAACTCACATAACATCCAGCTTCGAATCCAAAATTACCAGGTGTGCGAAGCAGCAAGAAAATGGGACCATAACCAGAAAAGAAAAAAAAAATGATACAGAAATGAGACCATGAGATTAGCAGGTAAAGACCTTAAAAACAGCTATTATATGTTCAAGAATGTAAAGGAACAGGAACACAAGAAAAATGATACCAAAAAGTTGCAAATGGAATTTCTAGAAATGAAAAATTCAGTATCTAAAGTGAAAAAATATGGGAGTAAGAGCAGGCAGACACTGCAGCAGGACAGATCAGTAAGTCTGAAGACAGCAGCAATAAAAACTATACAAACTGAAGCACTAGAGAAAAAGAGACTAAAACAAACCGATCAACAGACCTGTGGGACACTATCAAGTAGTCTAAAGTATGTGTAAGTTGGAGTCCCAAGGAGGAAAAAAAAAAAAAATTTAAGGGGAGAAGGAGACAGAAAAAAATATCTGAAGAAAAAAACAGCTAAAATTTTTCCAAGCTGGATTAAAATTATAACCCTACAGATTCAAGAAAATCAGAGAAGCCCAAGCAGAACACTAAACATACATACAGACCCCATAAAATTGCTGAAATAAAAATTATAAAATCAGCCAGAGAAAAAAAGACATACTACATACAGAGAAACAAATATAAGAATGGCAGCCAGCTTCTCATCAGAAATTTTGCAAGCCATAAGAAAATAAATGTCTTTGAAGTGGTGAAAGGAAAAAAAAAAAACATCAGCCTACAATTCTATAGCTAGTGAAAACTTCAAAAATAAAAGTGAAATAAGGAATTTTTTAAATTAAAGCCAAAAAAATAGTCACCAGGAGAACTGCATTACAAGAAATGTCAAAGGAAGTTCTTCAGGCAAAATAGTATCAGATAAAAATTTGGATCTATACCAAGGAATAAGGAGCACCAGGAATAGAAAAAAAATCTGGGTAACTATTACACTTCTTTTCCATTTCTTTTATCTCTCAAAAAATATTTTAAGTGCATTGTGGGGCTTACAACTTACATAGAAATAAAATCAGTAATAACAATAGCACAAATAATGGAAATGGGGAAATTGGAAATTTTCTGTTGTAAGGGTCTTATAGTATCTATGAAGTGTTATATTTGTTGAAGGTATACTGTATTATGTTGAAATTGTATTTTTAAATCCTAGGTCAACACCTAAAGAATAAAGCAGAGGGGTGCCTGGGTGGCTCAGTCGTTAAGCGTCTGCCTTCGGCTGGGATCGAGCCCCGTGTTGGGCTCCCTGTTCTGTGGGAAGCCTGCTTCTCCCTCTCGCACTCCCCCTGCTTGTGTTCCCTCTCTTACTGTGTCTCTCTC
>NC_138369.1:44296328-44306779 GCF_054177405.1 Leptonychotes weddellii | reverse complement strand
CTCCCTCTCCCACTCCCCCTGCTTGTGTTCCCTCTCTCGCTGTGTCTCTCTCTGTCTCTCTCAAATAAATAAATAAATCTTTAAAAAAATAAATAAACCAGAGAATATAGCTGACAAGCCAATAGTCAAGATAGCAGGAAATCCTAAAATATACTTAATCCAAAAATGATTATGAAAAGAAAAAGGGGGCGCCTGGGTGGCTCAGTTGGTTAAGCGACTGCCTTCGGCTCAGGTCATGATCCTGGAGTCCCTGGATTGAGTCCCGCATTGGGCTCCCTGCTCGGCGAGGAGCCTGCTTCTCCCTCTAACCCTCCCCCTCTCATGTACTCTCTCTCTCTCATTCTCGCTCTCTCAAATAAATAAATCTTAAAAAAAAAAAAAAAGAAGAAAAAAAGGAAGAAAGAATAGATGGGAAAAAAAGAAAGAACAAATGGGACAAATTGAAGGCAAACAGCCAGCTGGTAGATTTAAACCAAACTTTGTAGGTCATTGCAATAAATATAAAAGGACTAAACACTCCAAATGAAAGGCCCCTGATAAGAGATTATCAAAATGGACTTTAAAAAAAACAAGACTCAACTATATGCTGTTTATATGAAAGCCACTTTAAATATAAACACAAAAACAAAATAAAGGACATCATTATATGAAAAGAAAGATATACTATGTAAACAGTAATCAAAAGAAAGCTCAGTTTCTATATTAACATCAGATAAAGCAGACTTCAGAACAAGAAATATATTAAGGATAAAGAGGGACAGAATAATAAACGGGTCACCTCCTCAAGAAGACTTAACAATTCTAAATATATATGCACCTAAAATAGAGCTTCAAAATAGATGAAACAAAATGGACAGAACTGAACAGAAGTAATCTACAATTACAGTTGGAGATCTCAACATTCCTCTCTAACAGAACAAGTAGACCCAAAAAAATCAGTCAAGTTATAAAACACATTAACCAGCCAAACACTCAATTTGACCTAACGGGGATTCTACCCAACAACATTTAAACTCATTCTGAAGTACTTTGGGAACACTCATCAAGATGAGACCAATTTCTGAACCATAAAACAAAATTTAACAAATCTAGAAATACTGAAATCATACAGAACACATTCTGTGACTATAAAGAAAGTAAATTAGAAATGAGTAATAGAAAGGTATCTGGAAAATCCTCAAATGTTTAGAAATTTAAGCAATCCACATCTAAATAACTAATGGGCCAAAAAAAAAAAAATCACAATAAAAATAGCTATCTATAGAGGAAAAGAAAAAAGAGTGGATGGGACAGGGATGGAAGACGTGGTCTCTGCATGTACTTTGTTTTATACCATTACTGACTTTGGAGCCATGTAATATTTAATAACTCCAAAAATATGAAGTTATAAAAGAAAAATATCCCTAAAAGTTGGGGGGGAAAAAAACGTAATTTTAGTTATTTACAAAGGCCATGCCATAACCACACAGAGAAAATAAATATTCAAGTGACTTTAAAAGTGTTTTGAATGTATACCCCTAATAGGCTGCATTTAGTAGTTTTATGGTTGGTAATTGTAGTACTCTTATTTTGATAGTATTATGTTGACATTGCAAGATGAAGTAAGATAATGGTAATTTTATTAAGGTAATTATAAAACAGGATTATTGGGATAAGGAAAAGAAATTTAAGTATAAAACCCAGGAAATGAAAAAACACTGACCTTAAATTTTATTTGCAAATAACAGTATGAACTCAGGACTTATTTTTATCCTTCTAAAAAGTATGTATTTCTAATCTTATGCACAAGATGAGCCCAGGATTTCTTACTGGGACAGAAAATAAGGAAGCAATTTAAAAACTATAGGGTCGGGGCGCCTGGGTGGCTTAGTCATTAGGCGTCTGCCTTCAGCTCGGGTCATGATCCCAGAGTCCTGGGATCGAGCCCCATGTCGGGCTCCCTGCTCCTCAGGAAGCCTGCTTCTCCCTCTCCCACACCCCCTGCTTGTGTTCCCTCTCTCACTGTGTCTCTCTCTGTCAAATAAATAAAATCTTTAAAAAAAAACTATAGGGTCATGTCAAAAGCAGCACATGGGAATCAACACATCAAATACGGAAGCATCCAAAAGAATGACTATAACTGATTGCAACACTTACATAAAAAATCCATCCATGAGTTTATGATAGGAAGAAAACTTTGGAGGTTGCTAAGACACCAACCTTATTTTGAAAATAAATAAATTTTTTAAAACCCTGCATTTGGGCACCTGGATGGCTCAGTTGGTTAAGCGTCTGCCTTTGGTTCAGGTCATGATCCCAGGGTCCTGGGATCAAACCCTGCATTGGGCTCCCTGCTCAGCAGAGAGCCTGCTTCTTGCTCTCCTCCCTGCTTGTGCTCTCTCTCGCTATCTCTGTCTCTCTCAAATAAATAAATAAAATCTTAAAAAATAAAAATAAAAAATAAAATCCTGCATTTATCCTGCCTTTTCTGTACGAACTTTATCAAGATTAACAAAATAATTGAAGGAAAAATGCTAATAAATGTAGAAAGCAACAACAGAATAGAAAAATCACCATTTGTAATTCCTAGTAAAAAATGAGTGTAGACAACAATAATTAATGGTACATAAGTCCACTAAGTGAAAAGTTCATAAGGTACTACGTGTTGAGGTGTAACTACTAGTTTAGAAAAGCAGGCAGGAGAATAACAAGTCAGACAATGCCACAAGGAAGTGGTCAGCTAAGTCCAGAATGTGGGAAATTGTGCAGGACATATAGTCTGTTGTGTGAAAAGAATGATGGGATGGAAGAGAGGGGCAGGTAGGGGACTGTTGTAGACTAAGAAACTTAAAGGACCGGACAACCAAACGTGGGCTCTGGATCTTCTGGAAAGAGCAAGATAAGGCCACAGCCAGAGATCTAAGCAAAACAGATATAAGTAACATGCTTAAAGGAGAATTTAAAGCAACAACCATAAGGACACTCACTGGGCTTGAGAAAAGAATAGGAGACATCAGTGAGACCCTTACCACAGAGATAAGAGTTAAGAAAGGTATCAGAGATGAAAAGTGTAGTAAATGAGATTAGAAACACACTTGAAGCAATAAACAGCAGGCTGGAAGAAGCAGAGAAACAAATTAATGACCTAGAAGACAAAATAATGGAAAGCAATGATGCTGAACAAAAGAGAGAAAGAAAAATGAGAATAGACTTAGGGAACTCAGTGACACCGTCAAATTAGTAACATTCATATTATAGGAGTCCCGGAAGAAGAAGGGGGGGGGGGCAGAAAAGTTATTTGAAGAAATAATAGCTGGAAAATCTTCCCTAATCCAGGCAAGGGAATCAGACCTCCAGATCCAGGAGGCACAGAGAACTCCCATCAAAATCAACAAATGCAGGCCCATGCCAGGACATATTGTAATTAAATTTGCAAACTACAGTGATAAAAAATCTTAAAAGCATCAAGACAAAAGAAGTCATTAATTTATAAGGGAAAATGCATAAGGGCTAGCTGGAGATTTTTCAACAGAAACTTGGCAAACCAGAAGGGAGTGGCATGATATATTCAAAGTGCTGAATGGGAAAAATCTGCATCCAAGGATACTCTATCTGGCAAGGCTATCATTCAGAATAGGAGAGGTAAAAGATTTGTTTCCCAGATAGACAAAAACTAAAGGAGTTCATGACCACTGAACCAGCCCTGCAAGAAATATTAAAGGGGACTCTTGAGTGAAAGGAGAGACCAAAAGTGACAGTACAAATGCAGGAAACAGAAAAGCAGTAAAAATGAATATTTCTCTAAAAATCAATCAAGGAACTCACATACACACACACACAAAAGGATATAAAATATAGTGTAGGGGCATCTGGGTGGCTCAGTCCTAGTTAAGCGTCTGCTTTTGGCTCAGATCATGATCCCAGGGTCCTGGGATTGAGCCCCGCATTGGGCTCCCTGCTCAGACGGAAGCCTGCTTCTCCCTCTCCCACTCCCCCTGCTTGTGTTCCCTCTCTCGCTGTATCTCTGTCAAATAAATAAAATCTTTAAAAAAATAAAAATAAACTAAAAAATATATACCCAAAACATGGGGAGGAGAAAAGAATGGGTTCAAACTTGAACAACCATCAACTTAACACAGACTATTTGCAAAAGAGGTTATATACAAACCTAATGGTAACTATATATCAAAAACCACTAATAAACATGCAAAGAATAAAACAAAATCCAAATATATCACTAAAGAAAATTCAGCAAAACATGAAAGAGATAAAGACAAAGGATCAGAGAAAATCTCCAGAAACAACAAAACAAGCAATTAAATGGCAATAAATACATATCAATAACTACTTTGAATGCAAATGGACTAAACACTCCAATCAAAAGGCACAGGGTGTCAGAATGGATTAAAAAACAAGACCCATCAATATGCTGCCTACAAGAGACTCATTTAAGACCTAAAGCACCTGCAGATTGAAAGTGAGGGGATGGTGGGCGCCTGGGTGGCTCAGTTGGTTAAGTGACTGCCTTCGGCTCAGGTCATGATCCTGGAGTCCCGGGATCGAGTCCCGCATCGGGCTCCCTGCTCAGCAGGGGGTCTGCTTCTCCCTCTGCCCTCTTCCCTCTCGTGCTCTGTCTCTCATTCTCTCTCAAATAAATAAATAAAATCTTTAAAAAAAAAAAAAAAAGAAAGTGAGGGGATGGAGAAACATTTATCTTGCAGATGGATGTCAAAAGAAAGCTGGAGTAGCAATACTTATATCAGACAACTTAGACTTTAAAACAAAGACTGTAACAACAGACAAAGAAGGGCACTACATACTAATAAAGAGAACAATCCAACAAGAATATATAACAATTGTAAATATTTACGCACCAAACATGGGAACACCCAAATATATAAAACAAGTATAAATGAACTAATTGATAATACAATAACAACAGGAGACTTTAATACCCCATTTACCAATGGACAAATCACCTAAAGAGAAAATAAACAAGGAAACAATGGATGACACACTAGACCAGATGGACTTAGCAGATATATTCAGAACATTCCATCCTAAAACAGCAGAATACACATTCTTTTCAAGGGCACATAGAACATTCTCCAGACTAGATCACATCTTAGGTCACAAAACAGGCCTTAACAAAAAAAGACTGAAGTCATACCATGCACCTTTTCTGACCACAACACTATGAAACTAGAGGTCAACCACAAGTAAAAGTCTGGAAAGACCACAAATACTTGGAGGTTAAATAATATCCTACTAAACAATGAATGTGTCAACCAGGAAATCAAAGAAGAAATTAAATACATGGAAGCAAATGAAAATGAAAACACAATGGTCCAAAACCTTTGGGATGCAGCAAAAGCAGTCCTAAGAGGGAAGAAGATAGCAGTACAAGCTTACATCAAGAAGCAAGAAAAATCTCAAACAACCTAACCTTACACCTAAAGGAGCTAGAAAAAGAACAAATGATGCCTAAAACCAGCAGAAGGAAGGAAATAACAAAGATTAGAGCAGAAATAATACAGAAACTAAAAAAAAAAAGCAGATCAGTGAAACCAGGAGGAGTTCTTTGAAAAAAAAATAAAACTGATAAAACTCTAGCCAGACTTACCAAAAAAAAAAAAGGACCCCCAAAAAATAAAATCACAATGAGAGAGGAGAAATAATAACCAACACCAGAGAAATAAAAAAAATTATAAGAGAATATTATGAAACACTATATGCCAACAAATTGGACAAGAAATGGAAAAATTCCTACCAAAATGAAACAGGAAGAAATAGAAACTTAATAGACTGATAACCAGCAAAAAATTTGAATCAGTAATCCAATAACTCCCAACAAACAAAAGTCCAGGACCAGAGGGTTTCACAGGTGAATTCTACCACACATTTAAAGAAGAGTTAGTACCTATTCTTCTCAAACTATTCCAAAATACAGAAAAGGAAGGAAAACATCCAAATTCATTCTATGAGACCAGCATTAATTACCCTGATACCAAAACCAGACAGACACCACAAAAAAAAAAAGGACTACAGGTCAGTCTCCCTAATAAACCTAGATGCAAAACTCCTCAATAAAATACTAGCAAACCAAATCCAACAATACATTAAAAAAATCATTCACCACAATCAAGTGGGATTTATTCCTGGGCTGCAAGGATGGTTCAATATTCACAAATCAATCAATGTGATATGTCACATTAAGAAAGGATAAGAATCATATGATCATTTCAATAGATGCAGAAAAAGCATATGACAAAGTACAATACCTGTTCATGATAAAAGCCATCAACAAAGTATGTTTAGAGGGAACATACCTTAACATAATAAAGGCCATATATGAAAAAAACTACAGCTAATATCATCATCCTAAAAGGGGAAAACCTGAGAGCTTTTCCGCTACAGTCAGGAACAAGACCAGGATGTACTCTCTCACCACTTTTATTCAACATAGTAATGGAGTCCTCACCACAACAGGAGAAAAGGCATTGAAATAAGCAAGGAAGAAGTCAAACTTTTATCTATTTGCAGATGACATACTCTATGTAGAAAACCCACCAAAGGGCACCTGGGTGGCTCAGTCGTTAAGCGTCTGCCTTCGGCTCAGGCCATGGTCCCAGGGTCCTGGGATCGAGTCCCACATCAGGCTCCCTGCTCCATGGGAAGCCTACTTCTCCCTCTCCCACTCCCCCCTGCTTGTGTTCCCTCTCTCGCTGTGTCTCTCTCTGTCAAATAAATAAATAAAATCTTAAAAAAAAAAAGAAAAAAAAAAACACCAAAGACTCCACCAAAATTAACTGCTAGAACTGATAAATAAATTCAGTTAATTCACAGGATACAAAATCAATGTACAGAAACCTAATGCATTCTATACACCAATAATGAAGCAGCAGAAAGAAAAGCTAAGGAATCAATCCGATTTAGAGTTGCACCAAAAACAGTAAGATACTTAGGAATAAACCTACCAAAGAAGTGAAAGACCTGTACATTGAAAACTATACCACACTGATGAAAGAAATTTAAGATGACAAAGAAATGGAAAGACATTCCACACTCATGGACTGAAAGAACATTGTTAAAATGTCTGTACTACCCAAAGCAATCTACACATTCACTTGCAATCCTTATCAAAATACCAACAGCATTTGTCACAGAGCTAGAACAACCAACTCTAAAATTTGTATTAGAACCACAAAAGACACTGGATAGCCAAAGCAATGTTGAAAAAGAAAAAGCTGGAGGCATCACAATTCCGGACTTCAAATTATATTACATAGCTGTAGTGATCAAAATGGTATGATACCGGCACAAAAAATAGACATATAGGTCAATGAAAGAGAATAGAAAACCCAGAAATGACCCCATAATTATATGGTCAATTAATCTTCAACAAAGGAGGAAAGAATATCCAGAGTGAAAAGGAATGTCTCTTCTGCAAATGGTGTTGGGAAAACTGGACAGCAACATGCAAAATAATGAACCTGGACCCCTTTCTTACACCATACACAAAAATAAATTCAAAATGGATTAAATGTGAGACCTGAAAGCATAAACATTCTAGAGGAGAACACAGGCGGTAATTTCTCTGACATTGGCCATAGCAGCTTCTCTCTAGATATGTCTCCTGAGGCAAGGGAAACAAAATAAAAAACTATTAGTACTACATCAAAATAAAGTTTCTGCACAGTGAAGGAAGTAAAAGACAACCTACGGAATGGGAGAAGATATCTGCAAATGACCCATCTGATAAACGATCAGTATCCAAAATATATTAAGAACTGATTTTTAAGACTGATTTATCTAGAGAGAACAAGCAAGTGGGGGGTGGCGGGGGGAGAGGGCTGCGGGTGCAGAGGGAGAGAGAATCCTGAAGCAGACTCCCTGCTGAGCATGGAGCCCAATGCAGGGCTCAATCCC
The DNA here is from genome assembly GCF_054177405.1 of Leptonychotes weddellii. Taxonomy (NCBI): domain Eukaryota; kingdom Metazoa; phylum Chordata; class Mammalia; order Carnivora; family Phocidae; genus Leptonychotes; species Leptonychotes weddellii. Next base: position 44,298,871 of record NC_138369.1, on the reverse strand, counting down.
AGGACCCAGAGACCTGAGCTGAAATCAAGAGTTGACCGCTTAACCAGCCACAACCCAGGCACCCCTGTATAAAGAACTTACAAACTCAACACCCAAAAAACAAATAAAAATGGGCAGAAGACATGAACAGACATTTTTCCAAAGAAGATAAACAGATGGTCAACAGACACCTAAGATGTTCATCGTCACCATCAGGGAAATGTAAATCAAAACTACAATGAGCTATCACGTCACACCAGTCAGAACGGCTAAAATCAACAACACAAGAAACAACAGGTGTTGGCGAGCATGTGGATAAAGGGGAACCCTCTTGGACTGTTGGTGGGAATGCAAACTGGTGTAGCCACTGTGGAAAACAGTATGGAGGTTCCTCAAAAAGTTAAAAATAGAACTACTCTATGATCCAGTAATTGCACTACTTTGGGTATTTACCCAAAGAATACAAAAATAGTAATTCAAAGAGATATGTGCACCCTGATATTTATAGCAGCATTATCTACAATAAATTTATGCAATAAATTTATACAATAAAATTATGCAAACAGCCCAAGTATCCACTAATGAATGGATAAAGAAGATGGGGGGGAGGGGGGTGATGGAATATTACTCAGCCATAAAAAAGAATGAAATCTTGCCATTTGCCATGACATGGATGGAGCTCAAGTGTATAATGTTAAGTGAAATAAGTCAGAGAAAGACAAATACCATATGATTTCACTCATTTAAGAAACAAAACAAATGAGCAAAGAGGAAAAAGTGAAAGTGATAAAGCAAGAAACAGATTTTTAACTATAGAGAACAAACTGATGGTTAGCAAAGGGGAGGTGGGAGGGGATGGGTGAAATAGATGATGGGGATTAACGAGGGCACTTGAGCACCAGGTGATGTATGGAAGTGTTGAATCACTATATTGTACACCTGAAACGAATATTACTGTGTGTGTTAACTAAGTGGAATTTAAATTAAACCTTATTTAAAAATTCAGATTCTGGGGCCCCACTCCAGACCTATTAGATCAGAATTAGAGGCATTAAAAAAAAAAAAAAAAACCAGCATTCTTAGAAGCTTCCCCACAAATTCAGTGCAGCCCAGCACAGGCCTCCACCCAGCAGTTGACATCAGAAGGTCTTAAGGTCCTCACCCTGCGATCCCCTGGCTCTCAGTGGTCCCTGCCTAAAGATACACTGGCCGCAATGCGGGGAGAACAACTTCAGCACAGTGGAGGTGGGAGTCTACTCGGGTTGTGAGGGGCCAGTGCACACTAAGGAAGAAGACACAAGGAAAGGGAAAGAAGTTAGGCTGGGATTACGTAGGGTGAGGGGAAGGGGGATCAGTGCCAAACAGGCCTTTCCAGGATTAGAGCAAGGTATATTCTTAGGCTGAGAGCAGAAGCTGTTGGGAAGAAAGACTGAAGATAGGGGAAGGAAACTCCATGATGGCAGGAGAACGGGAAGCCTTGGTGGGAGACCCAGCTTGGATAGCAGGAGGCATGAAAGAGAGTGTGGCTAAGGTTGTACAAGCTGCAAAAATGACACTCGTGATTATCTAATCTAGAACTGCACTGTCCAGGGCAGCAGCCACGAGCCACATGCAGCTACTAAGCATGTGTGTGGCTGGTGTGACCGGAGTTGTGCTGGAAAATGTAAGGTGCCCTGAATTTTGAAGATTTAGTAAAAAGAAAACCAGTGTCTAATATCTCATTAATCATTTTGGTATTGATTACATGTCAAACTGATATTTTGAATATCTTAAAGTATATTAAAATTGATTTCACCTGATTTTACATATTTTTTAATATGACTCCTAGGAAATTTAAAATTACTTATGAGGCTCCTTGAGGCTGGCATGATTATTTCTGTTGAACAATGCTGATCCAAAAGTTACGGAAGCCAGAACAAAAAAGAAACCCCACCAAAAAATACCCTATCTGCAACCCTATCACCAAAAAATAAAAACCTCTTTCTACAACCCCAAAATCTGCCTCATTCGTTGGCCAATTGATGAAAACAGTGCTACCCAAGCCAATTACTTGTCAGTAGAAGTGATAGAAGAAAGTATATAAAGATAATTTGTTCTCAGACACCATTTACATATAGCAATTAATTCAGAGATGATGAGTGCTTCTCATCCATTCTTAAGGCAGGCCCTCAAGGCCCCACCATGGCAGGAAGTCACCAACCAGCAAGCAACCCAGAGGAAGCATATGCACCAAACACCTGCTAAGTTCTGAGAAAGACACAGGACGGGGGGGGTGGGGGGGGTTTGCCAAACCAGCCTTGGTATTACCCACACGTGAAAGGAATGAGGAGGAAAATGAGCCTGGGGAAAGTCAGTCCCCCCGCCCCCACCTCCCGGAGTCACACCGTCTTCCTCCAAGCTCCTCTTGGTTCCGATGTTTGTGCGTTTCCCACCCCACACTTGCCCCTGCTCCCACAACTGTGAGTGGGCAGTGAGGAAAGTTCTGGGTGCCACCTGGCTCCTTCCTCAACGGTTCTGGCATCCATCAGATGTTCCTTCCTCCGCCAACCAGCCTCGACTCGGTG
>NC_138369.1:44252595-44296228 GCF_054177405.1 Leptonychotes weddellii | reverse complement strand
AGGGGCTCTGAAAAAGCTGCAAGTTTCTCCCAGAACTCCCTATTTCTCCACACCCTTGAGCCAAGCGGTCTAAGCTCAGCTCAGGTGGCCAGCAAGGGTAAAGGTCTCCTGGTGACACCCTTGCATTCTGCTGGGGCTAAAGGAGAAATTCCAGCCCCCTCCGGGGAACTGGTGAGCTGCTTTCCAGCAGGAGGTACTTACTCCCCCACCTACTAAGGGGCTTAGTCCAGCCCCTCCACTGTCCCTTGAGTCTCTACAAGGGTCCAGTGCCCCCTCTAAGTTGGGTGGCCGGTCATTTGATGGCCAGCTGTCTACTGCCTCGATGCCCTAACGGGCTCCCCCGCCCCAATCCCACCCCACTCGGAGCAGACGGATTTTCCTGGAATAGCATGTGTGCTGTGGAATCGTGACGGTCCACCAGGGAAGGCAACCGAGCTGGCGGCCAGGAACGCGGGAAGCCGGCCCCACCACTGCAGGCTGTGTGGCTTTGAGCAGAGTGGGGCCTTTCTGGTGGTCAGGGCTCCTTCCAGTGAAATCAAAGGTCAGCCCCCCAGCTCTTCAAGGTCTGTCCAACTCTTGTATTCTGCTCCAGTTCGGTCAGTCCTCTGTTCAAGAACCTTCAGGAGCCTCCCTCCCGCAGATAAAGCCCCAGCTCTTTGGGCTAGCAGCCTTCAAGGCTGTGCATCGCCTGACCCTGAACCGCCTTCTGGGCCCTTCCTGATGACCTCCCCCATTGACACCCTCGCCCAAGGGAGCCAGCTTTCGTATCGTTGCCCCAAATGCTCTACACCCACGCCTTCTGTTCACCCTCGCTCCCACCACTCTGCCTGCAGGGGCGCCCTCCCTTCCATCTCCACCATCTGCCTCTTGCATGGAGCCCTTCCCTTGCTCCCAGCTCCCAGCCCGAAGTGAGTTCCTCCTCGGGAACGCTAGAGTCTCTGGGCAGACAATTCATTCAGCCCTTGGGAGTCACTGCCTGGACATCCAATTAGATGAGGCTCTGCAGACCGGGGGAATCCCCCAGGATGTTAATGAACTCTCCCTCTGAGAACACGTGACCGTGGCATATGCTTGCAAGCCCTGCAGGCCCAGAACACAAGGGGCTGTCCCATGCAGGATACCTCAAAGGCTATAAAGGATTTTCACACCCATCACCTCAGGTCATCCTCAAAGCCACTCTGAGGAGCCGCCCTGGCGGAAGGGGGATTCCTGGTGACCTGCCCGGGGCCCGTCAATTTAGGAGTAGACACCGGCGCCAGTCCCAGGCCACGGCCCCTCTGCCGCCAGGTCCAGTCTGTGCCCTCTGGGAACACCGCTGAGGGAAAGGGAGGCAAGCCAACGCGGGGGTTTAGGAACACCAAGGAAGCCGACTCAGCGAGCACCACCCAGCAGAAATGACGCGCACAGCCACGGCCAGAGACGATCCGCCCCCCCGCCCCTCTGAGGGGACAGGTCGGCAGCCTGAGCGGCCACCCCTCCTGGCACGGGACTGCCCTGCTGGGAGCAGCAGCAGAATGACAGGAGCCAGGCTCCCCATGAGCTGGAGGCGTGCGGGAGCCAGCACCACCTCAGTCACAGAAGAGCAGGTCCGGGCTGGAAAATCTCTCACAAGTCTAGCCACCACCCCCGGTCTATCCAGGAAGGTGGGCGGCTTCGGAAGGAGGGGCACAGAGCAGTGGAGGGCAGCCAAGCCGGCCCAGCCTCCAGGCCTCTCCCCTCCCTCCCGCCCGCACCTGGCGACAGCTGCAGCAGGTGCAGCGACCCAAGCAGCCCAGCAGTCTGGCCAGGCTTTTGACCTCCACTGCTGATTGCCACCCAGGGCGCACGAGCATCTTCGGTTCCCGAGGAATGTAAAGCAGCCACGAGAAGTCAGGACGCAGTTGCCAGTTCAAAACAAACACAGGGCTCCCTACATAAGGCCCGGACAGCCACCGGGCACCACCTCCACCAGGAACCCCAGGTAGGCTCGCTCTCTCTCTACTCTTCGGATGTGGCTTCGTGGGTTTAACTTTGACTGCTGGCCATTCACAGGCCCATCTGAACAAAGGGGTGGGGGGGGACTGCACAACATGGGGCAGCCCGGCGGCTCAGAGACAGCTGGAGCACCCCCCAAATCCCCATATACCCTGGGGACCCTGCTGGTTCAACTTCAAGATCCTTCATGAAGAAACCTGGCACAAGCCCCTAGGGGCGCAGGACAAATATGGGGAGTCCCACTGCCGCACAGCCTGGGAATAGTGAGCACATACCCTTCAATTCACTCCCTGGGGGAGGTGAGCAGAGGGAGTCCCTCTAGCAGGGGTGGGAAGAGCTTCTCCTCAGCAGTGACATCCCAGGTCCAAGTCCCCTCACCCTGTCTGATGGGCGAGGTCCGGGCGAGGTCCGGGGCACAGGGAGAGACAGGAGAGCAGTGCCTGGAGACCCTCTCTCCTCCAGGCCCATTGGACACCATGCCCTCCTTGGGGACCCTGTGCAGCCTGATGCTCTTTACTGTGCTCTGGATGGACTTGGCCATGGCGGGCTCCAGCTTCCTGAGCCCTGAACACCAGAAAGCCCAGGTAAAACGTCTCCCCACAAAGCCCCCCATTCAGGCTGGGGTATCTCGTTCCCGCCTTGCCATGTAGCAGCCAGCTGTGTGACCTGGGCTTCAGCTTTCTCCGAGAGCACACAGGACAACTCTGGGTCTGACCAGGGCTTCACACCTCGCTCTGCTTCTGCAAGTGTAAGGGGGCTTAGGGCCCTAAGAGAATACCTCTTTCCAGCAGAGAAAGGAGTCCAAGAAGCCACCAGCCAAACTGCAGCCCCGAGCTCTCGAAGGCTCGCTCCGTCCAGAAGACAGAAGTCAAGTGGAAGGGTCAGAGGATGAGCTGGAGATCCAGGTTGGTTCCTCTGCAGTTCTATGCTTCTGTGGCCATTGGGGGGTGGGGGGGGGGAGGGCAGGCTAGGAACAGGGACCCACTTAGCGACTACTTAAGAAATGTAAAATAGTATGAAAAGAGTTGACTCCAAACTGGGCTCTACCAGGTCTTTTCCCATCAAGAGGCAAATGTCTAAGAGAAGTAACTTTGCTACAACAGAATGGGACAGGACCAGGAGCCGGGAGCAGAGGAGAAAGGGGGGTGCTAGCCAACACCAGCTGATTTCAAAAGAGAGTCAGCAAACATGGTGCCAAGAGACAGACAGCTGAGGAATAATCAGCTGGTCACAGGCTGAGGATGTTTCCCCACAGAAAACCGTCTGGTTGGCCCAGGGGCCTCTCCGACCTCACCCGGGGCAGGAGCGTACCTGGACGGCACCCTGTCAGGCCAGACAGCGGTAGCCCAGCGGCCACTCACCATCCCCATCTGCAGACAAAGACAGGATCAGTCGGGCTTGTCTGGGCTCCTACAAATCTTGCATAGGGCAAGGAGAATGTTTGGGAATAAAGGGGGAGATGAGGACAGAGAGGGGGGAAGGGACTTCCTGGAAGGCGGGCCGTGGTTCAGGGAATGGCTCCGGTGGCAACAGACATCTCCATGCGGTGACACCAGAATTCCCCCAGGGGACTGCCTGCACCCACGGACCCAGGCTGCATTTACACACTGTCTCCCCCTTATCATACACCATTTAGTCTCTACAACAACCTGTGCGGTAAGTAGGTCTGACATTTCACAGACGAGGAACAGAAGTTCAGACAGATGAACTCACATGCCTGAGGTGCCACAGTCAGTGTGTGGCAGAGGTGGGGCCCGAGGTCAGGGCTGACTCCAGCTCCCGAGCCCCCCTTCCCCTCACTGGCCTGTACCAAGAGCACCCCCACTTGTCTCTTCTGGCCTGAGAAGCTGAAGGGCATCCTGCCTTGGCCTCACTCCCTACCCACCAGCCTCTTCTATCAACCCACGCTCTCTCTGACGCTCACCAGAACCTAGGGGTGTCCTTGGATGCGTACCCCACCATGTGTGAGATCCCCAGCCCACCACATTCCCATTCGATTCCTGCAAATCCTCAAACTAAAACCAGAGAATTGCCTGGGGAGCTCCAGCCCTAGGCAGCCGGCACTCAACCGAGCCGGGCTAGCTCTCAGTCTGCCCAGACAGGGAAGGGGTTTCAGGACCTTGCTGACTCACGGCGGGGCTGGGACAACCAGAAGTTTCCAGTTCCCAGGAAGGCTGGCCTCGGAGGTCACGGCCGGTACCACCTCCACTAGAACCCGAAGTCTGAGCTGTCTGGGAGGCACGGGGGCTGCCAGAGGCGGGGAGGCCCACCCCCTGGCTGCGGGGCTCTGGACACACTGCCTAAGCCCCTCCAGCGCTGGGGTTCCACCTCTCCCCTCTTGGGCCCTCCACCTTCCCCCAGACGTGGTCCTCCCAAAATCAACTTCCACAGCTGGAAGACTTCTGAGACCAAGTCCTATCCCTTCCCCCCGCCCCCATCCCCGACTGAACGGATGAGGCACTGGGGCCAAACGGGCCTTTTCAAGTCCCCAGAAGCAAACCTCCGCCCCAGAAGTTGCCAGGCTGCCTGTCCCCTGCCCCTGCCACTCAGTTCCAGGGTGCTGGAGCAGCCAGCAGGCCCCCAGATTGGGGCTCACGTGGTTCCCGAGAAGTCTGTGCAGGCCAGCCCCAGCGGGGAGGAAAAAGGAGCAGTTGCTGACAGGAGGGACCTGAAGGGCCGGAGTTCCCTCAAAACCCAGCCAGGTCATTCCCCACTCCCTCCACCTTCCCCATGGAGACCAGGAAGAAGGTAAGTGTTTGAAAGGGAACAAGGAGCTATTTGTTTTCTCCATAACCTCTGGGAGCACATTTGCTCACGTATGAAATAGGAAGGACAGTGGTACTGGCCGGGCTGGGAGGCCTGGGGGACTGTCCCCAGCGTGGAGGCAAGGCCTTAGCCAGGCCTGGAGGACAGAGGGGCCCGGGACCAGAAGAGGTTCCCAGGCTGGCCGATGGAAGTCCTGCAGTCTAGTCCCTGGCCGCCACCCCCCTGCAGCCTTGGGCAAGTCCTGCCGGGAGGACAGGGGGCACAAGGACCAATGACTGAAGGCTCCCTCCCAGCACCAAGATTCCTTCAGTGACTCGTTCAGACATCGCCGTGACCAGCACGCAGGTACCAGGTACCGAGGCAGCTACTGGAAGAACGGAGGGAAAGATACCGTCTGCCCTCCAGGGGTGAAAACCATAATGTGGCTGCAAAGAGAGCTCCTTCCCATTTTCCCAAAGCTCTAAGCTTCAATAAACCATCTCCGAGAGTACTGAGAAAGTAGGGAAAATGGGGTGCTCTCCCTGTAGGAGGGAAGAGACAGAGGCACAGAAAGAAGAAAGCACTTGGCTCAGAGCATCTTTCCAGGGAAAGGTCAGCTTCTTATCTGACTTTCCATGGAACAAGGAAAGGCCTGTGCCCAGGACGGGAAGAACAGCTGCGAGAGGGGGTGGGGGCAGTGGAGGGGCAGAGACCATCACCCAGGCTAGCGCTATGACACTGGGGAGACCCACTGTCCCCCCAGTGTCCCTCCCTACCGGACCCTGAAATTCTACCTTGGCGACTCTACCTTATGCCTTCCAAAATTACAAGGGGGAGTGGGAACAACCCGGGGAGCCCCACGGCTTCTGTGAGCAACCTCACTAGAGGGAAGGAAAGAGTGCAAGCTCAGTCTCCTCAAGATGGCAGGGGCAGGAAGAACAGGCCTAAGAAGGCAGAGTAAGCTGGCTGAGCTGTCCCGCAAGGGTGCGTGCTGAGCCCCAGGCCCTGCACCCTCCCTGCCCCATGCTGACACCCTGAGAGCCCAGGGCCTCCTTTGGGAGAGAGGTGTGTTTGGGAGGGTGTGACCTCTGACACCTCCTGGGTCTTCCCTGCCCCTCCTCCTAGTTCAACGTCCCCTTTGATGTCGGAATCAAGCTGTTGGGGGCTCAGTACCACCAGCACAGCCAGGCCCTGGGGAAGTTTCTTCAGGACATCCTCTGGGAAGAGGCCAACGGTAAGTCCCTGCCCTAGTCAGGTCACTTCAGCTTCCTTGGAGTCCCAAATGGGAGCCCAGACTATGGGTGACACAAGAGAGATTTTCTTCCCCTACCCCTGCCTCTCAAAAAGCTTCTAATTCCCTTCCCAAATGTCTGCCGGAGAGCGGGCTTGAGTGGCTCGGAAGAGGCGTGAGCAAGTCTTCGTATTCCAAGAATGCTCTATGTTCTAAGAACTAGCACATTAACGACCTCTGGGGCCCCAGGGAACCCCAATTTCCTAACCATAAAATGGAGCTAACACCCACTGTGAGAGCGTAAAATTATTTGATGTTAAGTACTTTTACTGGATAACTTTACTTCACAAACAAAAGGAATTAGTGCTACCATCAGGATTAAGCAAAGGTTTCTAGGTTTTGTTGTGACTCCCTTCTTGCCGTGTAAAAAGAAACCATCCAATCTGCTCCTGATCGGGGGCAAACGCCTGCCTTTGGAAGCACCCGACCACCTGCAAAGCACTTCCCTAACCCACATGGCCCCACCCTGCACCCCACCCACCACGTGAGGTAGACAGAACAGTGCACTCAAGCAGCAGTGCCGATAAGGAAACCAACACTCAGCTTTCAGGTGACGAGCCCAAGTCACACAGTGCACACTCCCAAGGCCAATACGTGACCCTCCCCCAGCATTACAACGCACCACCTCCAACATCACCACTGTGGAAGAAAAGCCATCTTCCACGGCCCTGGCGGGAGGGCAGACTCTGAATTTTGACTTGGCCTCTTGCTTTTCAGAGGCCCTGGCAGACGAGTGATCATCCACAAGACCGGCCCGCCTGTGTTCCTCCCAACCTTAGAAGCACTCACCCGCTCTTACACTGTTTCTGCAACCATTCCAGTTCTGAGTGGTACTAGTTTAAGAGGTGAATAAACATTCAAACCGTATGCCGAACGTTTAAAGGAGAAATTTATTTCACCAAAGATGAAAACTTCACATTTCACTGAAAAAAATTTTTTTTAAACTATGGTCAATGGGAAGAGAAAAAAGAAGGATATGTAGTAAGGCAGGTATGCATGCCTAGGAAACCAAGAAAGGAAGGGAGCGGGGGATGAGAGAAGAAGAAGACAATGAGAGCTTAGTAACCATCAGCAAGGACTTTGGACCAACAAACTTCAGGTGACATCATCAGAGCCAACATCCACTGAACTGATACGCACGATCCCAACAGGATCCTGGGAATGCCAAAGCGTGAGTCTGAAGTTATACGTAAGTATACCGGCCACGGCTAGACAGGGCTGAAATAACCACTTCTCCCTCCTCCTTGTCCACTACTGAAAAGACATGGCAAAGCAGATGCCACCTCGTGTGGGCAAGGCTGGGCACTGCCTTGGTGACTTATCGATACCAGGTAGCTGTCCCTAAAGACTGCCAACTCCAGCGCACAACTGAATTGAGCCTTGATCCTTACGTCCACAACTTAGTTCCACTAAAGATACCAGCCCTCCTGGGAGGAAGGTCAGTTATGAGTGATTTACACTTGAGCACAAACGTGTGAACCGGTTGCTAAGAAACTGGTGATGACAGATGATGGGTGAATCACAAAGGAGAAAAAAGAAAACAGAAAAGACTAAGGAGGCTCCAAATATAAGCACTGCCAATCCAGACACGTGACTACCTATCAGAAACATGCAGGCCAGCCCTCAGCAGAGCCGGGGTAACACGCACACCCTGGAAAAGCCTTTGTCAGAGGGCTACAGGAGCCACGTCTCTTCTCAGGTAAAATTCTGGTCACCTGGCACTGACCACACTTGGCAGGCACGCCGACACCCAGCCGCCAGCCCCCAGCAAAGAGCACCAAAGTCACCAGCATCAGAGAATGTCTTAGAGATGCAGAATCTTGGGGCGCCTGGGTGGCTGAGTCAGTTAAGAGGCCCGGCTCTTGGTTTCGGGTCAGGTCGTGGTGTAGGGGTGGGGAGATCGAGCCCCTGTAGGGCTCCGCACTCAGCGGGGAGTCTGCCTCAGGATTCTCGCTCCACCCCTGCCCCTCCCCCCACACCCGCTCTCTCGCTCTCAAATAAAAGAATCAGAAAGGAAGGGAAGGAAGGGAAGGAAGGGAAGGAAGGGAAGGAAGGAAGGAAGGAAGGAAGGAAGGAAGGAAGGAAGAAAGAGAGAGAGAGAAAGAAAGAAAGAAAGAAAGAAAGAAAAGAAAGAAAAGAAAGAAAGAAAAAAAGAAAGAAATGCAGAATCTTGGGCCCCAGCCTGGCCCTACTATATCAGGATCTGCATTTTAACAAGATCTGCAGGCTGATAAATGGCTTAAAGTGGCTGAGAGGCAACTGGATCCTACTCAATTCAGGCAGCACAGCACAGGGCAGAACCGGATTAGCTGCCTGGCATGGAACAGGTGTCGACTCCCATAGGAAACAGAAAATTCAGACCTGGCCAGGTGACACCATCAACAAAACTGAGAAAACATTACTCTCACTCACCTTCCCCCATTTCTCTAGCCCCAGCCTAGCTGTCAACCACACGTCCATCCCTCATGTCTGCCCCCCACACCTGCATCTCTCAGATATCTATACACTGCCTATATGACCACACTCGGACTTCGCTCACCAAGCCCTTGCTTCTGAAAGCTTCTACCTCTAAGCCTCAGCTGTAAGACTGAAAGGCCTCATTAACCATTTAAAGAACGTAAGATACGGGCGCCTGGGTGGCTCAGTTGGTTAAGCAACTGCCTTCGGCTCAGGTCATGATCCTGGAGTCCCGGGATCGAGTCCCGCATCGCGCTCCCTGCTCGGCGGGGAGTCTACTTCTCCCTCTGACCCTCCCCCCTCTCATGTGCTCTCTCTCTCATTCTCTCTCTCTCAAATAAATAAATAAAATCTTAAAAAAAAAAAAAAAACATAAGGTACTGGAGAAGAGGTGAACTAAGTGGGGGAAGGGAGGGAAGAGGGAGAAGGGCAGTAGAAGTGGAGGGAAAGAAGCTTCCTCAGGCCCCAGACGGCCAGCACCCAGCACTGACGCAGACCAGCACGCCGTCCTGGAGCTTAGCCACAGCCCGGCTCTGTCGCCTGGTACGGCTGCTACTCTGATCATCACTAACCAGGCCCACAGCCCACTTCTCAATAGCCAGAGGAGGACCCAAGGCCCACGTGTGGTCACAGTGATTTGGGGAGCCAGCTTGTGACCCAGTGAAGTAGCAGGCACATACTGCGCTCTGGGCAGGATGGGTGACAGGCCCTGAGGGGAATGCTGGTCACCTGATGCTTCCCCCAGCAAAGACAAGGATTTATTCCTCTCGCTCAAAGGACTCACCAGCATTCTCTCCAACTTGCCTGGGTCATTCCTGTAAGAAATAGATGCTGAGCACCCACTCTCACCCAGGTACTCTCACCTGGGCCAGGGAGCATGATGGGATAAAAAGCTAGGAGCTTCAGACTCAGACCCAAATTTGAATTCCCTACCAAGACATTGAACTTCTCAGGCTCCTCACACATAAAACACCTGCCTCCCTGGGTTACCGTCAAGACTGAACACGGACACCAGGCACATAGGAGGCATTCGATTCTTCTAACCACCGTGTTCCTGCTGCGCACCGGGCGCTGTTCCACAATGGACATGTCATCAGCGTAGTTTCAGGTAATTTCCACAATAAGCCCGCTGAAGAGGGAGAAAAGCGAATTTCAGAGAAATTAAGTCACTTTCCGAAGTTACACAGCAAATATGTTGCGGACTCCTCTCCAGAGCTACGTACTTCGGTCTGTGCCTCTCAGTCACTGCTTCCCTTGCCCCACGACCCAAAGGGCTTCTTTTCTCATTTTCCTTCATTATACATTGGGTCAACCTGGAGTGGGGTGACTGAGAGAAATAAAATTTAGCAAAGGAAACACTTGAAAAAATGTAGCATTTCAACCATGGTCCTATGTCAGTTTTTTGTTTTTTTGAAGTAGGTTCCTTGCCCAGCGCAGAGCCCAATATGGGGTTTGAACTCAACCCTGAGATCAAGACCTGAGTGGGAGATCAAAAGCCAGACACTTAACCGACTGAGCCACCCAGGCGCCCCCCCATGTGAGCTTTCTTAAACCCAGACCTCCATGCTTCATTTAATGACGCCACTAACTTAAGTTTCTCTGAAACAGGGTATATTTACCCCTGTGGGGAGTGAGATACTTGCTGGAGAAAAAAATTCTAATAAGAAACTTTGGTGTTTCATAATATACCTAGTACACAGTACAGCAGCATATGTATTTAACTGATTATACACTTACAGGTGTGTGCTCAGAAATTCCTGTGACAGTGTGCAACCCTAAGAATGGAGACCCACGCCGAGCTAGCTTCCTAATCTGAATACACCCCCGGCCATCACTGACAAATGAGTGCTCAGTGTGACTGGGGGGCTGGCCAGTCACCGATGAACACCTGCACCGTCTCTGTTGGGGGACAGTCTGTTCCAGCGCCGTGTACCTCAGGGGCCCTGTGCCCTGATTTTATACAACTCAGTGACACAAACATCCAAGTGCTCACGGTAAACAGTTAGTAACTGCTCCCAAGCTTAATACAGAGAGAAAGACGGAAGCACCGGAAAAGCCGAGAGCAGATTTCTAGCCACAAATAAGACCATCACCAAGCAGATGCAGTCAACTGCGTGCTCACCTGGGAAGGAATGGAAGAGACAAAGTGACAGGATTTTGCTGAAAATATACCATCAATGATGGGGTCTCGACAATGTATCGACTCTGGTTTCAGATTTCTTTAGCATTCCTGGAACACAGCCTTCCTTTTCCCAGGTTTACTTTCAGTTTGTGCACCGGTGTTCATTAATACCTTAGCACAAAATGAAAGGACCGACCTCAAGTAGTGACCCGGGGCTTCCCCCAAGTTTGCCCAGAGACGTCAGAGAAGCTCGCGGTCCAGAGCCTCCCCTCGAGACAACGGATTCAGTCAATACCACCCTTGTGTGCCATATTTTTCCCACCGCAGTGCGGTGTGGGGGGTAAAGGAAGAGGAAAGAAAAGACCTAAGTACTTACTCCCGAGTTCCCAGGCAAGAAATGGGTTAATGCTCAAGGGCGGCCGAACTTGTAAGAAGGTACCATGTATTATTACCACTTTAATTTTGCAGAGACATATATGTACACTCGAGAATTTCTCCAGACCTTTGGATTCTCAGGTTACAACAACTTGTTGTCATCACTCTGAGAAATCTGACCAAACACGGAGAGCACAGGAGCTGGCTGAAGACCAATCACTTTATTTTCAGAAAGAGATGGCCAAAAGGGGCAGGGGGTGGGGGAGATACAGAGGCATTCCGGCAGCACAGCAAACACAATCACGTCAGCCAGCCAAAAATCGAATCAAAAACAATGCCCACTGGCTTTCGCACCCACACAAGTCGTGTTTCACTGTGTGACACACAGAAATGACCATCTTAAATCCTAGAGGTGAAAGTATATAGCACCTTGTGCTTTACCTTGGCAGGGAGGCCACACAGGCTCGGGGACATCCACTCAGTCCTCCCCCCGAACCCTCCAGCGCAGGCCTATCCGCTGCTGGTGTGGGCAGTATTAACGTCCGGGGCTCGTGGTGAAGGGGATGGACAGGCTGCAGTTCGTTGGGGTGACAATAAAGCACTCTGAAACACTCAGTCCTCCGATTCCTCCAAGCAGGAGAACAAGCCCCCGACTCCCCACACTGGCGAACGGGAGGCACAGACAACCCACAGCTGACCCGTGGAAGGTCGAACGTGAATCAGGGCCTACTTCCCAGGCCAGTGACGGGTGTACCGGGGCGAGACGGAAATACCAGATAGGAAATATTGAGTCCATTCCCTTTTCACTTACAAGGCTCAAATGCACCTTCTGAAAACACCTAGAGAAATCCATCATTAAGGGATGGGTCTTACGATTTAAGCCTCTGGCCTCCAAGAAACAGACAAGGGACTCAGGGTGTCCTGTCTCACTGTGGGAGCTCTAGGTAAAGGATCCTTTTGGACAAAGTGCAGAGTGTCCTCACACTTAACCCCCGACCATAACCTTCCAGGGCTTGTAACAGATATACCAGCAGGGAACAGAACAGAGCTTAGAACTTGATGACCCAACTGCTCAAAAGTCAAAGGAGAGCCTCCCACTTCCAACACGGAGAAAGGACACGGATGAGGCCAAGGCAAGGGAGAGCCCCGGGAGGGGACTGGAAGGCAGACACCGGGCCTGCTTGCTCTGCACAGGCCGGAGACCGGGGCTAAGCAGCCCCGGCAGAGTTTTGAAGAATTAAATTGGTTTACCTCTCAACCTGGGTGGGGCACACAGGGGGCTGTCACATGGGTTGAAACAGAAATATTCTTGGTCCAGTGCTCCAGGGGAATGGGGCAAAAATGGACCAACGGGCAGCTGGGAGCCCCTGACAGCAGAGTAGGAGGTCACATCTGCTGCAAACTGGACCGTTCTCAGTCTAACACAAGCGAGCTGCAGCCCTGGGGGCACCAGTAAGCAGAAACCCCTTGTCTGGGGTCCTCTTCCTCGAGTCCCCTGGTCTGTCCCATCCCCATCGGCCAGGACTCCCCGGCCAATGAGCACCCCCAGCCCCTCCATACCACTGGCAGTGGAACGAGCAAGGCCAGCAGCCGAGGTCTTCCTCCCATGCCCAAGCGGAGCCGACGCGCCAACAGGGCAGCCGAACTGAAGACTCGTCCCAGGAAGGTGGCGGAGGACTTCGCGGTGGCAGGACCAGAAACCTCCGAGATGGGGCTCCAGCCAACGTCCCCCAGAGGAGGTTTCCCACTTGGGAGTTCATTTTTAGAACCGAGAACCACCAGGAGCCAAGTTACACACCCACATGGGCTCAGACGAGGAGGAGGGTGTCTGTGAAGACTGCTCAAAACCGCAGGCTGCAGAGCATGGGGATCAGGATTGACAGACGTGCTGCGCCCTCCTTTCGGCCTCTTCCTTCTCCACTGACTGCCCTGGGGGTAACCCTTCACCAGCATCCCGCTCCGCTGCACCCCACCCCACCGACCAGCTCCAAGTAGGCAAACATCCTGTCCTGCTTTTCTTCATTCCAGCAGGCTCTCCAGACACCTCCCTGACCTGGGACCCATCTTCTGTCAGGCCACTGGTTGTCCTGGAGGGGTGGGAAGAGAAAAGGAAGAAGGTCCCAAACCAAGTTCACTCAAGACAGATCAGGCTTAATGCTCACTCTATGTTCACATTCTCTACAGTAAGAAAATGCAGAGAAACCTATTTTTGTCCTGATTTTTATAAAAACCTATAATGTGATTTTTATGACCTTTTTCTAGTCTGACCTTTTTCTCCGGACCGCACCCGCTCTGCTTAAAGATTGTAGAGGCGGCTGGTGTTCTCACGCAGGGTGGCCAAGGTGTGCGCGAGCGGCTGATCTTTGACCCTCGCAATCTCTCGAACTGTATGCAAGGCCAGGCCTGGGTGGGCGTACTGGCAGAGGCTTTTGGGAACCTGGAAGACATCAAGCATTCAGAACATCACTGTGCCTTCTGCGCACAGCCATGACACAGATCCCCCTCCCTGCCCTTCCCCAGCAAGGACCTCTTTGGGGCTGCCCTGTAGAGACCCCTTTACCTGCAGGTGCAGGGAGAGTCCTAGTCATGGGGGGCTCTGGGTGAGCAGGGTCCCACGCTTCCTTGGACTACCCTCTACAGGGTAGGGCTTTGCACTGCCTGGAAGAGAGTGGTTACCCTTCAGCTTCTCAGCCCCCTAGACTTTTGGTTCTGCAGAGCCACAACAAGGAGACATCTACACAGCCAAGGGGGAGACCTGGAAGTCAATGGGGCTCTGGCCCTGCCAACCTTGCAAAGGTGACCGGCCCCCTCCCCCCCACCCCCACCTCAACTCAGCCTGATGACACCCCTACCTGTCGGGGCAGGAAGTAGGGAGCATCCGTTTCCACGATGATTCTCTCCAGCGGGATCTGCTTCAGAGCATCCCGCGCCTCCCAGGCCGAAGAGTAAGTCAGGACGGCCGTGAAGCCCACAGACATGTTGGGGAAGTGCTTCAGCAAGGGTTCAATGACCGGGTAGCTGCCGGTGAAGCAGTGCCTGGTGGGGGGAGGGGAGGGTTTCCAGGTCAGGGCCCCTCTCACAGCGCCCTCTGCAACAGCCCCCAACTCCCCTCTCAAATTCTCTTCTGTGGACAAATTCCCAGAAACACAACGACTACATCCAAGTGAAGGACTCCACAGGAACCAGACAAGAGCTGCTTCCAACACAGTAAGACCCAAGGTGACTCTTGGTGACTGAAGCTCAGCAGTCAACCCATCAGAGCGCCAAATCCTATACAGGTACTTCAAGTGATCCCCACAGGGAACAGAGAACAATACAGGGCCAGGGTACGCTTATAACACAAGAGAAGCAGAATTAAAGCCTGTGGCGCCTCCAAGATCACAATTACAATAGGTAAAAATTATGTTTCTGCAGTCAAATGGACTGGAAGGAAACAAAAAAGGGACGATATTAGGGAGTGGGACTACAGGGGAATCTTCTCTGTTTGGTAACTATTCATGTTCTTAGTACACGACATATTGTTAACCAATCTGAAAATGCATGGCTTCCTCCAGCCACAACACTTCATTGAGCCGTCTAAGCCCTGGTTTACCTGCCCCCATGAGATTTCCTTCAAAGACATCCCAAAACAAAGCCATGAGAAACCAACCAACCCACCCTGAAGAGCCAAGGGACTGTATCTCATCTCTGGTATGCGCTACCAGTCAGAGAGGTCATGCTCTCTGCTTGGGCACCTGAAAGGGAGCAGTCTGGCCTGACAGTCCACCACCTTCTGCTGCCCATCAACACCTGGTTTGGGTCCTAGACTCTGTTTTGTTTTTTTTTTTTTTTTTCAGTTAACCCATCTCACCCATCTTGAAAAAGCCAGCCCAGGCGTCACCTCCTGGCCCCTCTCCAGCAAAGCTAAGCTAATGGCCCCTCTTCTGGCTCCCACAGCACCTTATGCCCACCTAGGCCCTGGGCTCTGCACCAGATGACTCGTCTGCCTCCCACAGCTGCTCCCGGGGGCCCTGAGCCAACACCCATGACAGGCACACAGTAGGAGATCAAGAGTTTACCACACCGAACTTAAGAGCCCCTGGATACAATTAAGATTAAACACATACTGAATTTTCATGGGGGGAAATGAACTTTCAAATTCAGAAAAGCAAAGAACTTCTTTGTAGGTGCCCTGGAATGATATCTGCACGCTAAGTCACAACACAGTGGCCTCTCCCCAGATCAAGAGCCCTCATTTCGGAGCACTCAGACTTCATTTTAGCCTGCCACCAGGGATGAGGGTCACAAAAGTCCCCTTCTTGCTCACCACTGATTTAGGATATTAGCTCAAACCGTATGAAATCGCCATTTTGTTAGTAATAAATGGTCAAAATCAGAAATTTCATATGGTTCAACCTAATACTTAATCTTTAAAGATACTACATCACAAAGACTGAATACTATCATCTTCTCCTCACTGGGTTTTCCTTTTTCCAACTAATGTCCTACACAGAAAGAAGTGTTTGTTTCATTTGCCCACCAAAGCTCCAGCCTTCTAACCTATGGATCTTGTAGTCTGAGGGCACAAATTTTTTCATGATGTTCAGTAGATCTTCATCAGCTTCTCGGCAATGGATCACCAAGGGCTTCTTCAGAGACACGGCCAGCTGCAGCTGTCTCTCAAACACCTGGGAGAAGGCAAGGGGACGCCTGTTAGAGCCACGTCAGAAGTCTGTTACAATCCCACAACACCCAGGCCAACAGGCACCCCCACTGTCTCCAATTCTGCAGACTATGTAATGTATTACAATAATAGCCCACACTTACGGGGTCCTCACTACAGGTAGTGCTCAGAGCACTTTCGGTGTATTACTAACATGATCCTCACAAGCGCCCCAAGGTAGGTTACTGCTGTTAGCCCACCATGCAGTCAAGAAAAAGAGGCTCCAAGAGAGGTCAAGTAATCTGCAGCTGGTAAGCTGGAGCACCACAATTCAAACATGAACCCAGGCACTCCACATGGCAACCACTATGCCATGCGTATGTGGGTTTTCAGGGCAGGGCTCAGGAACATAAAGTTCGACTTACATGTTCTTCCCCTCACTGTCCCCACCTCTACTCCTACTCCCAAAAGGTAATCACCTTCCACACATTTTCCAAAGAGTTGTGTGTGTGCGCGCACACACACACACACTCACACATTCGCACAATACCTGGGTCTCGGAAGGTGCTCAAATACTTAAAAGAATGGAAATTACATATTTTCTCCAACTTACTTTCTTTACTCAACCAAAATCAGATACCCTTCTAGGTGAATACCTACTGATACGCTACCTTCCATTTTTTAACTTTCTTCTTTCTTTTTTTTTTTTTAAGATTTTATCTTTAAGTAATCTCTACACCCTACATAGGACTTGAACTCAAAACCCCAAGATCAAGAGTCGCATACTCTACCGACTGAGTAGAGTATATTTTTTAAGAAAAAAAAAAAAAAAGCAAGTCACTAGTAAAATACACATATTGTTAATAATTTAAATGAAAAAGGGGCTAGGAAGGCGCCCGGGTGGCTCAGTCGTTGAGCATCTGCCTTCAGCTCAGGTCATGATCCCGGGGTCCTGGGATCGAGCCCCACATCGGGCTCCCTGCTCAGCGGGAAGCCTGCTTCTCCCTCTCCCACTCCCCCTGCTTGTGTTCCCTCTCTCACTGTCTCTCTCTCTGTCAAATAAATAAATAAAATCTTAAAAAAATGAATAAAAATAAATTTTTTAAAAAAGGGGGCGCTAGGACTTCTTTCCTCTAACAAGTTCAGCTTTAGAAGAACACAAGTATTAATTCATTATAAACAAATGACCTCATCTTAAACTTCATGTTTCCATGAGTAGTTTTCAACTGTGGAATAGAATCCATGTTTGCATTTTTGACATCAAATAAAATACTGCCGGTACTTCAAGCCCTGTGATATTCACTTGAGAATGACATTTTCAAGTCTGACGCTTGTGCTACCTCTTCTCCAAAGAGTGACACTGAGCCAGTAACAATTCTGATGTCATTCTTGTTTAACCTGTGTTTTCAACAGAAAGGAAAAGGCCACTGACACCAAAATCTTAGAATGCTTGGTAGAGGCTTTAAGGCTGGGCTAGTTCCAGTATCTACAGCTGGCTGGATCCCCTCCTAGCACACCTGCCCTCCGCAGACCCCTACAGAGGCAGGAGGCTGCCAGAGATTCCATTTTTTTTTCTCTTTTTAAGATTTTATTTATTTATTTATCTGTCAGAGAGAGAGAGAGAGAGCGCGCACAAGCAGGGGTCCTGCCCTCCCGCTGCCAGCAATTTCTTTCCTCTGAATCCCCCTTTTCCAGTCCTGAGTCCTATCTCCCCAAGTCAGGGGAGAGCCACAAGATTTTATTCACCACCCTCTGCGATAACTTCCAGTTCAGTCTGTGGTGCGGCGTGCCCTATGTGCCTCTATATGCAGATCTGATACCGTAACAACTTCATCAAGGAAAAAGTTACTGTGAAATACTCAGCACATTTCCTGGCACACGGCAGGCATTCCATAAACACCATCTATACAATTAAATACAAGGCCCTTCCTCCTGCCAGTGGCCTCAGTGCATCCATTTCTCAACTGTCCTTCTTTCCATACCACACCTGCCTTGAGCCAGAGAAACAAGCCAGGAAAGCTGAATACTAAATATTCTTTCCAGTTTCTTAAAAATCTGTTCACTAGGTCTTCAAATTTAGCTATTTTTCCATTCACTTCTGACTAATAAATGACCACCTCAAGCCAGAAACTCAAGCTTCCTAGTATTAGTAGTGAAAGGGAACTCTGGACAGGCAAGAGGTTGTGTGAATGTGTAAGACAAACCTAATTCTGAACAGAAACACTATTTACACTAGAACTCATTAGATAAAGTAAACTGGAAACATTCACACAAATAAAATCCCACCTACCTGTGTGAAAGTATATCAAGTCAAAATCATCCTGTTCCAAATTTAGTAACCTCAACAGGTCCTAGAGAACTCATCTGGAGATCCTTCTGGGGGCGCCTGGGTGGCTCAGTTGGTTAAGCGTCTGTCTTCGGCTCAGGTCATGATCCCAGAGTTCTGGGATCAGCCAGCATCAGGCTCCCTGCTCAGTGGGGAACCTCCTTCTCCCTCTCCCTCTACACCTCCCCCTGTTCGTGCTCTCTCTCTCACACTCTCTCTCAAATAAATAAAAATCTTTTTAAACATAAAATAAAAGAGATCCAAAGATTCCAAAGCATCTGAACACCTGAAATTGTTTCTTATGTAAATTAACTGTTAAGCCTTGCGTGCCTAGTGGGGCGCCTGGGTGGCTCAGTCGTTAAGCGTCTGCCTTCGGCTCAGGTCACGATCCCAGGGTCCTGGGATCGAGCCCCACATTGGGCTCCCTGCTCTGTGGGAAGCCTGCTTCTCCCTCTCCCACTCCCCCTGTTTGTGTTCCCTCTCTCGCTGTGTCTCTGTCAAGTAAATAAATAAAATCTTTAAAAAAAAAAAAAGCCTTGCGTGCCTATTGGTTGCCATGGACAACTGTATGCAAATTGGAATCTCCGTCTTCTAAAGGCATATAAAGATCTAGAGTCTTCTGCTTTGTCAGAAGAGTACCACACATTCTCTGAATTTTCTCTTTGGTCAAGGTAAAATTAAGAAATCTTTGCCTCGGGGCACCTGGGTGGCTCAGTCGTTAAGCGTCTGTCTTTGGCACAGGTCATGATCCCAGAGTCCTGGGATCCAGCCCCGCATTGGACTCCCTGCTCGGCGGGAAGCCTGCTTCTCCCTCCCCCACTCCCCCTGCTTGTGGTTCCCTCTCTCGCTGTGTCTCTATCAAATAAATAAAATCTTTAAAAAAAAAAAAAAAAAAGAAAGAAAGAAATCTTTGCCTCTAGAAGATTCCCCTCTCTTAATTTACAATTAACCACAGATGCCAGGAGCAATGGGGCCCAGCATCAGTATACAGCAGAGGTTGACCCAACTGGGCTGGGGACAGCGCCAAAGGGAAAGCCAACTTGCCAAATTCTGTCTGCCCAGGCTGGCATCCATGCACCTGCTCGCCGAGGCCTGGAGCATACTGGGCACACAGACCCAGCCTACCAGGCATCGGCGGACGACTGCACACGACAAATTCTAGAACAAAGGCAACCTGGCAGTGTGAGCAGTGACAGGGTGGGAGGGTCGTTCTCCTCGTCCTGCTCCTTCCCAAATCAGAAACTTCCACTGAAATGCTGGAACCACCCTTCCCTTGCCAAATGTCCATGCTCAAAAAATAGTAGTTGCCATCGCTGGTGGGATGGGAAATTCTCTTCATTACACAGTTTTATATTTTCCAAATATTCTGCTATAGGCACACTTAACTTTAAAACCAGAATAAAAAATACAGTTTAATTAAACAAACATAAAACTGGTTGTTTCCCAAGAAGGAAGGAAAACAGATGTCTTGGCCATCTATATCATTAGCCGTAAGATGTCACAGACGAGTAACTATCCCCCTCTCCTACATAATAAAGAAATAGTTGGTGAAGCATTTGACAAGTGACATTTTGATGGTCTGGACAAGAGCAATTATATTTTTAAGGGTTCTAAATTCTCTAGATCTGAAAGTAGAGAAACCTTTATTGTTAGGTTCAACAACTGACAGAGGAATTGAAACCGTGAGCAAACTAAGGAGAGCCGCATTACCTTGTGCTGTTCCGGGACAGGCGTGGTGCACTTGTAGGAGTAATCCAAGCCCATTTCCCCAAATGCCACAGCCTTGGGGTGCCTTAATGCTTGCAAAAGATTTCTCTCTTGACTCTCACTGTAGTAACGTGCAAAATGAGGATGACAGCCAAAGGCTCCCCAAACCAGATCCTCTTTCAACAGCTCCTCCCACAGGCAATCTGTCAGTGTCCGAGGATCACAGAAGTCAGAGATGCAGCCCTGAAACTCCTTAGGGAAGGAGCTGCTATAAATTTTTCTGAACTTGGTAAAGGACCCTTTGAAAGACAACTTGGAATACAGCATGTCCAAGTGACAGTGGGTATCAATGAAACCCTCCTCTAGGCCTGACTCCCGATGGTTCCTTGGCAGGGAGCTAGATGAGTGTCCTCCGCAGGGACGGGGTGGCGCCTCCTCCTGGAGTGCTCTTTTCTCCTTCACCTCTTCTTCTGAGCTTCTGGAGAAACGAAATGAACGAGCGTTCTGGGATCTGCCTTCCTCGGTCACCTCCTGGTCTCTGGAGGTGTTCTGGGAGCTCACTGTAGAGTTAGGAGAATAATCACTCAGGAGGGCCCGGCTGCCCCTCCCTGCCTGCAGTGGGTCGCTGCTGCTGCCGCCCCCGCCCACGGCCGGGTAACCAGGAGGCTTGGCGCTGCTGGTCCAATAGCTGGCGTAGTCACACCACGGGCTACTGTACAAATGAGGCGGATACATGACATAGTCAGTGGGGAAGGCAGAAGGCTCCAGAACTGTGGAGAGTTTCAGCGAGCTGGGCTCCTCCTGAGAGAATCTGACTGTGGAGACCTCATCCACATCAGACCAGTCACTTCCTGAAGAGGTGTGCTCTATCACCACCTCCCTTTCTTTAGGCTGCAGAAAAGAAAACAAACGATGGGTGAGCCCTCCTGTGTGAAGACGGCCTCTCATGCTCAAGTCATCAGCAGAACATAAACTCTGCCTTGTTTTTCTGGCCATGGTGAAGGCTTTGCATTGGCTCATTACTTTGTTGCCTGCTTTCCTCATAATTTCTAGAATGTGAGCCAGATTACAGCTATAGGCAGTCGTATGAGGTTCAGGGAATAAACTTGTGACCAAAGTCTTAGAATACTTTGTATTTATTATGTAGGAGAGGGGGAGAGTTACTCGTCTGTGACATCTTACGGCTAATGATATAGATGGCAAGACATCTGTTTTCCTTCCTTCTTGGGAAACAACCAGTTTTATGTTTGTTTAATTAAACTGTATTTTTTTATTCTGGTTTTAAAGTTAAGTGTGCCCATAGCAGAATATTTGGAAAATATAAAATACTTAGAATCCTTAGGGGCGCCCGGGTGGCTCAGTCAGTTGAGCGTCCAACTCTTGATTTCGGCAGGTCATGATCTCAGGGTCGTGGGATGGAGCCCTATGTCATGCTCCGGGCTCAGTGGGGAGTCTGCATGAGAGTCTCTCTCCCTCTGCCCCTCCCCGCCACGCACATGCACTCTTCTCACTCTTTCTAAAGTAAATAAATAAATCTTAAAAAAAAAAAAAAAAAGAGTATCATCCTTAAAGGGGATGCCATACCTGTACTCCCTTTCTGAATGATCCCTTTGGAGAAAAACTGCTCTCACTAGAATACACTGTGTACTGGGGATTTTAGAGAAAGGCAGCACCCAACAAATCTCAACTCTAACATGTCTCTAACATTTCAAATGCAAAACCACATAGTCATGGTGGGTTTAAAATGTGTCTGCAAATTCGCTTTACATTATCTCCCCATTGAGAGGTGGGGTTGTGAGCCCTCCCTTCCCCTTGAACCTGGGCCAATCTAGTGACTTGCGTGTAGCCAGCAGAACACAGCAGCAGTCCGAACAGCCTTGTGGCTTCCCCCTGGTTCTGTCAGCTTATTCCTCACAGGGAAGCCAACCACCAGGGAAGAGGCCAGACCACCCTGAAGCCCACCATATTCTCGAGAGGTCACCTGTAGGTGCCAGCTTCAACTGCCGGCCACGTGAGTGAGCATCTTGCCCGTCCTGCCAGGATACTGGAGTTTCAGAAGCATGAGAGTACACCACCCCGACCCCCAAGCAAGACCTGCCCTGTCTAGACCTTCCTGAATTCCTCACTCACAAAATTGAGAGCAAAATAAAACATTTAATTTAAGCCACTGCTTGGCAATAGTAAATGGATAAACCAGCCATACATTACATTAAATCAATTTAGTCCTGCTAGAACAGAAGTTTTCAAGGTCAGGAATTTTTATTTTCTTCACTCGTGTCTCCCAGACACCAACAACAGTGCCTAGCATACTGTGCTCATAAATATTTGATGATTTAATTTGTAGAATAAATGGGGCAATGGATCCTGAATTTAGCTTCACATCAGAACTAACTGGGGGCTTTTTAAAGCTACCCCACCCTCATCTGTGATACTGTGATTCAACAGGTCCCCAAGGACTCTGTATTTAAGTCCCCATGTCACTTGGATGCAAATCAGGTTTGAGAAATACAGTAAAAACAGGGATCTCAACTCATGCAAAGAAGACTGTTTAAGGGCCCTGGTTTCTTTTGGTTAATGAAACCATCTATACCCACAGGGACCAGATGGCTTGAGCAACAGGCCTTACAAAGCTCTTTTCCTAAAAATATTTGTATAATACAATTCACATAATGAAAAATTCACTACAAAGAAGCATGATGGATAAATTGATTATCTCCTTAAAATGGGAACATTTTTTGTTTCTACTGCCTATACTAACCTTCCATACCGCTACCTATACTCCAAAAGAAAACAAATATTGGTAACAAAAATGTTAATGAATTATAAACTTCCCATATGATACTTTCCTACTTTAGATTTTCTTCCTGCTACTCCTTTCCTGAATAACAAAAATATCCAAACAAGAATCTTTTCCAAGATGTAAGATAACTTAAATTGCAGCATATTTAAAATTTAATCTGAACTCCTGAAGCTGGGTGACAGGCACCTGGGGGATTTACTAACACTAGTAGTTAATTTGAGTATGTTTGAAATTTCCCATAAAAAGTTTTTTAGGGGTGCCTGGCTGGCTCAGTCATTAGAGCATGCAACTCTTGATCTCTGGGTTGCGAACTCAAACCCCACCTTGGGCATAGAGCTCACTTTAAAAAAAACAACAAAACATTTTGGGGTGCCTGGGTGGCTCAGTCGGTTAATCAACCGACTCAATTTCAACTCAGGTCATGATCTCAGGGACCTGGGATGGAGCCCTGCATCAGGCTCACCGCTCAGTGGGGTGTCTACTTCTCTCCCTCTTTTTCTACCTCCCCCTCCACATGCACGCACTCTCTAAAATAAATAAATCTTTTTTAAAGAAGTTTTTTAAGGGGTGCCTGGGTGGCTCAGTCGTTAAGCGTCTGCCTTCAGCTCGGGTCATGATCCCAGGGTCCTGGGATCGAGCCCCACATCAGGCTCCCTGCTCGGCGGGAAGCCTGCTTCTCCCTCTCCCACTCCCCCTGCTTGTGTTCCCTCTCTCGCTGTGTCTCTCTCTGTTAAATAAATAAAATCTTTAAAAATAAATAAATAATAAAAAATAAATTTTAAAAGTTAATCTCTAAGGGAGAATAATCCTTCAAAAACTATCTAATTATGGTGGAAATTTCTACTAACCCAGACAATAAAAAATGCAGTATTACTAGAGCTTAACAAGTTCGTTTTTTTTTTTTTCCCTTTTTCCAATAAGGCATAGCGGAATCATTACTTTTGTATATATGCACCTCAACGTTAAAACGATTCTCACATACAGTAACATGCAACTAACATCTTTGCAATACAGCTCTTGGAAATTCTACTTTTTAATAACAAGTTAATCTGATTAAAACTACAAAAAATACCCAAACAGAAACCAAGGTTTTGCCCCCCAAAATAATCCCTCATAAAGGAGGCATCTTTTTAAAGATTTTATTTATTTTAGACAGAGAGAGAGTGAGAGTGCAAGCAGGGGGAGGGACAGAGGGAGAGGGAGAGAGAATCTCAAGCAGACTCCCTGCTGAGTGCGGAGCCTGTGGTGGTAATGGATCCCAGGGCCCCGAGACCACAGCCTGAGCCAAAACCGAGTCGAACACTCAACCAACTGAGCCCTCCAGGTGCCCCAGGAGGCATCATTTTATATTCCAGTTCTTACAAAAGTCTCCTGTATTACAAACAGAGGTTCTTTTATGTGAGGAGGACAAATGACCCCAAACAGATCTCAACCAAACTAACATTGGATGCTTACAGGAAGGTTCCTTACTTCCCTTTTTCCCTCTTCCATTTTTTAAAAAAGAAGGGGTATTCGGGGCACCTGGGTGGCTCAGTCAGTTAAGCATCTGCCTTCAGCTCAGGTCATGATCTCAGGGTCCCAGGATCCAGCCCCGCATCTAGCTCCCCGCTGATCAGGGACCCTGCTTCTCTCCCTGCTTGTGCACGCTCTCTCTCTCTGTCAAATAAATAAATAAAATCTTAAAAAACAAGGGGGGGTGGGCAGGGTTAGGCAAAGAGACATACCAGATTTAATAATTATTCCTGGGGGATATGACCTCACAATTCCACTGGACTTCATTTTTAACAAATCTTTTAAAGATCACTTTTTGTTTTTTAAATTTCACTTTAAAAAGCAATATAGGGGGTGCCCGTGTGGCTCAGTCAGTTAGGCATCTGCCTTCAGCTTGGGTCGTGATCTCAGGATCCTCAGATCAAGCCCCGGGTCCCACTCCCTGCTCAGCGGGGTCTGCTTCTGCCTCTCCGCCTTACCCCCCACTTGTGCTCATGCTCTCATATAAAAATTAAATAATAAAAATAAAAGGCAATACAGTAGGGGCACCTGAGTGGCTCAGTCGGTTAAATGTCTACCTTTGGCTCAGGTCATTATCTCGGGGTCCTGGGATCATCATCGAGCCCCACACTGAGCTCCCAGCTCAGGGGAGTCTGCTTCTCCTTCTCCCCCTGCCCCTCCCCACCCCATTCATGATTTCTCTCTCTCTCAAATAAATAAAATCTTTAAAAAAAAAAAAGCAATATGGCTAAGTGGTTACACATAAGGAGACACTGGAAAAATACTTCAGAAACTTATGAAGTGGTATCCAGGTGGAGGAATAGGATAACACAGGACCAGGCTGGAAAGCTACTTTTCACTAAATAGCTTTTATTTTTTATTTTCGAACCACGAGAATATTATTTACTCAAAAAGTAACCTGAAAAATAATTGGAAGTTGCTACATGGTAGCACTCCCAAAATACACTTCCAGAAAAAATGAACCACAAAGTGCCTGAGTGTGACAGGAACAGCTATTGGCAACTGGGCATAAATTTCCAGGGACAGAATTATACATGGATTCAAAAAGTGCTATATCTCATCAGCACAATCTTGGCTGCAGAAAACTACAAGACAAATGTCCTATTTTTACAACGGAAAAATTATACCACAATGGGAGGGGATGAGAATCTACAAGGACTAAGAGACTTGAGATATTTAGAAATTGCCACATAACGGCTCTCATTTGGATACTGTTTTAAACAAATTAAAAATATCATGAAACAAACAGTAATTGGGATTTGCTTCAAAATAATTTGTGGAGAGGGGAACCTGGCTGGCTCAGTCCACAGAACATGTGACTCATCATCTCAAGGTGGTGAGTTCAAGCCCCATGTCGGGTATGGAGCTTACTTTATTAACAAAAAAAAATTTGTGGAGAGAAAAAAAGGTAAGACAAGATTAGCAGTGAATTCATTGTTGAAGATGAGTTGACAGGTGAATGGATAATTTTCATAAGTGTTTTAAATTTTCCACAAAAAGTTAAAATTCCAAATCAGAAGAAAGGGTATATGACATCCTCTAGCTGCTTCCCAAATTTCTCTATCTTCCAAGGGTACTTGTTTAAAAACACAGATTCCCACGTCCCACCTCAGACCTGAGTCAGATTCTCTCATTCTTATTATCAGGGAAGTTCAGGAAATCCTGCTACATGACTCAAAAAGAAACTCCAGGGACAACAAAGACCATGTCAAAGACATGTGAAGTTTCAGTAAAATTATTTAATGAAATGTGAGAGTGGGAAAAATGGCAGAGTGGGGAAAATTATGAATCCAAAAATGCATGTGTAACTAGAAATACATACCATTACAATTATGTCATCTAAGTCCCTGAAAGGCTTATATGGTCAAGATGGCCAAGAAAAGGTTTTTGGATTTTCTTTATTCTTTTTTTTTTTTTTTTTAAGATTTTATTTATTTATTTGTCAGAGAGAGAGCGCGAGTGCACAAGCAGGGGGAAATGGCAGGCAGAGGGAGAAGGCTCCCCGCTGAGCAAGGAGCCTGTTGGACTCGATCTCAGGACCCTGGGATCATGACCCAAGCCGAAGGCAGACGCTTTAACTAAGCCACCCAGGCAGCCCTTGGATTTTCTTTTTGAGAAAATGGGACATTACCTATGTTCATGATTGCCTTATGTTCTCACCAATATGGTAAATTTTAAACTTACATTTACTGAAGTCCTACTATACACTTAGGCACTGAGCCAAGTGTTTTCATGTATCGTTCAGGGTTCAGCAAACAGAGGCCCACAGGCCAAATCCAACACACTGTCTATTGGTGTAAACAAAATCTCCCCGGAATCCGGTCAGGCCCGTTCACTTAAGTCTCTGTTTTTGTGCTACTACAGCAGAGCTGAACAGTTACAACAAAGCCCACAAAGTCTACAATATTATCTGGCCCTTTACAGAATAAGTGTGCTGATCCCTGTATTTGTTTAACCATAGTAAGATTTCAACAACTGTGACTCTTTACACAGAAGAAACTGGGGCTCAGAGAGGTTAAGTGGCTTTCTCATGATCACAGTTCAGGTGGCCAGGATTTGAACCCAAACTATCTGATCCCAGCACGCAGTGCTTACCTACCATATCATGCTACCTCCAAATATATACTTAAAGACAATCTAAATGTCCAGCCTGACAAATAGGAGTTCAGGTGTGTAAGTTTGAAAAGTTCATCCATACAAGGGGAATTCTAGGCAGCCCAACAAGATCATGATCAACATCAGACAGGAAACGCACCCATCATCGAGTTAGCAGAAAAAGTAGGTTACAACACCTACTGTTCTTGGGATTTCCAGTTCAATATAGCCTATGTAGTTTTTGTCCTTCCTATCAAAAAAACCCTTTGAAAATTATAGGAAATGAGGGCGGCTCAGTTAAGCGTCCAACTCTTGATTTCGGCTCAGGTCATGATCTCAGGGTCGTGACACTGAGCCCCACACCGGGCATGGCTTAAGATTCTCTCTCTCCCTCTGCCCTGTCCCCCAACCCCCTGTGCATACGCTCTCAAAAAAAAAAAAGAGGGGTGCCTGGGTGGCTCAGTTGTTAAGCGTCTGCCTTTGGCTCAGGTCATGATCCCAGAGTCCTGGGATCTAGCCCCACATCGGGCTCCCTGCTCAGCAGAAAGCCTGCTTCTCCCTCTCCCACTCCCCCTGCTTGTGTTCCCTCTCTCGTTGTCTCTCTGTCAAATAAATAAATATATTAAATCTTTAAAAAAAAAAAGAAAATTATAGGAAATGACTTGTAAAGGCATAAACCTACAAAGAGAAAGCATAAAGAAAAAACGGCAAAGCAAATTAAATAAAAATCAGCTGCTAGAAAAGAGACAGATGAACAGTTATTGGATAAGCAGACCACAGAGACCAAAACCTAAGCCTGCAATGAGAAAAACCCAGAAACATGTTGAGTCACAGTACAGGACCCCCAAAAGATTCAGGAATTGGAGGTACCAGACCTCTGAAAAGGTGAAGCTGAAGATGAAAACAGGAGAATGAGTTGGAAATCTGTGAAGTTAGATCCTGAGATCCCTGCTCCCATCCTGTGCAGATAGGTCTGCCTTTTCCCCATCCAGCAAAAGACTAAGGTTCATGCTTGAAAAAGTTGAGCCAAGGAGCCTATGGAATAATCAGGAACAACGGACACACAATCAAGGGTAAGGGACCATTGCATATTGGACAGTGAGAACCCAGGTCCCTCCCTCAACTTGACTCTCAGAATAGCACCAGCCAGATGTGTGCCTCCTAGGTGGGGGAGTGGAGCATTTCTCCCAGGGACACTGAGCAGCCTCTGAAGATGAAGCCACAGATCCAGTTGGGGTCCCCACAAAATCACCCAGTGTTGTCACCCTATGTTGAAGCCAGCAGTTGGTAAGCCCATCCACACACTTAGAACTTCCAACCAGCTTTTGAAAGTTCCATCTTTAAATATGAATGGACAGCCAACACATTCCAGGAGAGCCCTACCATAAAAGATAGAAACCGGGGTGCCTGGGTGGCTCAGTCGTTAAGCGTCTGCCTTCGGCTCAAGTCATGATCTCAGGGTCCTGGGATCGAGACCCACATCAGGCTCCCTGCTGAGCGGGGAGCCTGCTTCTCCCTCTGCCTCTCCCCCTGCTTGTGTTCCTGCTCTCGTTCTGTCAAATAAATAAATAAAATCTTTTAAAAAAAATAAAACATAGAAACCAAAATACTTAGAAAAAAAAGAAAAAAATCAGAAGGAAACTCAGAGAAAAAGTAGTGCAAAAAAGAGACAAAAACTTCAAAACAAACCTATAATACTCTCAGAGACCAGAGAAGGCACGATAACCTCAAAACAAGAATAGGATACTCTAAAAAAGGAATACTCAAAACATCAGTGTTCTTAGAAATTAAGTATGTCAAAAATGAAGAAAGTATGTATTATTATATACACTCACCTTAATTACTTATAAAGCAAAAATGAAAGTAAACAGGAAAAATGGGAATTCTAAGGATCAACAGGATTACTTATTTTAACAATATTGAGGAGAGTTTTATGGCACTAGCAGTCTGGGGATGAATTAGTGATAGGTACAGAGAAAACGAAAGGAAAAAAACAAGGCAATGATGATCTCCAAGGAACATAAACTTTTGTACGAGAGGAAATGTGATCAGAGTATACTAGGTGACTCCGCTATGAACGTGGTGATAATAAATCTTCAATTGATTTAGCCCAAAAACTATATGACAACAACACAGGGAGCTGCTAAAAGGAGAGGTCACAGGTTCATGGGTATGATGCTGCCAAAGTTAGTGTGGAGAACTGAATTCTTACCTTCTAAGTAAGTAGTCCACAGAGGTCTACAACTGGAAAATCAATACAGTGCAGGATTACTTAGAAATATGGAGGTAAGTACTAGAAGAAAGAGCTGAAGAGATTCAAGGAGCTGCCACTAAGAGTCATAAGTAAATATAAGCAGAGATGGGTACAACAGAGGAATTCCTTCCCCCCCCCAGTTATAAACTATGTTTAAAAATTGCTATTTACCCTCCAATACCATTCTTTCCTTCAAGAGCAGTAAGAGTGATTTGGGTATAAGTCTCCCAGATGAAAGTTAATGTTCCAGACTCCCTTGCAGCTAGGTGTTGGCCAGGTTTCTAGATTCTTGTCAATAGCTAAAAGCAAAAATGATGTGGACTTCTGAGTCAAGTTCTTAAAAGGAAAGAAGTGTACCTTCCTCTTCTCTTTTCCTCTTTCTACTGCCTGGAATGTCAAGGTAACATCCTCAGGGTCCTATCAGAGCAGCCACTCAGACCACAGATGGAGACTAGGCTGATGCAGCAGAGCATCAAGACAGATGGCACCAGGGGCGCCTGGGTGGCTCAGTTGGTTAAGCGACTGCCTTCGGCTCAGGTCATGGTCCCGGAGTCCTGGGATCGAGTCCCGCATGGGGCTCCCGGCTCAGCGGGAAGCCTGCTTCTCCCTCTGACCCTCTCCCCTCTCATGCTGTTTCTCTCTCTCTCTCTCTCTCTCAAATAAATAAATAAAATCTTTAAAAAAAAAAAAAAAAGACAGATGGCACCAGGGTCCCCGACACCGTGCAGCCCTCCTCCTCAAGCCAAACTTCTATTTTCTTTAAGCCACTGTTATTTTGGCCTTTGTTAGGGCAGGCAAATGCATATCCTAACAAATATATACATCCTAAATTTAAATAAAAGAGAGAGAGAGAGAGATAGCACTGAACTGAGATTTTTTAGTAACTCTGAAAGGTATTTTAGAAAAGAACCATCAGTTGGTCCTGGAGTCCTTGGTAAGTAAAGTGCTGCTTTTAATGAGTAACACTCAGGATCAAACTAGAAAGACCAAACACTTATCATCAAGAGAACTAAAAACCCCATGCCTGGTATAAGCTCTACTCACCTTCTGGCTTTCTAAATGAGAGTCGGAATCATCCAAAAACTCGAGGGCTGGAGAGTGCTTGTCAATGACTGTCCTTCGGTCACCAGCTATCTCCTCGATGGGTTTCTCCTGAGGGTCTATCACCACTCTCCTGTCGCAGAAACTGCTCCTCTCTGGCACAGCCTTTTTGTCCTCTGCTTTCACCTCCGGGGCTGACTCTTTCCCTTTCTGAGGAGACACAGTGACACTCCTGGTTGGCCCTTCTCCGCGGCTGGGACGCTCTCCTCTGTTCGGCGTTGCCCTCGTGGCAGCCTCTCCCTTCCTTTTTGGCATCGACTTTCCCAGGATGCCCTGGATAGCCTTCAGGTAGATCACCGTAGAGCCCTGGTCTCGAAATCGATCCCTCTTCCTTTTTTGCACCTTGTTTGGTTCCTCATTTGTATCATTTTGACCCTCCGCTTCAGCTGCAAATTCAGAGTTCGTGGAGTTACGAGAACTATCTTTTGAATCAACCTGGAAGCGGGGAGGAAAAAAAAATCTCAGTTCATGAAAGGGTTATCTGAAGGGCGATTACATATAGGAAGCACTCAGCAAATTAGAAATCAGTGGCTGCTGCACCAATCACAGGGAAGGTGACAGTGGCTAAGATGAAGATTCTCTCCCGGAGGGTTCCATCCCACCCCACTGAGAAGTGCCACTGTAAAAGGGCCTGAATTGCTGCCATTTCATTATTCACTTTCTCATGCCCATCAGGTAATACCCTCACACTGCAGCAGGCAGGAATGAACAGAGAAATGAACAGTCTAGTAACACTGAACTGTAAGCTCCCTGAGGCCAAGGACTACCACACACTTGAGAACACACACAGGCAAAAGAGCAGCTCAAAACTTCAGCACTAAAAGGGTCTCTAGAAACCAGCTAACACAATCCCACATCTAAGAGTCCAGGAGATCCAAGGGCCCAGGGAGGAGTAGACTCCAATCTCCCAAGTCCTGACAGCAGAGTGCAGGCCTTATTGAAGTTCTCTGCCAACTCCTTCCCCCAAATCGAAACCTCGGTGCCGGAAGGCGTCTGGTCTCCCAGAGAATGCAGGAGGGTCAGTCCAGAGACTGTAACTACCCCCTGACTCCTAATCATCTCCTCATAAACACAGGTGAAGTCTCAGCCCCATCCTTCCTTCCCGAGCACTTACTCATTCCAAGAGCTAGACTATTTGTTTTCAGTGTTAATTTACTGTGAAACTCAGATCCAATCCAATCCCAGCCTGGGCTAAGAATGCTCCACAAATCTATCCCTAGAATCATCTCGAAAGCAGTGAAGTCCAAACCTCCCCAGCTATGACCCAGACTGACCATTATCCCAAGGCCTTCTTCAGTCCCTACAACTTGCACTTCTAATTCATTTGTATTAAATCCCTCTCAAATATACAGAGAAAGAACTCCACACTAAGCTTGCTGATCTTTTTTCTCTACTGAGGAAAAGTAGTCTACTCCAAGAGATGTCCATCAACAAGGGAGTGGTTACACAAAGAGGTTTATGCTCTTATTTTATAGACTTCTCATATAATTTGAATTTTTTCCAAGAAGTACATACTATCTTTGTTTTTAAAAAAGCCTTTTGAAATATGTAAATCTAGATAGTAGTATGGCATAGTATTTTTTACCAGAAGTACTCAAATTGTTGGCAGCTACTAACTTTGATGAGATGGACAGGAAAGGTGGCTTTTACCTTACATTTTGAACCTCTCCTAATTTTCTAACGTGGTGGACATTTTTTAAAAATGTCTACAGGGATTATCCGGGAAAGGAGATGATAAGCCTCTTTTTTTTATACCTTTCCCTATGAAGAAAATCTAATAAACATTAAAAGCAAACTTGAAGGGGCATCTGGGTGGCTCAGTCATTGAGTGTCTGCCTTCGGCTCAGGTCATGATCCCGGGGTCCTGGGATCAAGCCCCGCATCGGGCTCCCTGCTCAGCGGGAAGCCTGCTTCTCCCTCCCCCACTTCCCTGCTTGTGTTCCCTCTCTCGCTGTCTCTCTCTCTGTCAAAAAATAAATAAAATCTTTAAAAAAAAAAAAAAAAAACCTGAAGATTCCCCGCGCACGCCCCATGGGACACAGCCACGACGTCTCAGCCTGCTTCCCCGCGGCCTGCTTCTCTCACTACGGCCAGCCACCCGCCATCCTCAGGCATCCCCATTGTACCGTCACAGGCAAACCTAATTCCCTTTGCTTGTGACACCCTTGCCTCAGTCTCATTTTACACTTGATAAACTCGTATTCATCCTTTAAGGCCCCAAACCCCTTCTTTGACTTCTCCACCTCTGCCTGTGGGACCAGCTACCCCTCTCCTTGCCCTCCCACCCCCGCCCCAGGCCGGGTAGAGGACAACATGGGAAGATAAGGTCGACAACAAACGGAGGAGCCCCTGCACCTTCTGAAGGGTCAAAGCTCCTCACTTCAAACCAACTGCTGCCGCTTGCAAGTACAGACCCAGAGTTATGGATTCCAGTTTCTCAGATAAAACAAGAAATCTCAAATTGAATTCATTATTCCATTCAGCCAGCAATGTTTTGTGGAGCACTTACTATATGCCAGCAGGCCCTGTTCTGAATCTGCGGGTTTAGCATCCAATGAAACATATAAAAATACCTGCTTCCTGGACCTTCTATTCTAGGTGGTGAGGGAAAGGAAAACCAGAAGAAAGGCAACATATGTATTCTGGAGAGTGAAAAGTGCCAGAGAGAAAAAGAACACAGGAAAAGGGAGTAGAAAGTGGGGAAGCAGAAGAGGGTCACTCAAGTCTCCAGTTCAAGGTAGAGGTGTGGACCGGAGGCATATATTTTTAATGTGAAATCTCCAAAATATTAAATACTTTGAGGACCTAGTGGGCCACATTCAGCCTATGGACCACCAGTTTGTCAACCCTGGTAGTGAAGACCAGGACTGCACCTGTCGGAGAAAAAAGGGTTAGAATTAGAATAACATACCTTATGTTTTCCTTTTTTTTTTTTTAAGATTTTACTTATTTGACAGAGAGACAGAGAGAGGGGGAGGGAGGGAGGGAGGGAAAAGCAGACTCCCCGCTGAGCAGGGACCCAGACATGGGGCTCCATCTCAGGACGCTGGGATCATGACCTGAGCTGAAGGCAGATGCTTAACCAACTGAGCCACCCAGGCGCCCCCATACCTTATGTTTTCATGTGGCCTTACAATTCCCAGAGCTGCCATGGCTGTCATCCCTCTTGTAGAGAGAGGGGAACTGCCACATGGCGTGTACGTGGCAGAACCAGGAGGCAAACTCAAGCTCCCCCTAATATCCTGGAAACCAAGGGAGAATAGCGAAAATACGAAAATTGAGCAACAGTAGCAAAGGCTGCGATGTCAAAGACCATGAGGACCTGAAATGGATCCAGGTCACCCAAGAGCCTCAGAAGTGGAGAGGAGGCTATAAAGGTAAAAACGAGGCCTTAAGTTCAACAGAAGAGACAAACCACCTGGCTTCAAACAGGAGCGATTTCGTTCTGCTGGCGCTGCTGCGTGGTGAATTATGCGCCTCTGAAGGCAGGAAGCAACGACTCAGTGGAGATGCTGTTGCAGCGCTCGGCGCCGCCAGCCTGCACAATTTCAACAGTTCGTACCCAGCTCCCTGCCTACTCCCTCCCATCCTTTCTCTGCAGTGTGCCAGAGGAGCTCTAAAATCTGCCAACACCACACCTCTGCTAAAACCCTTCAGTGCTTCTGCATTTGCCCACAGGAAACTTCCCCAACTCCTGGACCTGACTTCAGAAGCCGTTCACAGGCTGGACCCCAGGCTTCTTTTCCAGCATCCTCTCCCACCTTTGTCCATACACCCAGGTGCCTGGGAATGAAGAAGGGCGGCTGGAGAAAAGGGAAGTGAGGACCTTCAGGAACCACACGTCTCCCAAGTGCTTCAGACCAGCAGCATTTCCTGACACTTTGGACACACATTGTTCTGTTGCCTAAAATGTCCTCTCCTCCTCCTCGTCTGTCAAGAGAACTCTAACAGCACCTCTTCTGTGAGGACTTTCTCAACATTAGTCACTCATTCCTCTGACCCTTGGTACTTCAAATGCCCCTGTTACAGCACTCCACACAATGCTTCGTGATGAAGGACTTTTCAGTGCCTCAACCACTGCCTTCCTCTTCACACCTCTAACTCCTAGCATGGACTTCCACCCAAGCACCGGACATCTGCTGGGTGAAGACGCAGGAACCAGGATCACACAGGAAAGCTCTGTCATTCGAGAGCCAAGATACACAATGGCTTCTTGTGTCTGGGCCTGTACCACCCTGCAAAGAGCTCCTCAAGGGGGAGGATCTTGCCCTCTTCGTCTCTCCACCCCTCACGCTAACACTAGCCTGGGACAGAACAGGGCCTCAGAGCTAAGAATGCAGGCTTTGAAGTCCCACTGATCTGGGGTAGCACAGCTTTGCCGCATACAAGCTAGATGGCCTTGGTCAAGTTACTTAACATTTCTGAGTCTCCTTTCCCAGCGCCTACACATACTAGGTGCTCAAATATTTGTTAACCGATATGTAAATATTTGTTAACGGACACGTAAAGATAATACTGCCTATTTCATAAGACTCTCAGGATTATGTGAGAGCTTATGGGTCAAACACTGAGAATTCTATTTGATGAAAGTCTATCACATCATAAATGCTCCAATTTTCCCTTCCAGTCTTTCTTCCCTAAAGTGAATGTAGGAATGAAGAAGGTCATACTTAAGACTAATAATATAAGGTAGGTGAAGGTGCTCACAACAGACAAATTTGATCTTTCTCTACAGAAAAAACGAAGATCATCAGCTACCATTAGAATTTGAGAAAACCTCTCAAACAACTGTCCTAGAGGAAATAAGGAACAAACAGTAAGAGGCTGGCCAGCAGCAATCTCTAGTGAATCCAAATTGCCCAGTCTAGCTATTGTCTGAATGGGTTCCCCCAAAATTCATATGTTGAAATCTAACCCCAAGAAGGTGGTATTAGGTCCTCTGGGAAGTGATTAGGTCATGAACGTGAAGCCCTCATGAATGTGACTAGTGCTCTTATCTACAAGTCCCCAAGAGAGCTCCCCTACCCCCCTCTGCCATGTGAGGACAGGAGAAATCTACAAACCAGAAAAGGGCCCTCACTTGACCATGCTGGCCCCCTGATCTCAGACTTCAGCCTCCAAAACTATAAGAAATAAATTTCTATTATTTATAAGCTACCCAGTCTGTGGCATTGTTACCAAAGCCAGAACATTCCCCTCTGAATATTCTGTGACCTGGCCGAGACCTCTGTGCTAAAGGTGGGGAGAAGACAGATAATGGGGGACCCACACACAAAGCCAAGCGTTTACCCCTCAAAATTTACAGAGCAAATGCAAAACAGGTAGATAGGTGGGTAAAAGTAGGAATGAGGGGACCTTAGAAGGATCAAGGGGGAGAACATGCTGTTTTTGTGAGTGCCACTGGGCTGTGATTGCTGACAGGACTCAGGACTTACTAGAAAAACAAGCTGGACATAACTGCAGAGTATGAGGGGAAGAGGTGCAGACTGAGAAAAAGATAAGAAAGGCATTTTGTAATTCATCAAGATGAGTCAAGTACTGTACCTTGTTTTCAAACTAACACTAAAGGGCAGAGCCCTTAGCAGTGCTAGAGAGGGACAATTTGAATTAATAATATCAACATCCCCATATTCTATCCTCACTCAATATGAGTGATCTTTCAAAAATGCACATCTGCCTTCCCTGTGTATAGAACTCTACATAACTCTTTAATGGCTTGGAGTAAAATCCAAATTCCCTTGGCTATTAAAGCCCCAAAGCCCCGTTGCAATCGGCCCCCTACCTAGCTCTCCAGTCTCCATTCTGGGCTCTTATGCTCCACACACATCATGAGGCAGTCTTGTGACTTCTCAAGCCCGCCCACCAGGATGTGTTCCCCTTAGAAGCAGTCTCACGGGGCGCCTGGGTGGCTCAGACGGTTAAGCGTCTGCCTTCGGCTCAGGTCATGATCCCAGAGTCCTGGGATCGAGTCCCGCATCGGGCTCCCTGCTCCTTGGGAGCCTGCTTCTCTCTCTCTCTCTCATGAATAAATAAATAAAATCTTTAAAAAAAAAAAAAAAAGCAGTCTCACGGCTCCACAATCCAACAGAGTACTTGACACCCAGTAACCCTCAAGAACTTACT
The DNA here is from genome assembly GCF_054177405.1 of Leptonychotes weddellii. Classification (NCBI taxonomy): domain Eukaryota; kingdom Metazoa; phylum Chordata; class Mammalia; order Carnivora; family Phocidae; genus Leptonychotes; species Leptonychotes weddellii. Next base: position 44,260,204 of record NC_138369.1, on the reverse strand, counting down.
GACTAAAAGCAAGGCACCAACCCCACAACCTCTGACACAGGACTGGACTACTCACTGCTCCATGCTTAACCATTTAAATTGATTTTGGCAAAAAACACCCCCTTAGGCCTAAATAAGATAAAGATGGGCCCATGATAGAATTAGACCCACCTGGATTAAAGGCTATTCCTTCAAATCTTGGTTGCTGGTCTGCAGGTCACCCTGAGCCAGGGATGCAGTACACCTGGAAGACTAGGCAGATTCCTACCCTTCTTGGAAGGCTTCATTCTCTCTCTAATTGTCACTGAAGTCAAATGTAATCAATCGAGATTATTTCATGCTGTGCCCAAATCAAGTGAAAAACTGTATCAAGAAGGGTTAATGACAAGATTAAACTGTATGGGCAAAGCCCCATATTTACTTGATTTACCTGTGAGTCATATTCAATATGTATTTTTATGCTAAAGACAAAGCTTTTGAAATCACTGTTAAAAAAAAAAAAATCCAGGGGCGCCTGGGTGGCTCAATCGGTTAAACGACAGCCTTCAGCTCAGGTCATGATCCCAGGGTCCAGTGATTGAGGCCCACGTTGGGCTCCCTGCTCCGCAAGGAGTCTGCTTCTCCCTCTGCCCCTCATCCCGATCGTGCTCTCTCTAAAATAAATAAATAAAATCTTTGGGGGAAAAAAAAAATGTGCCATACAGAGTTCTGTGAGGTCCACGGTGAGAACACTTGGAGCACTTCACCTAAGAGTTCCCCAGGATAAACAGCCAAGGACAGCCTAGTTTCTCAGCTCCACATAATTTAACCACGCAGAAGTTTAGAGACACGTTCCTTAGTGCCTTTTTTCACTGCTTTTGTAAGATCACTTTATCTGAAGGCAGCCCATCTCACCCAACTAAGACTTTCCCTCCACTCTTCTTCATACAAAACTCCTCACCTCTTAAGGCCCAGAGCTCCAAACCCGGAATACAAACTAAGAGGGCAGTGATCTGTTTTGTTACTGGAGAATCCCAAGCAACTAGAACTCTCCTGGAATGATCTAGGCCCTCAGTAAATATTTGTTCAAAATATGAGACTGAAAAAGGGGATGAAGCTCACACTTGGGCCGGCAACGTTAGCTAGTACTCTCTCACCGGGAAAACAGCCAACTATGAGAGATGAATTGCATTTTTCTATTTCTCACAGACTCATGTTCAACTTTCCCTCACCGGGAAAATTTTATCCTTTTTTAAGTTCACATAAAAGGAAACAGTGGAGGAAATGTACCTCCTCTGAGAAACCCTCCTGCATGTTCCCAATGGGGAACTAAATGTTTAAGCTCCAAAACAAACTCTACGCTACCCACCAACCAAAACCCCAAGGTGCTAGAAACTGTAACTTCAGTAAAAAGCTACACCAAGAACCAAATCCTTATTCTCAGTTCTGTGACTCAGAGAACTTCAAAGTACAAGGGCGCAATTCCTTAAATTTACAACTGAAATAGGTCTGTGTCTCCTGAGCAGGCAATGCACCTTCTACGGCAGTTATCCTCCAGCCCGGCTGGCTGCACATTACAATTTACTGGAGGAGCATTTACAAATCTAGAAACCCAGACCACACCCCAACCCAATTAAATGGGAATGAGAAGCAGGCACAAACCTCCCAAGTAGTTTTAAAGTGCTGCCAAGTTTGAAAACTACCTCTCTATGGCACTGTAGGCCACCCCCCTTGGTCCGCCGGGTTTGTGATAAGCAGACCTCTGGGAAGACCCCAAAGATCTTGAAGGACATGACCCTTTTTAGTCTCCTTCTACCAACAGCTCAAGCCACGTGGAAGGGGCTTCACCGATTCCAAGGCGTCGCAGCCACCTACCTTAAGGCTGCAGGCTTCCTCCTCTAGAGAAGCCATTTCTTCTGGAGAGGGGTTGACAGGGCGAAGAGGGGATCCCTCTGACGAAAGGAATCCCCGTGTGCTCCGAATCAGGCAGCCTTTGGCGGCAGCCCCGCCCACACCTGCGCCGGAAGAATGCGAGGAGGAGGAGGAATTTCTGCGGCAGGATGAGCCCCGGGGCAACCTCGGCGTGCAGGCCACATCGTCCTCCTTCTGGACTTTCAGGCGCTTGGGGCTGCTGGTCCCTCCTGAACGCGACGCAGAGCTAGGAGCTGGCCGGCTGGAGGGGGCCACATCACTGGGCTCCCGGAGGCAGCTGCGCTTACGGGGACACCCTTCTGAAGTGCTGCTCCAGTGGTACTTGACCTTGCGCCGCTCCGACGCCATGGGCACCTGCAAGGTAAAGAGGGGGCCTGGATTCCAACACCAGCCCTCTTCAGACTCCCGCCACCCTGGGTCCCCTGGGGGAGGGTAAGCCAGAAGGTCAGAGTCAGGGGCCTCACTGACCTTTCCCCCTTCTTTCCACTGCCCATCACAGTTCTCAAGGTTTCGGAGATGCCAACGCGCTTCGCCTTAGTCAAAACGATCCGAGATTTACTAAGGGCGTCGGTTTGGTTTCCAAACCCACAACGTGCTTCCGCGATCACCAAGCGCTTCAGTTTGCACAGCGCTCCTAGGGAGATGTCAAAGCGCTTCCGGGATTACAAAGCGCTTCGATTTAGTTTGCAATACAGAGCCCTTCGGGGATGTCAAAGCGCTTCAAAAGACCACAAGGCGCTTTAGAGTCCACACATGGCGACCGGACCCGCAGCCTTTGGCGGGCGCTTGGCCCAGAGGCCCGGAATGCCGAGGGCGGGCCTCAGGGCAGGGCCAGAGCCGGCGCGCAGCCCGCCCTGCTCCCGCGGCCCCGCCGACCAGCCCCGGGCCCGAGGGGCCGAGGCGCCCCTCAGGAGCCGGCGGTGCCGCGCTCGGCCGCCACGGGACACCCTCCGGCTCTCCCGGCCGTCCCTTCCGTCCCTGCCGCCGCAGCCCAGACGTCGGCCCCGCCGCCCCCACGGCCCGAACGTCCCTCCCCGGCCGCCTGCTCGCCTCCCGCCCCAGTCCTGCAGCCCCCGCTCGGCCTCCGCCCGAGCTCCGGCCACACCGGCCTCCACCGCGCCCGCCTCCCGGAACAAGCCCTGCGGCCCGCGGCCGGGCGTGCGGCGGGGGCGGGCCTTGCGCAGAATGGAGGGCACCCATTGCTCGAATCGGCAAGGGGCGGGACTCCGAGCAAGACGGAGCTCGCCTGTTGGCCAGGAGGCTTGGAGGCATTGGTCGGAAGCAAGGCGGGGCGGAGCCACTCACGTGGGCCAGAAGAGCGCGAAGCTAGGCAGGGCCGCAGTTCCCCCAGCCAGCCTTCCATGGGGTTGGGGGCGTCGGCCGACCCTCTTCCCAGAGTGACGCTCCCCGCTGCTCAGCGTTTTGCCGCTTAGCCAGACGGGTTCAGATCCCTATCCTTTCCTCGAACCCCCACCAACATCCTGACCCCATTTGCAGAGCAGGAAACTGTGGCTCAGAGGGACCAAGTGACACACCCAGAAAGTGGCAGAGTCGGAAGTTAGGAGCCACAGGAAAAAAAGGCTACACAAAAATGTAAAATGTAAAATTTTTGCGGGGCAAAAAATATCAAAGTTGAAAGACAAGTTACAAACTTAATAAAATATTCGCAACACATGACAAAGGGCTGATGTCCTTACTATGTAAAAACTTTTGTTTTTTAAGATTTTATTTATTTAACAGACAGAAAGAGGGCAGGAGCAGGGGGGAAGCGGCAAAGGGATCGGGAGAAGCAGACTCCCCGCCCAGCAGGGAGCCTGATGTGGGGTCGATCCCAGGACCCTGAGATCATGACCTGAGCTCAAGGCAGACTCTTAACCTACTGAGCCACTCAGGTAGGGTGAGAAAGATGAAAGATGAAACTTTCTTTATGGGATACTTAGGTATTAAAATGGAAACATGCTAACTGGAATTAAAATAAAACTTTAAAAAAATAAAATGGAAACAGAAATGAACCAAGGAACAGACGCAAATTACAAAAGGCTCTTTAATATGTGGGAAAAAAAAGGCTCCACCTGTCACTTAAAAATACAAGTAAAATTATAAATTTTTACCTATTGTCAATGATCAAAAAGCATGATAATACTCTTTGTAGCTGAGGATGTGGGGAAATGCATTCCCAGACCTGATTCAGTGTAAATTGGTACAACCTCTTTGGAAGGCAGCACCCTTTGAAGTTACAAGAATGAAAAACCACCTCAAAATCCAGCATTGGAACCTAGTCCTACAAATTATGGAATATCCTTAGAAAGGAATACCAGGCAAAAAGACTAAAGTAATCCAAAAGTATTACTGAGGAAGAATGGCCAAAAAGGATGTGAAAAAATATCCCCATGCTGAAGCCAGAAATTCCAACTGTCTTGAGCTCAATCTAACTCGGTTTTGATTTTCTAATGAAAATCTAATGATATTAGATTAGTTAAGGAAAAAGATAAAATTTTCATCATCTTTGGAACGATACCCCAAACCAGGAACAGTGGTTGCCTGTGGGCAGAAGGGAGACACTAAAATCCCAGTGGAAAAAAAAAGGCTTTCTTTCCACCACATAACCGTTTGTACTACTGGATTTTTTTGTCATGTGCATTTATTAACTAAAAAAAAAAAAGTCAGGCCTTCCTTCTGAGGATTCATAGAAAGGCATCACAGTGGCCATGAGCCCCTGGAATTGATATACAGAAATGTATATGTACGTTTTTACAGCTTGCTGAGGGGAAAAGGTCTGTAGATTGACAGAAGTGGTTCATTGACCTTGCCACAAATGTCTGAAGCCGTGGTCTGAAATGCAAGTATGTCTAGATAACCATTACCCTATTGGCACTAGCCCTCTACTGCTCAAACAGCCCTGAAAGCACCCTACTCATAACTGTAAGGTGCTTACCACATGCTAGGTCCTGTCTGTGGCATGTAACACACTCCAGTTGAATCCTCACAGCCACCAGAGCTTAAAACAGGGGTGTCAGTACAGATTACTGTCTGCTGGGACTGGAGCCCACTCAGCTCTGTTACATATCAGTACAAAGCTGATCTTGTTCGGGGACTACTGAATGCTTTCATGAAGCAAGATCTTCCCCTCGCCCTGACAAACCCAGGAAACAGAGGCTCAGAATAACTCCCTAACTTGACCCAAGATCACACAGCTACTAACACCAACATTTATAGCCACCCCCAACTCTTAGGCACTCCGTGATACCCCCTTAACATGGGTCCAGAGCCCCTTTTCCAAACAAATTCATCTGGACACAAAACTAATTGCAAAAGATCTGTTGACTTTACGAATGTATTTTTATTTTACAAAAAAAAAAAAGAAAATCACTACAGGATTATTTAAAATAGGACACACTGAATTTAAAATAGCATTTGTTTCACAAAAATATTTGCAACATGACTTTTCAGAAAAATACCCAGTCCATAAACCTTAGGTACGTGGAAGAAATATATGTTTAATGTCTTTATTTATTTTATAAAAAAGGATAAGTGCATTTTCAAAGTACTTCTACAACCATGTCTCACCTGTTCCTCTCAACAAGCCAAGGAAGGAAAATGAACAGGTGTTACTTATAAGAAAACCAAGGTTCCAGAAATTAAATAATTGATTTAAATAGCAACAGAACTGGACATAAAACTAGCTCTCTGATTCTTCATTCACCCATAAATAACACATACTCTCAAAAGCTCCACTAAAAATATTAGCATTAGTGGGATGGGACGATAAAGGTGCTGAGTAGGCATAAATAAATATCTGTGGGTTACAAGATTTCTGAGGGAGACGTGGAAAACCTGCAGAGCTCTTTGCGAGGTGTCTGGCATTTGTAAACTCCAGACTGTGAATTAAGAACTGCATTGGGACACAAGTTGAGAATCTTTCAGGCCATGGAAGTTTGCAGGTGGTTGTCAGCAAATAGGACCCAGAGAGACTTAACTTTGGAAAGTGCAACTGACAATCCTCCCTCAGTTCTTGAGGGGTGTGAGCTGAGTAACAGTATTACAACGCACACCCCAAAACCACAAAATTGCCCACATCCTGGGCCTATGGACCAGGGTTTCCGCTTCGGTCTCCTGATCCCCAGCTCTGATTGACAAATCCCAGAAAAAATGATGACTTCATGGATTTTTGTGTCTTGAAAAGCTGAGGTCCCTTCTTCCCTAATTCACTCTGGCAAGATGGAAGCTTCTCTCCCTGGTCCAGGAAAGCTGATGTTTGGTGTTTCCTGGGAGATTATGATTCTGCCTCAGATCTTTTTCTTGATTTGGTGTTTGTCTTTCCAATCGAGGATAAGCTGTGCTCTAGTTATCAGGGGCCAAAAAGCTCAATGCTGTCCAGTTTCCCTTCTTTGTAGAACACGATATTCTCCATCAGTTTCTTTTTGGCCTCATTGATCTCGATTCTCCACGAAGTCTCTGTAGCTGATGTTCAGCAGAAAGTTTAAAGAAAGAACTTCAACAAAAGGCATTTGGAAATAGTTACTATTATTATAGTTCTTAGAAAGTCAGACTTGGTCAGTTTCTCACTTAAATCAGATTTCTGAATCAAGCCCTGAACCTAATGAACATTTTCATTATTTCTGCCTTTGCAGTGAAGTTCCACCACCTGCTCCCACTTTTCTGAAAGAAGGGGGCTTCCATGCTCCTTCCATGGATGGGAGAGGTTGGGATGAACATTTACACCCCCTCTCTCTTTTCCCTCCTCTCTCCTCCCAGTGGGAGGAGGAGCAATAGGAGTGGTAGAGCCTGGGACATTCATTAAGCCATGTTTACTAGGGGAGAGGGACACTGCATTGAAAAGGCCTCTCAAATTTTTATTTCAGAAGGAAGCCTGGGATATTTGGAAAGGAGAGACAGAAATAGTAAGAGTTTTGACTTGGTCCCTAAGTACAATGGGGAGCCACACAAGGGCTTCAAATAAGAGGTGGCATGAGTTGTTTTTAAAAACCACTCTGGAGGCACCTGGGCAGCTCAGTCATTAAGCGTCTGCCTTTGGCTCAGGTCATGATCCCAGGGTCCTGGGATCGAGCCCCGCATCAGGCTCCCTGCTCAGCGGGAAGCCTGCTTCTCCCTCTCCCACTCCCCCTGCTTGTGTTCCCTCTCTCGCTGAGTCTCTCTGTCAAATAAAGAAATAAAATCTTAAAAAAGAAAAAAAGAAAAAAAAACCACTCTGAAAATAAAAAATTAAAATAAAATAATAAAATAAAAAATAAAAACAAGGAAGGGAGGATACAGGAAGGCTGTGTGGTCATCCAGCAAGAGGACAGTAGCTTAGTTAAGGGGGGAGGGGCACGGGGCAATGCAGAGAAGCAGATGGAGCTGAGAGATATTTAGGCCAATGAATAGACTAGGTGATGGACTGGACATAGGGGCCAGAGAGAGAGGGAGGTATCAAGGATGACCCCCATCCAAGGTTTCTTTGTGTGCAGTCTGCTGGTAGGTGAACGGCTGAATAATTAAGGAAGGCATGAATGAGAGCGATAGAAGGAATAAATGATGAGCTGAGTTAGAGACACATGAATGAGCTTGCATATGCACTCAGATCCTCCACACGCTTACCATCCTGGGGAGGCTCCGGCCTGGCAGAGGCCGCAGAGAAGGAGTCTGCCTGCACTCCCGCACAGACCTGCAGCCTGCCTTCTCCATCCTCTGTTGAAGGGAGTGAGGCGGTAGCCCCAGC
>NC_138369.1:44223313-44252095 GCF_054177405.1 Leptonychotes weddellii | reverse complement strand
GCGCCTGGGTGGCTCAGTCGGTTGAGCGACTGCCTTCAGCTCAGGTCATGATCCCAGGGTCCTGGGATCGAGTCCCACATCGGGCTCCCTGCTCTGCGGGGAGCCTGCTTCTCCCTCTCCCACTCCCCCTGCTTGTGTTCCCTCTCTCGCTGTGTCTCTCTCTGTCAAATAAATAAATAAAATCTTTAAAAAAAAAAAAGATTCTCTCTCCTCTCCCTCTGCCCCTCCCCTCTACACACTCACACTCTCTCTCTTAAAAAAAAAAGTCAGGGGTAAACAAAAATCAGGAGTGAGAGTGTGAAGGTAGGAATACCACAACAATAATCATCTTGATAAGTGTAGGGTACTCTGCTAACTATATACATTATCTTATTAATCTCCATATATGTCACTATCCCATTTTACAGAGGACAAAACAGGCCCAGAGTTAGAGGTGAGGTACCTGAGGTCACACAGCTGAAAGTAACTAAGCGGGGGCTCAAACCCACACTCTTAAGCCCTACACTGGATTGCCTGGCAGCCTCAGGGTTCAGTCCTGCTGGTTTTTAGAAGGGCAAGCCCCACTGAGCTTCACTGAGCCCCTCACAGTGGAGCTGATGGGGGCAAGGAAACCAGAAGAGCCCACAGGAGACAGAAGGAAGTAGAATCTGGCATCTGGAGGTCAGGATCAGAGCAGAAGGTGGCTCGGGAGGGCACTAGTGGGAGAGGTGGACTGACAAGAGACGGAGCAGAGAGGAAGCACAGAGTTTGAGGCTCGAGAGGAAGAGAGAGGGCACGGTCCGAGAGGCAGCTATTTGCTCTTGGCAAAGGCCAGCCAAAGACTGTCGCTTTTCTCAGCCAGCATTTCCCAGACTGGGTTCCATGGGACACCGGTGTGGAGAGAGACTGAGGAAACAAGGTTCCACAGTCAAATGAATTTGGGAAGTGCTGAGTACCATTTGCCCAGCTGTGGTGAATTCACAATTAAATTAAAGGCTCATTACCATATTAAAGTCTCTGATTAATTTTTTGGTAAAGAAATCTGCTTGACTCTGCTTAACCCAGCATTGGCCATACCTATTTGGCCACAAAACCCTTTAAATACATCAAACCTACAGAGACCTCAAGGGTGTTCCATAGAATGTACTTTGGAGACTGCTATACTCAGATCATGAGCTCCTGGGGGAAGGACTGTGTTTTAGTGACATTTTTATTCCAACTGCCTAGCACACAGTGATGACAGGACGGTGGTGGTGAGGAGCGAGGGGGGATGCATAGGTGGATACTGAATGGATGAGTGGCAGTTGAATGGATGGATATTGGATGAGTAGTTGAATGGATGACTGGACAGATGGATGGACAAAATGAACAGACAACTGGATAGACAATTAGATGGCTGGCTGGCTGGCTGGCTGGCTGGCTGGGAAATAGAGAAGGAAGGAGCTTCACAGAAACTGCTATACTTCAAGGGTTGGCAACCTTTTTCTGTAAAAGGCCAGACAGTAAGTATTTTAGGCTTTGTGGGCCACAAACCAAATCTCTGTCACATATTCTTCTTTTTTTTAAAGATTTCATTTATTTATTTGTGAGAGAGAGAGCATGAGCAGGGGGAGGGGCAGAGGGTAGAGGGAGAAGCAGGCTCCCCACCGCAGGGAGCCCGACGAGGAGCTCAATCCCAGGACCCCAAGTTCATGACCTGAGCCGAAGTCAGACGCTTAAATGACTGAGCCACCCAGGCACCCCACATATTCTTCTTTTATTAGCAGTATTATTACATCTTTTATAAATGTAAAAACTATTCTTAGTTATAAGCTGTACAAAATATGCCCCGGGCCATAGTTTGCCAACCCCTACTATATTTTGATGGACTATATCTAGGGGCCTCTATTATATCTTCTGCTTACAAAGGAGCTGTGGGAAGGACAAATAAGGACAGGCCCAAGGCCAAGCAGAGAAGGGAGCTCTTACGATTCCACAGCTGAAGATGTCCACTCGTTTTGTCAGCTGCCCCACCCTGATGAAATCTTCCGGCAGATATGCGGCAGAGGCCTGGAAAAGGTGAGTCTTCATCATGGTATATTTTGACCTCTTGTTGTTAGGACACAGGTGAGCCATTGGATGAGCCAGCTTGGGGGTGAAGTTCTGGTCTAGCAAAACATTGGAGCTGTGGAAAAGAAAGCAGAGGGAGGGGCGCCTGGGTGACTCATTCGTTAAACTTTTGCCTTCGGCTCAGGTCATGATCCCAGGGTCCTGGGATCAAGGCCCGCATCGGGCTCCCTGCTTGGCGGGAAGCCTGCTTCTCCCTCTCCCTCTCCCACGCCCCCTGCTTGTGTTCCTGCTCTCGCTCTCTCTCTCTGTCAAATAAATAAATAAAATCTTTTTTTAAAAAAGAAAGAAAACAGAACTTTCTCACTTGGAGCTGGACAAGAAGAGGTTGCCATGGAGAGCTTTTCAGAAAACAACTTCTTGATAAGCAGCATTGGCCCCAGCAAGTTAAGGGTCACTTTAGACCCACCATCTGGATTTTCTGAGCCAGTCCTGGTGAGGGAAGGGAGTGGCAACCCACTCCCACCAGCAAAGGAGGATGGAGCTAAGATTAGTTGTGCTGCCCCAGGAATGGCATTTGGGGTAGCCAACAAGGTGCGGCCTTCCTGGCCCCCAAAGATGTCAAACCCTCATCAACTTCAGCTTGCTAAGACCATGGGCTATGTAGGCTTGGTCCCCTCTGAAACTGTTCTGACCCCCAGCTCTGGCCCGACTGACTCGAGTCTAAATGCCACCATCCTCTGTGACTGGTCCTGCCCAGAGCATGGGGAATACGAAGAACAATAAAAACATTCTTGGACCTAGGCATCTGACCTGTGGGTGTCAACACTCTCAGAAGGTACTTCAAAGGAAAAAACAAACAACAAGTGAGAACACAACTAAGTTACATGTGTAAAAATAATCAAACTAACCCTAAATAGTTGTTTAAAAAATAGACATCAGGAGCACCTGGGTGGCGCAGTCGGTTAAGCATCCAACTCTTGGTTTTGGCTCAGGTCATGATCTCAGGGTCATGGGATCAAGCCCCACATCGGGCTCCATGCTCAGTGTGGAATCTGCTTGGGATTCTTTCTCCCTCTGTCCCTCCCCCCCAACCAAATAAATAAATCTTTAAAAAAAAAAACAGACATTAAGTCCAATATCCACTGTTAGGAGTGGTTAAGTAAATTATGGGCCAATCCCTTCAACGGAAAACTAAAAAGTCACTAAAAATGATGGCATGCAACATGCGGAAAGATTTGCCCTGTTTAAATAAAGGGGTAAAAAAGAAAATATGAATTGGTAAGCAGGTGACAGTGCTCCCTTAGGGCTAAGACTTCTGTGTGGGCAGGTGCTGAAGAAAGGGAGGCCAGGCGATGAGTCAGGGCACCAGGGCCAGAATGACCTCTCACCCTTTCATTTCCTTTCTTGCTATTACAGCTGTTTGTGCAATCAGACAAAAATCAGGGAGAAAAAAAGAGGACAAGGCTTCCACTTGCCAAATAGAGAAATTTGAGGAAGTATGAGTTCTACAGTTTCAAGGTCAGTTTTGCCAGATTTTCTGGTATTTTCTGGAATCTCTCCCCATGCTGCCAGTCCCCAGGCAGGACTCTCTTGCTCTTGGGAACATGGTGCTAAGATACTGGGTTGCACGCCTACCTTGCAGGAAGCTTCCCTGACATGAGTTACTTTTGCCAACAGATACATAAGCAGGGGGTGGGTGTCCAGGAAGACTCTGAGCGGGGAGCTCAAAATCCTAGGGGGCTTGGCCTAAAGCTCCAGGATCGGGTCCAGACCAGCTGCTGGGTTGGAAGTAAAAGGCCTCAGGGGTGTGGGGTGCTCAAAAAAGACAAGCATGGTGACAGGTGGGCAGTGTATAGGGACAGCAGAAACCCTGATTTTTGAGGGAATAACAAAGAAAGAGAGAAGAGATCCAAGGTTGGTGAGGAGGGGAGAGCCATCCAAAGAAGAGAGACCTGGGGCGCCTAGGTGGCTCAGTCGGTTAAGCGTCTGCCTTCAGCTCAGGTCATGATCCCGGGGTCCTGGGATCGAGCCCCACATCGGGCTCCCTGCTCGGCAGGAAGCCTGCTTCTCCCTCTCCCACTCCCCCTGCTTGAATTCCCTCTCTCGCTGTCTCTCTCTCTGTCAAATAAATAAATAAAATCTTAAAAAAAAAAGTCTTAATATTAAAAGAAAAAAAGCAAAGAAGAGAGACCGAGGAAGAGGGAGGGGAAGGGGCGCAGGAAGGTGTTCGGCTCCGCGCCACAGCGCAGGCCCTCGGCAGGGTCCAGCCCACCACTCTCACCTCTTGACGTTGCCGTGGATGATCTCCAAGCCGTGCAGATGCCCCACAGCTTGGAGCAGCCCAGAACAGATGCCGGCACGCTGGGGCCAGAGGAGGGGGTCTGCGCCTCCCTAAGGAAAAGAGAAAGGGGCAGACACAGTCACACCTCTGCCTTTTCAAAGTCCCAGCGGCCTCCTGTCTCTTCTCCAGACCTTCACGTGCTCTGCAACAGGGACTGGCCAGCACGGCGTACCGGCAGGGTACCAGTTCCGACATCAGAAGACCTAGACGTAAATCCCAGCTCAGACACGCACTAGCTGTGTGACTTTGGGAAAGACACTCGACATCCCTGAGCCTCAGTTTCTTCTTCAGTTACAAAATGGAAATGTTAATCCCTATGCCTCTCTAGGATTGCTCTAAGGACTCAGAGGAGGATATGGTAGGGAGTATATGGTATATGAGTATACGGTATGCCCCTAGCGTGGTGCCTGCCACACAGTGGGTGCTCAGTGACCTGCAGCTGTTTTGAAGCATGATATACAGAGGCAGGTCTGGAATCTTCCTCTAGGAGGGGACGCCTGGGAGAGGGGCTAAGGAGCTTGTGATAGCACACCAAGCACATGGGCCTTATGCCAATTTTACGTGTATTTGGGGAGGCTTCACAGGGGCTGATGGGGATTGTGGGGTGAGCTAAAACCTCCACCATCTCCAGGTTCTGCCACTGTTGTTCTAAGACTGAAACTCCAGGCTCAATCACAACTTATTTTTCAAGTCCTGTCGTAGGCCCCACATCCTCTAAGAGCTGCCTTGCCAACCGATTCCCTCTCAAAAACTCTGAAATCCAGAGCCACATGAACCCTGTTTAAATTCCAGCCCTGACACCTATCAGCTGTGTTCCTTTGGGCAGGTCACTTTGCCTCTCTGTGCCAGAAACTCCTCTTTTGGACAATAGGGGATACCTCTTGAGTTGTAGCAAGGCCTGAAGGGAACATGTGCAAAACCTTTATCGTGGTGTCTCGCACCATGCGAGAGCACAACAAATCTAACAATCATTATTATACCATGAATACTGCTTTGTCTGGTCTCTTTTAAGGGAAGCAGTATTTCTCTTGGGGAATAAATCTTCCCCCTATTTCACAATTTTATGGGAAGGAGGTTTGTTTGCTTTTAAAACTGTAATTTTAATAGGTATTATGCTCACATGCTATAATATGTGAAAGGTACTGAAGGGTATATAGTAAAATTTCCTTTCCTGTCCCATGCCCCAGCTACCTAGCTCACTTCCCCAGAGGCAGCCAAAGCAACAGTTTTTTGTAACCTTCCAGAGATAGCCCATAAAGACACAAGCAAACAGACATATAATAGAATAGCATTTTTAATAAAAATTTGCTTCTACTTCTCCATACTCTGTATCTCTTAATTATTTTTCTTGTCCTATTGCATTGACTAGCACCCCCAGAACAATGTTAAATAAAATTAGTACTATGGATACCTTTGTCTTGCTCTTGAAATTCCTCTTCTCAAATAATTTTTTTATAGGTTTTTACCTGAAGATGTTTAGCCAGATCTCATCTATCCCAGCCTAACTTCTCTCTGGATGACCCCTCTCCCTTCTGGAAGTCCTTAAACCTTGAGTCCCTAACTGGATGCTACCTAGTGCTGTTCTCTGACCATGACCCAGCCCCTTACCTGACCCTGGAGTCTGTCCTGTAAAGAACCATTTGCCATGTATGGGTAGATCAAGCTGTAAAACTGATTTCCAGTGCAGAAGCCCAGCAGAGGTAAGACGTTGGGGTGGCAGCATCTGAAATCAGGTATTAGTGCAGAGGTGAGGAGTCAGACAGAAAGAAGAAACAAAGACTGCTCCACTTCCTCACCTCCCACCCCTCTTCTACCCCCTCTACCCCAGTGAGGTCACCAGTGACTTCCCAGGTACCAAATGCTCTGACCCCTGAGGGCCCAGCACCAGGGTAGAGAGATTAAAACTGCCTGCCTTCAAGAAGCTTGACGTCAAGGAGCTCAAACTTACCCTACCTCACTGCTCTGCAGCACATAACACCTTAACCTCCTCATCTTCTGGAAACAGACCCTTAGAGGTTAAGGAACTTGCTCACAGTCATGACCAGCCAGGTACCAAATGCTCTGACCCCTGAGGGCCCAGCACCAGGGTAGAGAGATGAAAACTGCCTGCCTTCAACAAGTTTGAAGTCAAGGAGCTCAAACTTACCCTACCTTAGAGGTTAGAGGTTAAGGAACTTGCTCACCATCATGACCAGCAAGCAGGGAAGGCAGGATCAGACTGCAGGTCTATTGGACTCCCAGGCCTGGGTTCTTCCCTGAAATCCTCTTCTGCTAGGTTCTGAGTCACTTTTCCCTCCAGACTCTTCCTACCTCTCTGACTGCTCTCTCTTGGCTTTTTTCACTAAGACCCGCCTCCTCTGCCTTCCTCTGAAACCTAAGTACCCCCGGCTCAGCTCATCATTTTGTTTTATCAGCTGTGTCTCCAGGTATCTCCCACCTCTATGGGGAACACTCCCCAAATCTCTCATTGCAGCCCCTTCCTAAGCTCTAGACCTTTATGTCTATTTGCATCCTGATCCTCCAGGTGAACACCCTAGACTCAACAAGTCCCAAACCCGCTTCTGTGCCCAGTTATTATCTCAACAAAGGGCACCTCTGCAGTCTCCATGCAGTTTCCTGGAAACCTCTTTACCTCCCCCATCTAATTAGTCAGCATTCACCATCATAAATAGCTTTCCAACTGTCCCCTTCATTCCCCCTCTCCTCTACCTTGAGTCGGACTCTGATGGATGCTCCACAGGACTATCATAATGGCCTCCTGCCCAATCCCTCCTGCCCTCCTCCACTCTCCTCAGGCTGTCCTACTGCACTTTTCACATTCAGGAGAGTCATTTATACTCAGTCCCTTCTGGACCATAACTATTCCGAAGGCAGGGGCTGTGTATTCTCCCTAGAGCCAAAAAAGGCCTTGACAACTCACGTTTGCCCAGTCGGTGAATGGGGTGTCTGCTGACTCCAGGAAGGCACTTTGCCAAAATGGAAAGGGGAATTATACTTTCATTTTTTTATTAAATATGTGTGTGTTGGGGCACCTGGGTGGCTCAGTTGGTTAAGCGACTGCCTTCAGCTCAGGTCATGATCCTGGAGTCCCGGGATCGAGTCCCGCATCGGGCTCCCTGCTCGGCAGGGGTCTGCTTCTCCCTCTGACCCTCCTCCCTCTCATGCTCTCTGTCTCTCATTCTCTCTGTCTCAAATAAATAAATAAAATCTTAAAATAAATAAATAAATAAATAAATATGTGTGTGTTTATTCATACACATGTATGAATAGAGAAAAGTTTAAAGAAAATATATCTAAATACTAACACAGGAGTAGTTATTTATAGGTGCTACAGAAAACAGGTGATTTCTATTTTCTTATTTATGATTTTCTTTATTTCTTAAGATACTCCACACTAATCATGCATTCCTCGCCCAGGGCTGCATGCTGGCAGAGGAAACCCAGAGAGCGACTTGCCAAGGTTGAATGACAGCTGGCGTCCAGCGCCCGACAGGTGCCCAATATGCCTTTGTTAAATTCATCAGTCAGTGACGGCAGAGCCAGAGCAAGTCTCCCCAGGTCCTTCCCGTTCTCTTTTCCAGTCCCCTGCCAGCTCTGGGACAGGCAGTTTCACTGCCCTTCTCAGCCTCAGTTTCCCCATCTGTAAAATGAGCAGGTTTGAGGATGACTTTTGCAGGTCTTTATTGCTCAAGACTTTATGGCTCAACATTTCTCTGTCGGGGCACCTGGGTGGTGCAGTCAGCTGAACGTCGGACTCTAGGGGTCAGCTCGGGGAGTGGTCTTGCTCAGCGCAGAGTCTGCTTGGGACTCTCTCCCTCTCCCTCTTCCCCTCCCCCATCTCTCTCTCAAAATAAATAAATAAATCTTTTAAAAAATTTATCTGCCAAGGGCTAGGTAGTAAATATTTTAGACTTTGTAGGCCAATACGGTCTCTGTTGCAAGTACTCAACTGTACACTATCTCACAAAAACAGCCACAGAGAAGACAGAAATAAGTAAGTGCGGCTGTGTTCCAGTAAAACTTTATTGTGGACACTGAAAGCTGAATTTCATATACTTTTCATGTATCATGAAATATTCTTTTTTTTCATCCCTCTGAAAATGGAGAACCCGTTCTTAGCAATCAGACCACACACACAGGCACGGCCCGATCTAGCCCATAGGGCATCATTTGCCAACCCCTGCTCTGGAAATACAGTTTTAAGAGGGATTTGCCATTAGAGTTGGAAACAGTAAATCTCTGCCCATCTCAGAAAAATGGGATAGAAACAGATTTCTTCCACCCTGGAAGGAAAGAGCGGGGCCAAGCGAGCCAAGGTTCTTTGATGATTCTAATCTATGCATACAGTTGCTTCATGGAGAAAGCATGGACTATGAAGCCAGACCAACCTAGGTTCAAACTCCAGCTCTGCCACTTACTAGCTGCGCAACCTTGGACAAGACACTTAACCTCTCTGGGCCTCAATTTGTGCATGTGCAAAATAATGCTGATAACAGCAGCAACGTTACAAGGTTCTGGTGCGGATTAAATGAATTTTTACATGTGGAGTACTTCAGACATGCCTGGCACACAGGAAGCACTATATAGAGGTTAGCTGTCATCATTACTAAGCAAAGTGTTTTCCAAAGGGGAGGCTTACCTATGACAAATTTGTACCTCTGCCTGGAAGAATTTTTCGACCAGTCCTGGACCTGAGTAGGCCACCTGTGGGAAAACACCATGAAACATGAAAATCCAGCCTCACCCAATATAGCCTCCACCCCTTACTAGAAACCAAGAAGAGCTCACCTCTCTGAGTTTCTTGAAGACGAATGGCGTGCCGTGCCTTTGCCCTTTGTAGATGTCAGCAAAGGTCCCCTCACTGATTTTGTGGTTTTGGTTGAAGTTATCAGTTGCCTGGACCACGTCTGCCTCACTCCAGAAAAGGCTATCTTCAGCCCGGCTTACAAGTGTTTCCTGCTTAGGAAGGGAGGTGCTAAAGTCCTGGGAATGCAGAGAGAAGAGATGGAGATTAATATGGAATTAATATGGAAAATATTTTTTCCCTACTACCTCAGGGAATCTTAGATCATCAAAGCTGAAGGGGTGGAGGAGTTCATCTTGTCCAGTGAGGAGAAATAGTCCTTTATAGGACATGGATAGGGCCAGCTCAGATCCCAGCTCTGCTTCTAACTGGCTCTGTGACCTTGAGTAAGTAACTTAACCTCTCTGAACCTTAATTTCCACAGCAGCAAAAATGAAGATAACAATAGTACTCTGGAGAGTAATCCTGAAGATTAACTAAGATGTGAATATTCCTGGCACATGGCTGGGTTTTTTTGTTTTGTCTTTTTCCCCAGTTTACAAAAGTGAGAACCAAGGAGGTCAGAGAGCTAAGGTGAGGTCACAGAGCTGGTCAATGGCTGAACTGGTGCCCTGGGTCCTATACATGGTATACATGCTGGGAAGCAGGACCTAGGTTCACATAACCAAACGTAATTCTGCGTGAGCCTCTGAAAAGCAGCTCTGCTTCAGTCACGTACCTTCTTAAAAAGAGGTGCACAGAAGTTTAACTTTTTTTTTTAAAGCTATCTATGCTCTTACAGACTGTTTTAGAAAATTGGAGGGGAAAAAACCATCCCACGATCCCATTATCCACCGAACTGCTATGAAAGTTTAAGGTATTTCTTATAAATTAGATACACGGGATTTATTTTTAAAATTGGGATCATGCCATACACATAGTTTTGACTTCTGGTGTTTTCATCTTTTATTTTTTTGAAGATTTTTTATTTATTTATTTGACAGAGAGAGACACAGCAAGAGAGGGAACACAAGCAAGGGGAGTGGGAGAGGGAGAAGCAGGCTTCCCGCCGAGCAGGAAGCCCGATGTGGGGCTTGATCCCAGGACCCTGGGATCATGACCTGAGCCGAAGGCAGACGTCTAACGACTGAGCCACCCAGGCTCCCCTTTGATGTTTTCACTTAACATTATACCATGATCGATCTATCAATTATTAAATTGTCTTTGAAAATTATTAATTATAAAAACAAACAAATTAAAAACAAAACAAAACAAAGCCATGCTTAAGTGCCCATCTCCTTTATGGAAGAGTCTCATTAACCAGACCCATGTAGCATTGGCTTTTTTGCCAGGCGCCCTGTCCAGAACACTTTTGGAGACCCACAAAAATATTTTGATTTCTTTTAAAGCCAGAACAAAAATGAACTTTTAGAGTCAAAGAAAATGTTTTAATTTTTAATCCAGCTTGGATTAGGTTCATCTTTGTGCCAATGCAATTGTAAAATATAATCCTTGATTTTTTTTTTTTTTTTTAATGAAGGAAAGAAAAGGCCCACGAAGGCAAGAGTGCCTTTGTGGTCCTGGACCCAAGTCATTGAAAATTCAGGATAACTCAGACATGTATTGGGTGGAAAAAGGTTAGAAGAGAGGTGGTTTGTAAGCAAATGACTTAGTATAAATGTAACCAATATATTTTGGAGGGAGAAAGATGCCATGTATTAGCTCTCATTTAAACACAAAGAATGGAAAAGCTCATTAAAAACACGTATTCATGTAAAGTGCACCCTCTCCAGTCACCCCAACCCCAGGCCCCCAGGCCCTAGCTGCATTGACAGCCTGCATTTAGCCTTAGAAGCCTGGAGTAATTCCACAAGTCTCCTTTCTCCCTATCCCTCTAACCCCTGGCCCCCACATTGGTCCCAATACATTACTCTTTTTCCCCCAGTTTATTCTTTTAAGTAATCTCTATACCCAACGTCGGGCTCGAACTCACGACCCCGAGATCAAGAGCTGCAAGCTCTACTGATTGAGCCAGCCAGGAGCCCCAGCACATTGCATTTCTGAGGAAGAGCCACATGGGGATGGGGGGGAGATTTACCTTTGAATCAGGTGAAACAGGAAAGTCAGCTGACTTGGTTTTTAAGGAATGAGGGGCATCTGTAGAAGGAGGCAGGAGGTTGGCTCTGGCTGGAGCGGGCCCTGGAAAGGAGGAAGACAGGAGGGGTTCTCAACCGGTTCCCACACCAGTTTCTCCTTCACTCCACACTTTTGTCACTAATGACACCTGCTATTTCCTGACCCCCCCGGGTGCCGGCCTGCACGCTCCTCACGAGCTAGCTCGGGGAAGCTCTGTAACAACCATGGGCTGGTTCCATATATGACTCCCACTGGGCGGGGGGGGAAATGGAGGCACTGGAGGCGGCTACTGGCCCAGGGCCACACAGCGAGTAAGTGGCAGAGCCAGGCTTCAGATGGAGATCCGTGTGACTTCCAAGCCCTACGCTGGCCCACCTCCCACACAAGGAGCAGTGAAGGACACAGAGGTGATCAGCTATGGAACCCGCCTTCCAGAAAATTCCATTGCAGCAGCAGTGGCAATAACCAGCCTCTAAGGGCAGAGGCAGCAAAGAGGCCACGAAAGCAGGTTGGGAGGCCAAGGAGGGTTTCACAGAGGATTTCAAAAAGTGGACATAAGGCATTGAGGGAGTGGGACCGGCTGTGCAGAGGCATGAGAGCGGGCAAGCCCGGGCATGCAGAAAGCACTCAGGCAGGCTTAGCCAGCCAACACCGATGTTACACAAGGCCCTGCTCTAAATGAGTCACTTTGTTAAGTCACTGAACCCTCACAACAATCCTAGGAGACAGGTACCATTATGTCCTTTTTACCGATGGTGAAACTGAGGCAGAGAGAAGTGAAGTAACCTTTCCAAGGGCACACAGCCAGTGCCTCTGGAGTCCATGCTCTTTTTTTTTTTTTTAAAGTGGGCTCCATGCAGGACACCCAACGTGGGGCATGGAGCCCAACGCAGGGCTTGAACTCACGACCCTGAGTTCAAGACCTGAGCTGAGATCAAGAGTTGGCCATTTAACTGACTGAGCCAACTCAGTGCCCCTGGAGTCCGTGCTCTTAATGCCTTAGTGAATGAAGAAGATTCAGGAGAGAGAAGGCTTGAAGAATAGTTTGGGGTCAGGTAAAAGCCAGGTTAAAGAGGTGACATTTCTTCACGGGGCACCAGAAAAAGATTAACCTGAACACGAATGAGGCAGTCTGGAGTTGGGTGAATTAGAGCGGGTGCAAGCCAGGGATGAGACAGAATGAGGGATGAGCTGTGGGGGCCGATCCACGCAGGAGCGGACCTCGGCCAGAAGCCAGAAGCTTCAGATGTCACCATCTGGAAACACCCAGGTGGCCCCATGGCTGGGATGGCCTCTGAGTAACTGGGTGCCGGCCCTCCAAGGGAACCTGGCCTTGACCCCAGGGTTGCTGGCCCAATCCATCTGCTTCAGATATTTCTGGTTTATAAAATCAGGAAATGAGTGATTAATCTGCAACTCTGGCCATAAAAGAAAATTTAATTCAGAAAACTGAAAATAGCACCCTGATGAAGCTAGAATGAGGCTTACTAAACTATTAACCCAGGCAGCTGATAAAACAAAGCTCACCTAATGCAGGCTAAGGCTCTTTCATCCCCACAGAGCCCAAGAGGAGGGGCACCCTAAGCCTCTCTCCCTGAGTCCGCTGCTCTAGACCTCTCGACAGCGGACTAGAGCCATGCCACTCTCTCAAATCCATCCCCACATCTGCCTAAGCTTCCCAGGGGCTGCTCCCCGTGACTGAGTGTGGAGGGGAGAAGAAGGGGAGACCCAGGGGAGACCCAGGGCCCTGATCTCCCTAAGGACACTCCCTTAGACACTCCCACCCAACTTTCCCACCCTCTCTCCCTCCCCCAGACCCCAAGCCTCCTCCAGCTTCGCCCAGCTCCTTCCCCATTTTCACTCAGGCCTTTGTCCTGTGAAGATCCTCCTGCTTCTCAGGTGACCTGGTCCAATACAGGCCTCTGCTGGCGGGCCCAGGGACCCTGCCTTGCAGAAAGTCTCCCTTCCATTGCTGCCTCTACCCGTGCCCTGCCTGCTCTTGGCCTTGGCTCAGTACGCTTGGCCTGGGTCCCCAAACTGTGGTCATGTTCATCCATCTCCTAACTGTTGGCTGTGTCTCTGAGCCACCTCAGTGTGAGTGACTTGATGTTTCTCTTTCAGTCCACTTTAATTCACACATTATGTATTTAGCCTTGAAATCCCTAGTTTTTTGTGCATGAGATGTACATCTTTTCTAACATCCATGCTCTCTTGTACCACGGGGAGCCGGGCTCCACACCCTGGGGACCACTGCTCCATGGTCACTCCATTTCCCTCTGCTTCCTTCCTCAAGTTCTGCCCTATCCTGGCCTCAGGGCAGGGTTCTCAGTGAGCAGATGGTCCCTCTCCCTCTCCCTTTGCCCAGTGACTCCCAGGCCAGCACTGGCCTCACATTAACCATGACTTTCTGGTCTGGCTTGATGCCCGGGGTTCGCCTGAGGTTGGGAGGGTGTCACCGAGGTCTGCCCTTGTGACATATGAGGGCTACTGGTTGAAGGAGGGGCTCCTTATCCCTGTGGTTTTGGGGGAAAAAGGAATGGGATTTGAGCCAATGCCACAAGCTGACAAATCAGATAAGAACTAGATTTGCTTTGTAAATGCTTAGTGGAAGCCCTGGGTCAGGGGAGACACTCATCCTCACACACGTCTTTTCCAAAGCACTCACGCTCCATGTGCCAAAACTTTTACGAAAAAAACATTTCCTACGGAAATCTTTCTGGAAAGTCTGCTTTCCCCAGCAGAATATGCCGAATCTCGTCATGCTGAGCTGCGTCGCTGAAGGCATGAGTAAAGAGCACTGGGGAGGTGCTGTATCTGATGGGAGGTCTTCTGCATCCTGCCCTGGGGCTGCCTGAGGAGCTACCTGGGCAGCCTCCCCACCTCCTTTGTCCGTAGCAGAGAGAAATGGGCTCAAGTCCTGGCTCTTCCATTACAAAGATTTGAACTTGGGTGACCTGTACTTCATTTCTTTGAGCTTTCTCAGATGCACAAAGAACAATAAAAGGCCATTCCTTGTAGAGTTCTTGTCCAGACTAAATAACCGAGATGACAGTTACAAAGCACTGAGGTCAGTCTCTGGCACACAGGGAGTCCCAAAGCTGGTAGAACTACACGCAGAATGAGAGATTCTGACAGATAGCCCGCCGGCCTCTCCTAGAGCTACGGCTTTGTGACAGTTGGCGTCAGCCACCAAAGCCCTCGTCTCTGAAGTCCGGCTCTGTGAGTTCGTTTAATGAGCTGCTCACCACCTGTCTGTGGCTTTCCTGCTCACCTAGTTTCCTCCTCCCTGTCTCTTTCCCATTTCCTTCCCACCCACGAGGGAGTCAAGACATGCAGGGGTTACCGTGTGGGTTCTGGGGCAACTGGCCTAAGCTGGATCCTGGTCCCACCGCTTTCTCAGCCATGAGGCTTCAGCGGGTTATGCATCCTTCCCCCTCTGTCCAGGGGGGCAATAAGAGCCCCACATCCCTGGGCAACTCTGTGGGGCACAAGAAGCTCCTACACACAGCAGGTCAGGAGGTCATGTTGCCGCCACCTGTCTCTGTCCCCTGCCCCCCGTCCCACCCCCCATCTCCGCATTTTCCACTCCAACAAGATAATCAGTCAGCTTGAACTCTGGGGCCCAATGGAACTTTAGGTTTTCCCGAGAGCAGATGGGGTTTGGGTTATTAGATTAAATTAATGATTACTTCTAGTTGGGGCAAAGATAGACAACCAGCTTCCTTCCTCCATCTGTAGACTGTGGTTTGTCATCTTGACTTGCTGGGACACATGTGTTCCCAAGGGCCATTCAAGAAAGGGAACAGTGCAAAGGCCTCACCAGATGAGGCTGGTTTCTGCAGTAGCCCTAGATAAGGAATACCAGAGGGTGTGACCCCTATCACCTCCTCCATCTGGGCCAGCATTCCCCTAGAATTTCCCTGCTTTGCTATGATTCTTCCCTTTGGCCATCGATCAGTATCACATTTGCTTTAGGACCACTTCCCCTTATCTTTAACTGCTGATCAAAGTTCTGCCCTTGTCTTTGTTTGTTTTTATCTTTAGCTACAGTTAACAGTTCAGACTCCCTGGCCTAGAATTATTTCCCCAGCTTCAGCCTATCTGGGGTGTCCGGAACACTGCTAATATTAACTAACATTTGATGAGCACCTAATGGTAGCAACACTGAGGTGTTTGATTCCTTACTACATGCTGACATAGGCTTTCATTACTGTGCCTGCTTTTTTATTTTTTTTAAGATTTTATTTATTCATTTAGAGAGAGAGCGCGCGTGCATCCATGCGTGTGAGTGCGGGGAGGGGCAGGGGAGAGGGAGACCCTCTCAAACAGACTCCGCACCGAGCACCGAGCCTGATGTGGAACTCGATTTCACAACCCTGAGAGCATGACTCTAGCCAAAATCAAGAGTCAGACGCTCAACCAACTGAGCCACGCAGGCGCCCCTGTGCCCGCTTTTTTAGATGAAGAAACTGAGGTACAGAGAAGCTAAGTAATTCTCCTCCTAGAAACTGAGAGGTGGGATTCAAATACAGGTTTGTCTAATGCAAAAACCCAGGCACGCTCCTCTAGGCCAACGCTGACCCTGGCTTCAGGAACAGCATCAATGAACTGAGATTTCTTGGATGTGGGACATTCAGCTCACCACTCGGGAGCCTACAGGAGAGCAGAAGGGAGGCCAGGCCCCTGGGGAGAGGTGGTGAGAATGGACACGCAGGTGTGAATAGTGTGAACAGTGGTGTCCTCCCCTGCCCCCCGCCCCCCCCCCCCGACACCACCCCAGGGAAGCCATCCATCCGCAGGCTGAGTCTTTCCATCATTTGTCGAACTGTTCCTGAACCCTTCCCTGGGCACAAGGGGGTGGAGACAAATCTGAAGTGGTCAAAAGGCTCTGGGATAGCAGTGTGTGCACTGTCAGGGACAGAGGCATCTAAACCGCACTGCTCAGATGCTACTTCTTACTTGCGTGACCTTGAGCAAATCACTTCTCTCAGCGGCTCAGGTGCCGTAGAGGAAAGCAGCAGATGTGTGCCGGATAGAGGAGGGGGAGGGGGGCAGGCAGGACCACAGTGCCCCACTACACAGCTGAGAGGGCCAGGCCCCAGCCCGGCCACGGGCCCGTGCAGAACAGAGAGGTCATCAGGCTCCCAGGCTGGAGCCGGCAGGAGGACCAGCCCGTGCTCGAGGCTCGGGAAACCACAGGGAAAATACCTGGGTCCCGGAGCATATGACCTTAGCGGGCTGTGTAACCTCTCCATGCTTCAGTTTCCCCATCTGTAAAATGGGGATAATCACCATACCTAACTTGTACAGCCAACTGAGGATTACGTAGGTCGGCGTGTCCGGCACAGAGAGAGCCCTCAATTACAGAGCTATCTTTTCTCTTTCTGTAAAAATGATAATAAGCAGTATATATTCTGCTGGCATCTGACTTTTTTTTTGCTTTTTTAATTCAATATACTGTGAGCATGTTTCCGTGTATGTATACACATCCACATCATTTTTAACAGTATTGTATTGTTCTGACCGACTGTCATTAATTTTACCATCCCCCTTGTTGTTTCCAATTTGTTTGCTATTATACACTGAGCTCAATATCCTGATAGATAAAACATTTCCTTAAATACCTTTCCTTTAAATTAAAAAATGAAATTTAATTTAAAATACCTGGACTTGGAAAGGCATCTGGCCTCACGGATGGCCCCTTTTCCTGTTCATCTTCAGTGTTTCTCACAGAAGCTGCCAGCAGCCTTCCTGGCTTTGCAGCATCCGGGAAGTCTAGGGAAGAAGACTTGACTTCAGGAACTGGTTTCCCTGAAACAAGGTAGAAAGAAAGAAAGTTACTATTACTCAGTGAAGTGGGATAGCCATCAAGAGGCGGGGTCTACAAGTCAGAGACCTGGGCTCTATTCCTGGCTCCACCTCGAATTCACTGTGGCCCAGTGAGTTCTTTCCCTCCTGGCCTCGGCCTCCCCATGTATGTAGTCGGGAGACACGACAATCTCCTGTGATCGGTCCAGCTCTGACACTGAGTCAACACAAAACTGGCTTCGGATCCTACCAGCAGTGTGACCTTAGACAAGACAGTCTCCTCTGAGCCTGTTCCCTCAACTATAAACTAGAGAGGGTTGGGGAGCCTGCATAGCTCAGTCAGTTAAGCGTCTGCCTTCGGCTCAGGTCATGATCGAGGGTCGTGAGATTGAGCCCCACATCAGGCTCCCCACTAAGCAGGGAGTCTGCTTCTCCCTCTCCCTGTGCCCCTCCCCCCTGCTCATGCTCACTTGCTCTCACTCTATCTCAAATAAATAAATAAATAATCTTTTAAAAAATAAAATAAAATAAAATGGAGAGGGTAATAATGACAGTATCTGTGTGCCTACCTCCCAGGGCTGTTAAGAGGAAGGTAATGGGAACATAGACGTAAAAGGGCTCTGTAGACTATACATTTCCCCGAACGTGGGAGGAAGTTAAAGATATTCACTCCACCAAGTCCCTAGTAGGGCCCCTAAATATGAAAGTCTGGAAGTCCTACAAGCAGTGGAATCATGTGTATCCTTCCCCGTCTTACAGATGGGGACCCTGCCAACAGCCCCTATGTCAAGTGAGTGCCAAGCATGCCATGCCCAGTGGGCATCCTTCAAATCCTCACAAGCGGTTTGCATTTCGTCCCCATTAGAAATGAGGAAACTGAGGCCTGAGCAGGTTAAGTGGCTGGCCAAAGATCACACCACCTGGGCAGGCAGGACTGGCCGGAGAAGCCTGGGTGGAGGTTCCCTGGTTCTTGAGAGGAATCCCTTCCCCTTTGCACCAAGGTGGGAAACCCCAAAGGTTCTGTGAGGGCGTATCTACACCAGCTCCCAACCAGCTTCACAGAGGCCGCATGCAGTCTGTGATGCAGCTTCCTCTCGCCTCCTCCGCCGCCGTCCTGGCCTCGTCTCCCCCAGCCGGCGGCCGCCTCCAGCTGGGGCCGCCTCCAGACCCCTCCCCAGGCCACATCTTGCTAAAATACAAGTCTTGTCTCTTCACTTCCCCGTTTAAAGCCTTTATGACCTCCCACTGTCCAGATGAAGTACACACTCTTCTCCCAAATCCTTGTATCTCCCCGTTACCATCCAGATCAAACCCAAAGTCCACAGCCCTGCGTTCAAGGCCCTTCACCCTCCGGTGGTCTGGGGCGAACCCGTATTTGAGAACCACAAAAACAGGGGCACTGGAATTCCCGGGGAAAGCCTCTGACTTGCTCACACATGCATCAGGTGGGGCTAGGACAAAACGTCTCCAACCTTTGAGTCTCCCTGCGGTAGCAATTCCTCCGGCAGATCAACTGTGTCTCTCTCTAAACAAAACCATTACCGAGGGGCCAAGCTTTTCAAACCCAAGCTTTGCGACTAGAACAATAATGCCTAACAATGCACGGCACTATGCTTGTATGGAACCACAGAGACTGATTTTCACGACAGTCTCTGGCGGCTGACAGAATTGTCCGCATTTTATTTTTAAGCACATCGTGGTTCAGATAGGCGAAATGATTTGTCTCTGGTCAAACTGATAAGATTCAAACCTAGGGCTGGTTTCGCTGCTCCTGGTGGATTGGCTCAGCTGAAGTACTCGGACACCACTGTTGTGCTCCCCTCCCCAGCCCCCCAGCCCCCTCTGCAGATGGCACCACCCCGGGGCTACCTGCACAAAGCAGGAGAAAAGGATGGGAGCGTGGGAAGAAAGGCTACAGGGAATGCAAGAAAGTAGTAAGGAGGCTGAGCGCTGGATGATGGGTGACTTTCTCCTTTCCTGACAATGACTTGTCATTATTATCTCTTAACGGACTGTGAGCCACCCAAGCGCCTCTTATTATTACCTCTTAAATAAAATTATGAAAGAAGTAGCAGTGCCGCCCAGCTGGCTCAGTTGGTGGAGTGTGTGCCTCTTGATCTTGGGGTCGTGAGTTTGAGCCCCAAGTTGGGCATATAGCTTCCTTAAAAATAAAATCTTTTTTTTTTTTTAAGATTGTATTTATTTACTTGAGAGAAAGAGAGCAAGCGCACAAGCGGGGTGGGGGGAGGGGCAGAGGGAGAAGCAGGCTCCCCACGGAGCGGGGAGCCCGATGTGGGGCTCTATCCCGGGACTCCAGGATCATGACCTGAGCCGAAGGCAGACACCCAACCGACTGGGCCACCCAGGTGCCCCTAAAAATAAAATCTTAAAAAAAGAAGAAGTAGCAGAGCTGAGCTATTTCAAGTTCAGGCTCTGGGATGGAAACCAGCCCCACGACCTCCCAGCTCTGTTGACCTCACGCCCCTTTTGTGAGGACTAAGGGACACAGTGTGTACGACCTGCTCAGCGCCAACATGGGAACTTCATGGTTGTTGCTATGATATTTTTAAAATATTGGTTATCTTGGTGTGCCTGGGTGGCTCAGGCGCTGGGCGTCTGCTGTCAGCTCAGGTCATGATCCCAGAGTCCTGGGATCAAGCCCCACATTGGGCTCCCTGCTCCGTGGGGAGCCTGCTTCTCCCTCTTTCACTCCCCCTGCTTGTGTTCCCTCTCTCGCTGTGTCTCTCTCTGTCAAATAAATAAATAAAATCTTTAAAAATAAAATAAAATATTGGTTATCTCTTCAACAGCCCACATATTGAGTGGAAGGAGGGTAGGATGGGACTCTTTCAGTTTTTACTTAACACAACTCTGAATCATTCACACTGTGTTTAAATTTCTTATTATATATATTTTTTATTGTGGTAAATTACGCATGACATAAAATTTACCGCCTACGCCATTTTTAAGTGCACGGTCCAGCGGCATTACGTCCAAGCACCCTGTTGTACAACCATCCCCACCATCCACCACCAGAACCTTTTCGCTTTCCCAAACTGAACTCTGTCCCCATTAAAAACCAACTTACCATCCCTTCCCCCACAGCCCCTGGCACCCACCATTCTACTTTCTGTCTCTAGAAATGTGACTGTTCATTAAAGTATTTTAACTTGTGTGGGTGTTTTTCTTAATTCACTTTAATAGCAACTAAAAAGATGTATGTGTCTATCCCATCCATTGACATGGAAAGGTATTACTACACCGTTGAGTGACAACAGAGCTTATAAACTATGTAACAAGTTTTCTGTAAAATACGTGTAAAAGTATAGAAGACATCTGTGTATGAAGAGAAAAAGAAGATGAAGAACATATACAAAATGTGAACAGTGATTATTTCTGGGTAATGTGATTATCAATGATTTTACATTATGGGCTACGTTGGTTGGTTGGTTGGCTTTCCATTTATTCACACTGTAGAATTTTTCAACAATGATCATGCATTGGTTGCAAAGTAAAGTATGTTTCCTAAGGAAAAAAAAAAAAAATCAGGAAGCAAGCTAGTTAGCTCCAATAATGACCAGAACGGAGTCTTCCAAGCTAGAGTGAGTAGCCATTTGTGCTGGGGAATCCATCTGACCCGGATTAGCAAGCAGGTGATCTCGACATTCAGATCCGACTCACTTTTGGTTTTTGCCACCCACTGTTTATGATGTGTTCTTGATATTTTCACTACAAGTATTCTCACCACATCCTGGCCCCAGCTCCCCTCGCGCTGGGCGGGCCAGGCCTGCTGGTGAAGGGGACCTCAGACTGCCACTTCCCACAGAGGCCAGGCCACAACCAGAGGAGATGCTCCCAGCTGCACTTCCTTCCCGAAGGTCCTACCTGCACCCTGAACTGTCTGTGACCCCAGAAGCACCAGCACCTTCCCCTGTGTGCGGGCCCCACTGAGCCCTGGTTTCCTCATTGTCAAATGAGGGGGGTGGGGGAGGGGACATCCGGGCCTGACCTGGCGGCAGCGTCCTGTTGCTGGGGTCCGTTTTTTATTTCTCTTTCGCCACAAATCTTGGCCTGTTAGGACGTATCTGGCAGGAACATTGAGGCCACCAGCCCATCTGCGGCGGACCTCTAGGGCCTCCACCCATGCGGGACATAAAAGGCTTCATTATGTTTTCATCCTAAGGACGAGTTCAGCTTTTCTCTTTGTTTTTCTGTTCTTTTGCGGTGACACGTAGTGGCCTACAGTTGGCACATGGGTCACAGGCCAGCACTCAGGGGTCAGGGACCCCACACAGGGAGGGGAGAACTGTCCTGTGGCCTCGGCAGGGCCTACCGGCCAGCACATTCCAGGCTGACACCCGCCCTCCCACCTAGTCAACCTCCAAGGGTCACATGCGCCACAGAGGTAAGCTGACAGAGCCCCACGCCAGGCCCACAGCGACAATCTGATGACAAACTTCATTTTCCTGTGAAACCGCTGTCTCAGCATACTGGGAGTTTTCAGATGTATCTGAAGTGCTGACAATAAATAAGAGGTACAGGGACGCCTGGGTGGCTCAGTTGGTTAGGAATCTGCCTTCGGCTCAGGTCCTGATCCCAGGGTCCTGGGATCAAGCCCTGCATCGGGCTCCCTGCTCGGCGGGAGGCCTGCTTCTCCCTCTGCCCCTCCCCCTGCTTGTGTTCTCTCGCTTGCTCACTCTCTCAAATAAATAAATAGACATCTTTAATAAATAAGAGGCATAAACATTAAACATCTCCACTTCCCATCTTGCATTGCTGGTGCCTGATCTGAGGCAGAAGATGCGCAGTGGGCCTGGGAGGGCCTCCTTCCCCGCCATCAAAACCAAGAGAGGGAGACAGTGTGGCTTCTCTACGTTTCATGCCTGGAAACCTGATCTCTGATAGCCAGGCCGACACGACGCCCACTCTTTCAGGCTGCCACACCCGAGCGCTTATTGAAGTAAAAACAGAATATCGATGACAGGATGGGGCAAATGAAGCCCAAACATTAGTGAGAAAGGGTCGTCACAAACATTAAATCTCACCGCAGGTTTCCTGTCTGCCAAGGGGAGACTGGCAGCAAGCTGGGTGATGTCATTCCTACGACAGATAGGGGAAGCCTCGTGCTTTTTTCCCGAGATTATATTCTCAAAAAAACGATTCTACACACGTCAAGTTGATTCTGCAGCATCATGAGATCCAAAAATATAAATTGTGATCAAAGAGTAGAACGGAGCATAGGGTGGGGAAGCTCCCCTTTGTTTCCAGGTCCAGCCCCTACAATTCCCACCTGTGTGCCGAGGGCAAATTTCTTAACCCTGAGCATCATTTGCGTCTATCTGTGGAGTCAGAGTGATTATAACCTCTCTGTCCCAGGACTGCCTCAGGACTCAGTGGGACAAGATGTGCAAAGCCGCCAGCCCGAGGCCAGGGACAGGGCACAAACTGTGCAAACGGCCATCCTCTGCCTTCTCTCCCTGCCCAAAAAGCGCAGAGAAAGAACCTCTGATCCCCAACGTAGGGACTGTGAAGGAAGCATTTGGGGTGAATGGCTATGGTCAGCATTTTAAAGGCTCTCATGGTAACTGTGACTCTCAGCAGGCGGTGGAATGGTCTCGAAAGGCACAGTGGCTGTGCGGCAGAGTAACAGGGGAACCCAGCAGGAGAAGTAGGACCTGCTTCCGCCTGCCTGTGCTGTCGGAAGCCAACCTTGCCACACACGGGTGGACCCCCAGGGATGGGGAGGGGATGCCAGTGACTGAAGTAACAGTTTCAGTGACTGTGAGCAGTGAGGGGTTGACATATAGGTTCTCAGAACAATTAAATCAGAGTCTGGATGTTCCTGAAAGTTCCCCAGAGGAACTTTCCAGAGGGATGAGGGTTGAGTTTCGGGCACCAGGGGACAGAGATACGGGAGCCAAGCGTTTCTCTGTGTGTCCTTCATGGTTCACAGTGGGTGACAGGCCTGATTTCTTTTTCTCTCTGCTCTGTATTTCTGGGATGTCCCATGCTCTCTTTAATGAGCAAGAATCACTTATGCTGTGGAGCCAAATGATGAGCTCACAGCATTTCACATGCTTCCCATGGGGAAGCCCGGGGTCAGGCTCACTGGCCAGGTAAACGTTCCTGTCTCATGTGACAAACAAGATGAGGACCCGTACCCCAACTCACACAGAGTAGCCATGAGGATGAAATAAGCAAGCGCTCAATAGTGATAAGCTATTATTCTTATTTACTGTGGTTATTATCACCATCCCCAACCCTAGGTCAGGCTCTCTCCTAAGTGCTTTCTCATATGCATGACCTGGTTTTTTTGAAGATTTTCTTTTCTTTTCTTTTTTTTTTAAAGATTTTATTTATTTGAGAGAGAGAGAATGAGAGACAGAGAACATGAGAGAGAGGACGGTCAGAGGGAGAAGCAGACTCCTTGCTGAGCAGGAAGCCCGATGTGGGACTCAATCCCAGGACTCCAGGATCATGATCTGAGCCGAAGGCAGTCGCTTAACCAACTGAGCCACCCAGGCGCCCCGAAGATTTTATTTTCAAGTAATCTCTACACGTAACATGGGGCTCGAACTTACAACCCTGAGATCAAGAGTCACATGCTCTACCAACTGAGCCAGCCAGGCGCCCCTATGTGTGGCCTATTTAATTCAGATAACAGCTCTGGGGAAAAGGTTCAACTGCTATCTCTGTTTTATATATTCAAAACAAGCGAAACCTAGAATAGTTATTTATATTTTGCTTATTTTATGCCCCACTTCCTTCGATTGAAAGGCTTATGCATGCTGAGCCCGTGGGAGAGAGGCCTGGGGTCTCCTCCCCAGCTGCACAGGGACACTGAACACTGTGACAAACCCAGAAACCAACACTTGAGCAGAGGGGACTCTAACCGCCAATGAGGTCTTTCCTCAGTGAGCACAATCTGGAAATCCCTCCCTCCTTCCACAGTCCCCACGATAAACAGTGATGTAATCATTATTACTCTTCAGCTGACTCATGAGGCTGAAATGGATCCTTTTAGAACAAATAAAAGTGATTCAGCCATAACCAAAGAACCCCGGTGCCAACTGGCCATATCAGTGACAAACATAGCTTTCTGGGCCCTCTTTTTTCCTTTCCCTTTTAATCTCTGGGCTAGACCCTCCTGGATATCCAAAGTCCAACACCGACACACACACACACACACACACACACTCAAAACTCCCAATTCAAGCTAGACACAAAATTAGGTAAATCTGAGAGAATGACCTCCCAACGGACCTTCCTAATTGCTCTATCTCTGGTTCTCCATTGGACCTGTACTCCGCCAGCTGCTAAAATGATTTATCCTTCCCCATTCATTCATTCATTGTATTAGGGACTGGGGACGCCATCCATTATCAAAACTGACATGATCCCAACATTAAGCTAGTTAAATAAGAGATTTCTAATTATCAACTGGGAGAAGTTTTCTGGTGAAAACTAACTCGACAGAGGGAGGGGTACCCGACAGACTGACTTAGGGAAGCCAGGGAAGGCTTCTATAGGCAGATACCATTTAAGCAGAGACTCAAACAATGAGAAGGATTAGCCACTGGAAGGTGCAAGGGAGTTGGGGAGAGACCAGCATTCTAAGGAGAACATATACGAAGGTCCTGAGGCAGGAAACAGCTTGGTGTATCTCCTCAGAGGAAGGATGATCCTAGTGGCTGAGCTGTAAATGAAGGGGAAAGTGGCACAGATGAGGTGAAAGAGCTGGGCAAGGGTTAGACCATGTGAGACCCCACGGGCCATGGTTGGGTACAACCTTATCATCCACCCCCATGAACTGAAGTAACCTATGGGCAAGACACTGCTTACCAGAGACTCCTTTGCTCCCTCTCATACCCAGCCTCCCTTGCGATTAAGCTGGGCCACATGACTGGTTGTGGCCAATGGGTTTTAAGTGGAAATGCTACTGTCCCTTTCTGGATGGAGCAAGGAAGAGCCAGTGAGCCTCTTTCAGGCCTCTCTTCCCCGGTCACACTGACCCCGGAAGCCATGTGTTCCAGAAGACAGAGCCAGCAGCACCGGACTTTGAGAAATCCATCTGTGTGGTGTTGAACAACGGAGGTTTCAGGGTTTATCCACGACTGCAACATAACCCAGCCTATCCTGGTTAACGGATGATCTCAATATGTGTTCAAAACTTGCAACCCACAGGAGCAGTTATGCCAGCTAGTTACGCTAGCTTAGCACAGAGCAGGAGTTCAGTAAAGGGCAGTTCCTTTCATTCCAGCTCTCACCTTCCCTCTCTAAAAAATTGGGGACTAATTTAGATTCATTGCACATATGCTCTGTTCATTCTCACACAACCCCCCAAAATCCCCACAGTGATTAAAGCCTCGCTCTGTTCCAGTGGAGTAACTAATGTGTGGAAAGAAAGTCAGGTGACCTGTCCTGAGCCACACAGCAGTAACTTTTTTTTTTAAGATTTTATTTATTTGACAGAGAGATAGAGAGAGAGCCCAAGTAGGCAGAACGGTAGGCAGAGGGAGAGGGAGAAGCAGGCTCCCCACTGAGCAGGGAGTCCGATGTGGGGCTCAATCCCAGGACCCTGGGATCATGACCCAAGCCTAAGGCAGACGCTTAACTGACTGAGCCACCCAGGTGCCCCATCAGCACTAACTTTTTAAAAACCTCACCATCTCTTATGTTTTGCAGCTTCCCGGTTTATGAGAGTAATAGACAGGGCAATATGTGTACCTTTTTACAGAGGGGAAAAGTGAGACCTGATGCCATCTAGTGACCTACCCCAGTAGGGTTTAAGGTCAAGCAGACCTGGGTCCCCACCCCAGCCCATTACTTACTAGCAATGTGGCTTTCGGCGTGTTAGTTAATCTCTGAGCCTCAGTTTCCACATCTATAAAATGGGAATAATAAGGGCGCCTGGGTGGCTCAGTTGGTTGGGCGACTGCCTTCTGCTCAGGTCATGATCCTGGAGTCCCGGGATCGAGTCCCGCATCGGGCTCCCTGCTCGGCAGGGAGTCTGCTTCTCCCTCTGACCTTCCTCCCTCTCACGCTCTCTGTCTCTCATTCTCTCTCTCAAATAAATAAATAAAATCTTTAAAAAAAAAAATAAAATGGGAATAATAAGATTTATGAAGTAAGATGCCTACCTGGCACATATTAGGTGCTAAATACAAGTTATAACTAGAACCAGTTAGGCGGACTCCTGGCCTGGGGGGGTCTTGGCCAAATACAGTGCCACCTCCGGGCCACTTCTCCAGTAGCCCTGAATC
Organism: Leptonychotes weddellii; assembly: GCF_054177405.1. Taxonomy (NCBI): domain Eukaryota; kingdom Metazoa; phylum Chordata; class Mammalia; order Carnivora; family Phocidae; genus Leptonychotes; species Leptonychotes weddellii. The sequence continues at coordinate 44,225,736 of NC_138369.1, read as the reverse complement.
CTATCCACGCGTTGTCATTCCCTAGCTTGGAAAGGACAGATATTGGGAAGCCTTCCAAGAGAGCAAAGACATGAGCCCCGTCTGGCCCTTGCAATAGCTCGGGCTCTTTGGGAGGGAAAGAGATCATTCTCTTCCGTTTCACTTTAGGCGGCAGCCAAAAATTCCCCATTCAGTGAGAACCCAGCTCCAGGAAGGAAATGACTCTGGTGAGACGCCAAACCAAAAGTCAGAAAACGTCAAGGTTGCACAACCAAAATGACACTGTGTGAAAACTGTAAAAGTCCAAAGAAAACTCCCGGGAAGATGGTAGCAGCAGGAGGAAAGATAAAACCTCCCGATCCCTTCCGATTCCAGAAGCTTCTTGGGCTCCTACTCAGAACCTCACAGTCCCCTATTCCACACAGCGGCCAGAACAATGGGCACACTTCAGACACAAGTCCTCCAAAATCTTCCCTTCCCTCCCTGAGAAAGCAGCCTCTTGACCACGGCCTGCGAGGCCTCGGGTGGCCTGACCCTGCACCCTGCCCTCTCCCAGGCTCAGCCCGCCGCACTGTCCTCTTGCTGAGGCCCCCATGGCCTCTGTTTGGGTCCTCAAACATCACCCCTTCCCACCTTCAGGCCTTTGCATGAGCTGTGTCCTCTGCCTCAAAATGATCGTGTGGTCCCTCACTCACTAGTCTCACTCGTCCTTCTGATGGAGGCTCAGGTTTCGCTTCCTCAGGGAAGCTTCGCCCCATGAGCTCAAATCCTGCCCTCTTCCACCTCACCCTGTGCTTGTCTCCGTGTCATCCTCCTGTCAAGATGTGTCTCCCACACTAGACTGCAGGCTCCCTGAAGTCTAGGACCCCGTCTGTATTTTCATTGCTGTGTCCCTAGTACCTAGCGTATAGAAGAGGGCACTTGATAAATATTTCTTTAGTTCATTATTGACTCTCTGGCCCAGCTTCCATGTATCTAACTCTCTGTGGGGAGGAAGGAGGCAGAGCTTTATCTCACAGGTTAGGCACACCTGGTTTCCAGTCTTCCAGAGCTAGAGCCATCTGATCCTCACCATCGGCAGGCTCAGCTCCTAGGCTGCCTTTGGTGGCATTTAACCAGCTCTAGAGCTCAGCAGTGATGATAGCCAATCCCTTTGGTTGGGAGCCACGGCTCCGATACTGTGGCCTCTGCCTTGAAGCCTGCTCCCACGCACCCAAGATGTTAGAACTTAGGCTCTGGAGCCTGGTGCATGGTCCCCCCCCCAACCCCCACCCAAGCCTGATAGTCAGGAAAAGTCCCTCTTGGGAGTAGGACCTTCATGTTTTGAGCCCCAGGGTGATGGTTAGCCTTGGCCCCTTGCGTCAGATTCGTCTGAAGCCGAATGCTGGCCTGACCATAAAAATCTGCCCCTGACCCCCCAGTCTCTCCATCATGAAGCTCCCCTGAAATGCCCGGCAAATTTCATCATGGTCACCATTTCACTAGAGCAGTGATTCCCACAATGTGTCGGTTCCGTGGGACTATTTATAAGCATCAAATGAAAAGGGGTTCCATGGTCAAATATAAATGGAAAACACTGGCCTAAATAGATCTCTTTGCTGCAGGACTTATCAGAGCCTTAATACAATGGTTTGCATTATGAATCTCCAAAGGTAGGGGGCACTGATAAAAGCATACAGGATTTCCCAAGTTTAGTTACTCATGAACTCTTTGTTTGCAGGGGGCATATCTTGCTGGAGCACTCTTCTGAGGCACGTGGTTTAGGAAATGCTACTCTAGACTATGATTCACCCTGCAGATGCCTTATACACACAGTACTTTCCCTATGGCAAGACATCTGTCAACCAGGACACACAGACGGCATTCCCCTTCATGTCCTGACCCAGAGATTAGAGTTTCATCCAAGACCAAGCTCTTCGCTGTGGGCTTAGCAGAGCCTAGGGCTGTGACAACATCCATGGAGGACTACTTTACAACTGGTCTTTGCCCAAAGCTGGGAGGTGAAAGTAGAGAGAATGGGGTAAGAAAGGGCAAGAGAAGGGACGTCATCTTACAAAGGAGAGAATCAACAGGCATTGCCTAGAGCTGAATGGAAAAAGAATCAGAAATGTAAGGATGTTCATTAAACATTGCAAAAGCAATCTACAGAGGAACTAAAAATCGTGATATAAATGTATTAGAAAGGGAGAGGAGCTGTGTATAAGCTGAATCCTCTTCTTTTAGAAAGTCAGTGGATAGGGGCGCCTGGGTGGCTCAGTTGGTTAAGCGACTGCCTTCGGCTCAGGTCATGATCCTGGAGTCCCTGGATCGAGTCCCGCATCGGGCTCCCTGCTCGGCAGGGAGCCTGCTTCTCCCTCTGACCCTCCCCCTCTCATGTGCTCTCTCTCTCTCTCTCTCATTCTGTCTCAAATAAATAAATAAAATCTTTAAAAAAAAAAAAAAAA
>NC_138369.1:44197507-44222813 GCF_054177405.1 Leptonychotes weddellii | reverse complement strand
GCTCAGTCATTAAGCGTCTGCCTTCGGCTCAAGTCATGATCCCAGGGTCCTGGGATCGAGCCCCACATCGGGCTCCCTGCTCGGCGGGAAGCCTGCTTCTCCCTCTCCCACTCCCCCTGCTTGTGTTCCCTCTCTCGCTTTGTCTCTCTGTGTCAAATAAATAAATAAAATCTTTAAAAAAAAAAAAAAAAAAGCATCTGCCTTTGGTTCAGGTCATGATCCCAGGGTCCTGACATCGAGTCCCGCTTTGGGCTCCTTGCTCAGTGGGGAGCCTGCTTCTCCCTCTCCCTCTGCCTGCCACTCCCCCTGCTTGTGCTCTCTCTCTCACTCTATCTGTCAAATAATTAAATAAAATCTTTAAAAATTAATTAATCAATTAATTTAAAAAGAAAAGAATGTGCTAGTGAAGCACCTGGGTGGCTCAGTCAGTTAAGCATCTGACTCTTGGTTTCAGCTCAGGATCTTAGGGTCCTAAGATCGAACCCCACATTGGACTCCACACTGGGTGTTTAGCCTGCTTACGATTCTCTCTCTCTCTTCCCCTCTGCCCCTCCCCCCTCTAAGCCATAAATAAATAAAAAATAAATCATTTTTACTGTAGAACTTTTTTGGATTTTTATGTAGAGCTATTTTTTTAATCATTATTTCTTTCTTTATTTTTGGAAGAGAGAAGCAGAATTTAAAAGGTACAAAAAAACTCAGAGTAAAGTCTCTCTCCAACATCTTGATCCCTGGCCGCGCAACCCCTCTCCCACAGGGAACCACCATTACGGATTTCTTAGGTGGATGGTAAATTCTTTCATTCACACTTTTTTTCTGAGACGAAACAAAGTTTCCCGGCAGCGGTGCGGCTCATGCTGAAACCCGCTCCTGGGCGGCTGCCTGGGGCCTCGTGGCTACTCACAGTTCAGAACGATCTGGGCTGCGCGGTGGAGCTGCAGGCGACACAGGAGGTCCACCAGCTGCTGGACGGTGGCCTGCCGCATGCCCCACCACCACAGCAGCTCCCGCGTGATGCTCACGCCCTGCACCCGCTCCATCGACTTGATCTTCCGCAGCTGCGTCAGGTCTGTGATCACGTAGGAGGCTGGAAGGCAAGGGAGGGGCTCTGCTTAGCGTCAGAAAGGCAGTCACCAGAGGGTCCCCAGGCTAGAGGGCTTTGTCCGCAGCATCCTCTCTCTCGGCCCCCATCACACCTGAAATTCCACCTCTAGCCTGGGTCCACCGGCAGCCCAAGGTGTAGGGCTGCCTCCACTTGATACCCGTGGGACTGACACATCAACTACACTGGAGTGTAAATATCAACTTCACCACCACACAAAACAGGAGAAAGCCCACTGGACCAGAGGGTCAGGGGTTTTGCCCTTTAGCTGCTTATTCGCTGTGGGCAAGGCACTTCACCAGTGGGAGCCTCAGTTTCCTCAACTGTAGGTGTGGAGGTAATGGAACTTCTCTTGCCTCCCCTCCTAGAATAGAAGCTCCGTGTAGACAGGGAGTTTTTTCTGTTCTGTCCACTGGAAGGTCCCCAGAACAGAGATCAGCACCTGGCACAGAGTGGGGAGAAGGCCAGGCCCAGGGTGAGGCAAAGGAGGCACTCATGGGGACAAAATTTAAGGAGGTGCTCACTCTCGGGGCTGATCTTGCACTCTCAGAAGCTGGAGAGTAGGTGCCTCCTTAAATTCTGCCCTGGGTATCTCATTCTCCCCGCCCCTAGGTCCCAGCCCTGGCAAGGGGGAATGAATGAATGAATGAATGAATGACAAACGAAAGAGAAAAGGAACCCATGGCCCAGCATCCTCACAGAACTGTTACAGGATCAAGAGAGCCCATGCATCTAAAAGCGCTTTGCCAACTCTGAAACACTACAAAATTTGCAGGGGGGGCCACTGGCAGTAGTAAATATAAAGCATTCCTCCTTCACATTTTTCGTTATAAAATTAATGGTTTTTCACTAAAGAAAACTTGGAAAATGAAGGGGAGAAAACACCAATAAAACAAGTTACACAGCATCCCACTAGGGTACTTTCCCTTTCCCAAACTCTCCCCTCTCCTCGGCAGAGGAGCATTCTAGATGCAGTTGTTACTGGCCTGTGAGATTCTGCAGCCTGCTCTCATCTATTAACATTATACCATAAGCATTTCCCGAGTTGTTACAAGCTCTTCATAAATGGCATTTTTTTTTAAGATTTTATTTATTTATTTGAGAGAGAGAGAGAGAGCACATGAAAGGGGGGAGGGTCAGAGGGAGAAGCAGACTCCCTGCCGAGCAGGGAGCCCGATGCGGGACTCGATCCCGGGACTCCAGGATCATAACCCGAGCCGAAGGCAGTTGCCCAACCAACTGAGCCACCCAGGCGCCCCATAAATGGCATTTTGAATGGTCACATGTATTCCGCTGAATTTACTAAAGCGAAGGGGGCTTTTTTCCCCCTCTTAACTAGGAATAAAAGAATCACACTTCAGATCCAGAATTTCAAGAAATCATGGAGCAGGAATCCACGTGAACATCAAGTCACTCGTTCACTCATTCAGCAGAATATTATAGAGCACTTCTGCGCTCCAAGACCGTCACAAGCTCTAGAGATACTGTGGCGGGTAAACCAGAAGCCCGTGGAGATTTCTGTTTGAAAAATACAAACATAAGTGAATGGAGTGGGGAAGGGGACCACATTACAAAGGGCCTCAAAGGCCAGGCTATAGCCTTTGGACTCACTTCTAAGGGCCACAGATACTCTGGAAGAGCTCAGAGCCAGGGAGTGGCACCATCACATTGCACAACCCCGTCCCTCTGGAGGAATGGGGAAGATTGAGACAGCCTCCCGAAGAGAGAAAGCCTGTTAGGGATGGAAGATTCTCAGTTGCAACTTTAGTCACTGGAAACCCCAGGCCAGATTCCTGGTCAGCGGGAAGTGATGTCAACAGGGTCAGGGGCTGCTTCCAGCAGCTGAGAGGTAAGAGTGGAGAGAGGAGGAAGGAACACCTCCCCCGCACCATCTCCAGGCTGTTCGCTGGCAAGCCTACCACTCTTCAGAGGCAGTGTGATGTAATGGGCAAAACAGAAGCCCCGATGTGATGTTCCACCCACAGCGTTGTGGGACGAGCTCTCCTTACAGGCCGCAAGAGAGAAGCAGTAACTCAGCCCTGAGGGGCCTCACAGTTCGCAGGATCCCATGACAGGGATGTAGCTTAAGGTAGCAACCCATCAACATTTAACCAGGCCCTCAAAATGGGGTAAAGACAAGATAGAGACCTGGGGGGAATGAGTCACTGCCACAGACCCTGCGAAGTTCCTAGCTCTTTTCTCAACACACATAAGAAATACCTGATGATCACAGAAGATCCGGCTAACAGGACAAAATCAAAGTCCCCATGATCATCCCACTTGGAGGAACCCAAAACAAACACTGGTCATACTTTTGCTTCTATTCTTTCACTTTTCTACAGATATAAAAATACATACTTATGGGGCGCCTGGGTGGCTCAGTCGTTAAGCATCTGCCTTCGGCTCAGGTCATGATCCCGGGGTCCGGGGATCGAGCCCCACGTCAGACTCCCTGCTCAGTGGGAAACCTGCTTCTCCCCCTGCTTGTGCTCTCCCTCTCTGACAAATAAATAAAATCTTTTTTTAAAAAGTACATATTTCTATCAGCAGGACAGTATAATGGTGGTTCAGGGTCCAGATTTTGGATTCTGAGGCCTGGATTCAAATCCTATCCTGCTACTTACTTGCTGTGTACTTGGGTAAGCCTGTCACCTGTCCTTGTGCCTCAGTTTCCTTATCTGCCAACGAGGATAACAACCGCACCTGCCTCAGAAGTTGTTGCCAGGATCCGATTAGTTACATATACAGATGTACTCGGAATAGTGCTTCGTACATAGAAAGTGTCACATAAGTGTTAGCTGTCATTATTAAACCAACTTCACTCTATGAAAACCTGCTTCTGTCCCCTGTGGTTGCCACCACGTGGGACCATCCCCCCAGGTCTGAGTCCCTGAATCCTGCAGGAGTTCCCTGAGAGTAGAAAATCTTGCCCATGTTCAAAGTCCTATGGAACAGACACGACACAGCCTCCTGAAATGACCCACCCTAGGGCCAAATGACCCTTGTCAGGACTAGTGGGATTCCTCCCTGGCTAAGAGAAAAACACTAAGGAACATCCACACAACATGTCCCCTAAGCCTCTCGGCAACTCACCCCCGTTTTTATAGATGAGGACACGAAAGGCTCAGAGAGAGGCAGTCACTTGCCCAGAATCACACAGCCAGACAGGGACAAAGTAGGACAATACACAAAGCCTAGCACAACAAAGGAACCCCTGCCTCCCCACCCCTTGGAAGACACCTGGGTGGAGGAAGCTGTAAGGAGCCTGTTTTCCCCCAAGGGCAAAAATGGATGCAGCTGTGATCATAGGGAAATGAACGGGAAGCAGCCACAATATCTGCCAACAATTGTCAGAGCCAAAGAGCATACATATGTGTGGCCATGTGATTTTCTAAATCACTTGAAGAAGAATCTTCCCACCCCACGGCCCCAGTACCACAAGGGACCATCTTTTCGAAATGACTCACAGAAGCAGAGACTCTTTAGAGATGGAAGGACAATGGTGACCACCAGTTCTGACAAAGAGAAAGCTGGATAATACTGTGGCTTGGCAAGGAGCAGCTAAACGGGGTCATGGCTGACCCCCAGCCCAGCGAACCCCAACCCAACACAGACCATGGCTGCCCTGGGCTCAAAGCCCTCTCGGTGAGGGGAGAAGTACACACACCCCATGCCCTCCCCACTCCTACAGCCTTCAGCTCATCATTTATTCAAGTGCTGAGTGTCTGCCCACTGGCCAGGCGCTGTGCTGTAGGCTCTGGGAATACAGGCATGAACTAGATGGGTGACGTCCCTGGCCTCACAGTGCTTACATTCTCCAGGGAGAGAGAGACATAAATAAATAAGGAATAAGGCAATATCAAGGTCTGTTAAGTGGAACAGCAGAAATAAAACAGTGGTGGTACAGACAATAACGGGGGGTGGGGTGGGGTGGGCAGGGGAGGCCTTTAGAATAAGGGGAAGTATGAACCGAGACCTGAAAAACTATGGACCTCCAAAGATGTCAGTATCCCAAAAACCCCAAAACCTATGACTATGGGACCTTACATGACAAAAGGGACATTGCAGATGGGCTTATATTAAGGGTCCTGAGATACGAGGAGCCTGAATTATCTGAGTGGGCCTATGTAATCACAAGGGTCCTTATAAGAGGGAGGCAGCAGTGTCAGATTCAAAGGTATGATAACAGAAGCTGAGGTCAGAGAGAGATTTGAAGATGCTACACGGTTGGCTTTGAAGGTGAAGGGAGGGGCCGTGAGCCAAGGGATGCAGGCAGCCTCTAGAAGCTGAAAAATTTAGGCAAGAAAATGGACTCTCCCTTGCAGTATCCAGAAGGAATGCAACCCTGCTGACTACCTTGATTTCAGGACTTCTGACCTCCAGAACTGTAACATGATAAATGTGTGCTGTTTTTAAGTCATTAAATTTGTGCCAATTTGTTACAGCAGCAAGAGGAATCTCATGCAGACTAGAAAGCCAGCTACGGTGAGCACTGGAAGATGAATGTCCCAGGCAGAAGGAATAGCAAGTGCAAAGGCCCTGAGCCTGCACCAAGGAGGCCAGTGTGGCTGCAGCAGGGTGAGCAAGAGTGGATGTGGAAGGTGAAGAGATCAGAAGTCACTGAGGTCAGATTGTGACAGGCTGGGAAGGCCTGGTGGAGTTTGGATTATATCCTACAAATCAACTGGAAATCTTTGCAGAGTTTGAGCAATTCTGGTGTCTCCAGGGCTTAAAAAGTCAGAGGTATTCCCCAAAGAGGATGTACAGAGGGCCAATAAGCACATAAAAAGATATTCAATACCATTAGTCATTAGGGAAATGCAAATCAAAATTACAGTGAGATACCACTTCACACCTGCTCAGATGGCTAGAAGTGAAAAGACAGACAATAACAAGTGCTGCGGAGGATATAGAGAAACTGGAACCCTCATACACTGCTGGAGGGAATGTAAAGAAGTGCAGCCAAGATGAAGAACAATCTGGCACTTCCTCAAAATGTTAAATATAGAGTTACCCCATGACTCAGTAATTCCACTCCTAGATGTCCACCTAAGGGAAATGAAAACTTGCAACTACATGAAAACTGAGACCACAAATGTGCACAGGGGCATTATTCATAACAGCCAAAAAGTGGAAAGAACCCAAATGTTCATCAACTGATGAATGCATACATAAAATGTGGTCCACCCATCAGTGCAATATTATTCAGTAATAAAGAGAAATTAAGCACCGATACATGGTACAACATGGATGAAACTTGAAAACTAATTGCCACAGGAAAGAAGCCAATCACAAAGGACTGCATATAAGAGGATTCCATTTATAGGAAATGCCCAGAATAGGCAATGCCGAAAGCTAAGGAAAATGGGAGGTGTGTGTGTGGGAGTGTTGGGGGTGACAATGAAAGGGTACAGGGTTTCTTTCCAGGATAATGGAAGTGTTCCAAGGGGTGCCTGGGTGGCTCAGTCAGTTGAGCGTCTGCCTTTGGTTCAGGTTGTGATCCCAGGGTCCTGGGATCGAGCCCCTCGATGGGCTCCCTGCTAAGCGGAGAGTCTGCTTCCCCCTTTCCCTCCGCCTCTCCCCCCCTGCTCGTTCTCTCTCTCTCTCTCAAATAAGTAAATAAAATCTTTTTTTAAAAAAAAGTGTTCCTTGGGCGCCTGGGTGGCTCAGTTGGTTAAGCGACTGCCTTCGGCTCAGGTCATGATCCTGGAGTCCCTGGATTGAGTCCCGCATCGGGCTCCCTGCTCGGCAGGGAGTCTGCTTCTCCCTCTGACCCTCCTCCCTCTCATGCTCTCTGTCTCTCATTCTCTCTGTCTCAAATAAATAAATAAAATCTTTAAAAAGAAAAAAAAAAGTGTTCCAAGGGTGCCTGGGTGGCTCAGTTGTTAAGCGTCTGCCTTCGGCTCAGGTCGTGATCCCAGGGTCCTGGGATGGAGCCCCACATCGGGCTCCTTGCCGAGTGGGGAGCCTGCTTCTCCCTCTCCCTCTGCCTGCCGCTCCACCTGCTTGTACTCTCTCTCTCTCTGTGTCAAATAAAAAAATCTTAAAAAAAAAAAGTGTTCCAAGATTGACTGTGGAGATGGATATACAACTCTGCACATACAAAATGCCATTGAATCGTACACTTTAAAAGGGTGAATTGTATGGTATGTGGATTATATCCCAATAAAGCTGCTTTTAAAAAGTCACAGGTTCCTAAATATCTTAGGAACAGAAGTTGCTCTGATGTTTACAGTCAAGGCTAACATGAAAAAAAAAAAAAACCAAAAAACTAGAGGGGTCTCTTATACAAAATTTGTCCACTGCCCAGGAAACATTCAAAGTAGATAAGTCACAGGTCATTGGAGCAAAGGAACACACTGCAGTCTAGAAAACCAGGTGGTAATAGACAGGGGTGTCCTGACATGTTACCAGTGACTGCCTCTGGGGGATGGACGGGGGAGGCTGAAGACCAGGAAGAGGAAAGACATTTACCTTCCTCTCTACCCCTGGTGTATTATTTACACTTGTAAATGCATGTGTTGCTTCTCTCCATTAAAAATCGTTAACAAAAATACATGCTAAAAATAAAAACCTAAATCCATGTTGCTAAAGAACACTGTTTGGCAAGGAGAAAAAAATGGGAATATTTTAAGTGAAAAAAAGCAAGCTATTAGAATGTACAAAATATCTGATTTTTGAAAACTGTATGCACATAAATGTTTATTATAATATACTAGAAGCTATAAACCACATAGCACCTGCTAGCACGTAGTAAGGAACCATGAAATGTTAGCTGCTGCTGTTGCCGTTTATTATTATTATTATTATTATTATTATTATTATTATTGACATCCAAATAAGAATGGTTATCCCTGAGTGGTGGAATTTGAGCTAATCTTTGTTTCCCACAGCATTTTGCAATAAGCATGTATTATTTTCGTTACCGGTTTAAAACAGGATTTCTGAATCTGAGCACTATTGACCCTTTGGGCCAGACACTTCTATGTGAAGGGGGCTGTCCTGTGCATTGTAAGGCATTTAGCAACATCCCTGGCCTTTACTCACTGCACGCCCCAAGTTGTGATAACCAAAAATGTCTCCAGACACTTGTTCCCCAGGGGGCAAAATCGTCCCTGGTTGAGAACCACTAGGTTAAAATGTATATTATTTGCTCAAACTGGATGGATAACCTATACATGTTCATTTTATTATTTTTTTCAACTGTACATATACATATATGTACATATATAGCATATACTATACATATATATCATATACTCTGGTATATACAGGAGTACATACATATGCATATCATAATCTAAATTCTCAAGAAAATATAGAGATTATTTTTTTTTTTTTTTTTTAAAGATTTTATTTATTTATTTGAGACAGAGAGAATGAGATACAGACAGCATGAGAGGGAGGAGGGTCAGAGGGAGAAGCAGACTCCCTGCCGAGCAGGGAGCCCGATGCGGGACTCGATCCCGGCACTCCAGGATCATGACCTGAGCCGAAGGCAGTCGCTTAACCAACTGAGCCACCCAGGCGCCCCGAGATTATTTTTTAAATAAAGTGGCACCAGTTACACTGGCCTCCAACATAAAAATAATCATTGTTAATATTTCCTTATTACTTACTAGAATCTGGCACTTAAGTGTCAGATTATACAATTGTCATTACTCACAAGAACCTCCAGTTCACAGGTAAAGCTGAGGCTCAGAGGGGTTAAGCAAAGAATGTCCAAAGTCACCAGCTGGGAGGAGGTGGAGCCTGGAATACAGACCTCTGCTTGGGAACCCTAGGACCACACGGGCGGCGGCCCCCCAGATGTCAGGCCCTCTCTGCAGATCATCAGGCGCAAACAAACAAACAAAACACACCAAGGACCTACGACGTCCTCGTGGAGTCAGACACCAGGGTTCAAATCCCACTCTGCCACTTGGCAAGGCCATGCCCGCAGGTAAGTTACTCCACCTCTCTCAATCCGTTTCTTCGTCTGTACACTGGGGTAGGAGAAATACGCACTTCACAGGCCGTTGTGGGAACTCAGGGACATAAGCCATTCCAAGTGCCTCCATTAGGGCCGGACGCTCAGTAAACAAAAACGCACAGCAATTGCTGATAGCTTATTATGATAAGCTTTACCATAAACAGCAAAGTCGAACCGCTCACTACCTAGGGACAGACTAACATAACAACAGACATCTTCAAAGATCACCCAACACCTTCCAGACGATCCCCGTGGAGGGGGCGGAGAGGGTGTCCAGACCAGGGGCGGTGGCCGGCCCGAGGACACACGGCGAGACCCCGGTCCGGAATGGCAGCACAAAGAGCCCCTCGGTTCAGGACCCACTTAAACAGAAGTGGGCAGGGGGCTTAGGGGCGGAGTCGCGGGGGAGAGGGTGCACTCACCGAACTGCATCCAGTCCCACTCGCTGAGCGTGTCCATGTTGCGGCACAGGTCGTCCAGCACCCAGGCGGGCAGCTGGTAGATGTAGCAGGACATGGCTGGGCTCCGGGGGCCGGCGGGCAGGCGCGCGGACAACTGGGACAGCTGCGCGGGGGACCCGGTTCCTCCACTCCGGGAGCGGGCGGGTCCCACCGGGCGGGTCCCACCCGGCCGCCCCCTCCCGGGGAAGTGGGCGGGGCTGGGCGCTGGACACCACCGCCCCCCAGCGGCCACGCTTGGCGCGACACCGCCCAGCTGTCTGGAGCGAGCCGCTGCGGAACCAGCAGGGTCTGAGCTGGGAGGGGAAACTGAGGCCCGGAGTGGGGAGGGAACCCGTTTAAGGACACACGAAAGAGTTCAGTGGCAGTCCCAGGAGGTCTTCTGACTCCACGCCCAGTGCTTTTGACGCTCCGCCACATAGAATTCATTCAACAAATATTCTGCTAATCACCTACTATATGCCAGGCAAGGTGTTCAAGGTGTTGGAGATACACGAGTGGGAAAACCCTACAAACCTTCTTGCTTTCATGGGACTTACAATCTAGATGGTGGAGGGAGAAAACTAACCATAAGTAATAAAAGTACTTAATAAGTAAGTTAGGTGGTGTGTTGAAAGGTAGTAAATGCTATTGCACAAAAGAAAAAGGAAAGGTGGTTAAGGGGAATTAGGAATTCAGAGCAAGCAGCGGGAGGACTCTTAAATAGAGGAGTCAAGATAGATTTTATCATAATAACGGCTAACATTTATTGAGCAGCTACTACGTGCCAGGCACTGTTCCAGGTGCTCCAAATATCTCTGAGGAAAAAAGGACAAAATCCATGCCCTGCAGGGAAACAAACAATAAGCAGTAAATAACTTAGCACTATAGAAGATGATAGGTAACATTCCAGAATAAAAGCAGAGTGTGGGAGCGCTTAAGAAACAGCGGCCCTGAGGAGGACACTCTGCCTCTCCCTTGGCTTCCTGACCTGAAAGGAAGAGAGAAAACTCGCCTAGGAAAGGCACCCTCCCTCCATGGAAGGGGAGGAAAAGAAGACATTCTCATCAGTCCCGAGGGGGCATCAGAAGAACCTGCCCAGAAAAACCTTCCCTGGTCAGTTTCCTTCCATCTACTGGCCTTCCCACGGTGAGCTGAGCTCAGAAGCCTAAAACTGCTTTGCTCTCTCCTGTCATTTCTCCACAGCGTGATCTTTCTTTGTGGAAGACGTGCTATAGAAACGGGAATTCCGAGGCGCCGGCTGTTCTGAGTGACTTCTGGTGCAGGTTTCTCCTGCCTGATGTGCGCTGCATGTGTCATTTGACTGTTTCTCTCCCCCGTGATCTGTCTCTTCCTGACAGGGGTCTCAGCCAACAACTCAGAAGGGGAGTAGAGGGAACATTCTTCCTCCCCTACACCTGCTGAATGCACATGGACACACACCGCAACCCTCCCCGCCACGCGCGCGCACCCCACCCCGCCCCCCATCCCTGCCCTACATGTACCTTACGTACCTCTGCACTGACTCGAAATTTGGCAATAGCCTTGGTTGCCCTGCAATGTTTCCAAGCCTCGGCGCTCCCCAACCTTCCCCACCCCGAACCCCGCCCCTTCGAAGAAGAACTAATCTAATTCGGGGAGCTTCCAGGTTGCTTGATCGCCTGAAATTGTGGGGACAGAGGCGTTCCTGGAGAGGGGGCAAGGAACACGGAAGCTCTGCTCCCCTTCCCTTTGCCTCTGTTCCATCTGGAGTTTGCTCAGTTGTATCCTTTTAGGACACAGTGATCATGTAAGAAATGAGAAAAAAAGGACTGAAGGACTGAAAAAAAAAAAAAAAAGCAGAGTGTGATGGGGGTGCCTGGATGGCGCAGTCGGTGAAGCTTCCGACTCTTGGTTTCGGCTGCGGTAGTGATTTCACTGTCATGAGATGGAGCCCCAATCAATTCTGGCTCCCGCTCAGTGTCGAGTCTGCTTGAGATTCTCTCTCTCCCTCTCCCACGCACTCTCTCTTTCTCTCTCTCTCTCTAAAATAAATAAATCTTAAAAAAAAAAAAGCAGAGTGTAATGAAAGAGAGTGGGGATGGCTCATTGCATTATTCATTATCTTAGAAGGTAATAAATCTTAATGGGGGAAAGCAGAATAAGAGTGACCTCAGGGCAAATTGAATTATTAAATAGGGTAGGGGAGAACTTATACTAATAATGGCAAGTATTTATTGATCATTTACGATGTGCAGACTTCACCTGAGTTGTTTTGCCTACTGCTCACAACGACCCTATTAGGTAGGTGTGCTCCATTCCACAGGTGAAGAAACCAAAGCACAGAGAGGTTGAGTAACTTGCCTAACATCATACAGGTACAAGTGACAGAACTGGGATTTGAACCCAAAAAGTCTGACCACTGGCTACAAACTGCCTCATTATTATAATAACTACCATTTACCTATACCTACAATGTATTTTGCATAAATTATCTTCTGTAATTCTCATAAGCCTATGCTATAGATAGTATTATCCCTTTTTTATATACATTAATAGAGGGGTTCCAAGAGATTAGGCAATGTCACTGAGGGTGGATAAACTGGAGTTCCACTTTGTGGCCATAAACATCAGCTAAGGAGTATGGCTGCAGAAGAAGGAAACTGAAATTAAAGTGGGAAGTCCTGGGGGCAAGTCCTGGTTCTGCCACCAACAGGCTTTGTGACCCAGGACAACCCATTTCACTTCTCAAACTTTTGCTTTCCACATCTGTAAAATGACACTAATTATTTATATTGCCTAGAGTCGTGAGCTAGGGAAGTGGATTAAATCAATTTATACAGCCCATATAGAATGCCTGCCACAGGGTCTTTCTTGTACAGAGAATAGGCTTAAAGAATGGTAGCTGCCCTATTAAAAAGAGCTCCGGGCAGAGTGCTCCGCCAATCCTTCAAAGGACAAAGGATCAAAGGACATCAAACTAATTTTTAAAAGAAAGGAAAAGAAAAGAAAAAGTCACCCACCGCCTTAGAATTCTATCAGGATACAAGCCCTAGTTCAGTCACTGTCGGCTCTTCATCCTGGAGCAAATTTGCAGTTTTCTCTTTTGGAAAGTGGATATTCTGCCCTAGCCACTTTGAAGGATTGGGGTGAAGCTGACATGAAACTCCAAATGCTTGAGATAAACTGTAAAGTACTTAGCCCAGTAAAGCGTTGCTAGTATGCAAGTCCATTCCTTTGATTTTGGAAGAGGGGTCTATTTCAGTGTTCTGTGACTGCTTTTCAGGGGAAGTCGCGTGTTTCAGCAGTGGTTGAAGGTGGAATTGAAGGGGAAAGCACCTACATCTCAGGACAAACATCCTCTTCTTTCATTTTTTCTACTTACAGAGTCCTCTGCTGCTTCTCCCTCTCTTCTGCAAGCACAGAGCTTCTGTCTTTGTAGCATTATTCCCTTAGTGCCATGGGGCCTCTTCCCCTTGATGGAGCTTTGAGACCACAGGAGATTTGCATTCGGCCTTGGCCAGTCCAGTATGGACAAGTCCCCACAACTCCTCTCTGTGCTATCTCCTTGGGCTCTTGGCAAGTTTCCTTCTTACCCCATCCTCAGGGCTTGGAATCTGAGTGCTAGGATTTTCTCCTCCAGGGAGACCTAAGTAGTTCAGGGCCTGTGCAGGTCCTCTTAGGGGCACATCTTGGTCCCCATTCTTTAGAATAAATTCTTCAAAGTTAGATTGTTGTTATTACAAATTAATAGTGCTGCCACTCTCCTACCAAGGACCAAGCATTTAGCATACATTATCTGGGATCTTCACAACAACCCTACAAGGTAGGTTTATTGTTGCCATTCTACAGATGAGAAAAGTGAGGCATGAGTCCAGATTGGCCAAGTGACAGGATTCAACTCAAATCTGACTCCGAAGGAAGTGCTCTTTCTACTCGATTATACTGCCTCGCCACAAAGAGAAATTTCCTTTGATCCTGCACAGTTCATTCCTTCCCCTAATTAGCTGCTTTCCATGGCCAACACCCTCCCTACCACAATCAGCTAGAAACAATTATTGAGGTTGAATGTAATTAGTTATATAGTTATATCATTTTGACCTATTCACATTTAATTACCTTGAAATTATAGTCAGTGGACTGCACTCCAGCTGCACACCAGAATTACCCAGGGAGATTTAACAAACTACACATGCCCAGCCTGACCTCCGCAGATCCAGACTCAGTTGTGGGTGGGGCTGGGATGGGGCTCAGGCACTGGCATTTTTTTTTCAGATTCTCTCTTCTTTTTTTTAAAGTTTTGACTTATTTATTTTTATTTAATTTTTTTTTTAGAGAGAGAGAATGGGGGGGCAGAGGAGAGGGAGAGAGAGAATCTTAAGCAGGCTCCACGCCCAGTGCAAAGCCCAATGTGGGGCTTGATCTCACAACCCTGAGGTCATGAGTCAGATGCTTAAACAACTGAGCCATCCGGATGCTCCTTAAGTTTTTATTTTAATCACCCAGTGTTCATAACAACAAGGCACTGGCATTTTAAAAAGCTTCCCAGATTTGGGGTACCTGGGTGGCTCAGTCAGTTGAGCATCTGACTCTATTTCGGCTCAGGTCATGATCTCAGGGTTGGGGGATCAAGGCCCACATGGGGCTCCGTGCTCAGCGGGGAGTCTGCTGGGGATTTTCTCTCTCTGTCCCTCTCCTTGTGCCTCTCCCCCAACTCGTGCTCGCACTCTCTCTCTCTCTCACATAAATAAATCTTTAAAAAATAAAATAAAAGCTTCCCAGGTAATTCAAATCATGTGCAGAGTTGAGAACCAGTGTTTTATCAGGAAGTTGGGATGAGAAAGAAGACTGGTAGTGGATTAACAATAATAAAGCTTCTCTGTGTACTTTGCACATGTTTTTTCTTCCTAATAAAAGTATCTTCAGGATGCCTGGGTGGCTCAGTTGGTTAAGCATCTGCCTTCGGCTCAGGTCATGATCCCAGGGTCCCGGGATCAAGTCCTGCACTGGCCTCCTTTCTCAGCCAGGAGCCCACTTCTCCCTCTGCCTGCCGCTCCCCCTGCTTGTGCGCGCACTCTCTTTCTGACAAATAAAATCTTTTTTAAAAATAATAAAATAAATAGGGCGCCTGGGTGGCTCAGATGGTTAAGCGTCTGCCTTCGACTCAGGTCATGATCCCAGGGTCCTGGGATCGAGTCCCACATCGGGCTCTCTGCTCCTTGGGAGCCTGCTTCTCCCTCTGCCTCTCTCTCTCTGTCTCTCATGAATAAATAAATAAAATCTTTAAAAAAATTAAAAAATTAAAAATTAAAAATATCTTCATTGGTTTTTCTGATAGTACATGATGATTGTAAAAAAAAAAAAGAGTTGTTAACCTTAAAATAAAACTGTCAGCTATTTTACCAGCAAAAATGGGTTTATTCGGGAATAGCAGAGAATTGCGATTCAGGACACACAGCTACTACAAAACCATAGGCAAGTCACAGAACGAAAAACAAGAAGGCTCTTTTACAGAGGAAAGAGGGGAGTTGGGAGTGCTCTTATAAACAAAGTCCATTAGAGCAAACTGGGAGTTCAAAGTATAGTGGCTTTTCATTGGCTGAGTTGTCTCATTGGCTAGGCTGTTGCTGGGATAAGAGGAAAACCTTTTTTCCCCCTACTGGGATAGTGGCGTCCACCTGCAATGTCCCTCTCTTCCTGTTGGGGTCTACAACTGATCAGGAGTGGTAGGGCGCGAGAGCCCCCCCTGCTGGCCGCCTGACTCGATTTTAGTGAGTTTTCCTTTCACTAATTTTCACAGAGTGAATTAAGAAAAAACCCAGTCCTAGTCTCTCCTCCTCCTGTGTAGGAAAAACAACCCAGCTCTACCTTCTCCTGTATGTTTCTCCTTGACTTTTACACAGGACACTTAACTTTTGACACTTCTGGTCACCAAATATTGTGGGAGGGGAGCAATTCCCCACAACAAGCAATTCTCTGCAACACCAGCTGTCCTACAGTTGTCCTACAACTTAACTTACTTCTAACACTGGCTACCTGTAGATAGTGTCAGATCCCACGGATCCCATCTGCCAGAGAAAATCCCATCTGCCAATCCCAGTCTGTGGTGAGGGGAAGCCCCAAGAAGTTTTTTTGGGGCAGGGAGTTCAGGTGTGCCAACAAAAAAGGGAAATATTGAAGGGGTATCAGGCAGCCCAGTGACTGGCATAGAGTAGGGAGTGAGATGCTAAGAATGGGATACAGAAACCTCGTGTGAAAGTATCTGAAAGTTCACACTGGTGCTCACATGTCAAGAGTGCAAAACACTGATATCTATTTCATACCCTTAGTGTGTTGGATTTCTGGGACAGTGCCTGCCCTTTTATCACCTTTTCTAAAAGTATAAGCACTGATAAATGGAAACCACCTCCCTTCTTTGGCTTTTTTTTTTTTTTAATAGACTTTAAAATCACAGCATAATTGAGAGGAAGGTGCAGGGATTTCCCATATACCTCCTGCCCCCACACATGTAAAGCTTCCCCCATGATCAACATCCCCTCCAAAGTGGTACATTTGTTACAACTGATGAAACTTCACTGACACACTGTTATCACCCCAAGTCCATAGTTTACTTTAGGGTTCATTCTTCGTGTTGTATATTCCATGTTGTAAAGACTCACATATTCCATGTTGTAAAGATACATATTATAGTATCATACAGAAGAGTTTCATTGCCCTAAAAAAATCCCATGCTCTGCCTATTCGTCCTACCCTCCCCTCTATACCCTGACAACCATTATCTTTTTACTCCATAATTTGGCCTTTTCCAGAAATGTCATACAGCTGAAATCATACACTGTGTGACCTTTGTAGATTGGCTTCTTTCACTTAGTGATATGCATTAAAGTTTCCTCCACGTCTTTTCATGGTTGACAGCTCATTTCCTTTTAGTGCTGAGTAATATTCTGTGGTCTGGAACCAGTTTATTTATCCATTCACCTACTAAAGGACACCTTGATTCCTTCTAAGTTTTGGCAATTATGAATGAGGTTGCTATAAATATCCAAGTTTTTAACTCCTTTGGGTAAATACCGTGCTCGCTTCGGCAGCACATATACTAACTCCTTTGGGTAAATACCAAGGAGCATGATTCCTGAAATATAAGAGAATGTTTACTTTTGTAAGAAACTGCCAACCTGTCTTCCAAAGTGGCCATACCATTTTGCATTCCCACCAGCAGTGAGAATTCCTGTCGCTCAGTATCTTCGCCAGCATTCGTTGGCCGTCCTCCAGATTTTGGCCACTCTGATATGTGTGCATTGGTATCTCGTTGTTGTTGCTGCTGTTGTTGTTGTTAACAGACTCCATGCCCAGTGTGGAGCCCAGTACCAGGGCTTGAACTCACAACCCTGAGATCAAAACCTGAGCTGAGATCAAGAGTCAGATGCTGAACTGACGGAGCCATCCAGGCGCCCCTCTCCTTCTTGTTTTTTTTTTTTTTTAAAGATTTTTTATTTATTTATTTGACAGAGAGACACAGCGAGAGAGGGAACACAAGCAGGGGGAGTGGGAGAGGGAGAAGCAGGCTTCCCGCAGAGCAGGGAGCCCGATGCGGGACTCGATCCCAGGACCCTGGGATCATGACCTGAGCTGAAGGCAGTCGCTTAACCAACTGAGCCACCCAGGCGCCCTCTCCTTCTTGTTTTAATGTGCATTTCCCTGGTGATATATGATGCGGCACATCTTCTCATACGCTTGCTCGACAACTGTATATTTTCTTCAGTGAGGTGTCTGTTAAGGTTGGTTCTGTTTATTTGGAAAATAAAAAACAACACCTTTTTCCCAATGTATTTTTCTTCTCAATGCTTTTCTGTAGTGCTCAATTTTTTTCACAGTGAAATTTCATTTTTACACGAAAAATAAAGCTAAAAGAAACAATGTGGTTTTTTAAAAAAACGGGATGAGGAGGGGCACTTGAGTGGCTCAGTCCCACTCTTGGTTTCAGCTCAGGTCATATCTCAGGGTCATGAGATCGAGCCCCGCACCGGGCTCCACGCTTGGCGCAGAGTTTGTGTGAGATTCTCTCTCTCCCTCTCCCTCTACCTCTCCCCTCAGTTGTGTTCTCTCTAAATAAATAAATAAATAAAATCTAAAAAAATCCCATCAGGGTGAAAAAGAAAAAAATTAAAAATTAAATAAATACATACACACATACACATGGCTCAGTCAGTAGAGCACAGGACTCTTGATCTTGGGGTCGTGAGTTAGAGCCCCACGCTGGGTGTAAAGATTACTTAAGGAAATAAAAAAAATAAAAAATAAAAATAAAAGAAACCACGGTTGGAAAGAAAAGGGCCTAAGCATGAAGACAGTTGCTTATGTCTGCAATGCCCTTCCCCACTTAAGCCTTTACAGAAACACAGGTCTCTCACAACAGAGCCACACAGAACACACCCGACCTATTTCCTTTGCTCAGCACCATTTAATGTATTCAAGAACAGCTTTTTTTCTTTTTTTTAACTCAAAATAGGAAACATCACAGTCTCTTAGGAGCAATACATTTAATACAGTCATAAAATTTCAAATGAAAAACATGTATTATTCATGCTACAGGTTTTCAATCCTCCTTGGACAACACAAAAAAACACAGTACTCAAACTGCATGTTTTCACAGGATGAACATGAATCTCACTTGGACACAAAGAAAGACTAAAAAAAAATTGAAACCAACGTTGAACGAACCCAGCAACAGCAGGATTCCTGACATTCCCCCATCCCATTCTACCCTTGAACACACACCACTGCCTGCTCCCCAGCATTTCTTCCTTCCTGCCCAGCAGCTCAGTAACATGTCAGACACCAAGACGTGTGTCATGAATGAGTGCTACAGCATGCTTAAAAAACAAAGGCCAACTTATTAATTGAATGTTGAAAGAGGGGATTAAGACGAGGTGAAACAAAATCTAGGGGAAACGGTGGGGCACTGTCTTACTCACTTCACACTGATTTCAGAGCACAGGAATTGTGCTCAAAGGTTAGTATAGGAACTACAGATACCAAGAAATATCCCATTGTTTATAAAAGGAAGACTGCACCAATGTCTACAAAGAGCTTATAATACCATGGGAAAATATTTAAGTTATAAAGTTATAACTAAGAAGGCAGAATACAAAACTGTATATTCAGTATGATCTCAACTATGTAAAACCAAACCAATCACAAGATGCCCTAAAAAGGCCAAAGTTCAAAATGTTTTGGGGCTGTATTCAAGTAGTGTATCTACAGTGATCTTTTTTTTTCTTTTACTTTACTGTCTTTACCAAAATTTTCTCTACTGGGGGGATTTTTTTTTTTTTTTAACTATTAGTTACCAAAAAAGAAAGCCTGACAGAAGTACTGAATTTGAGTTAATCAATTTAAGTCCAGCCTATAAGAAAGGACTTGTACATTTATGAAACTATAAAACATTTCAGGCTACTCCCTGAATCCATTATGTGTTATGAGTAACTTCCAAGAAGTAGAGGGTCTCTGCCTCTCCTCCAGCCAGGTGCAAAGTGTCACTAGATCCTACCTGATGAAAAATGTTGAACTAAGAGCCTTGCAAGTCCAGATGAGCCCACAAGTGACTCCCCTTAGTGGTCCCCACTGCCCCAACACCACTGGCCCCTGGTTAAAACATTGGCAGCATTGAAAAAAAAAAATGCTAAGCCAAACAGAAATGTAGTGGATTTACAAAAAAGTAACAGAAATACCCACACTTAGCAAAAACCTATTTACAGTACAGTAGTAGTTCCTTAATACTAGAACTAAACAAGAGGACAGCTATTTTCTCCTACCTTCTGTGCCGACATCAAGTTTCAAAAAGGCGATCATCACAATAACTGTAGAAAGCTAATCCTGGTTTAGAAACAAATAAAATAGAACTACAACAACAGCGGACAGAGAAAAAGCAGAAAATTTAGAAAGTTATAAAAAGTGCTTTCTATAAAAATGATTCCCTTTAAAACATTTGTTTACTCTATACACTGTAAGGTCCCCACCTCCCCACCCCCCCAAAAAAGGGCAAAACCTCCAAACACTTTCTACCAAAGTATCCACTGGTTTGTTCATTCAACAAACATTGACTGAAGGCTATCATAATGTGTGAGGCACTGGGGTCTCAAAGAGAAGACAGACTTGTCCCTGCCTCAAGGACATCTCTGTCTTCTCAAAGCAGGAGGCGGACACATCGCCAACCACAACACAGCAATTAAAAGCAGATGCCACTGCTTTCTTACAATCAAAGAATATGCTGCAATTCTTATTGAATTACTTACACAAAAGTCCTTACATAGAAACTTTCCTGACTTACTAGGAGGCAAAAATGCAACTACCCAATGAATACTTCTAGAAGGGGCAGGCATTAAATTGCATTTTGTGATATTTGCCCCTAAACATCACAACGGCTAGTGAAGTCAGTTAACTTTCCTTTAAGCAATGGAGGATTTTTTATCTGAGAATGAGACACCTTGAATCTGAGAATAAGTGACCAGTCCTAAGCGTAAATCAAGACTAGTCAGTACCATCAAAGGCTCAGACTCAGGAGTGCAAATTTCAATTAAAATCCTCAGTCTCCCCTTCCAGTCGTTGATTTTCAATATGCTCCTGTGTCAGCCGCTCCAGGTCTTTCCTTACATTCGGGTGGTCTTCCAGATCTTCATAGAGTGATCTCACGATGTCCAGTCTCCTGTAATTCTCAGGCTTGACTAGGCTTCGGACAACCTGGAGGCACCGCTCTTTCAGAGTATACACTGTAAATGCAGAAAACCAAATCCTCAGCAGCAGACTCAAGCCCTGGGACAAGGGATGAGCAAGAGGCTTTGCCAACCATAGCAATTCCATTTACTATAGATAGACCTCACTTTGGGCAAAAAAAGTGAGTACATGTGTGTGGCAGAGTGTAACGTGATGGCCCTAATGGACATCTCATGGTATGCAGGACCTCATGTAGTAACTTCCCCTTACAAGTGGGCTGGGCTTGTGATGTGCTTTAACTAAATGAATGTGGGTGACATAACAGACACTGTGCCAATTCTGAACCTAACCTTTAAGAAGCCCTGGCAACTTCCACTTTTACACTCTCAGGAGCCCTGAGCTACGCTGCACGAGAGACTACATAAAGAGGAACAAGCCCTGAGAATGCATGGGAGAGAGGCCCAGCCACCAGCCAACCTGCCAGCAGTCAGCCACACCAATGACCACCAATGAGCAGAATAACCACCTATCTGAGCTCAGCCCAGACTGCAGAATTATGAATAAATACTTTGGGGGTAGCTGTTAACACAGCAATAGATAACCAAAATAATCTGTAACTGGATTTTGAGGAACTCCAGTTCTATTTTAAACTCACTAGGGAACTTACTCTTTAAGGGTATCCTATAAGGCAAAATTTACATTTATCAATTTAACTTATCAACTTATCTATTTTTGTACACCTACTTCCTTAAAACAGGATCCACATATACGTATCAGTTTGAACCGTATGAAGCTACAGGTATTTGGGTTTGTTTGTTTTTAAGATTTTATTTTTAAGTAATCTCTGTACCCAACTTGGGGCTCAAACTCACAACCCCAAGATCAATAGTTACATGCTCCACCGAGTAAGCCAGCCAGGCGCCCTTGTATTTGGGGTTTTTTAATCCACAAGAACATAAGTTTCTTCGGGTTCAACCTAATAAAATCAACTGA
The DNA here is from genome assembly GCF_054177405.1 of Leptonychotes weddellii. Lineage (NCBI taxonomy): Eukaryota > Metazoa > Chordata > Mammalia > Carnivora > Phocidae > Leptonychotes > Leptonychotes weddellii. The sequence continues at coordinate 44,201,617 of NC_138369.1, read as the reverse complement.
GTTTTAAACAAATGGTAAACTATGATGTTAATGTTCAATTCAGTGATTTTTTTAAAACTGTTTGGCACTGTGAGCTTGAATGGGTTAAATAACATTAAAAGATACACTAGAAGCCATGGTATCTCATTCTCTATACCTTATTCCAGACTCCAGCGCATAATTCTGCTCTAAGGCCAGGTAAACAACGCATTCATAATTCTACGATCAGGTATTTTATTTACTTATTTATTTTTAAAAAATTTTAAGTAATCTCTACGTGGGGCTCGAACTCATGACCCCGAGATCAAGAGTCACATACTCTACCAACTGAGCTAGCTGGGGGTCCCTACAATCAGATATTTTAATTTAGCCCATCTCTGACAAGCCCAAGAGCTTCTGAGAAACCACAACATCTTTGTTCAATATAGAGCATACAAATAAATCTGTTCCATTTTATTTGTGGTGGAGAATAGGACACAGAAAGGTTGATAATTTGGCTAGCATCCAGTAAAAACCAATAAAGGTCTGGCTCCTTCAAGTGGCCTATTCTCTACTTATTACAACAGCCTTATCTTTTTATTTATTTTTACTTATTTATTTATTTTTAAGTAATCTCTATACCCAATGTGGGGCTTGAACTCATGACCCCGAGATCAAGAGTCACATGTTCTACAGACTGAGCCAGCCAAGAACCCTCAGCCTTATCTTTTTAGAAAGTAAGATGGAGGGGTGCCTGGGTGGCTCAGATGGTTAAGCGTCTGCCTTCAGCTCAGGTCATGATCCCAGGGTCCTGGGATCGAGTCCCACATGGGGCTCCTTGCTCAGCGGGACCTGCTTCTCCCTCTGCCATTCCCCCTGCCTGTGCTCTCTCTCTCTCTGACAAATACATAAATAAAATCTTAAAAAAAAAAAAAAGGTAAAATGGAACATCAGTACCTGGCAGTGTGATGTTGGCAAAAATAGGCTGTCCATCAACATTGAGAGATGGCACAAACAGCTCAGTCTGGTTAACCAGAAGCCCATCATATGTCCCTGCATCTCGGAAGAGCCAAAGGTGACCTGTTAAAACAAGCAGAGGCTGTTAGGTAGCCACACACCCATTTCCTTCATCTTCCTGGACTGACACTGAAGTACTTGCCTCTCATTCTGCTTAAATATCGGACAAAGCCCTTCCAATAATATTATCTTACTCAATCCTCACAATAGATCTATTTATATGTAAGAAAATAGGTCTAAAAAAGCCAAGCGACTTGCTCAAGGGAACAGGGACAGTAAGGAAAAAAAAGGTGTGTACTTGAGGCTCCAAATACCATGCCTTTTCTGCTACCATGGTCAAAAAGCAAAGTACATGAATTGCAAATCACACCACACACTGCAAACTAAAACAAAGAACTTCATCAGCTCCTTACATCTGTGCTTCTCAAGAACAAGAAAGTGCAAAAACATCATGTTGACAAAAAGAAGCCAGACAGAAAAGGGTACATTCTGTAGGAAAAGACACAGCTAATCTATGGTGTGAAAAACCCAAAGAATGGTTGCCTCTGTAAGAGAGGGGACTGAGTGGAAAAGGACAGGAGGGAACTTTCTGAAATGATGGAAATGTTTTAATATAGAATTTGACCTAGGTGTTGCTGTATTTGTCAAAAACACATCAAACTCTTAAGATCTGTGCATTTTACTATATGTATATTATACTTGAATTTAAGAAACAAATACATCATATGCCAAGAAAAAAGAGGGAGGGGAAAAAGGAGGGAACCCCCCCGCCCAGACCTAACATTCTATTAAGGGAGGTAGAGATTGTGTCTGAATAAAGACATCATTAAAAATTAATCAATTAACTAATTAGTTAAATACATCATGTGTTCCTAGGGCACAAACTTACTTGAAGATTTGGTGGAAAAACTTAAGAAATGTAACTGGTAAGTAATTTTTTTTATTATGGTAAAACATACATAAAATTGACCACTTTTAAGTGTACAGTTCAGTGACATTAAGTACATCCACATAGTAATTTTTTTAAAATTTTATATTAAATCAGGCACAGATAAATTTTGGAGAAGAAATTCACAATTTCTTAGATAAAATAGGAGACTACAGAAATGTTGATCCCTGGAAGAATTGTGTTCTCCCTCATTTAATATCAAGGGAAGTTTGGTGTAAACATTTGAAAAGCATTTCTGAGTACGCCCTTCTCAAGGCAAAAGGATCCACTGGGATCCTCCCAGGATGGCTGTGAAAAATAACCGAGTACTACTTCTCTTTTTGAAAGCTATGGGAAGATCACTGTCTCCTTAGCTATAAGGCCTAGTTATCCTTCACCTGGGTTATTACAACAGCTTCCTAACTGGCTCCTCACCAGCAGTCTTCCCTCTCCAAACCGCTGTGCAACCCGGGGGGAGCTTTTCAGTATTAAAATCTGTCACTGTCATTTCCCTGCTTAAAAACGCAATGGCCCCTCACTCCCCAGGGGAAAAATCATCTTTCAGGCTTCCTCTCCCACCATTCCGTACCTTCTCCCAAGACTCCAGGTGTTGTTAGCCCAAGCGGTTCCCTCTAACTACAACTCTCAACTCCTATCTTGTGTCGGTTACCCCCTATGCATCCAGCGGGCCTCCTTTTCTTCTGCTCAGGGAAGCTCTAGGTGAAACTACACACCCCCTTCCTTCACTGAGCAGGAGCCTGCTCCAAGCTCCCACTTTCCGCTGTGCTCCGTTCCTCTAGCAGCAACTGGGACACTGGCTGGTTATCTGTGTATGCGGTCGTCCGTCCCCGCCCCCGGCCTGTGTTCTCCCGGAGGCAGGGACCTGGCCCATTGGGGACCTTGGAGAATGTGACATTCTCCCATTCACGGACTGAACTAATAGGCATTAGGTAGGGAGCACTTTTAGTGGTAAATACACGTGTAAGGGGAAAAAGTCACCTCACATGATCATTATTCGGTCCTATAGAGAATTCGCTGCCACTTCCTAGCAGCGTCAACCCGGATCTGTCACAACCTCTCAGGGGCACCAGCAGGCGCTCGCTGTGCCCCGGGACAAAGGGGGTTGGCGCGGTCGGGCTGGGCCGGGCCGGGCCAGGCCAGGGCGACCCCGGCCCGCCTACCTCGGTAGCTGTGGATGCGGCGGCCCGTGCCGGGCGGCAGCGTCGGGTAGGGCTGCGGCTCGCCGTCGAAGTTGAGCCACACCGGCAGCACGACGCGCGGGCTGCGGTTGCAGAAGATGACCTGCGACGGCTCACAGGAGTTCACTGAGCGCAGCACCGGCCGCGGCTGCCCGGCCTCCATCTCCTCCTCGGCGCCCGGCTCCTCTGGGTCAGACTCTTCCGGGCCGGACTCCTCGGCGCCCGACTCCTCCCCGCCGTACTCTTCAGGGCCCACCTCCTCGGCGCCCACCTCCTCCGCACCTGCCTCAGCCTCTTCCACGTTCCCTGCCTTCCGGGGCATCACCTCCCGGAGCCCAGACAACCCGAGCCTCGCCGCCTCGGGATTTGCGGGCCTCACGGGGCGGAGCTGAGCGTGCGTGCGTGCGCGTCCCCGCAAGCGTGCGTGCTCTTTTCGCGCGCCCTCGGTCGGGGATGGAATAGTGTACAGAAATGGCGGGCTTGAAACTGGGCGGAAGCGCAGGTGGGACCTCCGGCCACGGGAACCGAGCATCCAGGAGGCGGAGGCTGGTGTCAGGCTACTTCAGCCGCGGGTTTCCTCTATAAAATGGATTTTTTTTTTCTCGCACCAATAAGCTTTTGACACAGCATTTCCTTAACTTCATTCATTCTCTTGATACCTTCATGGTTTTTGCCATATTCTCCCTACCATATGCGCTATTATTTATTTAATAAATTTCTCGTTCGTTTAGTCTACATTTTGGGTCAACTCGAATTTTGTATAGAAGAGTATAATAAAGTCGCAAAATTTGCCTTATCTTCCTAGTTTCCCCCAGCCACCCAGGAAAAGTCCGCGGAGGCGAGAAGTACTACAAGTTTTTTGTACTTCCTTTTAAAGGTATTTTCTGTACGTACACAAAGCAGTTTAAGAAATTTTATATTACTGGGCGCCTGGGTGGCTCAGTTGGTTAAGCGACTGCCTTCGGCTCAGGTCATGATCCTGGAGTCCCGGGATCGAGTCCCGCATCG
>NC_138369.1:44169553-44197007 GCF_054177405.1 Leptonychotes weddellii | reverse complement strand
CCCCAGCCACCCAGGAAAAGTCCGCGGAGGCGAGAAGTACTACAAGTTTTTTGTACTTCCTTTTAAAGGTATTTTCTGTACGTACACAAAGCAGTTTAAGAAATTTTATATTACTGGGCGCCTGGGTGGCTCAGTTGGTTAAGCGACTGCCTTCGGCTCAGGTCATGATCCTGGAGTCCCGGGATCGAGTCCCGCATCGAGTCCCGCATCGGGCTCCCTGCTCGGCAGGGAGTCTGCTTCTCCCTCTGACCCTCCTCCCTCTCATGCTCTCTGTCTCTCATTCTCTCTCTCTCAAATAAATAAATAAAATCTTTAAAAAAAAAAGAAATTTTATATTACTACCATCAGTGGAAATTCGCTCTCATTTGTCGCAGAAGAGTACAGTGGAACTAAGTTCAAAGGAAACAAAACAACAGTTATTAAGTTGTTTGTTTTTTAAGATTTTATTTATTTATTTGAGAGAGAGAATGAGATAGAGAGAGAGAGCATGAGACGGGGGAGGGTCAGAGGGAGAAGGAGACTCCCCGCTGAGCAGGGAGCCCGATCCTGGGACTACAGGATCATGACCTGAGCTGAAGGCAGTCGCTTAACCAACTGAGCCACCCAGGCACTCCCAGTTATTAAGTTTTATCTATGGTCTATTGAGCCTGCTTTTTCTTGGTTCCACCGGTTTAGCCAAGTGTTAAAAATTAAATGCCAAGTGTTAGTTGTCACACCAACTTTCTTCTGGACATAATCAGAAGGATTAAAGGAAACTGAAACGGGACACTTTCAATCCTGTGACACTGGAGTCTGTGTGCCCTCTGAAATTCACACCCACCTGGGTTCTCATTCTGCCTGTAGCTTCAGATATGTGATACTGGGCAAAATTCTTTAAATTCTCTGGGTTTTTGCTCATTTTTAAGAATTAGGTCACAAAACTGTGGACAAGTGTTAAGTGGAAAGTGGTAAGTGCCTAACACATAGTAAGCACTCAACAAATAGCAGCAGTTAATATTATAAAGATAAATTAAACACTGTCTCTGGCCTGAAAACTCTCACAGGCTACTGGGCAAGCATACAAGACATATTGTTAGAGTATGATATTGGTTGTAAAAGAGCAAGGTGTAAAGTGGTTTGCTGGGCAAGGCTTCCCAGGAAGAGTTATATCTGGGATGGACTTTGAAGAATGGACCTAAGAGCTTTCCTTTCCCATGTCCCATCAGACAAATATCCACGTTGGATGTCAAATAACGGCTCATAGACAGATTTCCCAATCCAGTTTGCTTCTCATTGATTTTATACCCATTGCCTCCAAGCCCAGCACTCTTACAGACCTAACGTTTACTGAAAATCCACCTGGAGGCCCAAGCCAAAGAGGGACATAGATTTAAGCTCATAGCCCAGTATAATGGCCCCAATATTTAAAAGAAATGGCAGAGGGAGAAGGGACAAGTAAACTTTTTTGTTTTGTGTTTAGCTACACCCCTGGGCAGCTGTTCTCAATCAAATCTGCAAAAGCAGAAGAGGTTTAGATCTATGATTTTAGATGTTTGATGGCCCATCTGAGCAACCTCATTTCAGTTTCTTCGACTGCCTGACAGGAAAGAGTGATGCAAACTTCTTCACACACCATGTTGGAAAATGGCAACCCCATTAAAGTGAGGGAAAGCTTATTTAGGATATGGAAATGAATAAAAATATAGTAGGAAAAGCTATCAAATTGTATGTGTAGTGTGATGACCTTTATGCAAAATACATGTAATTATTCCCCCAACCCCATCTTCTAGATGTAGTTTTATTACTTTTGTAATGCAAACAACTAAATCAGTTCCTTTTTGCCCCCAGTCTTATTGAGATATAATTACCTAAGTCAATTCCCTTTTTAAAAATGTTTTTAAGTTTATTTATTTATTTTTTTTTTTAAGATTTTATTTATTTGAGAGAGAGAGAGTGCACTAGCATGAGTCGGAGGGTAGGGGGCAGAGGTAGAGGGAGAGGGAGAAGCAGGCTCCCTGCTGAGCAAGGAGCCCGACCTGGGACTCAGTCCCAGGACCCAGGGATCATGACCCAAGCCGAAGGCAGACGCTTAACTGCCTGAGCCACCCAGGCACCCTATTTATTTATTTTAAAGATTTTATTTATTTGACAGCGAGAGAGAGAAAGAGAGCATGCGCACAAGCACAATTACCTACAATTACATTTTAATCTACATTTACTAAATCTTTCTATTTTCTTTTTTTAAAACTGTAATGTTTAAGCCTTATAACAAAACTAAGGTGTTGACAGGTTAGTTATTTTGACCCAAACTGTGAGAAGACTGAGTTTCAGAGGGGTTAAATATGCCCAGATTTGCTAAATTCAGATTGTTCTCAGTCATCTCGTCATAATAAAAAATTAGATGGAGTTCATTTTCTTCTTCTAAGGTTAGACATAGGGAAGTTATCCACATGGTGTCTCTCTTCTTTTCCTTAAGATTTCATAAGGAAAGAAGGATAATTCTGAAGGACTTTCATATTTTCTTTTTTTTAAAGATTTTATTTATTTATTTGAGAGAGAGAATGAGAGAGAGCAAGCACATGAGAGGGGGGAGGGTCAGAGGGAGAAGCAGACTCCTTGCTGAGCAGGAAGCCCGATGTGGGACTCGATCCCGGGACTCCAGGATCATGACCTGAGCTGAAGGCAGTCGCCCAACCAACTGAGCCACCCAGGCACCCCGGACTTTCATATTTTCTAATGTGAGTGGGAAATAAGCTAAATATGATTAATCTTCTCTCAGCCATCCATAAGAACCTTCAAGAGAACCTCTTTATAATACTTGGAAATGTTTTCCACCCTGTAATTTGGTTTAATTTGCATATTTATTAAAAAACTAAAAAGGGGTTTGAGCCAGTGAGCTATTAGACATAAATGGATTACAAATCTCTTGATAATAAAGCAGTTTTCGATCTCTTGAAAAACTAAACTTGACCTCAATTTCAGAAGCAGGAAGAAATGGGGAACTGATGTTTTTGGCATTAGAGATGTACCAAGTTCTGTTATGTTGCTCTTGTTACCCAGTACTTTGAATTTTCTACCTTTATTTCATGAAGCTGAAGCCATGTTTGTAAACAGTATTTGCTACTGTAGGCCATGCTGAGTGGGATAGAAAGCCCCTTGTTCTTCTCCAGGCTCCTTCCCAGCATTTGCACTCAGTTTCATACTGTTGCATACGAGAAAACATTTGCCCAAACTTGGCTTTGGAGAATGTGAGTTGGGACTTACGCTGGCAGCTTGCAGACAGCTGGTGCCATTAGTAACTACAAAAATACAGCTGCTTTCTAAAGGCAGTTGTAGCCGTTAGGTAGATTATACAAGAAAATCAGACTGATTTAGGGCTCTCAGGTTTATTTTTTGAAGAAAAGCTAACCTGTATACTAAATTGTCCAAAGATTAAGATTAGCTAGAAATAAAACAGCTTTAAGGTGAAAAAGAATTTTAGGCAGTGATCTAGTCTACTGTTGCTGTTTTAGAAATGAATAAACGAGCCTGGACAGTTTGTGTGACATGCCCACCCACCTAGCTGGTGGCCAAGCCAAAACTAAAACCCAGGTCTCCTTAGTCCCAATCAGTGCAGAGCTATTCAAGGACTCCCACATCAGTTTTCTGTTTTCTGTGCAATGCTGGCCCTTTATCAGCCTCTCCTTGGATCTCATGTACAACCTGACAGAGCAAAAGGGCAACTGCCACGTTTTGCTAAGTGTTACCCATTGGCATCAATGTTTGCACTGAAAAACTCTGGGGCAGGGTTTCCTTTGGTTCTTTTGGCGCCTATGAGGTTCGTATTGTGCCTTAATCTGCATCCCCCACCCATAACATATTTGAAAAATAATTTCATTGTGAAACAAGTTTCAGGTTTGTGGAAAAAATTTAAGGATAGTACAAAGAATGTATATATATTCATATAACACAATTTTGAATTGAGATCATTTTGTCCCCAAATCTGAACTCATTTAATGTGATAATCCCATTGTGACTTTAAGGGTACACATGGACAGGGATGCCTGGCTGGCTCGGTCGGGGGAGCATGGGACTCTTGATCTCAGGGTTATGAGTTTGAGCCCCATGTTGGGTGTAGAGATTACTTAAAAATAAAACCTTAAAAAAAAAAAGGAGTACATATGGACAATAAATGCATTATAAGGGGAAACATTAATATGTCTTTTTTTAAAGTATAATGTCCAATTCAATAAATAATTCATTTTGACTTTGACATTTTGCCTCAGAAGTTATTAGCATTAAATACATTGTATGTCTACTGTGCATGAGGCAGTGGAGATAAAATGTTCAGAAACAGACATATAATTTCTACTCTTGGAGCATATAACATAGTCGTTATTCACTGTATTTTCCCATGTAATCCAAAGGACACCAAAATGACATTTGCATAAAATCCTCAGGAAAAACAGAACATAAAGGAACAATGCAATATCAACTTTATTAGATAGGAAGTACATCATAGGCCAAAATTTTATTTTAATTTAAGATTTTATTTATTTATTTATTTGAGAGAGAGAACATGAGCCAGGGAGAGAGGCAGAGGGAGAGGGAGAAGCAGACTCCCTGCCAAGCAGGGAGCCTGACCTGTGGCTTGATCCAGGAACCCTATGATCATGACCTGAGCTGAAGGTAGACACTTAACCGACTGAGCCACCCAGGTGCCCCTCATAGGCCAAAATTTTGTTTGTGGGAATCAAGTATTTTTGTTTTTTGGTTATTTAAAAAAAATTTTTTTTACCATTGTACAAGTAATACAATACCATATATAGATTATAGGTACATACAAGTATATGAGAAGCACTAAAAATTGGCCTGGATAAAAGAACTATCAAAATTCAACAATAAGAAAACCTAATAAATGGACAAAGGCCCTCAAAGAGGATGGCAAACAAGCCCATGAAAAGGTATTCTACATTGCTAGTCACTGAGGAAATACAAATCAAAACTTTAGTGAGTTACCACTAGCTGATCTATTAGAATAGCTAAAACTTTTTAAAAGAACAAAAAACCTAATAGTACTAAGTGCAGACAGGGACATGGAGCAACTGGAACACTCCTGCATTGCTGGTGAGAATGCAAAATGATAATAGCCACTCTGGGAAAAGTTTAGCAACATCTCATGAAACTAAACATACACTTACCATATGACCCAACTATCTCACTCCTAGATGATTCTCACTTAGGAGAAATGAAAACTTATGTTCACACACACACACACACACACACACACACAACCTGTATGCAAATGTTTATAGCAGCTTTATTGACGATTGCTAAGAACTGGAAATAACTCCAATGTCCTTCAGTTGGTGAGTGGATGGTGGAATACCATTTGGCAATGAAAAGGAATAAGCTGTTGACACATACGACAACATGGATGAATCTCAAATTGATTATGCTAAGTGAAAAGCCAGACTCAAAAGGCTACGTATTGTATGATTCCATTACATGACATTCTGGAAAAGGCAAAACTAGGGACAGAGGACAGATCAGTGGTTGCCAAGGCTTAAGCCTGGAGGTAGGGTTTGGTAACAGTGTCTTTTGGGGATGATGGGATATTCTGTAACTTAATTGTGCTGATGGTTACATGACTCTCTTTTGTCAAAACTCAGATCTATACACCAAAATGTGAATTCTATATGTAAATTTAAAATAAATTTAGGGGGCACCTGGGTGGCTCAGTCGTTAAGTGTCTGCCTTCAGCTCAGGTCATGATCCCAGGGTCCTGGGATCGAGCCCTGCATTGGGCTCCCTGCTCAGTGGGAAGCCTGCTTCTCCCTCTCCCACTCCCCCTGCTTGTGTTCCTTCTCTCGCTGTGTGTCTCTCTCTGTCAAATAAATAAAATCTTTAAAAAATAAAATAAAATAAAATAAATTTGGGGGAAAATATAGGCTGGATAGATACGCATCCAACCTGTGATAGTTGTTGCTCCTGGGGATGAAGGAGGGAAATGGGATCAGAGTGGAAGTTAAAGGGGATTTTAGACTCACCATGTATTTTCTTAAAAAATACACGTATATAAATATGACAGCACACTATTAAATTTACATGGTGAAATTATCAATGTTTGCTTTATTATACTTCTTCGTTTTTAACTGGTCAAAATATAAACAAGGCAAAATATATCCTCCTAAAGGAAAATTTAGAGAAGACATGGAAGTATAAGGGGAAAGAAATCACCAGTTGTATTAAAACATTTGGGTGCATTTTCTTCTATTCTTCTCTCCATGTTTGTTTTTGCGTAGTGGAAAGTGTAGCGTAAGAACAATATAGTCTGTAGTTTTACTTTTACTTGGTATATCCTAAACATGTTTTCCTTCCTCTTAAATGATCTTTGTAAATATTATTTGCAATGATGTAATACCTATCTTAAGGCCTGCATTTAAACAGCTGCTCTTGGGCGCCTGGGTGGCTCAGTTGGTTGGGCGACTGCCTTTGGCTCGGGTCATGATCCTGGAGTCCTGGGATCGAGTCCCGCATCGGGCTCCCTGCTCGGCAGGGAGTCTGCTTCTCCCTCTGACCCTCCTCCCTCTCATGCTGTCTCTCATTCTCTCTCTCTCAAATAAATAAATAAATAAATAATCTTAAAATAAAAGAACCTAAAATTCTTTAAAAAAAAAAAAAACAGCTGCTCTCACTTTATGGATGTAGGCATTTCTGTAATACTAAACTGGTATGTTTCACTTCACTAAACTGGAAGCACATATGCGAGTATGTCTCTGAGTCATTGCAATTTAACAGGAAGTCCTGTCTTTCCTTGGGGTTTTTTCCTCCACAAATGTTTCCACGTTGTTGATGTTCAGTACAGCTGGAGGTCCGCATCCCTGCTGGAGGCCATCAGGATACACCATCTCTTTGTATAATGTACTTTCAAGGAGAGCCCATGGCAAAATCACCCAGGCTCTGGTGTTCCTTTGTAGGTTTGTCTGACTCCTCAGATTAACTCATGCCATCATTTTCGCCAAGGCGGGAAATGATGAACCTCTCTTACCCAGCACTCTCCTCTGACCACCCTTTTCACACCCTTACATGTGCTTCAGTTTCTTTAATTTCAAAATGGAGATAATGACACAGCTTTAAAGCATGTGGAATCCTTAGTATAGTGCCTGGTACTTAATAGATTTGATAGATTATTTTTCTTTCTTCCTGAAGTTCATCTTTGACTAAAAAGAAACCCTCTGAACCCTGCTATTTCCGCCTGCTTCTGCCCTTAGAGTCTATTCCACATGACTGAATGTTTTAATTAGAATTGTGGACCATCTTCCTTGATCATCCGATCTCCAGCCTTTCATAGCACCATGTGTAATTTTTTGTGTGTGCAAGATTATTGTGTGACCCTCACTGAAGTGCTGTGAAGGCAAGACCATGACTTCTCTGCAATATTCTCAATGCTTAGCACAGTACCCGGCACATAGTAATCCCTCAATAAATATTTGTGGAATGAATGAATGCTTACACTTTATAGTTTTAATCTCCCAGAAATAAACCTCTCATTTCCCATATTTTCACCTTAGTGCTCTTCACATAGTAGGTCTGATGATTTTTCCCTTTTCAGCAGGCATCCTTGGCTTTTAAGAATTGACTTACATCAAGGACATCTGACTGCCTCAGTTGGGAGAGCATGCAACTCTTGATCTCAGGGTCATGAGTTCAAGCCCCACGTTGGATGTAGAGATTACTTAAAAATAAGTAAATAAGAGCACCTGGGTGGCTCAGTCGGTTAAGTGTCTGCCTTTGGCTCAGGTCATGATCCCAGGACCCTGAGATCAAGCCCTGCATTGGGCTTCCTGCTCAGTGGGGAGTCTGTTTCTCCTTCTGCTGCTCCCCCTGCTCATGCTCTTCTGCTCTCTCAAATAAATCTTTAAAAAAAAAATTGTATTTAAAAAAATAAATAAAATGTAAAATATAACTATCATCCTCAATAAGGACAAAATGTTAGTATTTCAGAACTATTACTCTCTAAGTTGAAGAAGTGACACCTTGGGGACAAAATAAATGGTTGTTTAGTCTAACATTATGGACTGCAATGACCTGTGAGCAAAGATGTGTATGACTTAAGAGTAAAATTCCAGTTTCTGGAGCCCGACCAAATACGGCCTTTCAGAAGGGGGATGTAGCTGCTTCCTTTGGCTCGACCCAAAGATAGCTAGAGGAAGTGCTAGAGTGGATTAAATTCCTTAGGCAAAGCTTCCAGAAAATACAGCATAAAATTAAACCTTCAGAGGACACCTGGGTGGCTCAGTTGGTTAAGCGTCTGCCTTCGGCTCAGGTCATGATCCCGGAGTCCTGGGATCAAGTCCTGCATCGGGCTCCTGGCTTAGCGGGGAGCCTGCTTCTCCCTCTGACCCTCTCCCCTCTCATGCTGTTTCTCACTCTCTCTCTCAAATAAATAAATAATCTTAAAAAAAAATTAAACCTGGGCGCCTGGGTGGCTCAGTTGGTTAAGCGACTGCCTTCGGCTCAGGTCATGATCCCGGAGTCCCGGGATCGAGTCCCACATCGGGCTCCCTGCTCGGCGGGGAGTCTGCTTCTCCCTCTAACCCTTACCCCTCTTGCGCGCTCTCTCTCACTCTCTCTCTCTCTAATAAATAAATTAAAAAAAAAAAATCTTTAAAAAAAAAAAAATTAAACCTTCAGAGAAAGGAAGCCATTGGAAGCGAAACTAGGCAACATAGACATGAATGCAAACTGTGTTTGCCAGACACAGCAAGGACAACCTATGAAGCCTTCTTCACAAAAGGGTTGAAACGTGTAAGACTAACAGAGCTGTGTAATTGCTTAGAGGGTCTCAGGTGAGGACAATGAAGGGGCACTGGACTAGGAATGAGACAATAAATTTTAGATCTCACTCTACCACATTCAGAATAGAATGGTTAGAACCGCCTGAGTCACGTAGGTCTAAATTCAAATCCCTTCCCTTACTTCCTAGGACTTTGGACAAGTTTTATCCTCTCTAAACTAGTTCCTCACCTATTACAGGGAGATAAGAATGCCTACTTCCTTAGAGTCTGAGGATTAAATGAAATAAAATACATAAAGCAATGAGCACATCTAGTACATGGTAACACTCAAAGTATAGACAACACCAACTACATACCCTTGTGCAAACCAGGGCCTCATTCTATAAAGGGAGTTATAACAGAGAAAAGCACTCTGACACCTTTAAGTGCCAGGTGTGATGAAGGGAGGCTGGGTTCACTTGCTGCCCACATCCAATGTTACCAGTTGTTTCCTTTACAACCAGCAGGTTACCATCCGCAACATGGTTTTACTTAGGAGAATTTTTTAGAAATGTTACTTTGATATCACTAAATTAACAGATTGACATCTATGCAACCACAAAGAATTTATTGAACATTTTCATTAATGTGATTTCATTAAAGGAAGGCTTTTTCCTGCTTATATTAGTTACCATCCCTTTTGCCCCTATCACAATCTCATGATATAGTCCTTGCATGTAGCAGGAACTCAATAAATGTCTGCTAAATTGACTGCGGAGCACCGGACGACCTAAAACTTGAACTTTAGAAGTACTTACTTCATCCTGGAAAGGACTGAGCTATTATGAATAATCAATTCAAGTGACTGTTAGAAGCACTCTACCGACAAGCTGGTAATGTCAAAAACACTTCCCAAAGGAAAGGATGTCAGGTTTGTCTCCACCGTAAAATCCCATTTTTAAATGAAGGTACTATTTAAAATGGTCTTCCAAAGGACTAAGCAGAGGTTCTAAAAAGATTGGACAGGGGTGCCTGGGTGGCTCAGTTGTTAAGCGTCTGCCTTTGGCTCAGGTCATGATCCCAGGGTCCTGGGATCGAACCCCACATCGGGCTCCCTGCTCCGCGGGAAGCCTGCTTCTCCCTCTCTCACTACCCCTGCTTGTGTTCCCTCTCTCACTGTGTCTCTGTCAAATAAATAAAATCTTTAAGAAATAAAAATATCTGACAATGTGAAGCAGCTTGGGCTCTAAAGTCAGTTGAATTGGTGTTTACTGACCACCTGCCTTCTGCAAGGCACCCAGCTGGGCAGTAGAGGAAAAGGTGCTCATGTATACTAATTATACCATGTAGTACTAGGCACTACATCAGAGAACAGCTCACAACAAGATCCAATCCAGAGCTGAAGTGTAGTGTCAGCATGGCGTGATGAGATGGGAGGGACTGAGAAAAGGAAAAGGGCAGTACTGAATGAAAAAGTCGAGTCCAGATCTTTCTGGAAGAGGTTTGACTTGAGCTAGCCTTGAAATAGCAAATATGATTTGAATAGGGGGAAATCTGTGTGCACGTAGTGTGACAACTTCTACATGACTAAAACGGAGATTCTATATAAGAAATAAGCCTTTAAAAGTAGGGTGGCATAAGTTTATAGCAAGCTTTGAAGGCTAGAATGGAAAGTTTTAGCCTCTTCTGCTTAAACTATTTGCTTTTCAAAAGAAATAGACAGCTTTTACTGAATAAAACTCACAGTCTGCCCTGGGTTGCGGTTAAACTGTGTGGATGCTGCTATTCCAATAGACTGTAAGCATCATGCCTGATTCAATGCTTATCTTTTACTGGAGCATAATGTGCCTACATAGTAAGTACTTGATAAATGTCTGCTGAATGACCAAATGACTCCCAGGATGAATTAGTCACCTCAAAGTCCAAACATGGGGGGAGGCCCCCTCCGGCTGGTAAGCCACCTAGGCTTTCATCAAAGAGATATATCTGAAAGTTTTACATTAGAATAATAATCCCACATGTCCGCTTTCTGTGGAATGGGTGAGCCCCATCTCTAGTGCCTCTCCCCACCACAATCACAGCAGTCAAATAAAGTTGAGGAGTTTATTAGGGCAATATGAGAGGCAAAGACACCCCAAGTGACAAAAAGAAAATTCTGAAAATGTCCCTTCAAGCCAAGTGGGGGCCTGGCCTTGACCTCCCCAAAAGGACAAGAAACTGGTGGGTTAGGAACAACATTCTCTGGTGGCCACCTTGCCAGGGCGTAAGTGTCTCAGCCAGGACTGCCTCGCATCCCCCACCAAAGGTGGAAAGGAGACAAAGATGTTTATAGAATCGATGCAGAGGCAATGAGAGCTGTAAGGAAAGTCAGAGAGAGAGAGAGAGAAAGAGAGGTGGGGAGGACCTTGACAAAGAGTCCCAGGCATTTGGCTCGGAGCGCCTCAAATACACTGACGAACAGTTCTACAAAATGTTACTTAAAAAGATAAAATGCCTAATGTTGGTTCCAAGAGCTCCCCTGGACGTCTTCCCACATGCCACATCACACACTGATGTACACGGCAGAGCCCAAAGGCCACGTTTTTGAAAAAAGAAAAACAAGAATAAGCCCTGTTGCTCTTTAAGGAGAGAGGAAGGAGCTGAGGCTGCTGGGGCCTTTCCCACGTTGGCCTGTATTCCGTAAAGCAGCTTCCCAGCAGCAGCATGGTGTAGTTCTAGGTGAGGGTCTCGCCTTTTGTCACCTGTCAAAGGAAACTGACAATTAGATAAATTCAAAAGTATTAAAAAATCTTTTTATAGATCCTAGGTAGTAGGGAGTGGTAGAAAAGATAATAGCTCTGGAGCCCCAGAAACCTGGTTCATTAACTTTTTTTTTTTTTTTAAGATTTTATTTATTTATTTGACAGAGAAAGACACAGCGAGAGAGGGAACACAAACGGGGAGTGGGAGAGGGAGAAGCAGACTCCCTGCCGAGCAGGGAACCCGATGCGGGACTTGATCCCGGGACTCCAGGATCATGACCTGAGCCAAAGGCAGTCGCTTAACCAACTGAGCCACCCAGGCGCCCCTGGTTCATTAACTTCTAAGCCTGTTACTGCTTCCAGGTTTGTTTCAGCAACAAGTGGAAATGCTCATTCTCTCTGCAAAGCCCTTGCCTAGCCTCAGTACCTTCCCTGACATACTCACCCGTGCTTCAATGTACTCTATTCTCCGTTCGAGGGCTGTCAATTTCTCGTTTAGTGTTGCAAGTCTTGAACGACAAGACATATCTGGTAAAAGGAGACTGATGTTCAGGATTAATGTCATTCCAAATACAAACACACACACAGCCCCTAACTGATGAAGAGGAATGATACATCATGCAGAGCACAAGCGGGAGCAGGTGAGCAAAGCAAGGGAATGGAGAAGAAGTGAGAATTATATTAGGAGGACATATGCTTAGAATGGATCTGCTGAACTTCCTACCAACGGTGGTAGGCAGAGAATAACGACCTCCAAAGATGTCCATGCCCTAATCCCTGAAGTTGTAAGTATGTATCCTACATGACAAAAGGGACTTTTCAGATGTGATTCAGGTTAAGGACCTTGAGATCCTGGATTATCTAATCACAAATCCATAAATGTAGGGAGAGACAGACCGAGGAAAGGTAGAGGAAGAAGAAGAAGAGATTCAAAGTGTGTGAGGGGAACTCAACCTGCTATGGCTGGCTTTGAAGATGGAGGAAGGAGGCCATGAGCCAAAAGATGCCAGAGACACTGAGAAGCTGGAACAGCTCTCAGCTGACAGCCAGCAAGGAAACAGATTTCAGTCCTACAGCCACAAGAAACCAAATTCTGCCACCAACCCAATGAGCAAGGAAACAGATCCTCTCCTAAAGTCTCCAGAAAGGAAGGCAGCCCTGCTGACACCTTGATTTTAGCCCAGTGATGTTGGACTTCCAAACCACACAACTATAAAATAATAAACTTATATGACAAAAGCGGCTACATTTATGGTAATTTGTTATGGCAGCAATAGAAAACACACCAAAACTCTACAGACGGCTATTTGCTAATAGACAAACCAAGAGTTTCAAGAGAGGGGAGGTGACAAGAGGAAGAAAATAATCTCAACAGGGAAGAAAAACAGAGGCCACGAAAGCAGGAGAGGAGGGAAGGCGTCCATGTTTCTGAGCTCACAGAAGCCTCATCATTGCTTTTGCTCTAGGAAGGTACTTAATGTGTCATCAATATCTGCGCAGGCACGTCAGCATGAGAGAAAACTTGGGAGAACATCAAATACCCTGTGGAGCCCACATTCCATCTGTGGAAAACAGCAAAATTTCTTTTCTTCCTTTTCCTTTTCCAACCTTCTTTCACCACTCAGCCAAAATGAAACCCAGATCTCCCCTAAACTAATACCTTTTCCTCTGCAAACTTCTCTAAGAGAAACCACTTGACTACTCTTTCCCTAACCATTCTGAACAGGAGAAAAATGTTTCTGGGCATGCTCAAGATTTCCTATTACTTCCTTCAATACCGTTGTTTGGTCATCCTCAACAACCTTCACTTTTTAAGTCTAAAATATCCTTTCTCCGAGACACTCTCCCACTCACAATGATTTAACACTTAGCTCACAACTTTTCATCTCTTCCCTGTTATGCAAAAGCATGTCCACATCCATTTTGACAAATCCTCTTGCCTCAACTTTCACTTCTCCATGTCTGCATCTTATTCATCTTGCCTTTCTAAACATTCTCCTTCAAGGCTCAGTTCAAATTGGACCTCTGAGAGGTCTCTGCCAGAGGCATATAATTCTGCTGTACATTTATGGTTGAATTTCTAGTTTATAAATTACTTATGTGATTCGTCTTAGGTTATCATTTCTCCCTTTGGATACAGATTTAACAAACAAGAATGTTCACCACTATTACTTAGGAATGGTTTCATAAAGTATGGTATATTTATGAAAGACTATTAAAATGGCCATTAAAAATTACAAGTTTGCAGGGCACCTGGGTGGCTCAGTCACTAAGCGTCTTCCTTCGGCTCGGGTCATGATCCCAGGGTTCTGGGATCGAGCCCCACATCGAGCCCCATATCGGGCTCCCTGCTCTGTGGGAAGCCTGCTTCTCCCTCTCCCACTCCCCCTGCTTGTGTTCCCTCTCTCGCTGTGTCTCTCTCTGTCAAACAAATAAATAAAATCTTTAAAAAGAAAAAAACAAAAAACAAAAAATAAGGCATCTTTTTAACTAATTAAAAAAACAAAATTACAAGTTTGAATATTTAACATAGGAAATGTTCCTGCTACCTAGACAAATGTACTTATGTACTTGTAATTTATCTTTTTTTTTACATGTTTGTTACGCCACTAGAATGAGTTAATCAAAGCCCACTTCACTGGGCTAAAATCAATTACTCAAATACTGCCTCTTATTAATTTTTATAACAAGTATCTTGTCTGGCATAGAGATGATTTTCAGAAAAAAATTATGGATTCTGGTATGTTAGTGAAACAAAAAATTGGCTCTAGTGTGACTCCACTAATTCTACAAGGGGAAGCCAAGGCTCATCTTGGATAACTGATGGGACAAAACAATAGCACAGCTGAGTTCGGAGCCCAGTTCCCTTCTGCCCAGGATGCTACTCTCCCACCACACACCCCGCTACCACCTTTATGAACCTCTGGAGTTGTAGTCTATTCCCCACATCTCTTAAAATCTGCTTATAGCTCAACTCTTCCACTTTCCGGTTCCTTTTTTTCTTTTTGCCATACTAGATCCTCTCCCACCCACCCATCTTCACTGCTACTCTTCATTATTTTTTAAAAATAGCTTTACTGGGCGCCTGGGTGGCTCAGTTGGTTAAGCGACTGCCTTCGGCTCAGGTCATGATCCTGGAGTCCCGGGATCGAGTCCCCCATCGGGCTCCCTGCTCGGCAGGGAGTCTGCTTCTCCCTCTCCCACTCCCCGTTTGTGTTCCCTCTCTCGCTGTGTCTTTCTCTGTCAAATAAATAAATAAAATCTTTAAAAAAAAATAGCTTTACTGATATATTAATGTATATATCATGAAGTTCACTTACTTGAAGTATACAATTCAATGGTTTTTAGAAAAGAGTTGTGCACCCATCATCATAATCTAATTTTAGAACATCCTCATAATCCCTACATGAAACCTTGTACCAATTAGCAGTCATTCCCATTCAGCCTCATCCCAACCCCTGGAAACCATTAATCTATCTCTGTGGATTTACCTATTCTGGACATTCTTCATTTTTCTTTTAAATCGTGTTGTTTATCTCCTAGGCTGCTTCTTCTAATTCCTAGATCTAGCTTGCGTAGAAGGAACTCAGTACCCTCTTTTTCCTAGATACACTTCCACCACTGCCAGGACTGCCCAACAGGACCACGTCTCTTTCAATCTGGTTTTTAGAAGCTCAAAGGCATATCACGTATGCTATTCAGTAAGAGCATGAATGTTATCACTAACAACCTGTCATTTCCCATAAAAAGAGACGTGCCAAAATTATCTGCAGGGGTGGAGTGGTGAGAGGGAGGGTTCCTTCCTGGATGGCTGTTCTGTTCTAGCTCTGTCAATCTGGTAATGAATCAGAATCTAAGAACAACAGTATATTACTGGCCTAAATGGATAAGTACTGTTGAGAAATATAAAATGTTGAACTACAGAAACTTTGATCATATTTCAGATCCCAAGAATACATACTGACTCAAGCAAAACACTGGGAAAGCATTCAGCAGCTGAACAAATCTGAAACCAGAGTGCATTTAAGAGTATATTATCACCAGACTTATATTTTTTTTTAAAGATTTTATTTATTTATTTGAGAGAGAGAGCGCGAGCATGAGCAGGGGCCAGAGAGAAGGAGAAGCAGGCTCCCCACTGAGCAGGGAGCCCAATGCGGGGCTCCATCCCGGAATCCCGGGGATCATGACCAGAGCCGAAAGCAGACGCTTAACCGACTGAGCCACCCAGGCGCCCCTATCACCAGACTTAAATGAAGATACTAACTGTCCTTGTCAGGGTGCTTGATGGTGTGTATCCATTACCACTGCTGACAAATGCCAGTTATCAGCTCCTCTGAACCCTTAATGCACATAACCTTAGCCTACAAAAATCAACACTGTCATTCTCTTGAATTGTTGCCATTAAGGCTTACTTCTCTAACAGAATTCTAAATTTCTCAGGAGTGGCTACCATGTCCATTTATTCTTGGGCGCCTGGGTGGCTCAGTTGGTTAAGCGACTGCCTTCGGCTCAGGTCATGATCCTGGAGTCCCGGGATCGAGTCCCGCATCAGGCTCCCTGCTCAGCGGGGAGTCTGCTTCTCCCTCTGACCCTCCTCCCTCTCATGCTCTCTGTCTCTCATTCTCTCTCTCTCAAATAAATAAATAAATAAATAAATCTTTATTAATACAATTCAGTGTTCAGAAATGAAGTTATTACATTACCCAGATCCAAATGTGGGGGATTGAGATGCTAGATCACCTTTAAATTTTGAAAAACAGCCCCAGCTTAACTTATTTTATTTTTTTAAGATTTATTCACTTATTTGAGAGACAGAGAGCACACAGGAGTGGAAGGGGCAGAGGGAGAGAGAATCTCAAGCAGACTCGGCACTGAGCAGGAGCCCAAATCAGGGCTCCATCTCACAACACTGAGATCACTACCAGAGCCGGAGCCAAAACCAAGAGTCAGAAGCTTAACCGAATGACCCACGAGGAGCCCCTTGACTTGTTATTTTAGATGCTTTACTGATTTAACTGATGTTCTTAATACTTTACTTGGATAGTCTGTGTGTATATATATCAGATCCTACCAGAAAGGTGAAGTCTTTTAATTCTGCTTTTTAAGGTTATAACTCTCCATGTTGGTGATTTTTCCAACTACTTTCCACTGCCTCTCCTGACTAAGCCAAATCTCAAAGCTGTGATCTTCTCATCATTCCATCCTTCCCCTAGTATGCAGTATTTTGGTTTCTCTTCTCTGGCCCTTCCTCTAAAGGAACGTTATGAGTAAAGAATGCTGTGAACAACCTCCAATAATAGTTCAGCTCTCCAGAAAAGCAGGAGAAACCAATTATGAGAACATCAAAAAAGTTTGCACAGAACTTAGGAAAAGAAAAACTCTCTGAGGAAACCAGACTATCTGAATAGCAGGGTAAATAGGTTCAGTGTTTCTTAATGTCTTCAGTTCACTGAAATCAATTAATCTAGCCTCTGAACTTGAGGCTCCTGTCTCCAAATCCATCTCTTTTTCACTAAACCATACTCCTTCACTCAGAGTCAAACTATTTCAAGATACTATGAGATCTATGTTTGTTGACCACCGTTCCCTATTACAACCTCTATACCAAGTTATGTGTGTGAATATGTATCAATGACATACATATTTATACTATTCTCTCATTAATACTACCCTCACCCTCATTCCCTGGTGAGAAAATCCATCATACTAAGATTATAGTCTTATACACTTTATAAGTAAATAGATTAATACAAAACCGATGTTCTGAAACTGTCATTATTTCATCTTCAAGATAGAAATTCCTTGAAAGCAGGAAATGATTCCTATTCTGTATCTTCCAGAGTGCCTGAGAGCCTTGTACTGAGATCTGGTCTCTCTTGCTGATGCTTTCCAAGAAAATTCATGTTCTGTTACCTTACTCCTTAGGATGCATCAGTCCTCCGGCTGGAAAATAATTCATTTTAAATCTTTTTTTAATACATCAGTTTCCCCTACTTAATCTTAATTGCTTGTTGCTGAATTAGTGGAACAGAAGCACACTAGTTGGAAAAAGATCACTAGATGTCACCGTTACACCTTGTGATTGCTTAAGTAAGTCTACCCAGCGCCCAGTTCTGTTAAAGAAACACTTGGAGAACATGGGATGGGAGTCTTTGTTAAGGCTTGCTGTCCAGAAGGATACGGAACAAAGCAGAAAGAATTGAAGACTGTTACAAACAGGCCATGCCTAGGAAAGATTTTGCTAGAAGCAGAAGTAACACGTACTGTCGGCTAGATACCAGCAATACAGGGCTCTCCATGTCCTTACATAATCTGGACCTTACCTCTGACCTCATCTCCTACCACTCTCAGGGCAGCAAAAACGGGAGACAGAAATGGGCGACTAAAAGGTATGGCGCTTAAGAGATCCTGAAAATGATGAGGAACCGTCAAGAAACTTACACAAGGCAGCGACACGGCTGTGGTTGCATTCGGAAAGGCGCACTCTGAGTGCAAAGTGAGAACGGGAATGGTAGCGGGTTACAAAGGAAGCAGGGAGGCTACCGAAGAGAAGACA
This sequence comes from Leptonychotes weddellii, assembly GCF_054177405.1. Classification (NCBI taxonomy): domain Eukaryota; kingdom Metazoa; phylum Chordata; class Mammalia; order Carnivora; family Phocidae; genus Leptonychotes; species Leptonychotes weddellii. Next base: position 44,178,969 of record NC_138369.1, on the reverse strand, counting down.
AGACTGTGGATGGAGCTGCCTGAAGAGTCTGGGAAAAGGAAGGACCTGTTAATGGATCTGGGGTGAGGGCAATGAAGCCGATGAGCTCAGCCTGGCGCAGGAGAACCCCACAGGGACTGCCCAGTGGAGGCTGAGGGTCAGGGCGAGAGGGGGAAGGTGGGGTCCGGAGGACGCGAAAACCAGCTAGGGCCGAGGGCTCCCAGAGAAAGCCCCTTCAAAGCTTCTCAGCGCCCTCGCCAAACTGCCTGAGTGGCCTCCTACCCACCCCCACCTCCCCTTGCTCGCCCGCTGACCAAACGAGTTGAGAAAGTCCGCGATTTTCTTGATGCTGCTGGTGATGACTTCTATGTATTCCCGGTTCGCCCAGTCCTGGTGAATCTCCCGCTGTACCGGATCCTCTTGACCCGCCATGGCTGCCGCCTGACGAGGAGCCACTGCGCAGGCGCCCCGACCCTCCAGCCGGCCAGTGCGCCTGCGCCGCCAACCCACACCCATTACTTGGCACCCACGAATCCATGGGCATTGTGATGCGCCTGCGCGATGTCAAGTCCTTTCGCTCTGCTCCCACGCCCCTGAAAAAAGTCGCAAAAACCCCGACGGTGAAAATGGAGTGCGCACGCGCCGAGGCACCCCTACCCACGACATACCCCATCGCGGACGGTTTTGGTCGTTAGGGGGCGCTTGACCACGAGACACTCGCTGCGTCAGCTGCTCCAAACTAAGGTTGTGGTCTGTGTCAGCAATTAGTTGGGCGTAGCCAATTAAGCCACATTAAATACAACTCATTTTGAAAATGGCTTTCAGGGGCGCCTGGGTGGCTCAGTCGTTAAGTGTCTGCCTTCGGCTCAGGTCATGGTCCCAGGGTCCTGGGATCGAGCCCCGCATCGGGCTCCTTGCTCAGTGGGGAGTCTGCTTCTCTCTCTCCCACTCCCCCTGCTTGTGCTCTCTCTCCCTGTCAAATAAATAAGTAAAAAATCTTTAAAAAAAAAAAAAGAAAATGGCTTTCAACAACACAACATGATTCCCCACCTTGCAGTCATCAAATAAACAAAACATTAGTATTATTATTATTTTTTTAACAATAATACCCAGTGATGGAGAGGCTGAGGGAAAATTGATAGGCCCCTAAATAGCTGGTCGCACTGTAAACTGGCACAACTCCTTTAGGAAATTTGTAAGTTGATAGCAAGAACTGTCAAAAAATTCAAACTTTTTTGACCTAATCATTTCATTGAGAAAATCGTTGAAAAAGAAAAAAAAAAAAAAGACACTTTAAGCACAAAGGTGCTCTTTGTAACATTATCTATTTAAAAAAACGAAACAACTATATCTCCATAGTTGGGATGGCTAAACAATGGTACAGCCTCCTACGGCAATATCATGCAGTCATTTAAATAGTAATTATGAACACTATGACAACATACATGATAAGCTGAAGGGGAAAAAAAGACAAAATTCTCTTTAATTGCAACTATATGAAAATTATGTCTGCTTGAGGACAAGAAGGGTATATGAAAGATGCCAATGTCTGGTTTGTTAAGGTAGTGGAATTATGGACAATTTTTTTTTTTTTTTAAAGATCTTTATTTATTTGACACAGAGAGACATAGCGAGAGAGGGAACACAAGCAGAGGGGGTGGGAGAGGGAGAAGCAGGCCTCCTGCGGAGCAAGGGAGCCCGATACAGGGCTCGATCCCAGGACCCTAGGATCATGACCTGAGCTGAAGGCAGACACTTAAAGACTGAGCCACCCAGGCGCCCCAATTTTATTTTTGTTTAAGAGAATTTTTACAATCTGCTTTGTGCAATACATGCCTTTTATTAAAAAAAATGTTCAACGGATTGCTTCTAGCAGTAGCTGGGAAGAAATCCTTACTAACAGCCCTTTACTCTGGTATGAGATTTTACAAGCTATAAAGCTGCTTTTATAGCTATTACCTCACTGAACCCTCACAAACCCTGTGAAAGGAAATCAGGAAGAGGCTTCTCATTTTACAGATGAGAAAACTGAAGTTCAAGGTCCGACAGTCAATTAAGTGGTGGATCTTCACCAGTTGATTCCAGACTCCCATATCTTTTTACTGTACCAATCTGAAAACAAGCTAAGGCCTCTGAACTCTCCTACGTATTCATAGAAATGGTTACTAAAATAATAAATATCAACCCTAAATATCAAACCCCAGGTATCCAGAGGACTAACTGCCATTCAAGATCCTGCTTCCCAAGTGATGCTGTTGTAGTATCTTGCTCACACATCACAGAGAAATCAGATAGATCTGCTTTTCCTTTAAAGGCAGGGCATCTCAGTTTCAAATCACAAATCTATCAGTGAGGAGTCACTTCACCCCTATGAACTTTTTTTCTTCATGTGTAATACAGGAACAACAACATGGATGGATTAGGATTGTTGGAATTCTGTGAGAAAGAATAAATAGAACACTAAGCACAGTGCCTCACTCTTCACAAAGCAGGCACTCATGATCAGTTTACATTTTCTTTTTATGCAGAAAGCAGAAAATTAAGTACACATATCTATCCAACATTTTGTTTTTTATGATTAATGGCCTTCCATGAGATAAGTCAGGCTCAGCTCTTCTCCTTTTGCTGGACTTCCTATACACCTGTTCTAGGATCTCCCCTGTAATTCCAAACAACTCAAGGATATGGTGCTGTCCTAGAGTGAAGAATATTCCTCTGGACTTCTGGCGCTTTTTCCTACATGCCTCAGGGAGCTTGCTGTCAGGCAGTCCTTCAGTATGGGTTTGTCAGCGTGGTAGTTCTTCACTGCAGAAACTGTTTACAATGGGTACAGAGGCAAGCCCTTTGGGAATGCTGCTGGTGCAACAAGGAGTGCTTCTGGGTGGTAGATTGCCTCAGCATAAAAGAACAAGTTCCCTGACTTTGGGTCTGTCATGTGCTTCACAGAACTTGAGGAATCTTGTCAATGACTCCACATGTAATAATCAGTGTGGAACAAATTCTTGAAGAAATGTGTCAATTGCATTAAGCATGGTCATGTGAATCTTTTTTGCAATCGTGTGCACTTGGACCATCATTTACGTGGCTAAGGATATAGCATGTGCACCATGGCAATGTTGCTAGCTTCTTTGAAAAGAACTGAATCATCTTTTGGCAGAGCAAATGTGGTTAGTGTCATGACAATCCCTGGGGACAGTGCACACAGAATGTTGAGAGCTGCATGATACAGACAAAGTTGATGTTGTAGGTCATCAGTAACAGGTAGTATGGGAGATTCCAGTTTTCCATATCTGTGTGGTAGCCATGGAACTGGAGTATCAGAGCCAGAGGTAAAGCAAATGGTACCTCCAAAAATAGATCCCTGAGAGCTGGCAGACTGCACAGAGGACTGTGGTACAGATTGTCATAACAGCACGAAGCCCTCTCTATCCAAAAACTTGTAATTATACAATTTTGCTTTTGGGACTTTCATTTAAAAACCCCAACTGTGCAATAAAAACTGTTTTGTTTGCTTTTTAAATAACAGTCTCTTTTATCTGAGATGAAAATAAAAATAAACTTACTGGAAAACAAAGTTTTGCAATTCAAATCATTTCACTGTCTTCCAAGACTCATCACTCTCTGCCCCCTCTTCATTTTCTGACTTCGCTTCCAAACTCTCCACTTCTCCTTCCACAGGGTGCAACACACACACACACACACCCCATCTGACAATTCTCGACAAGTCCCTCAAAACCATCTGGTCTTCCAAATCAGGGTCTTTAGCCTGAGTCCGCCCCCACGGCCCCCATCTCTCCCGTTCAGCTTCACCCAACGAGCCAGACGAAAGGTGATAGCTCTTATGTGTGCTGTGCTCTACAGTTGGCAAAGTGCAAGGGCAATTTCTGGGTGTACAAGGTAAGGGCAGGTGGGGCCATTAGTTAATTCTTGCCACAAATACTTCACACTGCCGGGCTGCAGGATAGCCAGGCACAGGGGATATAGTGAGTCAATTGGGTAGACCTCTCTTCCCTCAGCCTGCCAAGGAAATTGCAGTGACGCTTACGAAGTTCTCAAATCACTTTTACTATGGTGAAACGGTCAGTTTTTCAGCTTTGTGAGAAGAGGACAGCACTGTTTTTTTTGAGGTTTAATAGGAGGCAGAAAAAAATTTTTGGTCAGTCAAGGGAAGACATGTTCCTTTCTTCCTGCTCTTGAGAAGCGAGCATTTATTTCTAAGTTGTCTCCTTGCGCTGGGATCATTCCAATGCAGCAATAAAAGCTTTGAGCCTGAATACCCACTGAGGACAGTTTGGAGTCAAGACTAAACACTAACTACAAGCTCGGGGACTTTCCTGTAGGCCTGACCACACCCTTTGAAGTGGGCGTGTCCGCCCGCCCTGACTAGCTCAAAAGCACACAGGTGTGGCGGGGTAGGGAGGAGGAGGCGGCGGAACGGAGAGGACGGGATTCGAACCCACATTCCTGAAGGCGGAGTGCTGGACTGGGCGTTCCAAGGAGGTGGGGGTCGGGCATTCGGCCCTGAAGCCTGCCAGCCGGGCGCCTCGAGCCCCCACCCCCGCGGCGGCTCGGGCTACTCCCGCGGCCCAGGGTCACAAAGGCGGTTGCCAGGCGCCCAGTGGAGAAAAGATGCGGCCAGGAAACAGCGGCCGCCACTCTGGAGCGTGCGGCCCGCGGAGTTCAGCAGGTGAGCCCCCGGCCCGGATGGTGGGACCGGGCCCGGGCTCCCACCGCCACCTCCGCTTCGGCCAGAGACGTCTGACCTCCACCCCCGGTTAGGGATCCCCAGGGGACAAGCCCCTTCTTCCCGCTGGGACGGGGAGCCTCCCCACTCCTGGTAGCTCCAGCCTCTCTGGATCAGGATCGGAATCACAATTCACGAGGACCTCAGCTGCATTTGGACGCTTACTTCCCCTTTCTCAGGTGGGGAAATCGAGGGACTCGGTTCCTTGGAACGGGAGGAGAGTATGAAAGGGAAGACTTTTTGGCCAGGAGTACAAGGTGTTCCCTATCTGGGAGCTATTAAAGCAGCTTGAACAGACTTCCAAGGTTCAAACCCTCTTGGAGTGGATGACAGTGATTTCTGGGTGGTGGGAGCAGAGGGGTGAATCGTCTTGATTTAAAACTTGGTGGAAGTGGCTTAAAGATCTGGGATCAGAAGCCCTCTCTCATCCCCACGTTCGTTCTGTCCAGTACTTAAGGCGGGACATTTGATAAAAAGCCTTTTACGTCTGGCCCTATTTGCTCTTAGGAGGGGAGTCAGGAAAAGGATCCTGGGATTAAATAATCTTTTTGGTCATATACTGAGGAGTTAACACCCTCCACACCCCACCTTGCCATGGTGCTGTACCAGAGCAGCCCTGATCTTGGATGTATTCTCTCAGGGTGATGATATCAAGCATCAGAAGACTTTCATAGGCTGTTTGTAATAGATAACCATCCTCTCAGTGTCAATTTTTCATCCTAAAGCAGTCCAGATATTTGAACACAGTATGTGAAGGAGTGTACAAAGATAAGGAGAGACATAACAGTCGAAGGAAAACAACAAATCTCCTTTATGCTACCCACAGTCAGGGACAGGTCTTCTGGTTTGAAATGTCATCAACTCTTTTTTTAAAATGAACTTTACTGTCTTACAAACTATGGTGGAGGAGTCAACTTTTCACAGCATTTCCTGGGCAATTACTGGATGGGATGGGATCAGATCTGCTGCTGTTACCTTTTGTGGGAGAAGAGAGAAGGGGCAGAGAAATATACTTGGCTGGAAAGAAAAGGGAACTGCTATGCCCCTTACCATAATAGGTAGGTGCTCAAGAAATGTTGGCTTCTTCTGAATTCAGTAAAACCTTTTATATATTGGCAGTTTTAAAGTAGAATGATGGAAAATCCAAATTCTACTTAAATAGTTAGTTAGCAACATCTTCCCAGTCCTTTGGTTTTTCTTCAAAGGCGGGGGCCGGGGGGGGGGGGAGAATCAAGATCTTATCACTAGGCTGCCCATAACAAACCAAAAACAAAACAAAACACACATAGAAGAATTAGCTTTAACCATTTTTAAGACTGTCCTTTGGAAACTTTTCTTCCTTTTAGCCTGGTGTAATTCTTCTGAGGTGGTACATAAGTAGCTCAGGGCTCTGAGAGAGCTGTTCCCATCAGAAAACAGGTTTTTAGGGCCAAGAGGAGACTGTCTCCATAACTAATACCGAAAACCTTAAGTTCCTTAAAAGGGATGGCATAAGAAATTCTGAGACTGTGAGTACATCAGAATCCCCTGGAGGGTTTGTTTAAATGCAGATTGCAAGCCCTACCCCCAGTTTCCCAGTAGGGCCCAAGAATGTACATTTCTACATTTCCAGATGATGCTGAAGCTGCTAGTGCCAGAATCACACTTTGAGAACCACTGGTATGAAGTACCAGGAATTAGAGTCACAAATATTTAGTAAGACATGGCTTTTCTGAGCTTCTAACCACAAATAATGTCTCATCATGAAGTGCCAGCAGCCTCTGTCACCTCAGAGGTGTAGATTCTGTCTTTAGCAGTTAACAACACAGTATATGTCCTAATAGTGAACTGGGATTATTCCACTTTGGACAATTCCATTTCCTCACCTGTAAAATAGGTTAAAACCTACCTTCAGAGGCTTGTGATAAGATTTAATAAAGTTTTAGTATACATAGCAGTTGCCAGATTCAATACTTGTTACCATCCACTACTGCCCTTTATAGAATTACTAGTATCCTTAACATCTATTGGAATCTGTTAAGGAGAACTACAGAGTAAGTTAAAGTCAATAATGAAACAAATAAATGTGAATTTAAACAGCCGTGCCCTCCCCCAAACCACGCTAGGGAAATTCCATGTTCTGATTCCTCTTCTTTAGGACTGTCAATGGCAGGATACCAGCTCTGGTCACCATGGACCCCACTGGACGAGAGCTTCCAATGGCTGCGGCACACAACACCTACACCTTCTTCAAAGCATCCCTTTAGGGCTTCCCCCTGCTTCCCACATACCCCTTCTGACCTTGAAGTGCAGCTGTGCTTTCAAGAGGTTACTCTAGTCCTAGACAGCCCATTTCTGGAGCCTGGGGTGAGTCCCAAGTTACCCTGCCACACATCAGAGCTCCGAACCATGAACAACAAGAAAGGGCTGGTCAGGAAGCCCCAGCCTATCCGCCTCAGTGGAGTGGATTCCGTGTTTGGCAGGGTCATCACAGCTCAGCCACCAAAATGGACTGGGACCTTCAGAGTTTCAGACAAATCAGCCTTTTGCAAAATCATCAGCCGGGAGAACCAGTGGCCCACTGGACTTAAGGAACCTCAGATTCAGATGACAGTGACCATGTGCAAACAGATGCTGCGCTCTATCATCTTACTGTATGCAACATATAAGAAGTGCACCTTTGCCTTGCAACACTCCAAGTAAAGGGTTCCCATCTGATTCCTGTTCCTCATACCATGTCCTGTGCTATGTGCCTGAAGCTTACAGAAACCTGTCCATGTAAAAGAAACTGACATCATCTGAGCCATCTTGCTTTTCTGTCAAGCAGTGATAATTCAGGAACCCCTTTCCTCCTTCCCCCCTCCCCCCAAAGGCCAGTGACAGAGCAAAGGAGAACATTTCCATTGTAAAGCTGAACAACATTTAAAAGAGTCAAACTAGTGTTGACATGTACATGTGAGAAAGAACCATTAAACCATATAAACCAATGAGCCTAGTGTGAACTCACTTAAACATCTAAGACCACAATGAGATGGGGAAACAAAGGGGTATCAAGGAAGGAGATTATGACTTTCCAAGTACATGAGGATGAAGGGGTCAAAAATCTATAGATGGGTCAAGGATTAAAAAAAATTATAAAAACAAAACAAATAATCTCCCCCACCAAATCAACAACAAAAAAATCTTAACCAACCACATCCTAATACCACTGGAGAGTACAAAAGTGGATAGTAATATTAGCAAATATTAAAGAATATTTATAGCCTGGCAAGAAAGAACTTGGAAGCAGCAATGAAACTGGGCTTTCTGGCAGAACACATGAGAGCTCCCCATTTTAGCTGGTGTACTATTAGTAATTCTGCAGAATTGTTATAATAAGTCTATAGGTATAACTCAGAATAATGTGGAAATAAACATATATACAAAGTCAACATGAGTTTGATGGTGACTTTTCCCTTTTTATCTTATATCTACATGACCAAAAAATTTTTAAAAAGCAGCCAGAATTTTCCTTTTGGACTTTCTTTGGGCATTGACCAGAAATTTGTTACTCCTCCAAAAATATCACAAAGATCTTCTCATCTCAATAAAGAATAGGAAACATGGTTTTAATTGGTAGAACTGATGTGTTGGCACCAGTTGCCATTATTTCTCTGCATAAACCCCAACTGAATTCCATGTAATCCTTGATTTAGGAAGGACATTCAGAAAGAGGAATGAGGTAGTTGAGGCAAAACTTAAAACAGAATTTATTTGTAAAACTGGTACAATCCTAAATTTCTAAGTTTCAAAACTAGCTTTCAAAGCCCAGAATTGTTGACTATTCCACAGCAAAGCACTGCCATGTTTGCCCAGACTGGTAAGTAACGCTACAGTGGAATCCTGAGCCAGGGTCTTTGATGATGTTAGATGACCTGTGAAATTCACAATTAAGGTGATTCAGTAAAGCCCACCCTCCTAATGACAAAACAGGATGCTTCCGGTAAGGAAGGTAAGACCGCAGATTCCAAACCCTGAACACAAAATGGGAAGAGGCTAGCAGAGATGGAGAAGGGGCATCCGTCTCTCTGTGGTCTAGTTGGAGTCATCATCACTCTCATCACTATCTTGCTTCTTTTCTCCATCACTTACTTCATCATCTTCACCATCCTAAGAGGCAAAGGATAATTAGATATTTTAGGTCATCTAGGTGACCCCATGAATTACAGTACTGCTCCCTTAGGATTTATAACTGTACTGTATCATTGTTAAAATCAATGATAGGTGTTAAGCCATTCATTTGAAAAAGGAATCGAAGTTCCCCCATTTTTCTTCTATCATGACCATGGAGGTAGGCCACTGTGATACTGACCTATGACATTCCGCAACTGAACCAAATTCACATGATTTTTAAATAAGCCATGGTTTTCCACCTCTACTGCATGTGTGTGACATAGAATAAAGCAGGCACTCAATACAGAATGGAATGTTTGCTAAATTAAGAATTCTGGTATTCGTATCTAATACGAATTCAGCATAAAATTCTTTGGTCTGTAACTCTAATCTGGGAGGTTTGCTTAGGAGAAAGTACCAAAGTATTGTCTGCTTCAAAATTTTTTTATGAGAACAAGGTAGAGGTATACTATACAAATAATAAAAGTATTTTTCATGCTAAATGATCTTTCTGCATTAGCCTCAAATTGCATTATAGAGAGGCTTCACAGCAGAGGTTCTT
>NC_138369.1:44154983-44169453 GCF_054177405.1 Leptonychotes weddellii | reverse complement strand
CTTTAAAGTCCTAAAAGTGGCCCAGAAAAGAATAAGGACCCCTACTCTTACTATAGTCCTCAGTGATTGCAGCTTTTGATTCTGTGCTTTAGCTTTCACCTAATGCGCTCATATTTCTATTTTATATATTCAAACAACATATTTAAATGTTTTAACTCTTTCTTCTCAGCACTCAGAGAACACCTGACCTTTTCTCCCCTCTAAAATAGTTTCAGATACAAATTTAATATGAATAATGAAAAGGAATTTTTAACTCTATAACATATGCCACAACTTGAGATACTCTTCCGGCCCCCACAGAACTCATATAAAAACAGAAATTTTTCTGGAGAGAATGGAGATGGGCACAGAAATCTTTGATTATAAACATAAGCAGGGAGGGGCGCCTGGGTGGCTCAGTCATTAAGCGTCTGCCTTCGGCTCAGGTCATGATCCCAGAGTCCTGGGATCGAGCCCCGCGTCAGGCTCCCTGCTCAGCGGGAAGCCTGCTTCTCCCTCTCCCACTCCCCCTGCTTGTGTTCCCTCTCTCGCTGTCTCTCTCGCTGTCAAATAAATAAATAAAATCTTTAAAAAAAAAAAAAACATAAGCAGGGAGGGGGTGCCTAGCTGGCTCAGTTGGAAGAGCACGCAACTCTTGATCTTGGGGTCGTGAGTTCAAGCCCCAGGTTGGCTATAGAGGTAACTAAAATAAATAAACTTAAAAAAAAAACCCCATAAACAGTAAAATTTCTATACTTTCTACTGACTCAGAATAATTAACAAAATACATCAATCAACTGCACACTTGGGCCTTATGCAGAGATACCTCCGTTGCTTTGCTCTTGGAAACCTGGGATGCTGTATCATCCTCACTCTCCTCGGAGTTCTGGGACTTAATCTCTTCACCCTAAATGTGAATGGGCCAAGACAAATGGTGGGTTATAATTATCATATTTGGGGTTTCAAGGGGAGAAAGGCTTAGTTTAAAGGCAATAGAAAAGATAATACTCTAGGCATTCAAACATGGTCAAACACGGACATCAACCTGTGATTTAGTATCTAGAGAAGTGATAATCAACCCAAGGTTTCTGAGATATGTGTGGCTCTAATATAATATGTAGTTTTACAAAAAGTCCATTGCTGTATTCTAATATCATACTAGATTTTACAAGGCCAGGATGTATTGGTAAATATTGTTCTGAAATTTCCCAAAGACCTTAAAGTATATGACCACCGACACACCAACTACAAATGGCCATGTTGAGGCTGAAAGACAGTATACAAAGTGGTTTAAGAACATCAGCTTTTCATCCTTTCTCTTTGGACTCAAACCCTGGCACCTCTCACTTATTGCTGAATGACTTTAGGTAAGTTACTTAACCTCTCCAAGCTTCACTTTTCTCATGGAAACAATAGTATTGTTTTATTATAGTATTTTGTTTAATAGTATCATGGAAATAATAGTACCTCATAGAGCAAATGTGAAGAAAGGAAACAAAGTCTCTGGGGTGCTATTCTTTTCATATATAAGATTATAAACCCCTCACCTATTGTAAACATGAATGAGAAGGACTTGGATCCTATATGAAAATTGCTAAAACTCCAAAGGAGTACTATAGCCATATAAGATTTCAGCCAGACAGTTCAAACACCTTAGAAATGTTTATTTGTTAAAATTAGGCAGAGAACAATAAAAAATTAAAATCAACTTACAAGGCTAAAAAAAAAAAATTAGGCAGAGAATAATTTCAGGAATAAGACAGAGTGGTTTAGAAAAAGACCCAAAACAATTTAAAAAGTTTGTCCACATAAACAATTGTTATTATGAATCTACCCCCGGTAGTACTTACAGGAGCCCACTCTGGCTAAGGAGAGAGGTTTTATTGATCTGGCTCTTCTATCGCTGCAGCCTTGTTGTTATCAGTGGTATGTTTTGGTGCCTTTGCTGGCTAGGATGAGGGGTGGAACCCATGACTAAGACCAGAAGCAGTGTCTCCTAACTTTAAAAGGTAAATGGCCACAGCCTTAAGAGAAAGGCAGTCTTATAGAGAGAACAAGGCTTAGTTGACCTCCTTGACATACCTTCTAATGCTCTCACAAAGAGTGGGAGTAGATTATCTTGGGCTGGGCCCTAGGCTTACCTGCAAGTCCCGGTTTTTGAGGTTGCCCAGCCAGAAAGCCTCCCTGCAATTGTTGAAGATAAGCATGGCTTTCACTCTGCAAACTAAAAGCTCCAGGGTCTTTTTGAGCAAAGGCACATGTTTGGTGAGTTTCGTGTCCTGGTGAATCTAAATGGAAACAAAAGCACCCAACTCATCTGGATTTATCATGCTTTCACATTCCTATACAGAAACTTTTGAATTCCTGACATCTTCAACACTGAATAAGAGCATAAGTCCTTCCAGTATAGGTCAGAGACATATTCCATTAAACAGTAGTTTGGCAGAGTACTCTGAAGAGAATGGCAGCTCCCCTTCAAGGTAAAAGAGCCTAGAAGACATACCACCAACACCTTAGGTTCTTCTTCATAACCTCTTATTGACCAATTATCAATGAATTTACCTAAAATGTTCTTGAACATGTATTATACTGATATTAAACAACAGAGTATCCCTATTTAGCTAGGTGTCCCTAAAACTCCATTGTTCAACAAATTCTAAAGTTAGAACCAGGGGAAGAAGTGAGCAATAGAAACTGGACTGAAAAAGAATTTGGTTTGCCCATGACTACAGAGTTCTATGGTTCTGTGTTTCTTCAGACAAAAAGTGACAATGGTTCAACTGTAGGCTTTAAGTGGAAAAATCCTCTAATGGTAAAATGTTCTCACAAGAGACAGATGTGTTCCTTGACAAGTAAATAGTACAGCTGAAAAGCTCTGAAGATGTCTGCTTTTAGAACCACCTCTTGTCTCTAGCAAAGAATCATCACTTACATAATATTCCTCCCACCCCGAGTACTTTATAGAAGCAACACGTCCACCAACATTCTATATCTCTCACCAAAGAGAAGCTTCTACAGGAAATAGAGCTATGGAGTTTGAGTCAAACTTCAGATGCAGAAACTGCCCTCTACATGACTGCCCAATTTCAACTAGCAACTAAGGATCTGAGCACTCTGAATTAAACTGCCTTTGGACAGACAGTCTCAAAAATAAAGACTCAAGAAGAGTAAAAAAGGAAGAAGGAACTGGAGCCTGTGGATCTCCTAATCACACTGCTGATTAAGCCAACAGGCAGGCTGGTGCCATGACCTGCTTTCCTTCTTACCTTGGAATGCCCACACAGGTGATGAAGCAGCCTCGTATCCAGCTGGAAGGTTTCCAGTAAGCTCAGAACATCCTCCTACAACCAACAAAATCATAAATGCCATATTAAATGCTCTCATTTCATTTTAGATGCAACCAAGGGCTCCAAAGAGGATAAGCTCCACAGGTTCCAGCTGTGTATTAGCAATCATCTCAATTTGGCCCTTGAAGCTAGGGCTAACTAGCTATCCCCCCCTTTCTTTCTAGGTTATGAGGAACCAACCAAATACTGTGGGAGTGTCTTGCAAACTTGCTAAATATGTGTAAGAAATCATCACCTTTGTTACTATCCTTATTTCATTACTATAACCCTGGATCTCACTTGGCCCAAAAAAACCTCTCAAGACTACCTATTACAGGGGCGCCTGGGTGGCTCAGTCGGTTAAGTGTCTGACTTTGGCTCAGGTCATGATCTTGGGGCCCTGGGATCAAGCCCCACATCACAGTCCCTGCTCAGCGGGGAGTCAGCTTCTCCCTCTCCATCTCTCCCTGCCCCTCCTCCTGCTCGTGCTCTCTCTCTCTAATGAATAAGTAAAATCTTTAAAAAATAAAAATTAAAAAAAAAAAGTCTGCATGTTAAAAAAAAAAAAAAAGACTACCCATTACAACAGCAAAGAGTTTATGACACACATGAATTATTATTATTCCTGAGGGTAGACTTAGACAAGCACAAAGGAATAAGCAAATGACACACTGATATTGAGGTCCTAGGAGTGTAGCAACACAATAAAACCAAGCTAAAAGGAGCAACCACCCTCAGATCTGGCGTAGAAGTAGAAAGGTGGGTTTAATCAGAGTGGGTCTAAAGTTCAGCCTACTTTGGAATATTCAGTCCAATATGGGAATCTCTGGTGATAGCTGAAGTGGATCAAAGGAGCCAGAGTAGAACTGTGGCCCAGAACCTGGGCAAGGGGACCGCCCCCACTCCCAGCCTAGGAGCCACCATGGATAGATCTTCTGAGCAATTGTACAGAACCCATCTTTCTTCTGTGCTCTCAGTTCTTACCCGGTGTTTTCTAAAACTGAAGTCTAGGAGCGGCATACACTGCTTCAGAAATGCTTCCACAAAGAGACGTCCATACTGAAGAAGAGAAGAGACGCACTGGTGATGACCCCTACTGAGGTCTTGCACACAAAGAGCCCCTGCCTGAGGTAGCATAGCATCACCCAGCCCAGGGGTTTTATTTTCTTATTTTCGTATATAAAAAAATAAACTGGGAAGAGTCCAAAAGTTAATTTGGAAAATGTAAGCTTAATGCAAAAACTAAATGGGCCTCTAACTAAGCCTAAGAGTTAGGCAGACTTAACTATCCTAGACACAGCCAATGGGCAGAGGCCATAGAAAACAGGTGGACCAGCTGTCTGAGAACCACTTACTCACAAAAGGAAAAAAACCGTGTAGAGCTGAGGAAGTACATAACTAACTGCCAAATCTACCAATCAGATAAATCACTCCCCCTTCTTACCCATCTTCTGCACTGGCACCAGGGTGGAGTAAAGAGGAAGAGAGGAACCAGGGGATAACAAGAATGGGGCGCCATCCAATTGGAAGGAGCCATAAGGAGTGGGAAAGACACATTCTCCTCATAACGTTTCCTAGCTCCTAACCCATCATCAAATCTAGGGCTAATCTGGGCTCTCCCCCAGGGAGACAAGTTTGGGTTATCAGGATACCAGCTTCCACATTCATGAGGCCAGCCATGGGCTTTAAAAAGAGGAATCGGGGATGTGTGGGTGGCATAGTTGGTTAAGCGTCCAACTCTTGATTTCAGGTCAGGTTATGATCTCAAGGTCATGAAATGGAGCCCTGCATCAGGCTCTGCACTCAGAGTGGAGTCCGCTTAAAACTCTCTCCCTTTCCCTCTGCCCTTCTGCCCTGTGTGCATGTGTACTCTTTCTCTCTCTCAAATAAATAAATAAATCTTTAAAAAATTAATTAATTAAAATAAAATAAAAAGAGGAATCACCCACCACTCCTTCCTCCCTATTGCCTGGGAAGGAATGGCAAGGAGTGACTAGTGCTCCTGAAGTCAGCTGTCCTGAAGCCACTCCCCATAGTTCTCAGACTCAGGTCAAAAGTTTTCAAACTCATAGGAAAATCAGCTTCTCCAGTCATCCCACTACTGTGGGAAAACATATCCACTGTCTTTTCTAAACTACCACCTGTTAGCACAGATTCCGAAAAATCTGGCTTGTGGGCAAAGTATTAAGCAACTCCTTTCAGCTGAGGCCATTTCTAGAAAGATCCACAGGAAGAATAAATACTAAAGAGTGCCAGGTCAAGGAGCGCCTGGTGGCTCAGTTAAGCATCTGCCTTCGGCTCAAGTCATGATCCCAGGGTTCTGGGATCGAGCCCCGAATTGGGCTTCCCTGCTCAGCAGGAAGCCTGCTTCTCCCTCTCCCACTCCCCCTGCTTGTATTCCCTCTCTCGCTGTGTCTCTCTCTGACAAATAAATAAAGTCTTAAAAAAAAAAAAAAAGAGGGCCAGGTCAATCTCTCACCTTCAAACATACATGCAGAACAGGACGACTATCAAACACCTGGAGATACAAAAGACAAGAAACCAAAGCTGAGGTCTGCTTGTTTGAGCACCGCCAGCCTCTTCCCCATTGTGCAAAGCACAGCTCTGGGTGTCATAGAGAATTCTAAAATGAAGAAGGCATGTCAACAATTAAATTAATTATGAAACAGAATAAAGTAATCACCATCACTGAAGTTCAAAAAAGGAACAGGGAAGCAAAGAGTAAGAATTCTAACTCAGGATATTAAGAAGATGGCATTATAGAAATCCAAACCTTGATGTGAAGCCTTAAAAAAAAAAATAGATGAGAGGTGGAAGGAGAGAGAATGACATTCTGAGCTGGGAGAATAGCCTAGCAAAATCATGGAGTGGGTAAGAGTACAGAGTGTATGGGATAAAGAAAGCATTCAGGGTTGGAAGAACGAGACAGTGGGAATGTGCTCGGGTCACAGAGGACCCAAGACAAGGTGAGAGCCATTAAATAGTATTGTGGCACAGATAGGGAAGGAGAAAGAAAGAGAAGGAAAAAGACACTGCCTCGGGAGAGAAGAAAGGATTATCCAGGATGGGTAGTGGGACAAGGGAAAAAGAAAGGTGAGAACAGGTCCCCAAGAAAGGGAGGGGAAACGAGCAGGGAGAGTCCATTTTGGAAGCCAGGACCCTTCTCGGTTTCTGTAGTTAGCTGGTGAGGTGGGTCAAGGAGCCTGCACACTCACCTTTATCAGGCTGATGAGGATACTGAAGTCTCGAACAGCCATATTCCAGTAGAGGAGCTTCTCTTCATGAATCTGGGGGCAACCAAATATATAGGTACTTCTGAACCAGCCAAGTACTTCTCTTACTGTATTTCCACTAATATATGGGTCTTGGATTACATAGCTATTCAAAGATTAATTTAAGCCAATTATTCTCTCAGATGTTACCAGTGCACCCACAAGATGATTCTGAGGCCTGCATAGGGTGCCTTATAGAGAGTTTCTAAAGAGGACTCCTCTTCAGGAACTTCCAAGTAGGAAAAAGCCTCTGCAACATACCTGCTGGTGACCAGATCCCTGCGGCTTCTCTGATTCCTACGCTCTCAGCGGTCTAGCTCAGTTCTGGTTAACAGGCAGCAGCACAGCATCTTAAACAGGCCTGCTCACCTCATGCCAGCGCACGAGCAGCAAACTGCCGGGCATGGGAGGCTGAGACCAAAGACATTTTTTCCAGAGCTAGGGCTTGCTTATGGAGCAGTCTGAGCCTTCCTCTGGGCAGTAGCCAGGGAGTATAGAGCCCAATCCTCCCTCAAACTGGAAGGAAAGGAAATTAAACCAGGAACTCTTTGACAAAGAATCCTGGATCTCTCTAACTCAAAGGAAGTAGTTTAGAAGAAACCCTGGACCCAAGAAATAGAAGATGCAGCAGCTTCCTAGTAACCAGGTCTACCTCTTGTGGTGGGAATATCTGACCCACCTGTTGTGAGTCTGCTGCTGTGCCAGCCTGAAGACCCTTTACTGTCTTCTCTAGTTCAGCCATCATCACACGGAAGAAAATGACAAAGGTGTGCCTAAAGAGGGGAAAACATGCATGCTCACACAACAACGACGGGTTAGAAAGAACTTCCAAGGAAGAAGTCAAGGAATCAAAAGTCATTTCCTTCCCCCACCTCTCAGAACTTCCTTTCACTAGGGTCCACTGTTAAAGGATAGGGGAGTGGAAAGGATTCACAAAGGAGCCCAAGAAGATGGCCTGTCAAATAAAGGAATTAACTTTATGAAGGGAGACCGTGTAGTGGCATGGAAGGAGCTGGTGAGGTAGTGGTAAAAAGATCCAAGTTCAAGTTCCTAATTCCATACTGCCTGTGTAAGTCTGAGTAAGTTCCCTCTGTAATGCTCATTTTCCTCATCAGTACAACAGGGATAATAATACCTACCTCACAGAATCATTGAAAGGATCGAATGACATAAAGAATGTGAAAGTGCTTTATAAACTTTGTATGAGATAAAAAACCCATTGAGATGTACATGATTAGACACAACACTTTATCCTAAAGGTGGTTAAAATATTAGTCTCACTTTTAAAGGATGAAAGTACTAACATGAGATGTTTGATGACTAAATATTCATTGTCTTTGAAGACTACTGAAAATTCATTCCTCACTAAGGTCCTTTCACATGGGTTGGCTGAGAGCCCCTTGAAAAAAAGGCACAGTAGACATTCTATGTGTTGAATGAATGACTGTACCTACCATCTGTATCAGAATTAAATGAAGGGTGAGCCTACTGGGAAGGGGGCCGAGGCCGGGTCATCTTTACCGGGCCAGGAAGGCAGGGTTTGGCCCTGGCAACCGCACTGCGATGTGGTTCGAGATCCTGCCCGGGATTGGCATCATGGCCGTGTGCTTGGTCATCCCTTGCGTAGCCACAGCGCACATCCACAGGTTCAGTAATGGAGGCAAGGAAAAAAGGGATGCCTATTATCCATATCAGTGGAGTTTGATGCAAAGAGATAGGCGGGTCTCTGGAGAATCGTTACTATGTGTCAAAGGGTTTGGAGAATATCGATTAAGGAAGCATTTTCCTGACTGATGAAAAATAACTCCGTCATACTCATCTACCCCTTCTAGACGGTAAGGCAATGTATTAATGTAGTGCATAATAAAAACAAAACAAAACAAAAATTAAATGAAGGGTAAGGTAATTATTTGGAAACCACATACATTGGACAGTGTGATTCTAATTAGGGAAAAAAACTGGAGGAGAGAACTCCCTTACCTGGTCAGGGTAGGGAACGTGGAAGAAGATGCATCTTTAGGAGAATTGATCAGTTCTGGGACACCAACCCCAGCAATCTCCTCTATGGCCTTCAGAACACTGTTTGTATGCTCCAGGTAAATGCTGCATTGAGAGCCACAGGAATATAAACACACGTTACCAGAATTCCTAAATCAAGATTTCTTTCTTGACATATTACCAGGTACTTAGCTTTATTTATTTATTAAATTTAAATATTTTATTTATTTAGAGAGAGCGTGTGTGGGTGCACCCATGCAAGCAGGGGGAGGGGCAGAAGGAGAGGGAGAAGAGAATTCCAAGCAGACGCTGCACTGAGCGTGGAGCCTGATACAGGGCTCAATCTCATGAACCTGAGATTATGACCTGAGCAGAAAGTAAGAGTTGGTTGCTTAACCAACTGAGCACCCAGTCATCCCACCAGGTACTTAGCTTTAAAACAACTACTAGTGTTTATAAAGTTTTTAAAAAAGATTTTATATATTTATTTGACAGAGAGAGACACAGCGAGAGAGGGAACACAAGCAGGGGGAGTGGGAGAGGGAGAAGCAGGCTTCCCGCTGAGCAGGGAGCCCAATGCAGGGCTCGATCCCAGGACCCTGGGATCATGACCTGAGCCGAAGGTAGACGCTTAACGATTGAGCCACCCAGGCGCCCCTATTAACTTTTTTTTAAAGATTTTATTTATTTGAGAGAGCACGAGCAGGGGAAGGAGCAGAGGGAGAGGAGGAGACTTCCAGCTGAGCAGGGAGCCCTACGAAGGGCTCGATCCCAGGACCCCGGGATCATGACCTGAGCCTAAGGCAGATGCTTAACCTACTGAGTCACCCAGGCACCCCTACGAGCATTTATTTTTAATCAAATGAAGATTCCAGGTAATTATCAGGAGATAAAGGAAATGATGTTTCAATTGGAAATACAGTTAGACACTTTGGAAGTGATGGATGAGTCTTGGATATAGTAGGCAACAAATTATTACCTAACTCTGATTAACAAGGCAAAATACAACAGCAGACGCCTCCATTTCCTCCAGCTAGTCAGGAACTAGCTGACAGTATAAAAAAGAACCAGTGGGGCACCTGGGTTCCTAGGCACCTGGCAAGAGATCCCAACAATGGCAAAATGGACTATTTGGCTCATGGAAAGAAACCAAGCCTCTCACCTGAGCAAAGTTTGGAGCTGTTCAGTAGGGATGCTACTCTTCTCTTTCTCCCCACTTGGCCACACCCGACAGAGAAACTGTTTGGCCAACGAAGCTGATGGAGAAGCAAGACAAACACCCTCATGCATGGAAAAAAAAAATTTTTTTTTTAAAGATTTTATTTATTTAACAGAGAGACAGATAGCGAGAGCAGGAACACAAGCAGGGGGAGTGGGAGAGGGAGAAGCAGACTTCCCGCTGAGCAGGGAGCCTGATGTGGGGCTCTATCCCAGGACCCTGGGATCATGACCTGAGCCAAAGGCAGCCGCTTAACCGACTGAGCCACCCAGGCACCCCTCATGCATGGAAAATTGACTATACTCTTGTTTTTCAGGTTTTTGGGGGATGATTAATGATCAAAAGGATTGTTGTGTTTTTTTTTTAATATTTACTCTGAAGTTCCTAGTCTGACAATTTGGAAAAAGCTACCATGGGTTCCTGCTCTACTGGTCCTTCGACCAGAAATAAACCCGTTTGTCTAGGACCCAATGCATCCCACCATCTCACCCTGCCCTGACACATACACAAACGTGAACTCAAAAGACACACACTGCTGGGCAATAGGACAACCAATCTTGTTCCTCCTGGGCAGATCAATAAGCCATGCCCACCTTAAAGATTCCCACAAAACCCTCCCCTTTTAATCAACAATAAATAATAAAAGGCTTGTTTTGCATTTTCTTCTTGCTTCCTGTGTGTGCTGCCAATTAGAATATATAATTAGTTGCATTCAAAGAGCTATGACAAAAAATAGTTAAAGAAAAAGATCAGGAGGGGCGCCTGGGTGGCTCAGTCAGTTAAGTGTCTGCCTTCGGCTCAGGTCATGATCCTGGGGTCCTGGGATCAAGCCCTGCATTGGGCTCACTGCTCAGCAAGAAGCCTGCTTCTCCCTCTCCTCCCAGTTCATGCTTTCTCTCCCTATTTCTGTGTCTCTCTTAAATGAATAAATAAAATCTTAAAAAAAAAAAAAAAGGATCAGGAATGGGGCCCAGCCTTTCTTTACACTTAATCAAATCTTGATTTCTCCTTTCTCCCATTTTATTAACCTAGCAGTTTGTATCTCTTTTTGTCAAATGTCTCAGATAATTTACAAGAAAAAAAAAAAAAAAAAGGGCACGAATAAACAGAAGCCAAACAGAAAATCAGCTAGCCAAGTGAACTAACCAAACTCAGACTAAGCAGTATCAGCAGAAATCAGTCATATCTCCTTCTGGGAAAATGTCCTTCTTGATATGGCAAGAGGGCACATCCACTCTTATGGGGGGTTTCACATGTAAAATATACAAGGTCCTAGGATGCCCTAAGTTTGTAAGTTTGAGTTAGTTATTAATCCTATTCATGAAGAAAAAAAAGAGGATCTGGGCCCATCACCAATTTTTTCTTTGTTCTGAGTAGGAGCTGTAGATTTCTCCAAAATGACCATCAAAAGTCTGATGAGATAAAGAGCACACTGGAAACTGGGAACGCTGTGAGAGAAATTCTGCAAGTAATTGAAGCTCTGGCTGTAAGGGAGACAAGAAAGAATAAAAAAGATATGACAAGTGTTACAGATATGTCTAAATTCATGAATTGTCCAAGTTGACTTGCATATTTATTGGTCTAATCAGAATCCTTCTCATTTTCAGGTGCTTTTGTGGCCACCTTCTATCAAGACCCTGATAGAGAACCTTTAGCCTTTATGAAGAAAGCCAGGGCGGAACAGAGCCCAGGGCCTGGAATGCTGGCTTGGAAGGGGTCATGTACACCAAGATACCCAAAGAGGAGTTTACGCCATGCTTACATGAGCAACCCTGAACAAATTATTTGCTCTTAAAGCCTAAGGCAACACAATGAGAATAAAGTTTCAATTCTAGGTTTACAGGGAAAGTGAAAGGAAACTATAAGACAGAGAAAGCAGAGCTTTTAATAAGTGTACCATATATATATGGTCAGCTTTCAATGCACTGAAATAATGGGAGAGGGGAGTCAAAATTAATCCAAAACTGTAGTTGAAATAAAACTAGAGTGTACTCTCCTGATTGATTGTGGGAAGGAGGTCAAACAAATTTAAAAGCACTATATTTAAAATGAAGTAAGGTCTTGCCCTATAGGCAGGGATGATAAGCATTAATTGCAGATCCAGAGACAATGTAGAGGAGGTGAAAGACAAAATTACTCTGGTTGAAGCTGGGATAGGAAGCTGGGAACCATGCCTCTTAGATCTCCTTTTCACCTCCCTCTTCCACTGCCTTGCCCTCAGCCTAGGCTCCTCTTCTTTCAAGACTGGGAGGAAATCAGTGGTAACTACTGCTACCTAATTACCTGACCCTACGGAGAGACTGAGTAGATTTCTGGAAAATCAAGAGTTGACTACCGGTCACTACTGTTTTCGACATCATTACCCAAAAAGGCCAACTTTACAGGATGCAGGATACCAAAGATTTAGTAGGATTTTTTTCAACGGTTTCTAATGTTTCAGGATTTATCTGAATACACAGATGAAAAAGCTCATATGACTGAGGAAAAGTAGCTGAAAACATCAGTTTCCCTCACAACTACTGAGAGGACACCCAAGTGATTTCCAAGAAACCTTGCTAATCCTGTTTTAGTTTTGGGACAACACTCTGGGATATGTAGTCTGACCTACCTGAGCAATTCCTCCAAGGACTGGTCGGGCTCTCCTTGCTTCAGTCGGTTGGTAAGGACCTCAAGGGCTGAATACAGTAAATTATGATTTTCAGGCTGTAAAAATCCACTCCTAAGGGAAATTCAAGGTAAGATGGTTGAGCTCAGTTTTAGGAAGATTGCTTAAACAGCATTTGAGGATCCTGGCCTCCAGGCTATAACATCAGTAAGTCAATGGAGGAAAAGCAGAACTAGAGCACTGGAAGTACCCAGGTACCCAATTCAGTCAGCTCTGAGTCTCAAACTACAAGGTGAAGGGCACCTAAAACAGTCTTACCTTAAGGACCTAACGGTCCTCTTAGGTTTATTTTCAGGGAAAAAAGCTCTCCTTCATTTGCTACATTTTAGAGAAGTCTCAGCCTTCCTCCCCAGAAAAACCAGAAATAACTTCGTCAATTGTTAAATCAGTATCGATTCCATAAAAGGTCCTCAATAAAAAACTTACTCCTTCTGTAAGTCTTGACAATTCTCTCTTCAGATTATCTTTCCTACTGTTCCCTCCTTCCCAAGCTCAGGCCATCACTCTAAGCCAGGTCCTTATCATCATCACATATGCAGATCACTGAGACACCTTTTGACTGGTCTTTCTGTACCCCTTTCCAATCTGTCCTGCACACTGCTGCCAAAAGGATTTTCCTAATTGATTTCATTAAACCTTGCCTCTGATCATCAAATGCCAGAATTGCTTTTCTGTACAACATTCAAACTCTTCTGAACTTCAAGGCCCAGCACGATCTGAGCCCCTAGATTTTCTACTCTTATAGAAGCATCTCTACATCACCAGTGGTAGTCCTTCTGCCTTTCAATAAATGAATTCTGAGGGCCTATAATAGGTCAGGTTTTGTGGGGGGAACAGCTTTGAGATACAAAGTGACATACAATGAACTGCATGTATTTGAAACATTGATCAGTTTGATCAGGTGACATATATAAACCCATGAAACCATCACTGCCATGAAAATAATGAACATATCCATTACCCCCAGGAGCTTCCTTATATTCCTTTGAAATCCATCTTTCACTCCATCCTCCTACCCAATGATAGGCAACCACTGATCTGTTTTCATCACTAAGAGATTATAAGCTTTTTCCTAGGGTTCTATATAAATGGAATCAAATGCTATGTACTCTTATGGTCTTGCTTTCTATCCAGTATAATTTTTTTCTTCATCCATGTTGTTGTGTATAGTATTCCACCATATGAAAATTTGTTTATCCATTTACCAGTTGATGGACATTTGTTTCTAGTTTGGGGCTATTACAAACAAAGCTGCTATAAACATTCGTGCACAAGATTTTGTATAGACATATGCTTTCATTTCCCTTGAGTAAATACCTAGGACTAGAATGGCTGTGTTGTATGCCAGGTGTATGTCTAACTTTTTAAGGAACTGCTAAACTGTTTCAAAAGTGGATGCACAATTTTACATTTCCATCAGCAGCATGTGAGAGTTCCAGGTGTTCCATGTTCTCACCAATATGGTAAGGTAAGTCTTCATCATTTAGCCATGCTGTAATTTTAACTTGGAATTCCTTAATAACTAATATTATTGAACATCTTTGCATGTATTTATTTGCCATCTGTATATCTCCTTGATGAGGCATCTGATCAAATCTTGTCAGGCACTGTTTTTAAGGACTGGGGATACAATGATTGGTTTCAGCTCCCATGAAGCTCATGGTCTAGAAAGGAAGATAGATGAATAAGTAACTGCAATAAAATGTGGTAAGTCTTATCATAAGAGGATACTAGAGTATTAGGAGAAAACTGGGAGTTAGAGAGGCAGAAAGGAGGAGGCTTACCTGCCCTAGGGGTCAGAGAAGATGCCCCTGAGGAACTAAAGTTTAAATCCAGATGTCAGAGATGAGTTAGAAAAGACTGGTGAAGTCAGAATGGCTAAAATTAACAAGTCAGGAAACGACAGATGTTGGCGGGGATGCGGAGAAAGGGGAACCCTCCTACACTGTTGGTGGGAATGCAAGCTGGTGCAACCACTCTGGAAAACAGTATGGTGGTTCCTCAAAAAGTT
>NC_138369.1:44108021-44154483 GCF_054177405.1 Leptonychotes weddellii | reverse complement strand
GAGGGGTTAGCCTGGTGGTGGGTATTGAGGAGGGCACATTCTGCATGGAGCACTGGGTGTTATGCACAAACAATGAATCATGGAACATCAAAAACTAATGATGTAATGTATGGTGATTAACATAACAATAAAAAATTAAAAAAGAAAAGACTGGTGATCAAGGAGGGTGGGGATCCAGGTAGAAGAATGACTATGTGTGAAGTCTTCCAGGTGAAAGCAGTAAAGGGTACTGAAAGTAATTCAGCA
The DNA here is from genome assembly GCF_054177405.1 of Leptonychotes weddellii. NCBI lineage: Eukaryota > Metazoa > Chordata > Mammalia > Carnivora > Phocidae > Leptonychotes > Leptonychotes weddellii. Next base: position 44,154,237 of record NC_138369.1, on the reverse strand, counting down.
TATAGCTGGAGGGCATAATGTAAGATGAGTGGAAGAGCAGGAGCCAGATAATAAAAGGCCTTAGAAGCTAGGGAAAAGACTGAACTCAAGAAAAATCTAAGGACAACCAGAACCAAAGTTGGGACAGGATAAGATTGGGTTTGCAATGGGAAGACCACTGACTACTATGTGAAGAAGGGACTGAGGGAGGTAACTGGAGGCAGAGACCAACTGTGAAACTAATCTCATCCAGGTGAGATGATGGGAGTCTCAAAGCAGTGCAGCAGGAGAGCAACAGATGGCTACTTAGATGTTATTTAAAAGATAAAATTAACAGGATTTGGGGATCTGATGTGGGAGAGAGAAAAGGTAGAGAAAGGGACAAAGAACAACTGCTGGTTTCTGGCTCAGACACTGGTGGTACCATTTACGTAGCCCGGCAAAGCTGAAGGAGCTGTGGTGAGGGTGATACATTCCATTTTGGATGGGATGTGTCTGAGGTGTCAATGACACATCTAAGGAAGTGTTGAGTAGGCAGTTGGATATAAATGCCTGTAACTCAGAACATAAATTTCAGCACAAATTTAAGCTTGGGTGAGACTGCCCAGAAAACCTGCATAAGAGAGGAGCCAGAGCCCAGCCTTGAAGAACAAAAGCATTTAAAGGACACATCTCCCTCATTTCTACTTTCACCCATGCCACGCCTTCCCGACCCTTCCTCTACCTCCCAAAATGCCATCTATCCTTCAGGACCCTATGAAATCCCATTGCTTCCACAAAGTATCTCAAAATACCCCAGCTCAAAATGTATTCAGCTCTTTAAAATATAATCTGAAATTTATCTACAAGTTGTTCAGTTAACAACATTTTTAAAAGATTTTATTTTTAAGTAATCTCTACACCTAGTGTGGGGCTCCAACTCACAACCCTGAGATCAAGAGCCAGTCAGGTGCCCCAGTAACAATTTCTTAAGTAAAAGTCTCTCCAGTGTTATTATGGACAGGCTGCCACGGAAACCCGGTTAAGAATCAGATGGCCCAATCTGTTACAGGTTAGCCAATATCAAGTAACCTAATTTTCAAAAAAGTTAAAATCATTGCCATGTAAGACACAGAGGGTACAACATCAAACAAAATGATGCAGACAAGAACACTTCAAAAAGAACAAGTACCATATTTACATAAGACTTTCGGAGCCTTTTCCTTCTTCTTTACCTCAGTGCCTTGGTGACTGCCAAATAAAAGCAAGTGCATACTTGATTATTTCTACCTACCACATCTGCCACTTACTCACCAAGCAAAAAGCCCATGAAAAATCTGCAGTAGCCTCTGATAGCATGAAGACATTATGTGGTACTCCTGAACTTTCATTCTTGGGCCATCAACTACACCATGGTTCTCAGCAGCTAAGCACTAAAAAGGAAAAATGCTTTTAGGACAGTTGTTTCAGCAATTGCCCTCACTTCTCCTTCAATATTTCTCAGCCAAAAATGAAATCTCTTATTCACTTAGTAATTTCTAAATTTTTTTTTTTTTAGAGATTTATTTACCCATTTGAGAAAGAGAGAGCACACGTACGCATGAGAGTTGGGGGAGGGCAGAGGGACAGATTCTTCAAGCAGATTCCCTACCGAGCACAGAACCCTATGCAGGCCAATCCCAGGACCCATGAGATCATGACCTGAGCCGAAACCAAGAGTCAGACACTCAACGAACTAAGCCACCTAGGCATCCCAGTAATTTCTAAATTTCTATGTAAGATAGGCTGCTGACCTGAAAATAGTTGTGAATGTTCTCCAGATGGTTACACATTGGAGCTAGCAGTTGAACAATACTATGAGCAATTTCTTGGGCAGATCTCTGATGGAGATGTGAGAATCCAATATTCCGGTTTCCTTTACTCTATAATAAATTCAGAGTTACTGGGGGAAGAAACCGCTGTATAGCTTCTCTGAAACAGAATTTGTTAAGGAGTTTAGTCAGACCTGGGTCACAAGGCAGGAGTTGACAGAAGAAATTGGTTGCTTGCCTAAAACTCTATTCTGACAGAGGGATCTTGCCCCGTCTTCAAATTACCAAGAGACTGGCTTTTATAGAGTACAAAGTGTTTGACTGAGAAGTATAGACCCATAATTACTAATGAGATAAAGCGCACACAAAAATAGAAATCATTTAGGCTGATAAAAACATCGAGCAAATAGTGAGTACAAAAAAAAAAATCAAACAACTGGATATATTAATGTTTAAATGTTTACACCTAAAACTTTCACGTTCTGTTGTTAGCATCATTCCACTGCTTCACCAGATGCTACATGCACATTTGTACATTATATACACATATGAGGCTCTGGCCTTCTCTAGATAGCCAACTACTACTACACTGAGGCTTGGGCACGGGTTCAGTTTGGAAGGCTTTTAAAAGCAAAACCCAAATTAAGAACAGGATTCAGGAATGCTCAGGGCATTTAGAAATATACATCCTGTTTGGGGTGGCTTTTTTTATTTCTCTGTTTCAGAGTTCCTTTCTAAAGCAAGGTGAATGGGCTCTAGAAATGAGGCTGCCACCATGCTACCCAGTGACCCAAACATAATGCCAGAGAAAGTGATAACTTATTCATTAAGACCTCCTGGTTTCCAAATTCATTAAGGCCAGGGCTTGTGCTTCTGCCTATACTAACCTTGAGGAAGGGGATTCTCCTGGCAACAGAGGGTGTCAGCATATTCTCCAGTTTCTGGGAGAGATCTTCCAGCAAGAAAAGCAGCTCAGGAGGCTGAAGTTGCACAATTTCCGTAGCCTGTCACAAGGAGGAAAGAAAGGATAATTCCAAGCATGTCCTCGCTATCTTTTTGAAGGAGCACATTTCAGGTTTACTCTTCCCAGTGGGTGAAGAATCTGACCATTCCCAAAAAAGGGGGAAATTTCCCCACCTCATATAAATGGCTGTTGTGCTCTGTCAACGAATCAAAAAGTCAAGCACTCCCAAAGTAAAACCAATTTCAAATTATTAAAATAGGAATCCAAGTGAGTATAGTTTTAGAAAACATACTTTTCTTTTTTTTTTTAAAGATTTTGTTTATTTGTCAGAGAGAGAGAGAAAGAGCACAAGCAGGGGGAGGGGCAGAGGAAGAAGCAGGCTTCCCGCTGAGCAAGGACCCTGGGATCATGACCTGAGCCGAAGGCAGATGCTTAACGCTTAAGCGACTGAGCCAGCCAGGCATCCCAAGACATACTTTTTCTCTAGAAGTAAATGTCTCTGTGTATCCTTCCAGCTGTGGACTTGAGGTGCACTTCCTAAGTACCCTAGGATAAAAAAGGACTAATTCAAGGGAATTTTGCTTTTCTCTGTTCATTAAATAATCCTTTCATATATTCTTTCCCTTAATGTTTTGCTACTATTAACTCCATGCTGGGTCCCTAAAAAGGTATAACACTACCAGAAGCAGAATGAGCCAAATGCAATCTCATTTCAAACTGTTTACACAATAAACATTTATGGAGAATCTCCAAGCTGATGTAGAAAGATTGGGGTAGGGTGGGAGGGTAGATACTATCTTTACTGTGAAGGAGCTTACATTCTTATAAAAAAATTTATAGTAAATTCCATGATATTTCTTTTTAGTTTTTACTTTTTTATTTTATTTATTTATTTTAAAATAAGCTCTAGGCCCAAAGTGGGGCTTGAACTCAGGACCAGGAGATCCAGAGTTGCATGCTCTAATGACTGAGCCATCCAGCGCCCCTCTCTCTTTTTTTTTAACCTGAAGAAACTACTCTGGTGAAATCCCTTATCAAAAGTTACCTCTTCTGTGAAAATGTGCTCTACTTCCAATTTCATTATAAATACCATTCTCTCCTCAGAGTTTCACTGGTACTTGGTTCAGACCTTCGATATAGCACATACTGCTAGTTATGTCTGCTACCTTTATTAGATTATGAGCTATTTGAAGGCTAGCATCATGCTGTATGCACTAGTGTACTGCCAATGTCTAGATTAGTGTAACACATAAAAAAGGCCTGGATAAACATCTGATGGATGCTAAACAAACATCATGAAACAGCGAAAACAGCATTAACCTCTATAAACCAGAACAGCGCTGCTCTACAAGAGTAATCTAAATAGTTATTAGTAGTAAACTAAAATAAGGATCATATCATTAGCATGATCTTTCATAATGTCTAATACATTGTAAAAAAATTATATTTATTTAAACATCGAGATGATGATGGGGGCACCTGGGTGGCTCAGTCAGTAGACCGTGTGACTTTTTTTTTTTTTTTAAGATTTTATTTATTTATTCGAAAGAGAGAGACAGAGCATGACTGGGAGAGGGAAAAGTAGACGCTCCGCTGAGCGGGGAGCCCCGACATGGGGGCTCAATCCCAGGACCCCGGGATCATGACCTGAGCTGAAGTCACATGTTTAACCGACTAAGCAACCCAGGCATCCCAAGCATGTGACTCTTGATCTTAAGGTCATGAGTTCAAGCCCCATGTTGGGCCTAGAGCTTACTTTAATAATAAATAAATGAATAAATAAATAGGTTGCTTACCTTAAAAAAAAAAAAGATGATGAGGATGATTATTTATCATTACTTTCACTATATATAAAAGCTCTGGAAGCCAGAGTCCACCTTCTCTTAATGCCATGGTGTTCTTTTTACAATAAGAATAGAGCTGAGAAATTTTTTTTTCAAAGACTTATTTATTTGAGAACAAGAGCAAGAGAGAGAGAGAGAGACAGAGCATGCAAGCACGAGTAGGAGGGGTGGAGAGAGGGAGAGCGAATCCCAAGCAGACTCTGTGCTGAGCCAGACTTGGGGCTGACTTCATGACTCTGAGATGGCAACCCAAGCTGAAACCAAGAGTCAGATGCTTAACCAACTGCGCCACCCAGGTACCCTGGGCTGAGAAATTTTCTGAAACAAGATTCAATTCTAGGATCTCAGCTCTGTGACTTACTTCAGTGTGCATTTCAGTATCTAAGATGAACTTGGTCACAAGCCCACAACGCATAACAGAGAAGACCTCAATGTCCAGTTCTCGGAAAAAAGCGTGGTAATTCTGTAGTGACACTGATGTCTTTTCTTCTTTCCCTTTGAACTCCTGGGGAGAAAGCAGCAGCAACCAACAGAATAATAAGGACAATATTAACCTGATTTTTCAGAAAGACCTCAAAGTACAATTATGCATTCATTTTATGCAGAAGTTACTTTTTTTTAGCAAATCACCGCCTTCCTTTCACCTAAGTCCCTAAATATTCCTGAGACAAAAGCACCTAATTTAAAATTGAGATATGGGTCACATATCAAGACCCTTGGTTGGTTTCCACTTAAGTATGAACTACTAGACAAACCAGGGTGTTATGGCATGGTAGAGAAAACAATGAGCTGTGGCACAAAACAGGTCTGGCTTCAAACCCTTGCTTAAGCCTTATTAACTGTGTGACCTTGGGCAAGTCACTTACCCTTTCTGGGTCTTAGTTTCCTTACCTATTAAATGTAAGTATTACTACCAATCTTGGGTTTTTAGGCGATTACAGGAGCTATACATAATACACAATAAGTAGTAGCCAAAAAACAGAAATAATTGGGATTCATGTGATTTAGGCAATTTCACAAACATATAACCTATTCTGTGATTGGTAGACTTACAGGAAAAAGGAACTACTGTTTACTGATTATCAGAAACTGTCCAAAGCATTTCATGCTATCTCACTTCATTGAGAAGTTGATAATCTGGGATCAGAGGGGGAAAGAGGCTAAAAGCAGTACATCTAAAACTAGGTCCTAAAACAAAATTTGTTAATGCTACAAGAGAGAATTCAAAGTACTGCTGGGATATAAAAAAGGGAGTGACACATTCAAGAAAATGACTAGAAAAAACAGTGTGTGCTAGTGATAAGGACTTAGAGTCTAACCCTAACTCTGCTACTGTGAGAATCGCCCCAAAGCGGAGGAGAGTTCGTTTGCCTCTCTCTTCTCTAATTTTTCTCTCTGTAAAATGCAGAGTATGATGCTGATCCCCTGTTAATCTTACTGGGCTGTCACACAACCTTCATGGAAACCCATCATTCCAGTACCTTTTCCAGCTTGCTTCTATTAGATGGTGTAGGGTCACATTCTGAACTATCCTCCTTTGAAAGTGTGTCAGGCGAGGATGTTTTGCTGCCATCTGCTTTCTGTTTCCTTCCTCCTTTTGTTTCAAAAACAGAAAAGTGACTCAAGTAATCAATAATCATGTTTGTTAAATATCACTGCCTTCAGAAAACAACCTGCTGAAGACTACCGAGGGGTAGAGGAGGTAATTTTATAACCCTACATTATAATTCATTTTATAACCTTGCCAAAGAAAGAGTTCAATGACATCATCTCTCCAGTTACTGATGCCTTGGTGCATATGACCTCTTTTTTTTTTTTTAATTTTTATTTATTTTTTGACAGAGAGAGAGAGACAGCGAGAGAGGGAACACAAGCAGGGGGAGTGGGAGAGGGAGAAGCAGGCTTCCCTGCTGAGCAAGGAGCCCGATGCGGGGCTTGATCCCAGGACCCTGGGATAATGACCTGAGCCAAAGGCAGATGCTAAACGGCTGAGCCACCCAGGCACCCCAGTCTTTTTTTTTTTTAAGGATTTTTTAATTTATTTATTTGACAGAGAGAGAATGAGAGAGAGAGCACATGAGAGGGGGAGGGTCAGAGGGAGAAGCAGACTCCCTGCCGAGCAGGGAGCCTGATGCGGGACTCAATTCTGGGACTCCAGGATCATGACCTGAGCCGAAGGCAGTCGCTTAACCAACTGAGCCACCCAGGCGCCCTGCATATGACCTCTCATATTATTTCAGTGTTGCTCCTATGGAGACACAGAAGAAGAGAACATACCTATCTTTCCTTGTTTTCTGATTTTTGCTGAAATAGCAGCAGTAGTAGGAGGTGTTACATCTAAAGTTTCCAAGTCAAAGTTTGCAAGGGGAGGAACATAGTCTGGGGTGACTGGAAAAGAGAGGAGACAGAAGCTCAATATATACCAACCACATATCACTGTGAGAATGCATCACCTGATTGGCTAAAAATTAATTTTCAGAACTACCAAGTATGCCTGAATGTCTGTAAGATACATTCAAGTTACCTGACATGAATTGTTTTGGCATAGCAAAATGATCAGAGATGACTTACAGGAATATCATATTAAATGATTATGACCAATTAAGATAAAATCATTCTAAATAATGATATAAAAAAATATCCAAGCAAGTAAGGACTAAAAATAAACTAACCCTTATTTCAAATCTAAAGATATTAATATTTGGTCACACAGTACTTTGTTTTATACACAATTACTTAGATGAGGGCCTGAGGGAGGCTCTATGTTTTCCCCAGAGAATCTACCTAGCACTTTAAAACAAGTTTATTTAATAGTCAGAAAGTATTAAGAGACCTGTCAGCTTTACTCCTGGTTCATAACTATATTCAGGAAAGCAAAGGACACTGAAAGTTTGACTTCTAAAGAAGAAAAGTTACTTTACAAAAGCCCAACCAATGCTTTCCATTTTTTATTTTCTTAAGCAGCAAGATTTCTTGAAGGTAACAATGGGAGGAAAATGGATGTTTTTTTGTTTTGTTTTGTTTTGTTGAGCAAACATTTTCTTATCCCAGATGAGTAGGGGATGGCTATCAGTGAGCTTGGCTTAAAAGTAAAGTTCTTTATCTCCTCCCTGCCATCCTGGCAAAGGTACCATAATAAGACACTCCTTACCTGCCAAGTATTTTTCCAGGATCCTCTGAAGCTCCACAACATGCTTTAACCGGGTGAGCACCTTCCCCTTCATCTCAGGTGACGTTTGCTGGCAGAAGGCATTTACAACCTGGAAAAGTACAAATTATATTCTCAGACTTCAAATGGTTCCAATTTCAATGCCATTCAGTCGCAGGATCTGTGAGTTAATCTGTAATGTAAAGGTGTTCTCAGCAAGGTACTATAGAGGAAGAAAAAAAACCCTGGGCCAATATAGGAGATCTGACTTTTAATCCTAGTTCTACTGATTTCTAGTTAAGTAACAAGTAGAATAGCACAGTGACTAGAGAGCACACACTTTGATGAAACAAGTCCTATTCTGCTACTTACTAGCTGTGTGACCCTGGCCAAGTCATTATTAGCCTTTCTGAGTTTCTACTTCTTCAACTATAAAATGAGACAACTATAAAATGAGAATGCAGTTGTTATATGGGTTAAATACTGTAAATAAAGAAAGAAGCCCAGCATTTTGCACAATGTATGTGCTTGATTATATTTACTGATTTTGTGCTGTTTCTCCCACTGAATGGTATAAAACAAGGATAATACCTGTCCTGCCTACATCAGAATATAATTGTGAAGATAAGAAGAGATGATTTAAGCGAACATTCTCAGAAATAATATGCATGAGAAAGGAAGTGAGATATAAATGTAAGAAAATGTCATTTTCATCACATATCATTATTGTGCATTTCATTAAGCACAATATATTCCAAAGGAAGGGGAAAACCATCACTCACTTGATCTCACTGAATTGAAACATTAAGTGAATACCTATGCAAGGCTGAACTGTATCTTCACAGTGGAGGTGAGTTTATTCCAGGCAAAAGGAAGAATACAACAAAAAGGCTTGAAGTAGTAAAGCATGAACAACATTTAAGTAAAGTCTAAGTATTTTGATTTGGCTATATCAAAAGGTCATATAATTGGGAAGAAGTGGGACATAACAGCTGGAGAAGCTCACAGCGGTTAGTGCTTAGTGGAGACTTTTTAGAGAGTCCCAGGAGTACGAGGAAATAGTTTCCTTTCAACAAGAACTACAGACAACAGGTGAAATGTCCTAGTAACTCTGCTTACCTCTCGGAACCAGTTAAGAGTAAGAAATATGAGTGAACACATGAATGAATGCTCTTTAACAGACATGGACTCCAGCCTCTCTCCAGGATCCAAATCAGTGAGGAATATAGGACAATCTGAAAGAGAAGAACAAACATTTCTAACTCCCTTTATTTCAAGTCAACAGAACCTGGATGCTACCCCTAGAGCTATCTACCTCTCCTTCTACTTACTTTCCCCTTTAACTTGTATTTGAAGGTCAAGTTTTGATTGTCTCAAAATTACCACCATATCACGTAGTAATCATTACATATAATTAAGAAGTCTTTGCAAAACTAGATGTGAGGACCAGAAAGCAACAAGGAACTATGATGATGACTGACTTGTCAACATGATAGAAATCTGTATGTTATTATTTTGTCTTTGGAATTCCATTACTACTGCTATTCTACTCTGTGAAGTTAGAAAATTCCTTCCCACACACACAATATACTGTTTTTTTCCTTCCCTAACATTATCAAAGAACGGTTACAAAGAAGAAAGGATCTGATAACTTCATCCTATACCTAATAAACCATCAATCTCCTCCAAGTTTCCATTATGTTGTTTCTCCACACAAAGTCTCAGTAACCGGAAATAGGGAGCCAGGCACAACGGAGACACCAATCTGGGAAGGAAAAATCCATTTCTAAACAATACTTTATAGGCACATTAGTCCATGTTTATAGGGAACCCAACCTTACAATTAAAGAGTTTTACCCAAAATAAATGTCTACTCTTAAGAATACATGACAAGGAACTTAATGGATGCTCAGCAAATAAAATGAACTAACCTGGAGGAAGGCAGAGGCTGTGTAGAGTGAATATCCATGAGTTAAGAGAAGCAGAAATAAGATGGAAGGAGGGAAGGAGAGTGGCAGAGGCAGACAAGTATGTTCATGGGAGGGAGAAAGGAACAGAAATGAAAACAGTCTCACAGAATACTTGTTGGATGTCCTTAGGCAATGCAAACCCCAACCACAGGGTCCAAGAAAAAACAAGGAATCTGACCCATTCTAGCTAACCCCTCCAAATACCACCTGTCTTAGGAGAAAACCACCCCCCCCTTGAAAAGATCTTATTTATTTACTTGAGAGAGAATGAGCTGGGGGAGAGACAGAGGGAGAGGGAGATGCAGGCTCCCCATCAAGCAGGGAGCCAGATGGGGGGCTTGATCCCAGGACCCTGGGATCATGACCTGAGTCAAAGGCAGATGCTTAACTGACTAAGGCACCCAGGTGCCCCAGAAACCCTTTTCCATCAAGTTCTCAACAAACTGCAAGAAGTGTGGAATACCCCATGAACACTCAAAACAGCAAAAGAAGTTTTAAAAAAGAGAAAAGTACACTGACTTTTGGTCTGATTCCTTTGAAGTCATTCTACCCCCATCTTTTGCAAAGTCCTGAGAGAACAACAGTGGCAGGAGGTTGATGACAATCCCATCGCGACTACTATATTCTTCCAATCCGTAGAGAGCTTTCACAGGAAATGGATAGTCACTGTGGAGAGAACCCAGAATTTGATGCCCCAAGGGTATACACATCTATGCGGGAAACCACTAGAACAAACCAATCTTCCCTCTTATGAGAAGAAATGAGAAAGAGAAAGAATAAGTGGAAGCTTATAGGAATTCTGGAACTGGGGTTTTGGGTGTTGGGAGGAAAGAAGCTGTGGGATTGGGCCAGACTTAGCTGAGGTCAAGAGCATTCTGATGTCTGTACCAACTATTGACATAATTTCTTCACCAGTACAATCAAGTTAGTGGGTATACAGTACTTACCCTTCTGCAAAAACACAGAAATCCACCACAAAGGCATCCTGGAAATCATTGAAGATGGTCTGCCCAACCCATTCCTTCGGGAAGCAAGCAAGCAAACAAACAAACAAACAAACAAAAAGGCTGTATAGGTAAGGGTGTACTTGCTGTAGAGCCCTAGACAAACTATTACCCTTTCTAAGCCTTAGTTTCTTCATTTCTTTTTTTTTTTAAGATTTTATTTATTTACTTGAGAGAGAGCAACAGAGTGAGAGAGCGAGCACGAGCAGGGGAGGGGCGGGGGGGGAGGGGGGAAGCAGGCTCCCCACTGAGCAGGATCATGACCTGAGCTGAAGGCAGCCGCTTAACCGACTGAGCCGCCCAGGCGTCCCCCAGTTTCCTCATTTCTAAGAAGAGAATAACAATATTACGTACCCCATTATTATGAAGTAGAAAACACATAATACATGAAAAATGCTTAACACAGTGCCTGGCAGAGAATACATAGTGGCTATCAACATCAACAGTATTATCATCATCCTCATCATTACTATTATTATTGTTATTATATGAAGGAGGCCTGAGAGGTGAGGCCTGGAGTAGGGCAAGTCAGAACAGCCTTCCCAGCTAGAATATGGGAGAGCTCACAGGATGATCTATTTTTGCACTGCAACAGACAGAAGGGCTTGAAGAATAGGAGTAAAAAGCAGTTCTCATGCTTTGCTGCTTTAAGAAAAGATACTGGGACTTACCAGGGCTTTTGGAGCCAGCTTTCCCCCTTGGATAAGATTAGCAAATTCATCATAATAAAGTGCAGAAGCCTGGGGAGACTGCTCACTGCAGGAATGAACCAACTGCAGCAAGGAGGTCACCTGGAGCAGCCAAAGAGGAAGAGTGGTTCAGCCATTGGGCTGCCAACGTTTCCTAAACACCATTCAATCCATTCGGTAGTAAATTTTTCCTTCCAATTTCACTGCCAAAGCTCTTACTACCACTCACCTGAGGTTTACTTGAGCTTCCTGACAAGCCCATCTCTTTCTAATATCTCTTCTCCAATCCATCAGACACACACAACTGGATTAGTTTTGTTTTTTACAAATACTTTCACAAATACTTTTATTTTATTTTATTTTGAAAGAGAGAGAAAGAATCTCAAATAGGCTCCATACCCACACGGAGCCCAATGTGGGGCTCGATCTCATGACCCTGAGATAATGACTTGAGCCAAAATCAAGAATCAGACGCTTAATCAACTGAGCCACCCAGGCTCCCCTGGATTAATTTTTCTAAAGCAAAGCTTTGATTAAGTCATGTCTATGCTAAGAAACCCTTAAAGACTATCGCTAAGTAAAAAATTAAATTGAAATGTCTTGATTCACATTCAAGGCCCTCCCTTTTCTACCTCTGGACTAGCTTTATCTCCAACTCTCCAATTATAGGCTTACTCTTCCCTATGCTCCAGTCAATCTCCTATTCTACAAACATAGCTCTCTTTTCTTGCTCTCTAGGAACTCACAATTTAATTAAGGAGGTTAGACAAATACAGAAATAAATGTAACTCATGCCAGCCAGGAAAACATTATTTTGAAAAAAAAAGCACTCTTTCTGGTAAACTGATAGTAACCAGAAGCAATTCCTCAGTTATTCATAAACATACCCAACGACATTACAAGAACTCACCTGTGTGTACTGTTCAGTGCTCAAGTCTGTTCTCCCTTGGGTCAGATTTGAAGATCTACTTCTAAAAATAAGGAATTTTAGTTTCACTTTTATAAAATTTTGTAAGAACTAGCAATAAGTGTATGAATCCTGCCATCCCTGGGATGTGGGTGGAGATAAAAGTGCACAAAGGCACAGAGGACTATTTACAAAATGTGGATTAGAGCAAACAATGGCTCTAATTTTTTTAAAGGGCACACTAAATTAGTAATAATCGTAAGAGCAAGCACCGGGCATTGTTCTAAGCATTTAATGCTCTCAAGTGGTATAGCTCCAAAGAATGAACTTTTAACCAGTACATTATGTAGCCTCCATGAATTATTAATGCCGACTCTAAGAATGTCTCCAGAGGTCCCAGGAATTCCTAACAAATTATCTCTAAGGAGCATAAACTCAACTCCAATGTCATTTTGCAATGGCAACATCTTATCAAGACCCAACTCTATGCTCCTATCACCAGGTGCCTTATTTTCATCAAACATGATGTCCCAGACAATACCACAGCAATGGAGAAATCTGTAATGTCTAGTGCCTGGGAGAGGCACAAATGCAGAAAAATGCATCCCAGGATGTTCACGGTTCCCCTTTTGTGGAAACATTTCCATTACTTTATTTATTAGCAATCCTTAGTTTTTAACCATCAGACTGTGATGATTAAGATCACATTCTGTAAAAATTATACGTAGTATATACAGTCAAGATAAGAAGGGAAAATGGAAAAGTAGCAACGAACATTTGCTTACTTATTATGGGCTTAATGTGTACTATTATAATGAAGTCTACACAACGTAACACTTTATTTGTAAGGTGGCAACTTGATTAACTGACCTTGAGCCACAGAAGTCAGAATTTCCATGCATACCTGTCTGCCGCCATGATGCCAGCCATGGTGACAGCACCAATAATACCAATGAGTTTGTATTTGAATATGGTGCTAGAGAGCTGCTTTCGTATCACCAGGTGCATGTCATCCTGCAAGAAAGACATGATAACGAAAGTTGAAGATGCTGGAATAGTACAGCAAAAAAGCCTGCAGATATTGAAGCTATCATTTACTAACTGTGGCTTTTGGCAAGTCATTTCATCTCTGAGTCTCAATTTTTTCATCTATAAAATGGGGAAGGTTTTGTAAGGATGAGAGACAAATTAAAAAATGTCCTAGAACAGTGTCAACCAGGGGCACCTGGGTGGCTCAGTTGGTTAAGCGACTGCCTTCGGCTCAGGTCATGATCCTGGAGTCCCTGGATCGAGTCCCGCATCGGGCTCCCTGCTGAGCAGGGAGTCTGCTTCTCCCTCTGACCCTCCCCCCTCTCATGCTCTCTCTCTCTATCTCATTCTCTCTCTCAAATAAAATCTTTAAAAAAAAAAAAAAGAACAGTGTCAACCATAAGACAGATGTTCAAAAATAATAGCTATTATTGTTATTGTTGTGATACTTGCTTGATAAGGATATGTGAATTATTGTAATGTTGGCTGCTCGACTAAAATAATGAAATAGAAAGAAATACTTAGGTAAATTAACCAAGGAGGCAAAAGACGTGTTGTACATTAAAACTATAAAACAATGCTGAAAGATATTAAAGAAGACCTAAATAAATGGAAAGATATCCCATGTTCATGAACTGAAAGACTTAATATTGTTAACATAATGATAATACTCAAAGTGACAGGCACATTCTTTGTAAGCCTTACTAAAATCACAACAGAATATTTTACAGATAGAGAAAAACTCATGCTAAAATTCATATGGAATTTCAAGGGACCCCAAATAGCCAAAACAATCTTGGAAAAAAAAAAAAAGTTCTTTCAAATTTCAATTTTGAAATTATTACAATCTTTCAATTTCAAAATTACTACAAAAGCTACAGTAATCAAAAAGTGTGCCACCTGCATAGGAAGCACATATACACCAATAGACAGAGTCCAGAAATAAACCCTCACATACATGGTCAACTGACTTTCTGCAAAGGTGCTAAGACCATTCAAAGGGGAAAGTACAGTCTTTTCAATAAAAGGTGCTGAAAAAAACCACGCACAAAAGGCGCTGAAAAAATTGGATACCCATACATATACGAAATGAAATTGGGCCCTTTAACCATATACAAAAATTAACTCAAAGTGAATCAACAACACAAATTTAAGAGCTAAAACAGTGAGATTCTTAGAAGAAAACAAAGGAAAAAATCTTCATGACTTTGAATTGGGGAATGGTTTTTCCTAAGTATAACACCAAAAGCACAGGCAACAAAAGAAAAAAAAAAAAGATAAATTGGGGCGTCATCAAAACTCCATCAAAGGACACTATCAAAAGTGAAAAGACGGGTGCCTGGGTGGCTCAATGGTTAAGTGTCTGACTTCGGCTCAGGTCATGATCCCAGGGTCCTGGGATAAAGTCCCACATCAGGCTCCCTACTCCGCGGGAAGCCTGCTTCTCCCTCTGCCTCTCTCTCTCTCTGTCTGTCTCTCATGAATAAATAAATAAATAAAATCTTTAAAAAAAAAAAAAAGAGTGAAAAGACAATGCATAGAATGGGAGAAAATATTTGCCAATCATGTCTCTGATAAGGGACAATACCCAGGAAGTATAAAGGATCCCTATATATCAACAACAAAAAACAACTGATATAAAAAATGAACAAAGGACTTGAATAGACAATTTCCCAAATAAGATATTCAAATAACAAACTGGCAAATAGTTAAGATGTTCAGCATTATTAATCTTCAGGGAAATGCAAATGCAAACCACAGTGAGATAGCACTTCACACCCAGTAGAATGGTTACAGTTAAGAAATGGAAAATAAGTGTTGGTGAGGATGTAAAACCATGAAGCCCTCAATGTGTTCATGGGCACATAAAATGGTGCAGCCACTGCAGAAAATGGTTTGGTGGTTCCTCAAAATGTTAAACACAGAATCAAAAACATATGATTCAGCAATTCCACTCCTAGATACAGACCCCAAAGAATTGAAAATAGGGACTCAAACAGATACTTGCACACCACTGTTCATAGCAGCATGATTCACAATAGCCAAAAAGTGAAAAAAGGCCAGTGTTCATCAATAAATGAATGTACAAACTAAATGTGGTGTATACATACAATGGAATACTAGTTAGCCATAAAAAGGAATGAAGTTTGATATATCTTACACCATGGATGAACCCTGAACAGATAATGCTAAGTGACATAAACCAAACACAAAAGGATAAATATCGCATGTCTATTTTTATAATTTAAATTTTATTATTTTTTTTTTTTAGAGGGGAAGAGAGAGAGAATCTTTTTTTTTTTTTAAAGATTTTATTTATTTATTTGACAGAGAGAGACACAGCGAGAGAGTGAACATAAGCAGGGGGAGTCGGAGAGAGAGAAGCAGGCTTCCCACTAAGCAGGGAGCCCGATGCGGGGCTCGATCCCAGAACCCTGGGATCATGACCTGAGCCGAAGGCAGACGCTTAACGACTGAGCCACCCAGGCGCCCCGAGAGAGAGAATCTTAAGCAGGTTCCATGCCTAGCATGGAGCCCAAAACGGGGCTCAATCTCACAACCCTGAGATCATGACCCGAGCTGAAATCAAGAGCTGGACACTTAACTGAGCCACCCAGGGGACCTTCATATGACTATTTAAATGAGGTACCCAGAACAGGCAAATTCAGAGACAGGAAATAGATTAGAGGTAACCAGGGCTGGAGGAAGGAAAATGGGGAGTTACTGCTGAATAGGTAGAGTTTCTGTTTGGGATGACAAAAAGTTCTGGATATAGACAGTGGTGAGAGTTGCACAACATTCTTAATGAACTTAATGCCACTTAAAAATGGTTGAAGTAGTAAAATTTGTTATGCATATTTTACAATCATTAAAAAATAAAATAATGATGTAGCTCTATATTATTGATGTGAAGCCATCTCCAAAATATACTGCTAAATGAAAGAAGTAAAATGTAGAACAAAAGGGTCAGGATTGAGGGGCCCTAGGTGGTTCAGTCGTTAAGTGTCTGCCTTCGGCTCAGGTCATGATCCCAGGGTCCTGGGATCGAGCCCCGAATCGGGCTCCCTGCTTGGCAGGAAGCCTGCTTCTCCCTCTCCCACTCCCCCTGCTTGTGTTCCCTTTCTCACTGTGTCTCTCTCTGTCAAATAAATAAAATCTTTAAAAAAAAAAAAAAGGGTAAGGAGTGGAATATAGGTAAATACAAATTTGTAAATGCTCAGAACATCTCAGAAAGCTATAAGGTATAAAGCAGAAAAGTATAAACAAATTTGTAAATGCTCAAGACATCTCAGAAAGCTGTAAATGTCTCAGGACAAACTCAGAAAGTGATTGCCTTTAGATAACCAGATGCCCGGAGGACTGAGAAGGGGGAGACTTATTTTTCACCACTTCTTATGCCTTTTGAATTTTGTGCTATGTATGTATATTACCTAGCCTTTTTTTTTTTTTTCTTTTCCTTTTTTAACTAACAAAACGTGTTGGTTGTTCAAAATCACAGTCCAGTATGGATTACTGCCACGGGGTGGCACTAAAGATACAAAAGAGCTACAAGTTCTGATTGCCATGTAATCTCTTGTTTTAGTCTCTTTGCCTGACTTTCTCAGTGAATGGTGTCCACCAATGAAAGCAAGCCCAGATGAAGTGCACATTAGATGTAGATGTTCCCTAGGAAACAAGGTAATACTCTGTGTACCCACAGCACTCAGTATGGAACCTGAACAGCTTTTCTTACTCTGTTCCGTAGTTAGCTGATTACAGACCCATTAATAGACAAGCTACTTGAGGGCATAAGGTCTAATATACTTACCATCTCAATGCTTGGTACACAACAGACACTTAATGTTTGTGGTAAGAAACGAATGAGTACTCAGACCATGGCTGTGTACTCGATTTCTATTCGTACACAGGCTAAAGTGATTTTGTTCAGTGAATTTCAGTTAAAGAAGTTTAAAGTTTTAAAGGTTTCTCAACATACTGCCTATTACCTGGATGTGACTGCTGGCTTCATGCTGTTTGCTAAATGCCAATGTGCTGAGAATATAGAAGAGTTTTCGTATCTGCTGAGGGGACATATTATCCAGATAATCTAAAATGCCCTATGGAAAAAAAAATGCCAACAATAAGTTTAGCCACTAATACTTTTTTCCACCAAATAAAAAAACTAAAATCCTTGTAAGAGGCATCCAGATAGCCATAAAAGCTCAAGTTCTCTCAAGCTGTGCTCAGAGCCCAAAGGGTTAGTCATCCTAACATACCTCCTACTTCTCCCTATTCTTCTTCTCCTCCCTTTCCTTCTTAGTGAAAACAGTACTCTGCCAAAAGTTATATCTCTGACCATATTCCTTATCATAACATCTCTTCTCGGCTTCCCCTCCATGAATTACTTATTCATTCTTTACAGATGTGGCAGCAGTCACAAGGGAAATAGTTACTTTTTAACATTGGGCAAAACCTCAGCTTTCTCATCCCTAATATGGGGATAACATGACCTACAGTTACCTTTCAAAGCCCAGACGTGATTATGTCAACTCTCTATGAAAAGCCTGTAATAGCTCTCTACGGTCTACAAAATAAAGTTGAAACTCCTCAGCATGGTATTTGAGAGCCTTCATAATCTAACACTGTCCTATGTCTTCCGAGCCTCACCTCCCACCACTTCTCACCATATGTCCCATTTGCCAACCATGCTAGTCTACTTGTCGTACCATGGACCTGGATGCCAATTTGCTTCTGTTTAAACTGTCCTCTGCCTAGATGCACTTCCTTTATTTTCTCTTATCGAATCATGCCCAAACTTCAAGAATCACTCAAATCTACTCTTTGAAGAAGTACCCAGTTTCCTAGACCAAATTAATTATTCTTGCTCTGGTGCATCTATAGCACTTTATCTTTCTAGAGATTTCTCATGTTGTATTTACAGTGACTTGTTTATGTGTTTTACTATCCCAAAGGCAAGAACGAAGTTTTATATACAAAGCACCCAGAATAGAGTGTGCACATAGGTACAAAGAAGTATTTGCTGAATGCATTAATACATACATAAGTGAGTTATTTTTTTCTATTATTTGCCCATTACCTCACCTCCTTCCCACCCCCTCCTACCAATTATAGTGCTCAATATCTAGAATACAAATTAAATTGCTGCTAATTAACGGATGCCAGATATCTCTCAGATACATGCAAGAAAGAAAAATGACTCAATATATGTCACTGGAGGGAGAGATACCTTCACAAAGACGACATTCAGCTTCATAGCAGATAGGTTTAGAACTACCAACTCTAGGAGGACATCCAACGCAGTATCAACTTCAGCTTCATTCCCACTGCAGATATGGGTCACTAGGGCACCAACCACTTCCTATACGGTAAAGAATCAATAGGACAGCGTGAATAAAAATATGATATGGCCATCTTAAAAGGATTAATTCTTGAGACCATTCCAATCTCAACTTGGTTAAAATCCCAACCTACCCTATCCCATTGTCTAATTATATTATCTACTTTACATTGATGTTGGTTTCAGAAGGTTGAGGATTATGCCAACCTAACTACACAACCATCCACTCTTGACTAATTCCTAAAATTTATCAGTGAGCACTATCTAAGCCCTCCTGATTTTGTTCCCTGGCATAGTCTCCTTCTTTTTTCAGTTGGGTTAAATACTACACTTTAAGCTATGGTTGTACTTAATCTGTTAAAATGTACTAAAAAGATAGAACTCAGGGCACCTGGCTAGCTCAGCTGGAGCATGTGACTCTTGATCTCTCAACTGTGAGTTCGAGCCCCATGTAGGGTGTAGAGACTACTTAAAAATAAAATCTTAAAAAAAAAAAAAGATGGAACTCAAGAAGCTAAAGGTTTTAAAGGTTTTTACAGGTTAGACTTGTATGTTTCAAGCAAACATGAGCCATGATAATATCTCTAAAACATTAAGATGGTTCCAAAAAATACCTTGTATGCCATTCTCCCTTTCCTTTATACTGCTGCTCCATACTGAATCATATGGTTTTCTCAACTGCAGCAGCTAGCTCATGCCAGCTGAATCTACTGCTCTGCTTTAAAATTTTGTCTTTATTTTTACAAATTCCATTCAAATGTTTTGACACTGTTACTAGTAAGTATCGCATGTACAAAAAAATACAAAATAAGACCCTCTGTTCTTTGACTTCAGAATCACTTTCCACAAGTACAGCCTTCCCTCTCTGGATATGTGCTATTAAATTTTGTGTCTCATGTTCATGGGAATAGGGTTATGCCCTCAGGCACTTCTCCTTCATTTGTTTTTCTCCACAATTTTTTCTAGAGAACAACTCCAGAATCAACTAACTGCCAGTTGACCATTTGCAGCTGAATTTTAAAACTGCTCTTTCTGTATACTACAAAAATGGCCCGATAACCCCAGCCCTTTCAGCCATGGTTTATTTAAAATAGACTGGATGTGGACCTTCATTTTAAAATCAGAGAATTTTAGAGCTCAAAATGCAGAGTTAGATCCTCCAGTCCAGTCTCCCTCATTTTATTAAGACTAGGACTAGAACTAAGTTTTCCCAACTCCCAGTTCAGAGTTCTTTTTCCTTCAATGCCTTCCAACCAACAAGAAATAAACAGCATATCACATGCAAGTCACTTGGAATTGCATTTCTTCCTGTTCCCTTCTCTCCAAAATAAATATTTCAACATACCTGCTGACAGTAAGTGTCAAAAAACTTAAATGCATATTTGTATAGGAGACTGCCAAACAAAATGATACTCTGGTCTAGGGAGTGCAACAAACTCTGTGCCAACGACAGAATGGATGGACAAATATCCTTAAGGACCTTGAAGGGGGAAGAGAAGAGAAAAAAAAGAAGCTGTGGGAGGAATTTAGTTATTACAGAACCAGGACTTGCTAACCCTTACAGGATGTCAGGGTTCTCCTCACCAACTCTCATTTTAACCTAAGGTAACTTAATCTTTGTTTTACTCAAAATTATCTTTCATCATTCTGAGTTTTCGCTCAGGATCAATGGGATTAGATGTAAGGATAAGAAGTGACCTGGAAGCTAAAAGAAGTTAAATTATAAGCCTAATAGCATTATTCCTATTTGCCCAACTTGGGACTAGAATCCAGATTTTTTTTTTTTTTTTTTTTGAGAGAGAGAGAGAGCAAAGTGGGGGAGGAGTAGAGGGAGAGGGAGAAGCAGACTCCCCACTGAGCAGGGAGCCTGATGCAGGGCTCGATCCTGGAACTTCGGGATTACGACCCGAGCCGAAGGCAGACACTTAACCAACTGAGACACCCAGGCGCCCCTAGAATCCAGATCTTCTAAATCCCAATTTCCTCACTCAATCTGGGTCTGCTCTGCCTTGGTTATGATTTGAAATCAATCTATAAGGTTCAATACTAATTAAATCGATTTCTCCTAAGATCAAAAAGAGAACTGATCATGTCTTAGCAACAAGGCAGAAAATGGACATTAATGGACCCAAAGTAAATAACCAGTTTAAGTCCAGCTTCTTTACTGATACCATCACAATTAAAAAAAAATCTTAAATTAAGCCCTGAAATGGGTATAATGCTTTGCTGAGGAAAATGCAGTAAAAAATTATATATGGGGTGCCCAGGTGGCACAGTCGGTTTGGTGTCCGACTCTTGGTTTTGGCTCTGGTGGTGATCTCGGGGTCGTGAGATTGAGCCTTGCATTGGGCTCCACACTTAGCACAGAGTCTGCTTGGGTTTCTCTCTCCCTCTTCCTCTGCCCCTGCCCCCCAAAATAAATAAATCTTAAAAAAAATTATATATGGTTTCTGCCTTCTGGAAAATTATAGCCCAAAACACACATCATTCCCAGAAATAAGCACAGAAAGGACTGTAAGATAAAATAATAGAAACATTAAATCCATTTCTAAATATAAAATCTTAAGACCAAACTATATATTCTCATTAGTACCTAAGTCAAGCCCCAAACTACTGGTTATCCAGTTTTCTAAGAAGGTATATGCTGTTAATATCCTGAAAATTCACCAGGAAATACCATTCCTAACTTAAAAAATTCTAATCAAATGGTTTATTTTTCAACAGAAATAATCACCCAAGAGTCACAGCACTTAACGGCCAAATATGGATGGTTCAAAAGATGCATAATTATGTCTATTAGAATTCCTCTGGTCCTGTTATGCTCAGGGTTTTTAAAAACTGCTTAGAACAGATACAGAAGGCAAGTTTGTCAAAGCTGCATATCACAAAGAGCTAGATAATTAAAATGAGTAATG
This sequence comes from Leptonychotes weddellii, assembly GCF_054177405.1. Classification (NCBI taxonomy): domain Eukaryota; kingdom Metazoa; phylum Chordata; class Mammalia; order Carnivora; family Phocidae; genus Leptonychotes; species Leptonychotes weddellii. The sequence goes on along the minus strand of NC_138369.1, from coordinate 44,132,660 downwards.
CAAAGTTAAGATTTGAAAGTCTCAATGCACTTGAACAATGGGCTGAAACTCACATGAAGAAATTTATATATGGGAGCTGCAAAGCTTTCCATTTTAAGGTAAAAATCAAGTTATATAAGTATGTAATTAGAAGACCTGAACTAAAACATTTTCTGTAAAAAATAATTCGGGGCATGAGTTTAATCAGTTCAACATAAACCAATTTTGTCACCTTTTTCTAAAAAGATAAGACACCAATCTTAGGTTGGTTTTATTAACATCATAATGTCTCGATCAAGGTAAGTAATAATCCTACTATATTTTGAAATATAGTGAGCTGTCAAAAATCAACATCCAGCAAAGGTTGTATTGTCAAGATTTCCACACTGAGTAGGAAAGGTTAAAAATGACTTCTCTATAACTTTCAGACCAATGTTTCTGATTCTGACACTTACCAAGTAATGAATATAGAATGCACTCTGCAGCAGCTGTTCTTGAAAGCAGCCTGATCGAATCTTATTTCTTAGCACCCTCTCAATGTACTTCTTTGTCTGAGTGTTGGTGCTATAGATGATGAGAAGCATTGCCACGTCAAAAGTCTATTGTCAATAAATATGACAACAAAGAAATAGCTTAATAAATCAGTACATTTATTTCCATGAAATAGCAACTCACAACTTTTTCCCATGAAAACACAGAAGGGGTGATACTTATTTGCTCAACATACTCCTATGAGAGTATCTACATTTTTTTTTCCCCACAAAACCCACAAATGTTTTTCAGAGAAATAAAGTGCTACAACTATTAACGACTGTTATCTTTTATGGAAACTCTGGAATATAAGCTGAAGTGATATTATTACAGAAATAACTTTGAATATCTTCACATCTATTAAAGAAAAATCACTTGCCAACCTTAGTATATATTTCATTATTAGAAAACTACTTTCTGAAAAGTTGGAGAGATTGCAAATGTCTGTCAATATGAAAAAAATTAAAATCTGATAGTCATTTTCAGATTATACAGCCATTAAAAAGAGTAAGCTAGACTACATTTTTTGACATTCATGACACCGTGAAATTAAAAAAAAGCAACCTGCAAGACAATAACACAGTAAGATTTTATTTTTGTAAAAACAATATACAAACATAACTATGTGTAAGTGTAAGAATGCCTGCACTCACATAGACATACAGCTTGTATATGAATAAGAAAAAACCTGGAAGAAGAATTATCCATGCAGAATGGAACAGAGAGTGAAAAGAAATTTATTTATTTATTTATTTATTTATTTTTATTTTTTTAATTTGCGAGAGAGAGAATGAGAGAGAGCACGAGAGGGAGGAGGGTCAGAGGGAGAAGCAGACTCCCTGCTGAGCAGGGAGCCCGATGTGGGACTCAATCCCGGGACTCCAGGATCATGACCTGAGCTGAAGGCAGTTGCTTAACCAACTGAGCCACCCAGGCGCCCGAAAAGAAATTTATTTTTAACATTTTCAGATTCCTTGTGGGTTTTTTCCTCCACAATTAGCTTGTATTAACTATGTTAAAAAAAAAAAGTTAAAAAAAGTCAAGCAGGACAAAAAAAAAAAAAAACCACTCAGAACTCATACAACTCAAGAGCAAAACACTAAACAATCCAATTTAAAAGATGGATCAATAATTTTTTTTTTTAGATTTTTATTTATTTATTTGACAGAGAGAGAGAGCGCGAGCGAGCACTAGCACATAATCAGGGGGAGCGGCAGGCAGAGGGAGAAGCAGGCTTCCCGCAGAGCAGGGAGCCTGACATGGGACTCGATCCCAGCACCCTGGGATCATGACCTGAACTGAAGGTAGACGCTTTACCGACTGAGCCACCCAGGTGCCCCACCAAGGATCTTTTTTTACATTTTTTTATTTTAGAGAGAACAAGCGCGAATGGGGGGGGAGGAGGGGAAGGCAGAGGGGGAGAGAGCCTGACATGGGGCTCGATTTCAAGACCCTGAGATCATGACCTAGGATGAAATCAAGAGTCGGACACTTAACCAACTGAGCTACCCAGGTACCCCTGGGCCAAGGATCTGAATAGACATTTTCTCGAAGACATACTAATGGCCAACAGACACATGAAAAGATGTTCAACATCACTAATCATCAGAAATGTAAATTACAATGAGATATCACCTCATACCTGTCAGAATGGCTATTGTTAAAAAAGACAAGAAACAACAAGTGTTGCTGAGGATGTAGAGAAAGGGAACCCTTGTGCATTGTTGGTGGAATGTGAATTGGTGCAGCCACTATGGAAAACAGTATGGAGGTTCCTCAAAAAATTAGAAGTAGAAATATCATATGATCCAGAAATTCTTCTGGGTATTTTATTCAAAAAAACTAAAAATTAGTTTGACAAAATATCTGCATTCCTATGATCCCTACACATTATTTACAATAGTGAAGACATGGAAGCAACCTAAGTGAAAAGAAAATGTGGTAAGTACACAGACACACACAAACACACACACACACACAGGAATATTATTCAGCCATAAAAAGAATGAAATCTTGCTATTTGTAACAATATGGACAGATCTTGAGGGCATTATACTAAATGAAATAAGTCAGACAGAAAGACAAATACCTTATGATCTCACTTCTATATGGAATCTAAAAAATAAACAACAAAACAAAACACACAAAAAACTGAATTCATTGAGAGAACAGACTGGTAGTTGCCAGAGGCGGGGGGCTTAGTCGGTAGAGCATGCAACTCTTGATCTTGATTGTAACTTTGAGACCCACATTGGGTGTAGAGATTATTTAAAAATAAAAACTTTAAGAAAAAAAAATGGGTGAGGGGGATCAAAAGGTACAAATTGCCCATTAAAAAATAAATAATGGGACACCTGGATAGCTCAGTCAGTTAAGTGTCTGACTCCTGATTTTGGCTCAGGTCATGATCTCAGGAATGTGAGTTCAAGTCCCTCATTGGGCTCCACGCTGGGTGTGGAGACTATTAAAAAAAAAAAAAAAAGACATAAAGACATTGCAGAAGCATATAAAATGTTTATGATATAATCTCAAGAGAAAAAAATCAGAAAGCAAAATTATATAATAATTAGAAATCTGTAAAAACAGGTAAAATAGGTATACAGGTGGCCAAGGATTATGCAAAAATGAAAAAAGAAGAAGTTGTGTTAGGATAATTTGATCCCTCCCCCACAAAAAACTGAGCCACCCAACAACTGGATACTCTAATAGAATCCCACAAAACAAAACAGATTCCAACTAAAGAAAAGTCCTTAATGGGAACCAACTAGTACATAAGAAACGCAATCATCTGGCTTCTCAATAGAAGAAAAACTTTCCATAATTAAGACAGATTCAGTACTACGGCCTTGACAGTGAATGGATGGACTATTTGATTCACTCTGGTCAGGCTGACATGGGTAAAGGTAAGTAAAACATGGAATGCCATTATCTCGACAATTCCATTTCGCAGAAGGAAGGGTCATCAGATGGATAAAGGGACCCGACTCATGCCCCAAGTGACTCCTGTCTTCACTTCATCTATGGGGACTTGGCTTCTTGGGACTGCAACTCACTGTGCTTGTTTGGAATGTTAATATTTCCCCTTATGGATAGCTTAGGTTTATTTTATTGCCAAAATGAGTAGGAAAGACCATCTAGCAAGTCATCCCCTCAGATTATCTTCCCCAGACAGCTAATGTTTATTAGAGCAACTACAGAAGGCACAGAAAGGATGACTGTGGAGAGAGCGAGAGAAAAGAAGGAAAACTAGCCATATAATTAATTTTAAGTCTGTGGTACTTAAAATTCATAGTATGAGAATGTTACCTTGTGTTCAGACACTGAGGCAGTGCTTTCAATTGCCTAGAAAAAAAAGGGTCACAAAAATATTACAACACATAAGTAGAACACATTTCACCTTATTCAGCATGCCCTATTCTCCTGAGAAGCAATCTGCCCATCTGGGAACCATCATCTATCATTTCTACTTGACTGACTTTTAACACTTTTCTTCCCACCTACCTTTACTTACTTATCCATCACTGATTGCCACCTACTTCCTCCTTAATGTTCAAAGTCATAAAAATCTCACTCACCTTGGGTGCCTGGGTGGCTCAGTCGTTAAGCGTCTGCCTTCGACTCAGGTCATGATCCCAGGGTCCTGGGCTGGAGTCCCACATCGGGCTTCCCGCTCTGCGGGAAGCCTGCTTCTCCCTCTCCCACTCCCCCTGCTTGTGTTCCTGCTCTCGCTATGTCTCTCTCTGTTAAATAAATAAAATCTAAAAAAAAAAAAGATCTCACTCACCTTAATCCAGGCTTCTGAAATGATTTTCTCATATCTAACAGCTGACTTTATTACATCAAAGAAGAGAATAACACAGTCCTGACCGCTGTTTTCTTGATTTCCTGAAGAACTACAAGTAGCAGAGGGGGAAAAAAATCATTCTTCCATTTACCAGAGAGGAACTTATAAAATCTGGATTCCTGTTTACTAGTCAAGTGCCTGTTCCAAGGCACAACTTCATGTGTAAAATGGCTAATAAACTTGTACTGTAGTCTATCTAGGATTGATCTGAATAGCCGGGAGGATACACCCCACATGCCAACGTATACATGTACACACATGTTCCATGTACCACATACATATGATTTGAAGCACTGTATGATGGTACATGCAAACAATATTATTACCATTATTTGTAGTTGCAAGTATTAAGATCTACTGTCCTGGCTTCAGAATAAATGTCAGAAAACTTGCCTTGCCCATGTGAGAAAAAGGGTGGTAACTGTCGATGACATTATACCTTTGTCCTTTATTTTTCAACTTGCTTTGGGAAGCCTGCAACCGCGATGGTAAGATACAATGCTGCAGATCCAACTTCTCCCGCAGCTCAGAAATTACCTGTGGAAAATAAATATTAAGTTATGTGTTCTGCTCATTCACAGTGGATTGGCACAGTTCGCTCTTTCAGCAGAACCATAACAATCCCCTGAAAGACTGAGTAAGAAGAATCACTAAATGTTAGACAAGGCTTTTTTTTTTTTTAAGATTTTATTTTTAAGTAATCTCTATACCCAACATGGGGCTCAAACTCAAAACTCCAAGATCAAGAGTCGCATGCTCTACTGACTGAGCTACGGGGTGCCCCTAGACAAGGCATTTTGAAAAGGAGAGTTGATGAAAATAGTTAATGCAAGGATAGTATGTTATGCCCTTCAAAATTTCAGAATTCCTTGAGGTATTACACTAAAATAGCAAATATAACCGTGTAGGGCTTATATGCAACAATAAATCTAGCTAGTTCCATTCTATCCCCTGAATACTATCTGGATTAATCAGCATTATCAATTGGTTTGGGAACAAATAAGAATTAGAAGCTATTAGTTTAAATAATGTATATTGATGTATCTTCATCTAGGTACATCTCTTTTCCATTACTGACTTTCAGAAGGGCACCACCGTTATACTCTGTACTCCCAAGGATCTAGCATGCCACTGGTGTTTGTTGGGAAATAATAAGGTACCTCAAGTGCATCTGCAGCTGTTACGGAATGAAGAATGAACTTGATTATCACAGGTAAATCATCCAATTTCACAGATAACAGCTTACCCATCACCAACTGGCGGACCTAAACATAAAAAGCACAAAAACCTTGAATATTTTTATGTTAATATCTCAACCTAGTACTGACCTGTTAGGTTAAATTAGAAAACCTACTTCTCTCACTCAGTTTTCTCACTTGTAATTTAGGAAGAAAAACACCTCCTTTTATTTTCAATTTTATTCCAAATTACAAGCTTTCAATTGTTAATGCCACAGTTTCTTCAAAAACAGACAGATAATGACTGTAAAAGTGTTATTATCTTATAATTTAGAGCCTGAATTTTCCACTGGCTCCATTAGCCATTCCTATGAGGAGCAGTGTGTAAATATTATGCAAGATAGAAATTTCCACTAAAACTTACTGCTTTGAAACAGAGCAGCAAATCCATCATACTACGGCATATGAAGTTCATCAAAGAGAAAAAGAGATGAAATGTCATTCAATATCGTTTCAAAAAATTTTTTAAAGATTTTATTTATTTGAGAGAGAGAAAGAGAGCACGAGCGGAGGGGAGGGGCAGAGGGAGAGGGAGAAGCTGAGCAGGTAGTCCAACATGCAGCTTTATACCAGGACTTTGGGATCATGACCCGAGCCAAAGGCAGACCCTTAACCAACTGAGCCACCCAGGCGCCCCTGTATCATTTCAAAATTAACCTTTCATATGCAACTGCTTCAAAGTAATGACTGACACTGGTTCTGGGAAGTAAAAAAGCTGGCTCTGTTTCTGGAGAGCAGAGTCCTTCCTACCTGAGACAGGAGCTTCGGGTCAAGTCGGAGGCTGGAAAGAACATCCAGGATAGGGACAGTGAGTGGAGTATTCTCCATTAAAAGGTCACTGTGCATGGTGGAAAAAGAGAAAAGCTGTGTAACTTTTAACAGAGCTGGGCAGATAATTACTCGGAAAAATCACTCAAGATATGGGAAGAGAGGACATACTCAGTTCCCACTGAACTTGTTAATAGTATATTTCGTTAAAAATTGGTTTGTTGTTTTTTTTTTAAGATTTTATCTATTTACTTGAGACAGAGAGAGAGCACAAGCAGGGGGAGGGGTGGAGGGAGAGGGACAGGGAGAAGCAGACTCCCCACTGAGCAGGGAGCCCAACGAGGGGCTCAATCTCGGGACTCTGGGATCATGACCTGAACCAAAGGCAGGACGCTTAACTGACTGAGCCACCCAGGAGCCCCTAAAAATTGCTTTGATTTAAAAAAAATTCATGCTTGGGGCGCCTGGGTGGCTCAGTTGGTTAAGCGTCTGACTTTGGCTCAGGTCATGATCTCAGGGTCCTGAGATCGAACCCTACATCAGGCTCCCTGCTCAGCAAGGAGTCTGCTTCTCCCTCTCCCTCTGCCCCTCCCCCTGACTCGTGCTTGCTGTCTCTCTCTCTCAAATAAATAAAATCTTAAAAAAAATACATGTTCATTATAGAAAATTCAAACAACAGAGTAAAAACGAGAAGCCCTTTCCTCACCATCTCCACTACCCTGAGGTAACCACTCTTGAGTTGGGCACATATCCGTCCTGAGAAAAGGAAAAAGAAAACCTACAACAATTATAGTGACATATGAGAAGTATGACAGATGTACATGCAAGGCATTCTAGGAACACAGAATAGAGAACAGTGACAGATTCTAAGAAAAGGCTATACAAAAGGACAAGCGGGAATTAAGCAGGCAAAGGGGATGGTAGAGCGCTATACGCAGAGGAAGCATCCTACCCAAAAGTACAAAGGCAAGAAATCATTGGACATTTTTGGAGGTAGCTTTGCAGACAACTAAAGAAAAGGAAGTATTGCAAACTGAATTTTTAAAAACTATTTTGAGGGTAAGCAGGAAATTGCATTAAAACAAATCCTGCTACAGAGGGGTATTATTCTCCCTTCTTTAATTACTGCCCTATCAATTACTATTTTTCACATAAATGATAGTAAGCAATGCTCTTAGCAGTGGGTCTGATGTGATGTACATCACAATGAGTCATTTAGGGACCAAAAAATGCAGATGTTTGATAAGCTCCACAAATGATTTGGATATGCAGTCACAACTGAGGACTCCCTGGATGGAAGAAATGCTAATGAAACAGATGGATCATATTTAGGTCTCCACAGACCAAATTTATATGCCTAATCCTAACCCAGTCTTCATATTCACAACCACTATACGGTTTAAAAAAAAAGTAGATGGGTCTACCCAAATATATACTCATTATTACAAAAACAAGTCAAATCTCACACCTACTCATGGAAGGTAGATACCATCCTCTTTTATATAAATAGGAATACGTTACTACTACTGTTTTCAGACAAGATCGGGCACGTTCAGGGTGGTATGACCGTAGATCTACTACTGTTTTCATTCTGCAGTGTTAAGGCTCCCACAGTGGGAGCTTACCCACCTGAGTTCTTTCCCCACATCAGCATGCTGGGAATCCCCTAGGATCTCAGGTAGGCTGGTGACAAAGTCATGCTGCAGGTATAGTGGAGCAATACTGATCAGCTGCATGAGCTTGGTGGTGAGATCCTGCAATGAAGGAGACTGTTAGAATTGTTGCACACTACCCAGAACAAAGAAAGACTGCCTCCTCATGAAATGTAGAGCTGGAATTATTTTATGTACAATATGGCACCTATACATACATTCAAACTCAAAGCCTAAATTCAGAGGTAAGTGACCCAGAGATTTTCACACATGGGATGGTACACAGAAAACAAGTACTGTGGATGGTCTATTATCTACTGGGTCTGTTATATACTTTACTTCATTTAAGATTTTATTTATTTATTTGAGAGGGAGGGAGAGAGAGAGGGGGCTCGAGCAGGTGGATTGAGAAGCAGACTCCCCACTGAGCAGGGAGCCTGATATGGGGCTGTATCCTAGGATGCTGGGATCATGACCTGAGCAGAAGACAGATGCTTAACCGACTGAGCCACCCAGGCGTCCCTACTTTATTTCATTTAATCTTCACAGCTCTATGGAGTCTGTGTGACAATTACTTTTTTTTTTTTTAAAGTAGACTCTACACCCAACATGGGGCTTAAAGTCATAACCCAGAGATCAAGAGTCACATGCTCCACTAGCTGAGTCAGCTAGGCGCCCCGACAATTCCCATTTTTAAAATGTAAGGATATGCATTGCCCAAAGATACACAATAAGTACAATATAATACAGTAAATACACAATAATATAAAATGCTAGTCCACATGAAATTCCAAAACTCGTGTTCTTCCAAATAAAGATTTAGCCTTGGAATGTGTGACAAAAATTAATAGAATGATTTAAAGAACTCTGAAAAGAAATAGGCCTTACACACTAGGCTCAAAACAGATTCAATTTTAATAACAAATAACATAACAAGGTGCTTAATAACAAATAACATAATTGCAAAAACTTCCTAAAACTTTCCTCATTTGTAATCAGATTAAACATTTGCAGCAAGGTAGGTTGGTCTGGGATCTCACTGCTTTTGAGAAATAAAATACAGTCATCTGTGTACTTTGAAAGCTACCTAATTTCTTTCCAAATATTTATTTAATAGATATCTAGTAATCATAATTAGAAAAATTTCTTTTTTCTGGAGAAATTTAAAGGGTGAAATATCCATGATTCTCAAATTATGAAAGATGAAAAAAGCTGATAAATAGAAAAATGTGAATTTTCAGTTTAGAAAAGGGAAAAAAAAAACCACTGCAAATTCCAAAAGTTTGGTTAAGTGTGGAAAACGGACTCTCTAAATCCAAGAGACAGAACAAGTCCTAAAGCCTACCTTGCCATCCACAATTCTGTCAAGCCATTTCAGCTGACTAATGATGAGTCTAGGCATGTTAAGTCCATCACTGTTCACACTGAAATGTTAGGATAAGAAGACAGAAACTTAGCTTTTCTGATTTACACAACAGCAAACATTAAGAGTGCACAAACCATTTCAGACATTCAATTAACACTTACTGAACATTTACATATTGCAAGCTGTGTTAGACACACAGATGATACAAGAAAAGCATGACACATATATGTTAAGATGGAAGAAGATACACTAAACTCTTAACAGTGGCTGCATCTGGGGAGGGTTTAGAAAGGTTAAGGAAGATCTGGAGAGTATTTCTTAATAACAATGTGAACAAAAAAATAAAGGCAATAAACGTGAACAAACTGAACAAGAAAAATTGTAAAAGGTAGAAAAGTGGTAAGTATTGAAAAAAGCAAGCATGTACTACTTTGGAAACATAGAAGGTCAAATTAGACTATGTGAAAGTACTGAAAACCATTTATAGATGAAGAAATGCTAGGGGCATCTGGGTGGCTCAGTTGTTTGAGCATCCGATTATTGGCTTTGGCTCCTGTCATGATCTCATGAGTTGTGAGATCAAGCCCCATAAGGGGCTCCAAGCTCAGGGGGAGTCTGCTTGAAGAGTCTCTCTCTCTCTGCCCCTCCCCCCACTCATGTGCAGCCTCGCATGTGAGCAAGTGTGCTCTCTCTAATAAATAAATAAATCTTTTTAAAAAAAATGTTGGCTTGCTTATTATTATTTCCCCCCAAATGACAGCATCTGCCTTCCTCCCAACCTTCTATGTGGAAAGTTTTGAACTACTTCCAGTTTTTTTCTTGACAGCATTCTCAGTTTTTGTTTAGTGCAGTCAAATTAACTACTGAAAAAGACATAAAGCATCTATGTGAGCCATTCAGGGAAAGCAGAAATTTGTAAAGACCTTTTTTTTTTTTTTAAAGATTTTATTTATTTATTTATTTGACAGAGATAGAGAGAGAGAGCACAAGTAGGCAGAGAGGCAGGCAGAGGGAGAGGGAGAAGCAGGCTCTCCACCGAGCAGGGAGCCTGATGTGGGACTCGATCCCAGGACCCTGGGATCATGACCTGAGCTGAAGGCAGCCGCCTAACCAACTGAGCCACCCAGGCGCCCTGTAAAGATCTATCTTTAAGTGTATTATTACTATATACAAAACCTAGGAAAAAAACACGTTAAAAATGAGAAAGTAAAAATAACCTATAATCCTGTCATCCAGAGAGGTCTGTTATTAATACGTATATGTATCTATAGTATGGTATATGTATTTTTTAAAAGATTTTATTTATTTAAGAGAGAGGATGCATGCACAGCAGGGAGGGAGGAATGGGAGGGAGGACCAGAGGAAGAGTGAGAGAGAAAATTCCAAGCCGACTCCAAGCTGAGCATGAAGCCCAATGCAGGGCTTGATCTCAACTCTGAGATCATGACCCAAGTCAAAACCAAGAGTCCGATACTTAACTGACTGAGCCACCCAAGGGACCCTGTATTTTTTTTTTTTAATAAAATACTGGGCTAAACTGTAAATACTGATTTGTAACCTGACCTTTTTTTTTTTCAAATTAATGCAAGGCATTAAATAGTCCTCTGTATAATTTTTAATGTCCACGTAATATTCTATTACAGGGATGTACCTCATTTACTTAACCAATCCCCTAGAGCTGAACATTTCAGTTGTTTACAATTTTTTGTTAAAAAGTAATCTTATTCATTACTATTTTCATTCGGTTATTACCTTAAGATAAATCAGAAGACGTGATTGAGCATTAAAGAGTATACAAAATCTAAGGTTTTGATACACACAACCTACTGCCCTTCAGAATGACTTGAACCAATTGATTATGTTTATCAGCAATGTATAAACATGCCTGTTGATTACACTCAATAAGGGAGATCCTTTGAGAGTGGAAAAAAATGTATGTATTGTTTTAAATTTATCTTTGATTATTAATGAAACTGAGCATTTAGAAAAAATGTTTGATGCTCTTGTTATTTCTTTGTGAATTGTCTGTTCATGACCTTTTTCTACTTTTCTATTAGGTTGTTCATTTTTTTCCAACTTAGTTATTTTTTAAAGCAAATTAAAAAAAAATTAGTACACATACACTATAAAATTGAAAAGGCAAAGAACAGTATTCATAGAACATCTGATTCCAAGCAGCTGGCTTCCCTCCTTGGAGACAACCACTATTAACAGTTTATTGTGTATCCTTCTAGGAACATGCAGTCATATAAATAGATGATATTTCAAAAAAAGACCCCAGTAAAATTTTAGCAGTCACTTAAGAATCTGGTGTCATAATCAGTATGATTTCCAGAGAAACCAATGATGTTTTAGAGTGATCTTTTCAGAGAGAAACTTAAGCACACAAAGGTAATTTAAGCATTCCAGAATAATTCCACTTACTTTTTAAAAAGAAATTCTGGCAACTTTTCAAATAAGGTTTTGATAATGGCAGGCTAAAAAAGAAGACATAGGAGTTAGGAGATGGCCTTTAAATACACAACAGAAATATATAATTAACCACAATTTGCTCCAACAAGAGCTCTTGGAGGAAAACCCTGCTATAATTGAAATCCTCTTATTTTAGGAATGGCCACTTGAATGCTGCCTGTATTTTGAACATAAGCTTTTGGGACAGAAACTTATCAATGATGTGTCTCCTAAAAAATTACCAAATGATTATGAAGGCAGCACTAAAATAATCAAGTCATCAAAAATATTATTAAACATGACAACTGTTAACCTATGAAATGCAGCCTTAAGATTATCAAATAGTTTGCAAGAAAAGACTTCTCTCCAGAGGAATAAGAGGGCTCTTAAATGTAAGCTAACTAAATTATACTGAAGATTTCCAAAGAAAAGGAAGGGATAGGAATGTGGGAAGATTAACAGTGGGAGAGAAGAAAAGAGAAAAAATGGAGGACAGGGTAAGAAAAGACTTTCCATTTTTTTTTTATAATTTGAAACATTTAAAACATGTTAAAGCACTGTCTATTCAATATATTAAAAGAGAGAGGAGGAAAAGGGCAAAATCAAGTTAATCAGCAAGTAAAAATTGAAACGGGAGATGATACAGCTGTGAATATGGCAGAAATATATAAGGTACTCAGAGCACATGGGAGGAAGCTTTACAAATCAGGAATCAGAGGCTGAGGGAATAAATGAGATTTCAAAGAAATGTACTGGGCTAATCAGCTCAGTCCAAAGCCACAGATATTGCCCTACCAGATGTATGTCAGCAATGGGGCTAAGTAAACTATTGCAAACCCAAATTCCCTGTTAACTCTACTTGACCCTGTGCTCGGGCATTTACACTTGGGCACACACCACAAATCATATCCATCAAATGTTCGCAGAAAAAGTGGCAGTCTCACCTGTAATATGTCAATTCCCAGAAGCAATTTAATGAGGCTCTTAGAGTAAGATGTGCCTATGCTGAAAAAAAAAAAAAGAAAGAAAAAGATTTTTTTTCTATTTTGTTTTCCTTGTTTTAATGTTTTTATCATTTTTTCTTCATAAAATTGGTTAAATATACAATTTTTTAAAAGATTTTTTTTAAATTTTTATTTTTTTGTCAGAGAGAGAGCAAACGCGTGAGCCCACAAGCAGGGAGAGCAGCAGATAGAAGGAGAAGCAGGCTCTGCACTAAGCAAGGAGCTTGATGCAGGACTCGATCTCAGGACCCTAGGAACATGACCTGAGCAGAAGGCAGACTCTTAACTGACAGCCACCCAGGCGTCCCAAATATAAAATATTTAAAGAGAAACTATCCTGTTATATTAGAAATACAGAACATGAAAAGATGGCTCTTTTTTAAGATTTTATTTATTTGATAGAGAGAGACAGCGTGAGCGCATACAGAAGCAGGGTGAGTGTAAGAGGGAGAAGCAGGCTCCCCACTGATCAGGGAGCCTAATGCAGGGCTCGATCCCAGAACCCTGGGATCATGACCTGAGCCAAAGGCAGACACTTAACTGACTGTGCCACCCAGGCACCCTGGCTTTTTTTTTTTTTTATTAATTAATTTATTTATTTCGGGGGGGACAGAGAGAGCGAGCATGAGCAGGGGGAAAAGAAGAGGGGGAGGGAGAGAGAATCTGAAGCAGACCCTGAGCTGAGCACAGAACCTGACACAGAGCTCGATCTCACAACTCTGAGATCATGACCTGAGTCAAAAAACAGGAGTCAGATGCTCAAGCGACTGAGTCACCCAGGTGCCCCGAGAAGATGATTCTTAAACAGGGAGAAGTAGAGAGGTAAAATTCTATCAACACAGATGCGACACACTCTAGAAAACATTCTGGTTCTTAGTCTCATAACCATAAGTTAATAATTTAAAGGTTAGGCTAAAATTGAGGAAAAATCAGTTATAAATACAAAGTGAAATTCAAAAAAATTGTTTCCTCCCGCCCATCTCCACCTCCCAATCCAGTTACTGTAACAGATTAAATGTCAGCAAGACTCCAAGCCTCCACTCCACACCTGGCTTCCTCATCCTGCAGACGTTCACATGACAAAAGGCAGTTCCTGAAACTGTCTTGGTCCTCAATGTAAGACTCCAGGCCACTAACAAATTCTTCTATTATCTTAATGACAATGAAAAAACAAAGAGTAAGATTTTTAGTTTAACGTTTGCTATAGGTTAGCTAAGAATCATTCTAGTCCATTCAACTTTATGCCAGCATCTTTATATTCCCAATTCCAGAGTAGTGCTGGCAAAAGCAAAAGTACCAGGAAGAAACACATACTTTGGGATAAGAAGGATGTTTCCTCAGAGTCTGAAAGAGCTTCTTTTGGAAAACAACTTGATCCACAGCTAAGATGAAAAAACAGTTGGTCACCAGTCTTTAATATCTCCCAACCATAGTTTTATTTTCCTAAAGATGTAAGTTTCCTGTCTTATGAAACCAAAAAGGATATTTTTAACCTAATTTCAGAGCCAAATTTTCTAAACCCATGGTAAAACAGATATAGCTTTGACAGAGGATACTACCAAGTATTCTAAAAAAGATATAGAATAATGGAGTAATCTATGCCCTAAAAGCAGGGTTTTAAATGGCTTTATAAATTTTCTTCTGAAATCACTCTAATACAGATCTAATTATTCTCTTGAGTATTAATTTATTTTTCCACAAGAAAACACAAAGTACTACTGGTATATGACATTTTTTTCTAAAAAAAAAACAAACTAATTACTTAAAAAAATAAAAAATTAGAATTACTTTACTTAACATGCATTAATCAGAACCAAGGACTATAAAAATGTTCTCTAAAAAGCAGTATCATTGTCATCCTTGTCTCAAGATGGCTGGTGCTCCCATTTTTAATCTTCACTGCCTCTCTATTTCGGAAATCCATGATTCAGTTCTGAGCCCTGCACTAAACCCAGATAAAAGATTTAAATTAAAATATTACTTAGTTGATTCTGACTCTCTCCTGTTTTAAGAATAACTCCTGATGTTTTAAGAAGCTTTACAAAAACACTGTCATTTTCTTCAACTTCGTTGTGAACATGAGATTTCTTTGTCTTCTTAGAAAGTGGTTGCTTCCTGGCTTCTGAAAAAAGACAAAATTTTCAAGAATGTGACAAATAGTAAAGATTAAAAATGTAAACCCTAGAATAACCCTAAGAGGAAAATTGATGGGTTCTTGAAGAATTGTATTGGAACTGATGCTGTAGTAAAATTTTATCTCTTAACAATGGTCAGCAATAGTGGCTTACAAACAGATAAAGCAATCAACAAATAGAATTATTTTTGCCTGTTCCATTTTCATTTGAAGAATTCAAAACGTGCCACTTCTAACAAAAATAACCATGAAAATGTTTCCCACCCAAATTCTAAAGCAGTCAGGGTGCCTCAAGCTGTTGTCTGCAAACCAGTGCACTCAAATCACTGAGAAGCTTATTAAAAGCACATTCTTAGGGGCTCCTGGGTGGCTCAGTCAGTTAAGCATCTGCCTTTGGCTCAGGTCATGATCTCAGGGTCCTGGGATCGAACGCTGCATCAGGCTCCTTGCTCAGTGCACAGCCTGCTTCTGCCTCTGGCTCCCTGCTCAATGGGGAGTCTGCTTCTCTCTCCCTCTGCTCTTCCCCACCCCACGCTTGTGTTCTTTCTCTAAATAAATAAATAAAATCTTCAAAAAAAAATAAAAGCACATTCTTAGATCACATCCCATAGTTACTCAATTAGAATCTTAGGGATGGGGCCTGGGAGTCTGAATTTTTAAAAAGTTTTCCAGGTAATAATCTTGACGCACACCAAAATGTGAGAACCAATGATCTTGATGCAGGGGTAAAAAGCATCAGGCAGGTTCTCTTGCATCAAGCCTTTGAGTACAAAGCCCAGATTGGTTTTATCCCAAGGCTTTCAATGCAAGAGAATAAAACATAATAAACAAAAACAAAAAGGTACTTGAAATTAAGTAGGATTATTTTCTCTTCTCCCTTTAATGATGTAACGAGTTAGAACTCCCGTAACAGAGTAGATGAGTATAATAAATGGAAAAAAACTATCAACCTCTTTTCATCAGAACTAAGTAAGGGCCTCCGTCAACCACATTCTCATATAGACAGTCTACACTGTTTCTTCGCCCTTGGCATGCTTGCTTTGATATAATGCCTTTCCTTTATACATCACTATCATAGTTTTATCTGTACTATATACTTTTTTAAGATTTTTATTTATTTATTTATTTATTTATTTATTTTTAAGATTTTATTTATTTATTTGAGAGAGAGTGAGAGAGACAAAGAGCACAGGAGGGGGGAGCGGGAGAGGGAGAAGCAGACTCCCTGCTGAGCAGGTAGCCCGATGCGGGACTCGATCCCGGGACTCCAGGATCATGACCTGAGCCGAAGGCAGTCGCTTAACCAACTGAGCCACCCAGGCGCCCAAGATTTTTATTTTTAAGCAACCTTTACACACAACGTGGGGCTTGAACTCACAACCCTGAGATTAAGAGTCACACGCTCCACTGACTGAGCCAGCCAGGCGCCCCCATACTATAATTCTTTTTAAGGGAGGAAAGAGGATCATAAGTCTTTTTTAAAGGACAAATACTATGTTGTACCTTCTGTCTCAGCACCCAGATGATGTAAGTAGATAAGCTCTATTATATTAATTCCTCTTATGGATG
The DNA here is from genome assembly GCF_054177405.1 of Leptonychotes weddellii. NCBI lineage: Eukaryota > Metazoa > Chordata > Mammalia > Carnivora > Phocidae > Leptonychotes > Leptonychotes weddellii. The sequence continues at coordinate 44,116,124 of NC_138369.1, read as the reverse complement.
TGGAGACTGAAGCTCTAAGACCGTGGGCATGCCCAAAGTCATACATGGAATTAGAAGCAGAAACTCAGTCCTAAATCTCCTGATACTAGATTCTGTGTGCTCTAACCATTAAGCCTTGATGATTCCCAGGACTTGAAAGGAGGAACTTTATCTCTCTTTAAGTGCCTCATAGATTTGCTACTGGAAATAAAACAACAAATGACTAGATACTTACTGGAGGCATCTTCTATCAGGCTCTCTTTATCCTCTGATTTTGACAGCCTTCTCTTGGAAGTCATTTTGACCAGAAGTCTTCTGCAATTAAATTACTTCCTACTGCAAAATCAGAGAATAGAAGTTACCTTCTAGAAGCTAGAAAAATTTTGAGATGTTAAAGCTATAGCTCAAAGGAAACTATCCTATCCAAAACCAAAGTGATTCTAGTTTTTACACTAATGTTGCCTAACTCCAGGCGCTGAAAGAATTTCAACTCCTATATCTGGTCTAAACTTGTTTACCTAGTTGCCTCTTTAGCCAGACCACTTTCCTCTTGCTGAAGGATGAAATCCAGTTCTCTTTCTGACATTCCAGATCCTTCAACATCTAGCCCCAACCTACCTCTCCTGTAACTCATTAATCCAAATTGTATGTTAGAGACTGTGCTAGGTGCTGGGGTTACAACTATGAACCAGACATGATCCCTGCCCTCAGGGAGTTTACAGTAATGAGTAGTCTTGAAGTAGTTATTTAAACACAGTTATGTAAGTGCTATAAGAGAGAAGCACAGGGTGCTATGAGGGCTTACAAGGAAATTTAATCTAGTTGGGGGTAGGTGAGATGAAGAAAAGCAAGGACAATTTCTCAGGGATAATCTCTGTGAGAAAATGATTTTAAAGCATGGACCTGAAGGCTTCAACAGGAGTTAGCCCCAAGAAGATGTATGAGTAGTCCAGGCAGAGAAAAACTCAGCACTGAACCAGTAAGGAGCCTGTAGAGTTATAAATGAAACTGAAGAGGTAGGGGATGGTCGGAACCATACTAAGGGCCTCCTAGTGTATTTTCTAAACGGAAATATTCCTGGTGTCAATGCTTTTGCATAAGGTGTTTTCACCTGAAATGCTCTTATCTGCCTGGAAACTACTACTCATCCTCAAAGACACAGTCAAATGTCATCTTCCTTGAAAAATGTTCTTCCTATCCCCAAAGGAGTTTGCTACTCCAGCCTCCCTGTTCCGTAAAGTGTATCTAGGATGCCCTACCACATCACACTAGACTGTGGGGCTCCTTGAGAACAGGAACCCAGTCTCACTTATCTCAATATCCCTAGTGCCCAGCAGGGTACCTGGCCTAAAATTTCTGAGCATATTCCTAAATAAGAATGGCTGGCAGGCAGGTAAATACTAATAACTAACAAGAACGATCTTAAGTGCTTTATAATTAATACTTCATTTATTACTCACAAGTCTTTTTTGAGGTAGGTACCCCTAGTATTCTCATTCAGTGGCCGAGTTGGGTTTCTAAGTCAGGCAGTCTGACTCCAGAATCTGCACTACATACCAACTATACTTACTCTTGATTATAATGATGGCTTCCAACAATAGTTAACATTTACTATGTCCCACCCACCATGCTAAGGGTTTTCTTTATCCATTGCCTCGTTAAATACTTATAACCATTATCAGCTATTTTACAGACAAAAATTAAGGTAAATCAGGGCCGTCTGACTCCAGGGCACAAGCCCATAACACGGCCCCTTCCCAAAGAAGCCTGAAAGCCTGGTGGGTGGGGCCGACTGTCTGGACCAGGTCTTTTGGAAAGGAATTGAGGGTAACAGCCCTTCTCATTTTGTCATTTTAACGACGCACGGAGGTACCTGGGGGGATTATCCCACAACAGGGCAGATGAGGAGGCCGAGGTGCGGCGCGCGGACTCCCAGAAGGAAAGGCCGAGCTCGGCCGGGGCCCAGCGACCAGGCCACAGTGGCGCGGGGCCTCAAGAGACGACGACCGCTGCTTCACTCACCCACCGAGAAGCCGTCGCCGCCCCTCGTTTTCGACTTTCCCGCCCGGAGACGCCACGCCGACGCCACGCCGACGCCACGCCGACGCCACCGAGGCGCGCCTCGCCGTGACGCTAAAGTTCCGCGCCGGAAGTGGGCGGCCAGGTGGCCCGGCTGGGGGCAGTGCACGAGAGCCAAAGCTGGAGTAGGGCCCCGGGCCAGCTAGACTGAGAGGCGTGACAAGGCCCATAGGCGAACTCATAGAGGGGCTTTCGCGCCCCGGGGGAAGAGAAACCCGACTACAGCGGATGGGAGCCGGCTCTCTGTGAAGATGGCGGGGCCGGAGCTGCTGCTCGACTCTAACATCCGCCTTTGGGTGGTCCTACCCATCGTTATCATCACCTTCTTTGTGGGCATGATCCGCCACTACGTGTCCATCCTGCTGCAGAGCGACAAGAAGCTCACCCAGGAACAAGTCTCCGACAGGTCAGCGCCTTCCCTCTCCGTCGGCCTCACTCCCCCGTGACCTTGGGCAAGAAAGTACAGGGGTATTGTCAGTTTGTCCGGGTTGACATCGCGCCCCCACTGGCTGGGTGACCTTGCCAGTGTTACCTCTGTGTTTCACTTTAGCCATCTGTAAAATGAGGGTAACAGGAGATGCCTCATAGAGCAGGTGTGGGGATTAAATTTTAAATGAAGCCTACAAAGCCTTTAGCACAGGGCTTGGGATGTATTAAGTGCTCAAAAAAATTGGTGCTGTTGTTAGGCCAGTCGCCAACCCTCTTATCTATGAACTGTATATGAGGTGGGTGTTTTTACGCTACTCGTTTTACCAAACTACTGTGGTGGTCAGCTGAGATACTAAGTATCCAAGTGCTATGCAAATGTAAAATTGCCATAGAAATGTGAGGGATTGTAATTACCATTTCTCCTTCAGGAGTGGAGGCAACTTGTTCCTCCTGTGTTTCATTACAGTATTTATCTGTGGAGAGAGGTAATTTGAGATCATTTTAGGTATCTAGAATTGTGCCCCCTCCATATTAAAATAAAAAATAAAAATAAAAAACATTTTCCAGTCAATCATTGTGATTATTTTCAGAGATCATCTCAGGGAAATGGTGCTGTGTCTTTAACACTTCGCTATCACTCATTAATCTTCCATTTTAAGAAAGAGCAAGCTTCGGGCTCAGAACTTTCCACAGGCAACAGTATCTTACTAAAATTTTAATTATGTTTTGTTTTTATTGTGTTTATGTTAAGTTTCTATTTGTGGCAACTAATACTGGTTTTCCATTGGCTGGCAACTTAAAGATTTATTTTAAAACTTAACATAAGTAGAAAAAGTTGATATGTAAAAAACACTAAGTTTTTAATAGTACAGGTGCTAGTGAATAAAACAAAAATCATAACCATGGAATGAGAATGACTGAAGTTTGGGAAGCACTGCTTTATCATTTTCAGTTGTGCTTCCCAATTAGGCTGAGAATAATATAAAAATAATAATAAACATTTATTAAGCACTTATTCTATGCCAGGCACTAAGCTAAGCACTTACATTCATTAACTTATTTAAAATTCAGAGCAACTCTTATGAGATAGATGCTGCTGTCCCATTTTATAGAAACTGAGGCTTAAGAGGTTCCATGGTCACACATGATGACATTCAGGACTTGAGGGCAAATTTTCTGGTTCCCAAGTCTGGAGTTCTTTCCACAACACCACAGGGGCCACTTCAATTATTTTTCTGTGGCATCAGTTCCAGAACTGATGAGAACCAACCTCCTGGAGAGACCTGAAGTCAGTTCACCACAGAAAGGAAGGCTATAAAAAGATGTAATATGAAGAGAGCTCAGATATTTAGCATTTATTTATTGACACCAATAAATTGTTCTCATTTTATCCTCACAATCACACCAAGTTAGATAATCCTGAACTCATTTTTACAGTTGAAGAAAAGAAAGCCAGAGAAATTAACCCAAAATAACCAAAATTGTAAAATATTGTGCCTGTACTTGAACTCAGATCAGTCTCACTCCCTAAGTTAAATTCTCTTGACCACAATTGCTGCTGTCATAGATTCTCTGCCACAGTTTTCTGCTCTTGGTTCACTATGTGATTTCAGAGTGATGTTTCTGAATGATATCACACCCATAGTTCCCCCCCCTTTTTTTTTAGATTTTATTTATTTGTCAGAGAGCGAGAGCAAGCACAAGCAGGGGGAGTGGCAAGCAGAGGGAGAAACAGGCTCCCTGCTGAGCAAGGAGCCTGATGTGGGACCCTATCCCAGGGCCCTCGCATTATGACCTGAGCCGAAGGCAGACACTTAGCTGACTGAGCCACCCAGGCGTCCCCACAGCTCCTTTTTCTAAACCAAAATGAAATTCACAGTTCATGCACTCTATAAATAAAAATACTTAAAAAAAAAAAACAACATAATATTTGCAACAACATGGATGGGCCTAGAGGCTACTGTATGCTAAATGAAATAAGTCAGACAGAGAAAGACAATTACCATATGATTTCACTTATATGTGAAATCTAAAAAACAAAACAAACAAAAGCGGAAACAGACCCATAAATACAGAGAACAAACTGATGGTTGCCAGAGAGGAGGGAGATAGGGGGATAGATAGAGTATAGTCAATGATAGTGTAATAGCGTTGTATGGTGTCATATGGTAGCTACACGTATGAGCACACCATAATGTATAGAGTTGTCAAATCACTATTTTGTACACCTGAAACTAATGTGACATTGTGTGTCAACAGTACTTCAATAAAAACAACATAATGCCCTAGTTGTGACAATAAGGAGAAATAAAAGAAAAATAATTTAATTTCTATTTCATAAATACTTGTTCACAGTGGTCCTCAAAAGTGCAATGCAAGGGCGCCTGGGTGGCTCAGTCGTTAAGCGTCTGCCTTCGGCTCAGGTCATGATCCCAGGGTCCTGGGATCGAGTCCCACATCGGGCTCCCTGCTCCTACTGCCCCTGCTTGTGTTCCTGCCCTCGCTCTCTCTCTCTCTCTGTGTTAAATAAATAAAATCTTAAAAAAAAAAAAAGTGCAATGCAAAAGTCAAAGCATGCACCTCACTATAAAATCACCTTAATTGGGACAGGTTCGACTCTAGGCTGATACAGTATTCGCTACTTAGATATTACAGAAGGCAGTGCGGTTTTGGATGTGATTTTACTAAATGAGGAACTACACTTGATAAAGTTCTGAACAAAACAAAGTGCAATTTTCCCTATATATACTTGGTTGCATACCTGGAAATTGAATATATATAAAAATCACTTCTTCCTTCCCTGTGGAAAAAAAGATGGAATTAGGTTTGAGGCTCAGATAATTAAAAGCAATTCAGTGAGATACTCAAAAGTAGTGTGAGACATGAGATGGTTCTTTGAATTGCACAACTGTCTCCAGCATTGAGGAATACTTAGCATCCCTTACCCCTAACAAATGAGTTACATTCTCTTTCTTCTCTACCCCATTATTTTGACAATCAAAAAAGTTCCACAGATTTCCAGAAGTCCCCTAGAGGGCAGTACCACCTCCATGGAGAACCTCTCTAGTCATAATTGTTCCTTTATGTGAGATGTCTGGATCATGCCAGTTCCAACATGGTGTTACGGTACCCCACCAAGTCATCCTGTGAACTTGGATAGAATGCTGAGCACATGGTTCTGAACCTGCCAAAAAACCAAGTCAAAACGTTTTCTGATTGTAAAACATTCCTCTAAATATAAGTTTCCATTAGCCTGAATGATCGCAAAATGGAATGTTTGGTTTCATAAATTATTAAGCTTTTGGTGCCTCAAAACTTATTAAATTTTTCTAAAATATATTAAACCAAAACTGAAAGATAAATGAAGAAAATATATTAGACCATAGTTGGGGATAGAATGGAAAAAATGGTGCTCAAGCTCAAAGAATATACTGACTCTTAGGAAAGGAAAAAAACAAACTCAGGTCTTTAATATATGATTAAACTCGAATTTGAGAAATACCAACTTTAAAAACTAAAGCTTTCGGGGTGTCTGGGTGGCCAGGTTGGTTAAGCATCTGACTCTTGATCTCAGCTTAGATCTTGATCTTAGAGTGGGTGGGTGTGGAGCCTACTTAATAAAAAAAAACAAAAACTAAAGCTTTCTTTTAAGAAAATGTCTTTCACTTGCAAATTATCAATGCAAAAGAGCTTTATCTTTATAACCAGTATAAGAACTTATTTTTCAAGAGTAACAGAAATGGAAATGCAAAATTAAAAATTTCTTGTAGCATCTGCAGACCTCAGAGAAACTGAGTGTTTAGAATATACAGGATAATTTAAGCTTGCCTTGATTTAGGGTTGAAATACCTCAAGGTCATGGTTCTCAATCCCAGTTCTACAAAATTGCTCAGCAGTGAAAATATAGGAGATGTAGCTGAATTTCTGTTGATTACAGTGCCTGAAGAAGACCTGAATTATTATCCACAGTGAACAAGTTTTTACTGATGATCTACCATGCGCTCTGCACTGTACCATATGCTATAGGATACAAGATATGACAAGGCCAAGACCCTACTCTCAGGGATTTTCAGTCCAAGTGACAAAACATGCAAAAGAAAAATAATAGATACCTTTAATCTAGTGCTTAGGATATGCCACATGCCGTGGTAATCACTTTAAATGAAATGATATATACGAAGAACTCAGCTTAAAATCTTCAGTATTTCCCTTTTGCTCCTTTTTTTTTTTTTAAAGTACTCTCCATACCCAACATGGGGTCCAAACTCACAACCCTGAGGTCAAGAGTCACACGTTCCACCAATGAAGCCAGCCAGGTGCCCCACTCTTTTTTTTTTTTTTTTTTTTTTTAACTATTTTTAAGTGTACAATTCAGTGGCAATAAGTATATTCTCAGTCAGTATATTGTTGTGCACCCATCCCCATCATTCACTCCCAAAGTATTTTCATCATCCCAAACTTTGAACATATTAAGTAATAACTCCCCATCTCTTCTCCACCCAGTTCCTGCAACCAGCATTCTACTTTCTGTTTCTATGAATTTGAGTGGTACCTTATGTAAGTGAAATCATACAATATTTGTCCCTCTGTGCCTTCTTATTTTACTTAGCATAATGTTTTCAAGGCTCACCCAATGTTATAGCATGTGTCACATTTCAATACATTTTGTAGCAATGTGACAGTTTGACATATATATACTTTCTGAATTGATTGCCACAATCCAGTTAATTAACATATGTATCACCTCACAAGAATGCTTAAGGTCTACTCTCAATAAATTTCAAGTATATTACACAGTTCTATTGACTATAGTCACTATACTATATGTTAAACCCCCAGAGTTTAGTCATCTTATAACTGTATCTTTTGGTCAGCATCTCCCCATCTCCCTTATCCCCCAGTAACCACCAGTTTACTTTCTGTTTCTATTAATTTGACTTTTTTTTTTTTTTTAAAGATTCCAAATAAAAGTGAGATCATACAGTGTTTGTCTTTCTCTGGCTAATTTCACTTAGCATAATGCCCTCAAGTTTCAACCATGTTGTTGCAGAGGGCAGGATCTCCTTTCTAGTGGCTAATATTCCATTGTGTTTGTGTTTGTATATGTACTACTGAACTGTGTGTTTAAATAGGATTATAGTGATAAATTTTATGTTATGTATTTTTTACCACGATTAAAAAAAATACACTGGGATGCATGTGGCCTTATATAGTATGTCTCTTGCACGTCTCTCAAGTCTCATTTTCACCATGTTTTCTGTAGTTCTCTTTCTTCTAGCCATGTGGCCTTTTCTCAGGTCCTCAGAGACATAGTCTTTATGCCTGCTGTAGGGCTTTTGCCCATGCTGTTCCCTCCAGCACTTTGCCAAGGTAATCTCTAGTTGTCCTTAAGATTCCAGTATAGTCATGCATCATCATCAAAGCTTTTTCCCAGATCTTGACTTCCTAGACGTGGTCAAATCCCCATATTGTATACTCCCACCATACCATCCATCTCTCTTTCCTAGGACATAATAGGTGAATTTCACATTTATTACTGTGGTCATTTAATCAGTGTCTTTCTCTCCCACTAGACGTTAATTTTCATAAGATATTTGGTTTATTTGTTTTTTTAAG
>NC_138369.1:44067869-44107921 GCF_054177405.1 Leptonychotes weddellii | reverse complement strand
GATACTTGCTTTTTTTTTTTTTTAAGATTTTATTTATTTATTTGACAGAGACACAGTGAGAGAGGGAACACAAGCAGGGGGAGTGGGAGAGGGAGAAGCAGGCTTCCCGCTGAGCAGGGAGCCCGATGCGGGGCTCCATTCAAGGACCCTGGGATCATGAGCTGAGCTGAAGGTAGACGCTTAATGACTGAGCCACCCAGGCACCCCGAGATACTTGCTTTTTGATCACTGTTGTTCATGTCACCTAATAGTACATGGCATTCAGAAGCTCAAGAGGTATTTGTCCAATGAGAACAAATCTGTTATTGTGCAGAATATGAAAGGAGGCATGGGGAATTTAAATGACTCAGCCAAGATCACAGACCTAATGAGTGGCAGAGCCAGGATTTGAACCCATCTGTTCAACTCCAGAGCTTAAATTTTTACCCATTACTCTAGACCCAATGCTGCCTAAACCATCAGTGATGAAGGACCAGTTTTTTTTTTTTTTTTTTTTATTTCCAATCTATCATAGACTGATGCTTTTGTAAAATACTGTAGTACATATTTATTTGGATGTTGTGGAAATACCAAATTATTATAAACGTTTCTAAACCCTTACTCTCAATATCTGCGCTTAACCTCATCACAGACCAGCACTGGTACATAGGCCACACTTGGAGTACCTTTAGACTAGCTCCCAGGGACAGAACATATTGCATGTCACCTCTGTAGGCCTGTGTATAGAGCAGTCAACCGTACAGTACAACGAGGTCAAGAGGAGGAAGACCAGAGAGAATTTCATGAGGGCCCCAGGCAGAGTTTCAAGGAGAAGGCAGGGCTTAAAGAAGGTGTTACGGTATGATGGGGCAGAACTCGTGAAGGAGAGGGGCACTAAAGCATTCCCAGCACGTGGAAAGGCTAGAATATGCATAAGGTGACAAGGGGACCCTGATTAGAGCAGGTGGTTTATACTAAGGAGTAGAGAGAAAACCAAGCACGGCTTTTATGTTCCTTTCTGTCTGCATTTTTTTTCACTTTTCAAGAAGTATTTCCATGAACTTAAGGAGGTGCCCGCCGCCTCCATTAAAACAACTTTTGAAAACCTAGCAAACATTGGTATTTTGATCTCTGTTCTGTTTGGCATCTGTATCTTAGCACCACCTACTTTCATCGCACTCTGTTATCTTTAATGATCAATTATAGTCAGATATCACCAAATAATTTATTAATTCAGTAAATGTTTATTGAGAGTTTACTAACGGTCTGAATCCTGCTGGAATTTCTATTTGTTGTCTGTCAGGGAACAACCCTGTCAAATCTTGTACTCCTTTCTCTGTGGGGTTTTAGAAGTTCTTTCTTTTATCCTCACCCTTCCTCCCTCCTCCTGCCCCCAGATCTTCTGAGGAGCATCCAACTATTACTTTTTTCACACAGAGAAAGTTCCTTCTTAGCTTCTTAAAAAGTAAGAAAAAGCTGAGTGTGATGTTCCAAATGTGCCTTCCTCAGAAATCTTTTGTTCATAAACATAGTGACTTCTTTTTTGAAGACCTGATTTTTGGGTTAAATATGTTATATTGGTTTTAAGGACACTTGTATTTTGAAAAGTGTCCCCACAGGACTGTTGCCAAATAGGTTCTCTCTTGTATTTAAATAGGTCTTCCACTCTTATTCTCTCATTTTCTTCTAGTGTTTCGCTTTTAAAAATCTCATTGTCTTGGTTGTATTTTTCAGTCAAGTCCTAATTCGGAGCAGAGTCCTCAGGGAAAATGGAAAATACATTCCCAAACAGGTACTCATTTATCTTTTATTGAAAGCTCCATGACTCACTGTTGAGGGCAGTAGATATCTGAATGTTTAATGAGGGGATTCTTTGGGGAAAGCTGAAGTTTGGCAAATCTGTAATTAAGCTGTGGCCTAGTGATATCTGCTGTCTTTGTGACCTTGCCCTTCTTAGGAAATTGTTTTTAAATGTGACTCAGCTAAAGTGTCAGGTTGGCTGCCAAGTAGGCGGCCAGCTCTGAGTGTAACAGCCTATTCCAAGGGCCTTCTGACTAAACCTCTGGGGAATAATTTGACAACTTGCTATGTCACAGTTTTAAGACTTAAAAAGCTCTCTTTTCTACTAGTCTTTCTTGACACGAAAATATTACTTCAACAACCCAGAGGATGGATTTTTCAAAAAAACTAAAAGGAAGGTAGTGCCTCCTTCTCCTATGACTGGTATGTTTACTCCCTTCTGTCATCTTTAAGGAAGATTCTTAACAGGAGTTGGGGGGAGGGCAGGGAGGATGTGAATTTATTTAAATGTTAAATTGTATGAGAGAATAATCTCAGGGGCCTTAGAGATCGTCTGGTATAGGCATCTACACAAGTGGAGCTCTCTTTTTCAAATAAATCATCTGGGAACCCCAATGTATAAAGTGGATTTAAAAAAAAAGAGCCCTTGGCTGGGGGGTGAGAAAGCTAGAGCCATCGTCCCTTTGTCTCTTCCCTTTGCTGTTCCTCAGGACCCAGGGCTCTGCAGAGCACAGTTGGAAAAGCATCCCAGTCCCAGCTCCTACCCAGTGCCTGGATCCCGTTGCTGACAGATGGCCACCCAGCTTCTGTCTGAAAGAGGAGGAGCTCTTAACCACTTCCCTAGGCCAGCCATTTCTTTGTCAGACATGGTTGCTTGGCCCACCCTACAGTTTTTGCTCTAACAGATTTCTTACTTCCACTGACCCTAGTCATGTGAAAAAATACAGCACTTTTAAAGTAAAACAAAATAATTTATTCTGTGTTGGCTGTTCTCTCATTTTAATACTCATTTCTCTAGGTAAGAAACCCAGACAGAAGGTACAGCAATTGGTTTTAATAAGTCTTTTAGAAAACCCACAAGAAACAAAAGACCAATTTGTGTATGAAGATATTTGACTTCACTAAAATCCACAGAATGCAAATTAGAACAAGATATCCTTTTAAGTTTTTTTTTTAAGATTTAATTATTTGAGAGAGAGAGAGATGTGCATACACGAGGTAGGGGTTGGGGGATAGAAGCAGAAGGAGCTAAAGAGAGAATCTCAAACCGACTCCCCACAGAGCACAGAGCCCAGTGTAGGGCTCAAACACATGACCCTGAGATCATGACCTGAGCCAAAATCTAGAGTCGATGCTTAAGCAACTGAGCCACCCAGGCGCCCCCAAGATGTCCTTTTTAGACCATTAAACTGGCAAAGATTGAAAGCTTCACAAAGCTGCTACTGTCAAAGTCATGGGAAGTTAGGCCCTCTCGCTATTGTTGAAGGACAATCTGACAGGAACAATCTATAGGTCCATCCAAAAGTAATAAGTGTGACCACATAGTAGATTCCTATGCACACATGAAAATAGTGAGAGAGATATACCAATGTGAAAATACCATTTACAATATATTTACTTTTTTAAAATTAAGAAGCAGATTAGTAAGCATAATATTCCTTCATTGTGTATATATGGAAACTGTTGTGTGTATACATATACATGCATATTTATACACATATGTATAAAGATGGAAGGATATGCAACAAACAGTTAAAAGTATTCAGAGTGGGCTCAGAGAAACTGTCTACATCCTATGTTTCCAAGTCATTTGAATTTTTTACAGTGAACTTGTATTTAATGATCATGTAAATTAAAAATTTATAGAAAATCAGGGAGAAGTCCCTGCCAACAGTGGTAAAATGTTGTGGTCTCATGTTTTTGTCATAGATCCCACTATGCTCACAGACATGATGAAAGGCAATGTAACAAATGTGCTCCCTATGATTCTCATTGGTGGATGGATCAACATGACTTTCTCAGGCTTTGTCACAAGTAAGTTACAGACCTGGAAGACTTCAGGTTCACTTATCTGTGATCCTTTCCCATATCCCTGTTCAGAGAAATCCACGTGCTGCTGAGACACTAAAATAACAGGTCCCATATCCTCTATTGGAAACTAATCACGGTCTTTTTTTTTTTTTTTTAAGATGGTATTTAGTTGAGAGAGGGAGAGCATGAGAGAGCAAGCATGAGCAGGGGGAAGGGCACAGGGCGAGGGGGAGAGAGAAGCAGGCTCCCTGCTGAGCAGGAAGCCCAACATGTCCCAGGACCCTGAGATCTTGACCTGAGCCAAAGGCAGACACTTCACCAACTGAGCTACCCAGGTGCCCTGGAAACTAATCACATTCTTTGAAAAAAAATTAACATGCCATGATGTTATGGCTCTTATCCCAAACTCATCATTAGTTCATGATGTGGATGCTTTTTTTTTTTTTTTTAAGATTTTATTTATTTATTTATTTGAGAGCAAGCGAGCGAGAAACAGCATGAGAGGGGCGAGGGTCAGAGGGAGAAGCAGGCTCCCCGCTGAGCCGGGAGCCCGATGTGGGACTCGATCCCAGGACCCTGGGATCATGACCTGAGCCGAAGGCAGTCGCTTAACCAACTGAGCCACCCAGGCGCCCAATGTGGATGCTTTTTTACAAATAGGAACTTAAGTGAATGGCTTGCTCGTTTGTATCCAAAATTAATTCTAGTTAAGTAGGATGAAGGGAAACATGTTTCTATTTTTTTTTTTTTTAAGATTTTATTTATTTGACAGAGCTAGACACAGCGAGAGAGGGAACACAAGCAGGGGAAGTGGGAGAGGGAGAAGCAGGCTTCCTGCCAAGCAGGACCCTGGGATCATGACCTGAGCTAAAGGCAGATGCTTAACGACTGAGCCACAAAGGCACCCCAGCATGTTTCTATTTTGACTTCATTTTCTAAGTATTGCAGTGAGTTGTTTGTCTATTTGTTTATAATTTGTTTTGAATCAATTTCATTTCTCAGGAATGTAGTTCAATATATGTATATATTCCACTTTGGGTTTAACAGTTTAGTGCAAGTTTCTTTTCTAATTTTAAGTCATAACTCAGCCAGAGTCCCTGTTGTTAAGCAATAGAGAAGCTGGAGTTCAAGGAACTATAACAGAGTGACATTTGACTGTTATTTTTTTTTCATAAATTGACACAAATTTCCTGGTAGAAATCATTTTCAAACTGTATGGTACAGAGTTTCCACCTCCTCAGGGAAGGATTACATGCATTCATGCTTAAACTGTTCTAAAAACAGCAAGGAAAGATTGTAAACTTTCTCTCTCTTTTCTGCAGCCAAGGTCCCATTTCCACTGACTCTCCGTTTTAAGCCTATGCTGCAACAGGGAATTGAACTACTCACATTAGATGCATCCTGGTAAGAACTTTCTTTCCTTTATAAAAACACAAAACAAAATCTAAAACCGATGTCCCTTAAAGAACAGGATTTCCAATTTGCATACTTCCAGGAATAGATTTTTGGTTTTTCTCATTGAAACGCCACTGAAAATGCCATGGGTGGATTATGACAACTTTTAGCCTACCCCAAGTGATTTCTTTATATACTCTTTGGGTGATAGAAAAGTGTGAACTCTGTTAATTCTAAAATAACTACCTATGTTGTTTCACTTTTGCTTTCCTAGGGTGAGTTCTGCATCCTGGTACTTCCTCAATGTCTTTGGGCTTCGGAGCATTTACTCTCTGATTCTGGGCCAAGATAATGGTAAGAAGCATGTTGGGTTTAATAAGCAAATACTTTGATAGACAATCACCCATGCCAGGGCCAGAAAACTCCTGTAGGCTGTTATGTTTGTTAGCATAGTCAAATACCATGCTTTACTCCCTAAACTTCTGAAGTTTCTGAGGTATTCTGCAAGAGTCTTAAAAATTCCAGGGTCGGGGAGCCTGACTGGCTCAGTCGGTGGAGCATGCGACTCTTGATCTCAGGGTTGTAAGTTCAAGCCCCACCCTGGGTGTAGAGACTATTTAAAATCTTTAAAAAAAAAAAATTCCAGGGGCGCCTGGGTGGCTCAGTTGTTGGGCGTCTGCCTTCGGCTCAGGTCATGATCCCAGAGTCCTGGGATCGAGCCCCGCATCAGGCTCCCTGCTCTGCAGGAAGCCTGCTTCTCCCTCTCCCACTCCCCCTGCTTGTGTTCCCTCTCTTGCTGTGTCTCCCTCTGTCAAATAAATAAAAAAATCTTTAAAAAAAAAAAAAAATTCCAGGGTCAACTGAAGATCTGAATTCTCCCTGGAAATCATGGGGGCAATATTTAGTTCCCTAAAGTCTGAAAGCCTCCTGTGAGGAATCCAGTACCAGTAATGTAAGCCTGTAAACTGAAGCTGAAACAAGGCCTGGTTTGACCAGTTAGTTCATTGACTAGAGTTCTTCCCAGGACCAATCCTGGCTCTCTTATTTCATGGCTGGGACCTTGGGCAAGTGACTTAACCACTTGAATCCTGTGCTCATTCGTAAAACAGAGACCTAAATAATTAGCTTCAGAGTTTGTTGTGAGGAGTAAATGAGGTAGAATATGGAAAGCACTTAGTAAAGTACCTGGCATAAGGTAGTTGCTCAATACCTTGGCTTGAGCTGTAGTTATTGTTTACATTTGAAATACTACAGCCTCGGTGGCTGTAGTTATTGTTTACATTTGAAATAAAGTGTAGCACTTCCTTCAGTTACCTTCTGTTATTATCATGCCCACTTTTCAGGAGAGGTAAAGTGACTTTCCCTAGGTCACATAGCCAGTGTGTGGGAGGGCCAGTCAGGGAATCTGTCATGCAGTACTCGCATCCATTCCTGAGCATCTGTCCGTGTTGCGTGAGGACCGTTTTTCCCGGAGGGTGCTGGGTGCTTGCCGAGCCCCGGCGGTCACATAGGTGTGTCTTATACTGCAGCCGCGGACCAGTCACGGATGATGCAGGAGCAGATGACGGGAGCAGCCATGGCCATGCCCGCAGACACCAACAAAGCTTTCAAGGTACACTCACACCTCCTGTAGCTTCACTAAACTCCGAAAGGCATTAGCAGACAGTTACTTTAAAGACCGGTTCCCTGAAGAGAGTGTGATATGTATGGTTCCATCATTTAAATTTAGCAAAAATGAATTTTTGCTTACATATTTCTTATTCCTTAGACAGAGTCAGCTGTTAAATAAATTGGAGATTCTTGGTACTTTTACCTAGTTTTTAAACGCTTACTCAAATTTAATCCACACTGTAAATGAAGCTGTAAAAGAGTTCATTCAGAGACACCAGGTAAACATTTAGGATATTTTGAGCTATTTTGGACCCTGTGGGCATCAGATATAAATTTTATTTAAAAAAAAAGATCAATACTTAAAGCCTTTTCATGAAATGATTCTGCAATATGTAAAGTCCAGTATAATTTTTGTACAGCAAAATCTCACTAATTTTTCATGATAAAAACTAGAAATAGAAGGGAATTTGCTCATCTTGATGAAAGGCATCTATGAAAAACCCACAGCTAACATCATACTCAGTGGTGAAACACTAACAGCTTTTCCCCTAAGATTAGGAACAAGATAAGAATATCCACTCATGCCACTTCTGTTGAACGTTGTGCTGGATGATTAGCCAGGGCCGTTAGGCAAGAAGAAATAAAAGGCATCCACATTAGAAAGGAAGAAGGAAGAAGGAAATGATCTGTTTACAAGATGACATGGTCTTGTATATAGAATATTGTAAACAACCCACAAGAAAAACTGTGTAGAGCTAACAAACAAGTCCAGCAAGGTTTTAGAAGATGCAGGGTAAAGATGCAAAAATCAGTTGTATTTCTACACACTGGTAATAAAAAATCTGAAAATAAGAAAAAAATTCCAGGGACGCCTGGGTGGCTCAGTCGGTTATGCGTCTACCATCGGCTCAGGTCATGATCCCAGGGCTCTGGGATAGCGTCCGCATCGGGCTCCCTGTTCAGCAAGGAGCCGCTTCTCCCTCTGCCTGCCACCCCTCCTGCTTGTGCACTCTCTCTCTCTCTCACTCTTTCTCTGGCAAATAAATAAATAAAATCTTTAAAAAAAAAAAAAGAAAAAAATTCCATTTACAATAGTATCAAAATGAATAAAATACTTAGAAATAAATTCAACAAAAGAAAGACAAGACTTGTACACTGAAATTACAAGGCTTTGCTGAAAGAAATTAGGTAAGACCTGAATGAATGGAAAGACATCCATGTTCATGGATTAGAAGACTTAATATTGTCAAGATGGCAGTACTCCCAAAATTGATCTACAGAGTCAATACAGTCCCTCTCAAAATTCCACGTACCTTTTTTGCAGAAATTGATAGGCTGATCCTGAAGATCATATGGAAATGCAAGAGACCCAGAATAGCCCAAAAAACTTTAATATGAATAAAGTTGGAAGACTCACACTTCCCGATTTTAAAACCTACTTCAGAGCTACAGTAATCAACACTGTGTGGTACTGGCATAAGGATCTATAGATCAGTGGAGTGGAATTGAGAGGTCAGAAATAAACCCATATGTTTAAGATCAATTGACTTTTGTCAGAGGTGCCAAGACAGTTCAGTGGGGGAAAGAATAGTCTTACTGCTGACTGGGTACAGAGTTTCTGTTTCAGGGGATGAAAATTTTTGGAAATACATAGTCTTGATGGTTGCACAACATTGTGAATATAATTAATGCCATTGAATTGTATACTTACAAAGGTTAAAAGTGGCAAATTTTGTTATTTATATATTACCACAGTAAAAAAAAGAAAAAACTTTAAGTGGTGTAAGAGCTAAAACTATAAAACCCTTAGAAGAAAACATAGGTGTAAAATGTTTGACGCTGGATTAGGCAGTGACTTCTTAGACATGACACTAAAAGTACAAGCGACAAAGGAAAAATAAATGGAACTTTGTAAAAATGAAAACTTTTGTACTTCGAAGGGCACCATCAAGAAAATGAAAAGATAGTATTAGAGAACATGTTTGCAAATCATATCTCTAATAAGGGTCTAGTATTCAGAATAAAGAACTCTCAGAACTCAGCTGTAGTAAGACATCCAGTTAAAAATGGGCAAAAGTTTTGAACAAACATTTCTCCACAGAAGATATACAAATACCCAATAAGCTCATGAAAGCATGCTCAACATTGTTAGCCATTGGAGAAATGCAAATCAAAACCACAGTGACTCACTCGGTGACTATAATAAAAAAGATGGACACGAACAGGTGTTGACAAGGATGTGGAGAAATTGGAATCATCCTACTTGCTGGTAATGGTGCAGCCACTTTGGAAAGCAGTTTTTAGCCTATCCTCAAAAAGTTAAACATAATTTTTCTTTCTTTCTTTCATTTATTTATTTTAATTTTTATTGTTATGTTAATCCCCATACATTCCATCATTAGTTTTAGATGTAGTGTTCCATGATTCATTGTTTGTGCATAACACCCAGTGCTCCATGCAAAACGTGCCCTCCTCAATACCCATCACCAGGCTAACCCATCCTCCCACCCCCCTCCCCTAAACATAATTTCCATATGACCAGCAATGCCGCACTTAGGGAATTGAAAACTTAAGCCCACACAAAAACTTGTACAAGAATGTTCAGAGGGGCCCCTGGGTGACTCAGTCAGTTAAGCGTCTGCCTTCAGCTCAAGTCATGATCCCAGGGTCCTGGGATCAAGCCCCGCGTTGTGCTCCCTGCTCAGCGGGAAGCCTGCTTCTCTCTCTCCCACTCCCCCTGCTTGTGTTCCCTCTCTCGCTGTCTCTCTCTCTGACAAATGAATAAATAAAATCTTAAAAAAAAAAAAAGAACGTTCAGAGCACTATTCCTAATAGTCCAAGAATAGAAACAATCCAAATGTCCATTATTTTATGAACAGATGAACAAAATGAAACATTTTGGAATATACATAACAGTGTATGGTCAATGAAAGTGTTCAGTGGAATATTTAACAAAAAGGAATGATGTACTGATACATGCTACAGCAGTGAGGAACCTTGAAAACATCATAAGTGAAAGAAACCAGTAAGAAAAAGCCATATATTGTATCCAGAATAGATGAATCCAAAGAAAGTGAAGTGGTAGTTGCCAGAGGTTGGGGGAGGGATTTAATGGGGAGCATCTGCTATTTGAAACAGTTTCTTTTTGTGGTGATGAAAGTGTTCTGGAATTAGGTAGTCGTGATGGTCTTTGTGAACATACTAAAAACCACTAAATTGTACATATTCCAAGGGTGAAGCTTATGGTATGTGAATTGTATTTTTAAACAAAGAATGGAGGGGCGCCTGGGTGGCTCAGTTGGTTAAGTGCCTGCCTCTGGCTCGGGTCATGATCCCAGGGTCCTGAGATCGAGCCCCACATCGGACTCCTTGCTCAGTGGGGAGTCTGATTCTCGCCCTTCCTCTTCCTCTGCCCCTCTCCCCCTGCTCTTGTTCTCTCTCTGTCTCAAATAAATAAATAAAATCTTAAAAAAAAAAAACAAATGGATAAAGATGTGTGTATACACACACACACACACACACAATGGAATATTACTCAGCAATCAAAAAATGAAATCTTAAAAAAAAAAAAAATGAAATCTTGCCATTTGCAATGATGTGGATGGAGCTAGAATGTATTATACTAAGTGAAGTCAGTCAGAGAAAGACAAATACCATATGATTGCACTCGTGGAATTTAAGAAACAAAAGAGACGAACATATGGGGAGTGGGGAGAGAGGGAAACAAACCATGAGAGACTCTTAACGATAGAGAACAAATAGGGTTGATGGAGGGAGGTGAGTGGGAGAATGGACTAGATGGGTGATGGGTATTAAGGAGGGCACGTGTCGTGATGAGCGCTGGGTGTTGCATGTAAGTGATGAATCACTGAATTCTGTTCCTGAATCCAGTATTGCATTGTGTGTTAACTAACTAGAATTTAAATAAAAATTTTTTTAAAAAGCCATGAGCTAACATGTGTATTGCATATTATCTTTTCTAAAGCATTTTTTTAAACCTACTAATTAAAGGCAAAAGTAATCAGCGTTAATAGACTATTTGAGAAATGTAATTAGTTACTAGCTCTAGTGACCTCAGACAAATTATTTTACCTTTTTTAGCCTTATTCTCTTTGCCTACAAATTGAGCACGGGGGTGCACAGGGCAGGTGGCAGCCCCTACCTCATAGAGTAAATGAGTCTATACGTGTAAATAGCTTAATCCAGCTGCTGGCCAGCCACATCAGCACTGCTGTTAGTAACAGCCCTTCTCTCCCTTCCCTGGTGTCTTCTTCCTTTGCAGACAGAGTGGGAAGCTTTGGAGCTGACGGATCACCAGTGGGCACTGGATGATGTCGAAGAGGAGCTCATGGCCAAAGACCTCCACTTCGAAGGCATGTTCAAGAAGGAATTACAGACCTCTATTTTTTGAAGACCACGCAGGGATTTGCTGTGTCAGGAACTCAGAGTAGCGGTTAACTTTGTAACTTTGGTTTGAGCTGGAAGCCTCTCAGAATAAAAAGGAGGATGCATGAGCCGGCAGGGTGTTCAGCAGGAAGTGTTCTTATCTGAGCCAGGTTCCCCTGTATGTCTGAAACTAGAGACATTTGAGGAGTCTGTGCTAGATGACTTACCCGGAAATGGCTATTTTTAAAATGTTTTACATTTTCCTTCTGGTGACTCTGATAATGAAAGTCAAAGAAAGGGGGAATACTCAAGCTAGTAATAATATATAAAACTTAGCAAAAATTCAGTCTTTGGAAAATGCATTGTCAGTTATACCCTAATTATTAAGCACAGTCAGCCTGACTTCTAACCACAGCGAACACCTGTTTTCTTGGGATCCAAACACCCCTTGTGTTTTACCTTTAATTTTTTGTTAGTATTTCTACAACTTTCTTTACACAAATGATACATTTTCATTACTGAAAATTTAGGAGCTATGGATGAGCAAAGTGAAAGCTCCCTGTGTTGTTCGTTTTGAGCCTACCGAGTGACATAAAGAGCAAATGGGTCAAAACCTGATTCAGATAAGCTCTTTTCAGAGTGAATACCCAGGGCTAGGACAGACTTAGCCAGCCTTCTATCTCTTAACACTGTCCAGTGAAAATCGGCAACACTGAGACACTGCCGGATTCTCAAGTGCCTTTGGGATCATCAAAGATAGGATACATAATCTGAGGTCTTGAGCTGGAGTTCAGAAGATATCAAATCCATTGACAGATCAACAGTGCTATACCGAATATGGCTACTCAGTTGAACGAAAGACCTCATTTCCCAGTTACTCTGGATAAGAGAGTTTACATATCGCTGTAAGAAGGGAGAAAGGGCAATTGCTGGCAGACACGTAGTGAAGGTTGGCCCAGGAAATCATTCCGTCTGGATTAACTGTCCCTGGGAAGTGGCAGGGCGCCATTTCTGTACCAAGAGGTGAATGTAATTTGCATGTTGAACGCTGCAATCAAGAACAAACAACTCTTGACCAGCAATTAAAACTTTCTGTTTTCTCTGCCTATAAAACGTTGCCTCTGTGGGTCACTAACAGCCTTCTGCCACAGTTATAAGTGTCTTGTGGATCAGTGCTGAAGAGTTAAAGATGAAAAAGATGTGGGGTGCTTGGGTGGCTCAGTCTGTTAAGCGTCCTCCTTCGGCTCAGGTCATGGTCCCAGGGTCCTGGGATGAAACCCCTCATCAGGCTCCCTGCTCAGCGGGAAGTCTGCTTCTCCCTCTCCCCGCCCCCCCACCCCTCCCCCAGCTCATGAGTGCTCTCTCTCTCTCATAAATAAAATCTTTAAAAAAAAAAAAGAAAGATGTGACCCCTGCCCTCAAGGAACTCATTAGAGAGACACATAAGAACTTGATGGTTCTGAAGCTCTGACCCTCCCCTCCAGAGTAATGCACATGAGCATAAGACACACAATTCCCAGGTAACACAGGGGTGTTGATAGATCTCCAAAGCCTAGTCATAGTGACCTACAGTCCCCTGCTAAGAAAGCCTGACTTTAAGATATTTAAAATAGCTGCTTAAAATATTAAAGGAGCAAGGGTTCACAGGGGAGTTAACCTTTGACCTGGGTCTCAAGAGAGTTCTGCAGTGTAGAAGGGCATTCCAAGCAGATAGAACCAGCAAAGACCTGCAGATTAAAATGTACACAATTTGGGGTGCCTGGGTGGCTCAGATGGTTTAAGTGTCTGCCTTCGGCTCAGGTCGGCTCAGGTCATGATCCCAGAGTCCCGGGATGGAGCCCCACATCAGGCTCCCTGCTTGGCAGGGAGCCTGCTTCTCCCTTTCCTTCTCCTGCTCCCCCTGCTTGTGCTCTCGCTGTATCTGTCAAATAAATAAAATCTTTTTAAAAAAATAATAAAATGTCCATAATTATGCTAAGCGAAGTAAGTCAATCAGAGAAAGACATGTATCATATGATCTCACTAATATGAGGAATTCTTAATCTCAGGAAACAAACTGAGGGTTGCTGGAGTGGTGGGGGGGTGGGAGGGATGGGGTGGCTGGGTGATAGACATTGGGGAGGGTATGTGCTATGGTGAGCACAGTGAATTGTGTAAGACTCTTGAATCACAGACCTGTACCTCTGAAACAAATAATACGTTATATGTTAAAAAAAAAATGTCCATAATTTGCTGGACCCAGACTAAGTGGGGAGTGGTATGGTATATACCAAAAAGTATAGGTTGGACTGGAATGCAAGCAGTAATTGATGATTGAGTGATGTAACCCTCCTTCCCATGAGGCATCTCAGAGCATTTCATTTTGCCTCTTCACCCACACAAAGTTTGTCTTTTTCCCTGTAGCGAAGTTGGGTGGATAAAACGTGAGGCCTGTCTCAGCCATCATGTTGATGATAAAAGCACATGTCCTTGGCAGCAGCCAGTCAAAGGGAAAATCCAAGTTTGTTTTATCAGGCTTTTCCCGGAATCAGCGCACAAGTTCAGCATACAGTGCTTATTGTGGGTGTTTCCTGGAGTCCAACTTGGGCCATGCTACTGAATGAGCATCTTACCTTTCCCATCAACCTGGACTTAACACTCAAAATCATTTAGGACAATCTGACATGTCCATTTACTGACCATGGTGTGGAAGGTACCAGGCATGGAAGTCTAAATATTGACAGATGTACAACACATCTCCGAAAAATAATGATGACTTAGATTTGAGAATAGTAGGTAAACTTGCACTTTGGGGCAAAGTCTATGTGGTTCTTTTATTTGGTTGAAAGGACCAAATGTGATGGGCAGATGTATAAGTGAACAACATGGAGGATTACGAACTGTAAGAAATATTGCAGTTGCAAATGACAGAAATGGGACTCAACTTGGCTTAAGCAATTTTTAAAAGGAATGTAAATGGCTGAATAACCAAAATGGGTCAGTTGGCTTCAAGTTTAGCTGGATCCAGGTTCTCAAATGATGTCATCAGGACTCAGTTGCTTCCTCAACTCCTTTTTTTTTTTTTTTTAAAGATGTATTTGTCCATTTTAAAGAGCACGCATGAGCGAGCAGGGGGTGGAACAAAGGGAGAGGGAGACAACAGACTCCCCGCTCAGTGCAGAGCCCGATGCAGGGCTCAATCCTAGGACCCCAAAATCATGACCTGAGTCGAAATCAAGAGTCGGCTGCCTGACCGACTGAGCCACCCAGGCACCCCTCAACTCTCCTTCTATTCTCAGGCAGTCTGTCTTCCCCTGGAGACACTGGCTCAGTGAAAAGAAAACACTCCTTTCTGAAACTTTCCAGTAAGTCAGGTAATAGACCTGAGTCGGGTCACGTGCAAATTCTATGAAGTGTTTAGCCCCACCTAAACTGTAAGGACCAAAGGTGGGATGGAGGCGATTCCTTAGAGGAAAACTGGGGTTTTGTTGCCAGAAGAAAGTGGCAGGGGTACCAGGCAAGAAAAAACAATTATTTTTACCCTTTAATCACCCAAACTGTCCGGAATGTTACCAACAGGAGGTATTGCCCCTGTCCTAGTAGGCAATAAAGTCTGCAAACATTTACTGGATTTCTACAATATGCTCGGTGTCGTGTTAGAGATTTTCAGATCTTTCTATTCACTCATTTACTGACCATGTGCCAGATACTGCACTCCCAGGCCTTAAGAGTTCAGACTGCTGTGTCACGTGCCATGACAGGGTGACCTGGGGGAGGCTGTGGGAATGTCCTGCAGGTCATATGACCAGCCTGGGTGGTCAGGGAGGGCTTCCCAGTGGAAGTATCATCTCAGGATATGAAGGATCACAAGGAAGTATATACAGAACCAAGGAAATATCTAAGGAAAGACTATCCCAGGCAGAGGAGCCTGTGTGCAAGGGCCCAAAAGCAAGGGTGATGGCATTTTCACAAAACCAGAACAAGGCCCGCATGGCCCTGAAGGGTGGAGAACAAAAAGATGTGACGAGTGTTGGGTTAGACATTTTATTTTATTTTAAAGATTTTATTTATTTATTTATTTGAGAGAGAGAGAGTGAGAGAGCACAAGAGGGGGGAGCAGGAGAGGGAGAAGCAGACCCCCCGCCGAGCAGGGAGCCCGATGCGGGACTCGATCCCGGGACTCCAGGATCATGACCTGAGCCGAAGGCAGTCGCTTAACCGACTGAGCCACCCAGGCGCCCCGGGTTAGACATTTTAAATGGGTGAACAGTCTGGTATGTGAACTAGATTTCAATACAGTTGCTTAAACAAAAACATGAGATGAGGCAGCATCAGGGCCAGATGGCAGCTTGTAAGTCATCCCTCAGAGATGAACTTGATCCTGACGTGGCAGCAGGGAGCCTTTGGGGGGGACTGGTGTGAAGGGACTGGCTGCTGGTGGGCAGGAAATGGAGAGGGTAAAAGTGGGGGGAGGCGTGGCAGGGTGAGAGTGGGGTGGGACTGCGGCCATTTACATGCTTGGCTCCTGCTTTTTTGCACTAACTCAGGGTTGTGGTAGCTCTGCATAGGACACTTGCTTTCTCTGGGCCTCAGTCTCCTCATCTGTCAAAAGGAATCATAGCGGTGTAGCACCTTGGGATAACAGTCTGGCAGCTCCTCAAAAGTTTAAACATAAGGTTCCCATACGACTCAGGAATTCCACTCCTAAACAGATCTATACCCAAGAGAAATGAGAACGCACGTCCACATGAAAACTCACACATGAATGTTAATAGCAGCGTTATTCGTAATAGCCACAAGTGGATATGACCCAAACGTCCAAAATAAATAGATCACTTGATCAAGAAATATAACATGGTACGAACACACAGCGGAATGTTATACAGCAATAAGAAAGAATGAGGTCCAGCCTACAACAGGGATGACCCTGGAAACACACGAAATGAAGGAAGCCAATCACAAAAAAAACACATTTATGATCCTGTGTTTTATGAAATGTCCAGAATACACAAACCCACAGAGACAGAACATAGATAAGTGGTTGCCAGGGCCTGGGGGGAGGGAATGGGGAGTGACTGCTAATTGATACAGGTTTCTTTTTGCCAGATGAAAACGTTCTAAAATTGGAAATGGTAATAGTTGTACAACTTTGTAAAT
The DNA here is from genome assembly GCF_054177405.1 of Leptonychotes weddellii. Classification (NCBI taxonomy): domain Eukaryota; kingdom Metazoa; phylum Chordata; class Mammalia; order Carnivora; family Phocidae; genus Leptonychotes; species Leptonychotes weddellii. The sequence continues at coordinate 44,091,583 of NC_138369.1, read as the reverse complement.
ATACTAAAAACCACCAACATAGTACCCTTTAAATAGATCAATTTTGTGTATGTGAATTATATCCCACTAAAGCTGTTACGGTGGGCAGGGATCATAAGCTCTTGGCAGCAGACATCAAGATCTCTCATGAGCATGGCTATGAGAGGCTCCTATAGGCTCTCATGACTGCAGACGGAGTCTGACTGCAGAGGCAGAGGTCAACCAGCATGTTCCTGAGCCTCTCATGGGCTTTCACCCCCAGCCTGGCTACCCCTCCTGCTGCCCCTGCTCTCACCCTGGTCCCACCCGCCCACTTTTCCTTCCAGGTCTCTTAGCTCTGCCTCCCTGGAAATGGCCTGGGAAGATCAGCAGGGTTCAGAAGCCTGGGTTCTGTATCCATGCTCCTCTGAGATGGGCTAGTACCCAATAAGTAAAATATTTCCTTTTTGCAATCAGCTCACAAAATGCACAGCCAGCCCTGTGCTACCTTTTCCTTTCTCCCATTTCTTTGTGAATTTCTTTTTCATTTCTTACTTTTTATTATGGAAAATTCCAAACATATCCAAGAGTGGAAAGAATAATATAATGATGTATCCACCACTCTGCTTTAATAATTCTCAATATTTTGCCAATTCTTCCATGTATCTCCCAAACCCATTTTTTTTTTTAATGTTTTAAAAGTAAATCCTAGATACACTATTATTCCACACATAAATATCTTAGTAAGTTGGGGCACCTGGGTGGCTCAGGTGGTTAAGCGTCCGACTCTTGATTTTGACTCAGGTCATGATCTCAGGGTTGTGAGATCGAGCCCCGCATCCAGCTTTGTGCTTAGCAGGGAGTCTGCGTCTCTCCCTCTGACCCTCCCCCACTCGAACCTACACCTCTCTATAAAATAAAACAGTATTAAAAAAATATTCTAGTATGTCTGACAAATAAGGAATTTTTAAAACATAACCCACAATGCCATCATCTTACCTAATTAGACATTCTTCAGTATGTTCTAAGACCCAATCATGTTCAAATTTCCTGTTATCTTCAAATGTCTCTATCTGGTTGGATTGTTTGAATGAGGATCCCAAAAGGCTCCCACATGACATTTGATTGCTAAGTCTCTTAAATCTCTTTTAAACTGGTCCCCCCCCCACCCATTTTTCAAGCCATTTATTCTCTGTAGAATTCTGTGAGTCTTTTTGAAAGTATTCTTATCTTGATGGGAAATCAAATCTTTAGATTGTTTTTCATTTCAAGAAAAGATTTAGGAGACTGAATTAGTAACAGATGCCCAGAAAATTAAACAAATAAAAAACCAAGGACTACCCCAGGAGAAAACAGAACATCTAGCAAAGAACTGTAATCACAGTACACCTCTTGAGTCAGTCTGACTCACTGTTTCACAGTTCTAGGGTTGTAAATGTAGAATAATGATATAAATCAAAGCAGTACAGAAAAATGTGGAAATGTGAAAAGGTAAATCTTCATATTCCTTGGTGGTAATAAATAGGTAAAAATCTAAAACTGAAAAAAAAAATTAACATGAGCAGTACACATCTGGCACTTAGAGAATAGATATAAAAACCAGAAGAAATAATCAGAAATACCAGAAAGAGTTGAAAGGAATTGGAAATGAGAGGGAATGGGATAGGGGACAGCTGGTTTTAAAGTATATACCAGATTATCAGATTTATTAACACAAAAGTATCTTTTTAAAAGGTTCACTTAGCTGATATCCATGGAGGTTAACATCTGAGAAAGAATGAGTTAAAACTCCAGGAACCCTTGAGGCTGAATTTGGCAGGTTTAGTGAAAGAGTGGACCTGTCCACCTGCCCCACCCCGGTACAGGACAGCGGGCACAGAACAGAGAAGGTTCGCCAGGCTGCACCCTCTCCCACCTGTTCTGCCTTTTGTTTCTTTGCTCATGCCTGCCAGGGGCCAGCCAGATGGAAATGCCAGCCAACTGTCCTGGGCATGTCTAGGGAGGGGGCTTCAGCATTGCCAGCCACAACACCTTTGCCTTTTCCTTCGCTCTCCCCTTCCTTGGGACCTCCCAAGGTACTTTTGGGTGGGAGCTCTCAGCAACTCCCAAACCCTGTTGAAGTCCCTTCAAAGGAGAGTCCAAGTTGGAGGCCTATTTTCATAGACACACAGCAGGGCCACCTGGAAAGCCTGGGACGTTCATCTCACCACCTCCCCTCTCGGAGGTGCCTCAGGGGCAGGATGGTGCCATCAGTATTAAGAGTGCTGGTTCTAAAGTCAGATTTAGAGCTTGGCCTCTTACTTGCTGTGTGACCTTGAAGAAATTACTTAAGCTCTCTGAGCTTCAGTTTGGCAACTGTAAAATGGAGAGCATAATAATACATAGGTTGTCGTGAGGACTTAAAAAGAATAATGCATGTAATAAGGTGTGTAGCATAGCCCCTGACCCACTAAGTGCTTCGGAGACAGAGCTACTGACCATCTCCCGTATACTTAAATCATCCCCCACCCATCACTGCCCTCCCAGAGTCTCCAGGATGATGCCGGCAGCTGCTTTTGGAGCCAGGATACTCCCCACCTATACCTGGCACTCCATGTTCCCCACTTATATTCACCTCTACCCCCAACCAGTCTCCTCTTTCCAGAGGATCAGCTTTCATCTTGGCCTCTGGCCAAAGGGATCATAATCTCTCTTGCCTTTGTTTGGAATCTTAAAACCCCTACCAATCCATGGTTTGGAAACACAATGGGATTGGGGCTCCTGTCTCTAAAGAGAGCAAGCCGGGAGCAGCTGGATGGTCCTCTGTGGACTGGGGGGTTGGGCACTGTCAGGCCAGTAAGACTTTGCAGGAATGAATGGGTAGGCCAGCTCTGAGCCTGCTAGGGGAATCTCAACATCTCCAAAGAAGTCTCACCAGAGAGCTCACAGGAGGCAATGAGAGGAGGGATTTGGACTCCTCAGCTTCTGTAGTGGACCCCTAGAGCTACCCTCCCTACAAGATTGCCCACGAGGGAGAAGGAAATTAGGATGTTACCAGGAAGAGAATTGGATCTTGGGCAATGCTAAAAAAAAAAAAAAAAAAAAAAAAAGGCCAGTTATCTATTATATATAGAACCAGGATCCAGATGACTTCCCACAAGATCAGAACAACTGACTAGATCTAACAAGAGAAAAAAAACAAGAAACAAATGCTGAGTCCAACACTGAGGATCAAGAAACCAACTGCACACAAAGAAGTAGGGAAGACCTAGTAGATCAATACAAGGAGGCGGGGAAGACCTAGTAGGTCAATATTGGGCAACAAAGGGATGTGGCTGCCAGAATCATTAATTCAGTGTGAGGCCCCCATATTAATGGAGGAGAATCTAGGAAGGGAGGTGAAAGTCCAGCTTTGTTCCTAACTGGGTTCAGTTCCAAGAGTTATACTTTATTTTTTAAAATATTTATTTATTTATTTTAGAGAGAGAGAGCAAGAGCAGGAGGGACAGAGGGAGAGGGAGAGGGAGAGAATCTCAAGCAACCTCCATGCTGAGCACAGGGCCCGACCTAAAATCACGACCCGAGTTGAAACCATGAGTTGGACACCTAACTGAATGAGCCACCCAGGTCCCCCTTCAAGAGTTATACTTTAAGTTGGACATTGTTAACTAGGGAAGAAGCCAACAGAGGAGAGATGTCACAATGGTGAGAGCCCAGAATCCTGTCCTTTGAGGAAAGGTCAAAAAACCCTGGAGGGTTTGGCCTGGAGGGAGAAAATTCTAGAGAAATGAGAGGTGTCTTTATAATTCTGAAGGGGTTCCCACAAAGAAAACAGTAGAGCTGGTCAGATGATAAAGTGAACCGGGAAAAGCCCAATCCTTCTCCTAGAGTCCGAAAAGCCTGATTCAGCCTCTGAGCATGCTTCGACCTGCAGCATGTCAGACACAGCTGAGGGCTGGGTGTTGCTCTTCTGTGAGACCCAGAGACCCAGGCAAGTACTGGGGGGTAAGCTCAGCTCAACCTTAGGAAGAATGTCTTTCTTTTTAAAATGATATTTATCATTCCTGTCTCTGATCACAAAAGAAATACACAGTTGTGTAGAATACTGGTAAACAGAAAAGCGAAATTAGATAAAATCACATCAACCACTATTTACCTCCTAATAATTAGGAATAGGATAGATAGGTAGGTAGGTAGATAGATGATAGATAGATAGATAGATATTAACAAAAATGGGATCACACAAATAATTATCTGAGAGGATTTAGAGAATCACCATGTAAAGATGTATGTGTTGGTATGTAAGGATGTTTATTGCAGTATTGTTTCTAGTAGAAAAAAAATAGCTGTCAGCCAACTATATCCCCTGCAGTAGGGGAATTTGGGAGTGTGAGTAAATGACAACACACCCACACCATGCAGCACCGCGTGGCTACTTGGAGGAAAATGGTGCAGGTAATACGTATGTATTGCTTTCAGAATCTTTCCAACATATATTGCCTAAGGCAAAAAAAATACTCAAGTTATAGGATAATATGCATAGTATGGTCCCATTTTTGTGAAAAGAAAGACATGCACATGTATGTTTTTAATTAAAAGAAGCAACATGATGCTAACAGCAGGCACATCTGGGGAGGCCGACTTGAAGAGGCCAAGAGTAAGACAGTGAATGTGTTCCTTGAACATTTCTGTGTCACTTAACTCGGGACAATCAGCATATATCATTTTTATATCAAATGACTGAAATTTAAATAAATAAACAACAATCTATCCTGGACATTTCTCCATGGCGTTGAGGATTTTACGTCATATTTAATGACCGCATCTATTCCTTGTGTAGATTTCTCTTAATGTTATTGAACCCAATCGTGGACATTTAGTACATCAGGAGCTGTCCAAAGAGGAACCAAGGACATTTGAGTGTCTATCAGACCTGAAAATGTGCAGACTCATAGGTCTAACCATACCATAGGTAGGAAATTATCTGATAGATACACCTAGTGCTTGTGCACGAAGAGGTCTATGCAAGAATGGTCCCTGCTTTATTATTCCTGCTAGCAAAAGACTAGAAACAATTTACATGTCCAACCTCAGGACTGCATCAATAAAAAATTACAGGCTGACTATATGCTTCAGTTCTTAACAGCAGATACAAGAAATAAGATGGATCTGTAGAAATTTACATGGAAAATGTGCCAGGATATATTTCACAGTGAAGAGAAAAAAGGCAAGTTACAGAACAGTATGTACAGTATGATCTCATTTCTATTTAAAACGTATATGTGACTGTGCATTGAAAAAGATCTGAAGCTACCTCTGAAACTAATTTAAAAAAGTAAAATAAAATAAAGAAAAAGATCTGAGGGATAAACAGCAAGCTGTAGGTAGGATTTCCCTATAGGTAGGTATGTGTGTATGTATCCCTATATATATATATATGTATGTATGTATAAAGGAAGTGAGCTCCGCGTCCCATGGGGTGTGCAAACCAGGATTGGCTGTCCCTTATTCAGGGATGCTGCGGAAGGGATTTCCAAATCTCTCGGAGGTACCTCGGTTCCCCTCTTAGCCCTGAGAATCTCTGTGAGAGGGGAGGTCGGGACTGGGAGAAGAATCCACCCCTAAGGGGAAAGGGTTAAGTGGGGATGGCCTTCCTGTGGGCGGGCTCCGCGATCGGCAGCGCCGGGCTCTGTTAGCCAAGTCTGAGCATCTCGGAGGATGCGGCGCGGCGAGCGGCTGCAGGGACGCGCGCAAGGTGAACGCGGGGGCTGCCGGCGCGGCGCCCAGGTGAGGAGCTGGCCCAGGGAGGGGGCGATGGCGGGGCCCAGGCAGGGAGCGTGGCCGGCAGCCCCCTTTCTGGGCACGAGTGGCAGGGCCTGCACCAGCTCCCACCCCCACCCGGGACACTGCGGGAAGGCGCGGAGCCAGCGGAGAGAAGCCAGAGGAGGAGAGGTAACCCGAGATGGACCAGCTCCCGAGGCTGCCCTGCGGCGGCCCTCGCCCTGCCCCCAGGCCGGCCTCTCCCCAGTCCCTAGGGCAGAGAGATACCCCCATCCCTCACCCCACCACCCAAAAAATCTCTCCTGTAGCGGGAACCCAGGACTGGGCAGCCCCCTCCTTGTCCACAGATGCCTACATCTCGTTTGAATTGCGGGTGCTGAGCAGATGGCATATGCTTATTGAAGGCCTAATCAGCTGTCTCCTCTGGAAAGCTTTTGGACCCCCTGTTCAAAATGAGCCATTGCGGGTTTCACAACGCCTCGTGTGGCCATTCGCTGGCTGTGTGACCTTGGGCGATTTGCTAAACCTCTCTGAACCTCGCTTTCTTCCCCTATGATATGGTTATACCCACACCTGCTTGGGTTTGGAGGGTTGGATGAGATGGAGGACATGCAGCTAATCTTAGCGCAGGAGCCTAACTGGGTAAGTGCTCAACACAGGAGCACTATTATTAACCAGGACATGCGTTAGTGGCCGTTCAGTCCTTCCTCCTCAGCTGGCCCCAACTCCTGACACCAACTGAGGCTTCTCTGCGGGTCCCCAGCACCTAATTTGGGCTAGGAGCAGAGCATGGGGCTCAGTGAACATTTGAGAAATGAACTAACAAGACTTTAAGGCAGAATCTAAACTCAGTTTGGGGGATGGGTTTAAGAGATCTTTGAAACCCCTGAAATTGTCCACAACCTTTGATGAACCTGGGCATTTCCTGGAGTTTTCATTGGCTTCTCAAGGTGCATGTGAACCACCAAGGATGAGGAGCCAGGGAGCTCTGGGCACATCTGCTTCCCAGAGAGAAAAGGAGCAGGGCTTCTGCTCCGAAACACACCCCGGCCTCTCTTCTCTCACGGTTGCTGTGCTCCTGCCCTCTGTCTCCTAGCCGTCAGGTCCCTTCCAGCCTCCCTGGCTTAACTAGGGACTCTCGGGAAGAGGAATCTTTAGGGGTATCTACCTGGGGCCAGGCATATGCAGGGGGCTGGAGATAAGAAATAAAGATGCAGATGCAGCCCTTGAGAAGCCCTAGGCCAGTGGAGGAGACAGGAGATTACATTATGTGGCCAGAGTGATGGGAAAGGGTAGAGGGGGTGTCAGGGAAAGAAATGTCTAAGCTGAAAAGAGCCACCATCATATCTTACCTGGATTTCTGGACTGGCCTCTCTCCCCCTTTTAAAGATCTTATTTATTTATTTTCTTTGAGAGAGACAGCGCGTTTGTGCGTACGAGTGGGGCAGAGGGAGAGGGAAAGAATCTCAAGCAGATTCTGTGTTAACCACGGATCCCAATGTGGGGCTTGATCTCACGACCCTGAGATCATGACATGAGCCGAAGCCAAGAGTCGGACGCTTAATCGACTGAGCCACCCAAGAGCCCCTCTTACCAGACCTTGTTGCCCCCATGCTTAACATCTGCATTGGCTTCCTGTGATACTTAGAATAAAATCCAGTTGCCTCCCTGTGGTTTACAAAGCCCCTTGTGATCTAGCCCTACCTTCCTGATTTTATCTCCCTCTGCTACTTTCTCTTTCATTTGCTATGCTCCAGCCACACTAGCCTTTTCATTTCTTGAATTCACTCGTTCATTCTGCATCAGGGCCTTAGCACTTTCTGTTCCCTTTGCCAAATACTTTTCCCCCATATCTTCAAATGGCTGGCTCCTTCTCATTCAGCATCTAGCTTAAATGTTACCCCAGAGAGGCCTCCTGCTACCCACTGTGTAAAGTAGCCCCCCATCCGTCTGTCTCTTAACCCTGTTTTATTTTCTTCATAGCTCCCCTTATTTAAAACTAGTCATTGTCTGTCTCTTACCCTAGAATGCCAGCTCCGTGAGGGCAGGAATCTTGTCGGTCTGTTCACGGCTTTATCCCCAGGGCCTGGCACAGAGTATGCGTTCAAATTATTTGTTGAAATAGTGAAGGGGGCTGGTGGGAAAGAAAGCTTTCTGGACAAAGGGAAAAGTAAAAGGGCTCTAATGCTTATTAAACCCCTATTATGGGCCTGGCCTATAATGTGTTTTGTTAGGTAAGTTTTGTAAGAGCTCCTTTGAGTTAGGTACCCATTTTACTGATGGAAAAAACCACAATTTGGAGAGGTGAAGTAACTCACCCAGGAAATGGCAAAGCTGGGATTCAAACCCAGATCGCTCTGTCCCTCTCCCTCTCCACCTCTCTGATATTTGAGCCAGGCCTTTGAGAATAGGATTTCAGAGGGCATCTGGGTGGCTCAGTAGCTTAAGCATCCCAGAGTCCTGGGATCCAGCCCCACATCGGGGTCTCTGCTCAGCGGAGAGTCTGCTTCTCCTTCTCCCTCTGCCCCACCCCCTGCTTGTGCTCTCTCGCTCTCTCTGTCAAATAAATAATAAAATAAAATCATTAAAAAAGTAGGATTTCAGCCAGTGAAGGAGAAGAGAGAGGGCATTCCAGGCTGAGGGAACAGCAGGAGCAAAGGATTGGGGCATTGAACAGCCCAGTGGGTATTGAAGGATAGGTGAGCAGCCTGATGTGGCCTTGGAAGGCTAGGAGAGGAACTTATATTCTTTCCTGAGGGTGATGGGGAGCCATTGAAGGTTTTGAAGTAGGGCAAGTGGCATGACCAGAGATGCAGTTTTAAAAGGTCACTCTGGTTAGCATGAAGAGGTTGAACAGGAAGGGGCTGCGGGAAGGGGAGTTTCTCGTGTCTCTCTTCTTTCTTTCCCACCATCCCTCTTGGGGCAGCTATGGGCACTCCCAGTGTTCACACGTCATCCCCCTTCTCCTTGTTTCAGGCTCATCCAGAGAGGACTGGACGTTGAGTGTTCTGGGCCCAGGCATCAGAGTGGACCATGGCTCCCAGCCCATGGGGCCGTGTCCGTGGCCCCCTGCTGCTGTGGCTGCTGCTGTCCCAGGGGGCTGGCCCTGCCCTGGGCCAGGGCCTTCCCAAGCCACTTGAGGACTCGGAACCACATCTGATCCCAGGAGACCACCCCCAGGGCCCTATGGGCACAGAGCCCCAGGCCCGCGACTTCCTCTGGGAGAAGTCCAGGGATGAGAGCCCCTGGAACTCCAATGTTCCCCAGGCCCCTGCCGAGAAAGTACCCGAGGAGCCCGCACACTCTCCCCTTGGCCCAGCCCTGCATGGACCTAAAGCATCCCACAGGGCTCAGAGAGGAGGACTCCCAGTAACTGATGACCTCCAGATGGCTCGAGGGTCAAGTTCTCATGGCTGGACAGGACCTCCTGACTCACAGGAGCCTATAGAGCAAGAAGCACCAGCCCCCCATCCAGTAGGCCTCCCCCATCTCACTTTCATTCCCATAACTCCCAGACTCCAACTTAGGATAGCCACAGTTCCTCCCTCCCCAGGGCCAGAGGAGCCTGGAGGCCAAGTGGAGCAACGACCACCTAGAGATGAGGGTCTGGTGGACAAAGCCATGATCAGAGTCTCAGAGATATCCCCCTTAGAGCACCAGGGCCCTCCTCACACTCTTGCTCCCCACTTGGGAACTACCAGGAGGCCAGTGCTAGAAGAACAGGGTGGGGGTGAGGACTTCCAGGAGGCAGCTCGAGGCCCCTTCTTCACCCAACAGGATCCAGCGGTCCCTCATGTTGGCTTGGTATCCCCAGCTGAGGTGGCATCCTCTCAGGAGCCTCGGTCCCAGCCACACCTGGTATTGACCAAAAGCCTTCCTCCTGCTGAGGAGCTGCCAGTTGAGCTCCCCAAGAAGACTGGAGGTGAAGAGACCTGGGAAGTCAGTCTTCCAAGCCCCTCGCCCAAACAGGCTGATCTTCCTGATGTTAGGGACTCACCAAGACCCCAGCCCTCAGGTCCCCCTGCCACAGAGACACCTGATGGGTCTAAGCCAGGTGGGTATCAACGTGAGGGTGCTGAGCAGTGCTGGGAGGGGGCAGTGTTACAGGGTAACTGGATGCCCCAGTTTCTGTGTGACCTCTGGTCCATCTGGGTACCATTTTCCTCATTCTGCCAAATGAGGGTGATTGTGCCTCCCTTTTGGGGGATTAGACCTTGGGGACTGCTGGAAGATCAGGCAAAGTGATGACTGCTTTTGTTATTTCAGAAATAGCAGCAATGAATGGAGCAGACCCCATCTCCCCCCAGCGGGTGAGAGGAGCATTGGAGACCCCAGGTACCCCCAAGTCCCTCATCCCTGGCCCCTTGGACCCTGGCCCAGCTACAAATCGAACAGAGAGCCCTGTGGGGGCCCTGCAGCCAGGTGAGGGCATGGCTAGGGGTTTGGGAGACAGTGGGTACTCTTAATAACTAAAAACCTGTGTGGGGTTTATGGAGGGAGTGAATGGGGACAAACACCTGCTTAAAGGAACTGGCCAGGACTTCCTTCAAAAAACTCAGGATAAATAAACTAATGCTCACTGGGTACTCTGGGACAAGTCATTTGCCCTTTGGGGGCTAGAATATTCTTAAATGTGACTTGGATGTATTTAGTGCAGTTTCTCTAACCCCTGCAAATCAGTGGAGGAGATTTTTTAAAGTTCCAATACCCAGGCCCCATCGCAAGGAATTCTGATTCACTTGGTCTCCAGGTGATTCTAATGGGCAGCCAATGCTGAGAACTGCTGGTACATTATTAGTACAAGCGGTAGGTCACATCGTTTAACATTACTGGGTGTTGGGCACTATGCTAAACACTTAATCCTCCCCACAACCCAATGAGGTAGGCGCTATTACCATCCCCATTTTATAGATGTGCTTAGAAAAGTTAAATAACTTGCCCACCATACTAGAGAGTGTGAAAAATCAAAAGCACTTTTCAAAGGGCTATTTTGATATTGTTATTGCAGATGAAGCCGAGGAGTGGCCGGGGCGTCCCCAAAGCCATCCCCCAGCACCCCCAGTCCAGGCCCCCTCGACGTCACGCCGGGGCCTCATTCGGGTCACCACGCAGCGCGCCCTGGGCCAGCCACCCCCTCCGGAGCCCTCAGCCAGCTCCGTGGCATCAGCCCCAGCCACCAGTCCCCCGGCCAATGCCACCGCACCCCCTCTGCGCTGGGGTCCCCTGCGGCGGGTGCTGAGCTTTTCCTGGGAGCTGCACGTCTATGGGGTGGGGGTGCTCTTCCTGTTGCCCGCATTGTTGGCACTGGCCTCCCTGGCAGCCGCCCCTGCGGGGCCGCGGCTGGCTCTGGTGGCGGCCGTGCTGGTGCTCCTAGCATCTGGGCTTCGATCTGCCTACATGCTCGCCGACCCGTACGGCTCTCAGGCACGGCTGGGCTTACGCGCCGGCCTGGTACTCTACAACCTGCCCTTCCCCTTGCTGCTCACTGCGCTGGCGGCCCTGACCCTGCTCGGGCTGGGCGCGGGGCTGCCACAGCAGCTGCAGAACCCGCTCCTGCTGGGAGCGTTGGCGTTGGTGCACGGCGTGGGGTTGCTGACTACTGACCTGCTGTCGGTGAGTCCTGCGCTCAACCTCCTGGCTCAGGGCTTGTCGTGCGCCTGGGGCGCGACTGTGTCTCTGGGCACGCTCTGCCTTTGCCGTCGCCGCCTGCTGGACGGGCCTCGGGGCTGGGATGCCAGCCCGGGCCCGCGGCTGCTGGCCGTGGCGGGCGCGCTGGGGCTGCTGGCCAGTGGCTTGCAGCTGGCGGCTGCGCTCTGGCTATACCCGGGCCCAGGCCGGGTGGGTCGCTTTTCGTGGGCCTGGTGGGGCGTCCACTTCTGGCTGCGCCTGCTGGAGCTGACATGGGCCCTCACCCTGGCGCTGGCCGCTGTGGCCGCCGTGCGGCCCCGGCCGCCCACGGAGCACGCTTGCTGGGCGAAGTTGCTCCGCCTGGCGTGCCCCACGCCCTCGGGCAAGAGTGAGGTGCCTGAGCGACCCAACAACTGCTATGCGGGGCCCAGTGGCGTCGGCGCAGGCGGCTTGGACATCAGCAAGAGCCTCATCCGCAACCCCGCGGAGGGTGGGCCGCCTGCCACGCCCAGTTCAGGCGCCTGGGGCTCGGCTGCGTCTTTGGGCCGCGGCCCCCAGGGTGGCCCGGGACTGTCCCGCAACAGCGTGGGGCCGGCGCCGTCGATGAGCGAGCTGGACCTGCGGCCGCCATCACCCATCAACCTGAGCCGCAGCATCGACGCCGCGCTCTTCCGAGAGCACTTGGTGCGAGACAGCGTATTCCGGCGCTGCGGCCTGCGCGGCCTGGCCTCCCCGCCGCCTGGGGGCGCGCTGCGGCCGCGGCGGGTCAGCCACCCCGACGCCGAGCTCGACGGCGCCGGCTCTTCGCTCCTGCGAGGCCGCTGCCACTCTCTCAGCGACGTGCGGGTGCGCGGCCCGGTCCCGCCACACGTCGCCGATGACCCTGACGGGGCGGCTTCTCGCAGCTCCATGGACAGCTTTTCCCGGGGCTCGCTCAAGATCAGCTGGAACCCGTGGCGTCACGGGCTGTCATCGGTGGACAGTCTGCCCCTGGATGAGCTGCCCAGCACGGTGCAGCTACTGCCTGCCCCAGCCCCAGCCCCTGCCCCGCCCCCCGCCCGGCCCGGGGAACCTCAGAGCGAGGTCCAGCCTCGCTGCAAGCCCGGGGACTCCCGCAGCGCCTCCAGTGACACCATTGAGCTCTGAGGGGTCCAGGAATGCAGGACCAGGGCCCCACCCTCGATGGCCATATGGCGTGGCCCATTGGGACAGAGGAACATTTCAAAAACTGGCATTCCCGGGCTTCCACCTGACAGCCACCCCTGGAAACAGCCGGGCATGAACCTACCCCCGTTCTTTTGTTTGTTTTTTTAATCTTTTTTTTTTTTTTTTCCAGCGGGTATTTTGCACAGAGCCTGTGACTTATGCGGAATACAGGGTGGACATGCATGGATTTGGGTGTGGGATATGGGGTCCATGAACCCCCAGACACCCCTCCAGGCTCCCCAGTGTGGAGAGATGAGGCTTGCTTGTCCAGAATGACCTTCCTCTTTGTGCCAAAGAAATAAACCCTTAGGAGTTGGCTCATGCCTCCCTCTGGCCATGCCAGGATCCTGTTCAGAGAAGAGGTAGCAGTCCCCACCCTCCAGCAGTCCCAAGTCCTGTCTGTGTATGTTGGGGAGGGGATGACTTAAAAAGGAAAGCTACACCACAAGTGTAGCTGCCGTCTGTCACCTTACAAGGCTATTCCAGTACCATTGGCCATACGCTGTGCTGACCCTGGGAGGCTTTTGGAGTAACGGCTACCAATATTTCATAGCACATCTGTCTGTCGTGCACTGTCTTCAGCTCTTCACATCCATCATCTTACTTCTCATATTAAGCCTGAGTCGAAAGCATTACCATGCCCGTTTTAGAGATGGGAAGAGTGAAGTTCAGAGACAAAAGTCATTTGTCCAGGGTCTTTTGGCAAATGATAGCTGGCACTGAACCCAGGAAGTCCCACTCCAAAGCCTGGTTCCTCCATCCCCCTTCTCCTAACACTACTTTAGGCCAAGCCTCTCTGTCCTCCCTCTACTGCTCATCCGTCAGGATAGCCCTCAATTTCCCAGGGTTTTCAAAAGTTTCCCCAAGGGCAGGGGCTCTCAGTAGCTCAGGCCAACCCATGGGGAGTAGGAGGCAGGCAGTGAGACTGAAGCGTCTCTCTTTTCCAAGACCTTTATTTCCTGAGATGAATAAATAACCAGTGGCTGAGGGGCAGGGTGTGAGTACGGGACAGGAGCTTGTGGCATGCTGCTGGCAGGAGGGGCTGTGACGGGCCCGCCCCTGGAGGGAACCCCCCTCATCCTGGGCAGGGGCCAAAGCCCATCAGCAGCCATCGCAAGGAGATACTTTTTAAAAATTCACACATGTTGTGAAGCCTGCCCACTTCCCCCAGGCCAGGATCTCATGGCATCCATATTTAGAGCTACTTTTTCACCCCAAGGGCCTCACCTGCCCAGGCCTGGTGGGTAGGGGGTGCTTACCCCGCTCAAATATAAAGCAAGCTGCCTCAAGTGTCCAGGCGGGAGAGAGGCCTGACCTCTGGGGACAGCCTGGATCGGAGGAGATCCTGCCGATGTGGCAGGGATTATCTGCCCTTGATGAAGCCCTCCAGCACACGGTCACTGCGCTCCGACAACCAGTAGCCAGTCATGGCCGCCACAGCCCCAATGAAGATGGCGGTGAAGACCAAGTCGCCCTTGGCGGCCAGTGTGGCCAGCGCACAGATGATGACCCCAAAGAACATCTGCTGCAGCACCACCAGCTCGTCCTCTGTCATCTCCGAGAAGAAGCCTGCTGATTCTGTGAAGAACAAGAGAAGCACCTGTTACTCCTCTCCTATTCCTGGAGCTTCCCACATACCTCATCACTGCTGCTACATACCTGCCCGCCTGGCGCACGATGTCATTCACTGCTGAGAACAACTCCAACAGGGGCAGTCATCCCTATCTCACTAAGTGGGACACTGAGGCTCAGAAAAGGAAAGAGGTTTGCCCAAGGCCATGTGGTGGGCAAGTCGGGACAGAGCATGTGTACTAGGCCCAGCTCCAGAGCCAGACTGCCTGGCTTGGGACTCCCAGCTCTGCGACCTGCTTGTCATGTGGCCCTGGGCAAGTTATTTCATCTCTCTGCATCCTAGTTTCCGCTGTGTAAAATGAGGATGAGAATAACGCTAACAACACTGGATTTGTTTTAGAAGTGAAGGACGTTAATACATGCAACATGCTTGGAATAGCATCTGACACACGGTGAGAGCTGTGCAAGTGATACCTATTGTCATCACTGTGATTGTCCTTCATCTCATCACACCTACGGCCTGCGACCGCTCTCAGCAGTCCAGGGCAAGGACTGGTCCCACTGGACAGATAAGAATGGAGGTAGGGTGATTTGACACCAAGTGGGATTTTCTTTCTACCTTGGGAGGTGTGAGGTGGCTAAAAGTCAGCCTGGAGATAAGATGTAGGGTTTGGGTCTCAGTGCAGCCTCTCCGGGGCGGCGTGGCCGTGGGGATCGGGCAGGGCCTGTGGTTGCCTGGAGAAGGGGCTTGCCTGCCTGCCCCCTGGATGAGCACCTCCCCTCCTAAGGCTTCTGGGGGCCACTAGGGGGCTCACCTGGGATCTGCTCCTTCACACAGACGCCCTCGATCTCTTTGTAGCCCTCGGCACAGACACAGCGATAGCTGCCCTCGGTGTTCTCGCACTGCTGGTTCTCTCCTGGACACACCTTTGTCTCACATTCGTCTACATCTGGAGGGAGGGTGAGGCGGGGTCAGGCCCCCACTGCCAGGGTCCCACACACAGCAGCCCTGACTCCCATCTCGCTCACATCCAGACACTCCAGACAACATTCCACCCTTCCTTCCCCTGCCCTGTCCATATGCCCCCAGCTGTTCTCAGTTCGTGGTGGGCAAGGCACTGCCCAGTGTCTGTGCCCCGCTGGCAGGAGACTCACCGAGACACTTGGAGCCCACCTGCTGGTAGCCAGGGCTACACTTCTTACAGCGGCCTGGCCCTGCCCCCATGCAGCCCAGGCAGGCCTTGGAACAGTCTGGAGAAGGAAGAGGAGAGAAAAGGCTGAGAGCTGCCCTTGGGCCCCGTGTGGATTATGGAGGGGGAAGCCCTAGACCAGAAGAGGTCAGGAGTGGGAGGGGAGGGGATGGGTCGGTGCCTGAGAAGGCAGAAGTTCGGGGGGGAAAGGCATGGAGCAGCTCCTCCTACCCTCCCCACACCCCTCCCCTACAGGATTGGCACTTACCTCGGCACTCATAGGAGCCCTCCGTGTTCACACAGAACTGGTCGGCTCCACAGCTGGCTCGCTCTGTGCCACACTCGTCGATGTCTGCAGAGAGGCCAGCAAGGTGGGAATTTCAGTCCCTACTGCGCTGGCAGGGAAGCTGAGGCAGCGTTGTCGGGGAGTGGACCCGCCCACACTCAAGACGGTGGGCCCAAGAGCGCGGGCTGTGCGGATGCACGGATGCCGCTGGGCTTCAGGCCGCCCAGCCAGAGACTGCGTTTTCCAGTCTGCCTCAAAGCTAAGTGTGGCCTGAACCTGAGTTCTGGCCAACAGGATGTAAACAGAAGTGATGTGCTCCACTTTTAGCTCGGCCTTAAAACTACAGAATTGGACTCCTCCATGCACTTTCTTCCCTTTCTCACTTCCTGAGTGTCAGGTCTGGGAACATGGGGGTACCTGTAACCCAACCTCGAACAACAGAAACATCCCCAGGGGATGACCACACAGTAAGACAGGAAGTACTAGGTCCCTGAATGATTGTAACAAGCAGAACTTCCTTGCCAACCTGGACCACTTGTTTCGAGACTGTGATAGGAGATAAAAATAAACCTCTATATTCTTTAAGCCACAGTCTTTGGTGATCTTTTTGTTATAGCAGCTTAGCCTTTACTCTCATCTATATAAATAGCAGGACAGAGACCAAACCAAGTCTTGAACCCAGGCTTCCTGATCCCAAGTTAAGTATCTTCATTTTCCTGGCTAATCCTTTCCTCAATTTTCAAGACTCGGCCAAAGTGATACCTCCTCCAAGAAGCCTTTCCTGATTCCCCACCACCACAGAGCTGGCTCAGGGACATCTCTAACTGCACAAAGATGAGTCTGTACTCTAACTGCCTGCCTTTCCAACCAAGTTGAGATCTCCATGAAGATGGGGACTGTGGTGGTCTAGCCCAGAGATGTGTGTGTTGATGGGGACCACCTCCCCACACCTAGGGCCAGGCCTCACTCACCTACACACTTGAGGTGATGCAGGGCCCAGCCCTTCTTGCACTGTAAACAGTTTGATTCCTCAGGTCCAGA
The DNA here is from genome assembly GCF_054177405.1 of Leptonychotes weddellii. Taxonomy (NCBI): domain Eukaryota; kingdom Metazoa; phylum Chordata; class Mammalia; order Carnivora; family Phocidae; genus Leptonychotes; species Leptonychotes weddellii. The sequence continues at coordinate 44,074,942 of NC_138369.1, read as the reverse complement.
GCAGCGGGCACAGGGGCCAAAACAAGCTGGGGGCAACGGGGAAAGTGTGAGGATGGGCAGACAGGCACCCCATCTGCTCCTGCCCAGCCCCGCACCTCTTGGCTACCTACCCGAACATACCAGATGGCTGGCGTTGCGCTCGGCCTCAAAGTAGCCGAGGCCACACTGGCCACAGGCCTCGCCCCCGTAGCCGGCTTGGCAGTCACAGTGCCCGCTGCCCCCTCGCGTCCCTTCCCCTTCACACTGCCCGTAGCCACCGCAGGGCTTCTCTGCGCCCCCAGGACAGGCTGTGGGCAGACACCAAACCAGGTAACATCACAAATACAATCGTGAATACAGAGAATATTCCCCCATATCATTAAACATTTTTGGAGAGGAAACTTAATTTTCATGGCATCATAATACTTTGTGTGGCACGTTGTTAACCAATACCCTTCTGTGGAACAGATTATTTACAGATCTTTCCTTTTAGAAAGACTGAATTAATCATCTTTGTCACTAACTCCCTTTTTTGTTTGTTTTCAATTTATTTATTTTTTATTCTTTGTGTCACTAAGTGTTTATCTGAAGCTTCCAGAGAGATTTTTCTAAAAGGGGCTGGTAGTAGGTACAGCTCCTCCCTCAGGACCGTGTGTAGAAAAAGGTGACCATGGGGGCTTCAGAGCAGCACCTGCCTGTCCCCAGGGAGGTCACCTTAGTCCAGGGGATGGGCCTGATCTGATCCAGGCATGGGAAATGGGGGTGGGGGTGGGGGCATTTCTCACAGGCATGATAAAAACCCCAGTCCCATCTGACTGTCTAGCCCTCTTATCTTTTTTTCACAACCATTCCCCACTGATTTGCTCATCTCAACAGCCCTCTGAAGCAGGTAACTAACGTCCAGAGAAATTATCTGAGCAACCTGGGCTCACACAGCCAGCTATGGGACAGAGCCAGGATTGGATCCCTGGCTTTGGCAGTCCCCTCTCATACCCCGAGAGGAGCTTGAAAACTCACGAAGGCAGGAGGGCCCGAAGGTGCCTGAGGGGCAGCAGAGCTTCAGGGAATCTGAGCAGAGCCACTGGAAGAGGTCTGGGGCTTCCTGCTGCCTGAAGGGGGTGGGGGTGGGGTGGGGATGACAGTAAGGGGGGCTGAGACTATGCCAGAGTTGCTGCCCAGCCCCCAGCCTCCCAAAGAATCTGTGATACAACCCACCTTGGATAGAAGACCCATAAGGCTACCTGACCAACACCCTCTCCCCATTTGGCAGAGGAGTAAACTGAAGCTCAGAGTGAGAACCTGGATCCCCCCCCCAAGTCCTTAGCAGATCTAGGTTTGGAAGAAGGAGCCAAACCAGGACATAGACCCAAGCATGCAACCCCCTCCTTTACCATCAGGCCCTGCCTGTGGCCCCCTCCCTGGGAAGCCTCCCAGCAACTCACTTGTGAAACCACCAGCTCTCCACCAGTTCCTCACTCAGCTCCAGCAGGCGGTGGCACTCAAAGTCCGACTTGCTGCACACGCTCTCGAGCACCTCTACCAGGCGGGTCTCGCTGACCAGACAGGTTGGGGTGATAGGACTATGTTCTACCCCATCCACCACCCTCCTTTAGGGTCTCCTCTCCCACCCCCCTCATGCCATGACATCAAAGGGAAGGCGAGAGGGCGTACTGATTTGGGGAGTCAGATACTGGGTTTGAATCTAGTTGAGTGACCTTGGGCAAGTCACTTAACCTCTCCTGAACCTCTGTTTTCTCATCTGTAAAATGGAGACAATATCTGCCCTGCGGATTTGTTGTAGGATACCTCAGTTCCTGCATTTGCACAATGGAATATAATACCCTTGCTGGGTATATGTGATTAAAAATACATCACATAACAAGTGTTGGCAAGGATGTGGAGAAATTAGAACCCTCCTACATTGAAGATGGGAAAGAAAGATGGTGCAGCCACTGTGGAAAACAGTTTGGCTTCCTCAGTAGGTTACACATGGGATTACCATATGAATCAGTAATTCCACTCCTGGTTATATACCCCAAGGAATGGAAAACAGGTGTTCTAACAAAAACTTGTACACAAACATTTGTAGCAATACTATATACAATAGCCAAAAGGTAGAAACAACCCACATGTTCATCAACTAAAAAACGAATAAGCAAAATGTGGTAAACCCATACAATGAAATATTATTAAGCTTTCAAAAGGAATGAACTACTGACATATGTTCTGTTATGGACGAACCTTGAAAACAATACACTAAGTGAAAGAAGCCAGACACATGTAGATTCCAATGGAATCAGCAAACCCACAGACACAGACAGCAGAGTAATGGTTGCCAGGGGCTGGGGGAAGGGGAGAGTGGGGAGTGACTGCTTAATAGGTAAGAAGTTCCTTTGTGGGGTGATTAAAAATGGTCTGGAATGAGACAGTGGTAAAGGTTGCAAAACACTGTAAATGTACTAAATGTCTCCAGTGGTAAATTTTACGTTATATATATTTTACTACGATAAATTTTTTAAAAATACATATATACATACACACATATATTACGTATTTTAAGGGTCTGGCATGTGCCTGGCATATAGGAGGAGAGGACTTAAAAACCAAACAAACAAAAAACAGGAGCCATTATACAGCTAGATGTGCCCTTCGGGTTATCCTTGGCCATTCCCCTCATTCCTAAATGAGGAAACTGAGGTCCATTAAGGGAAAGGAAAATGACCAATGTTACATAATAACAAAATCTTTTGTATCTAGTGGGCATCACAGTTTAATCCTTACCACAATCCTATGAAATAGGCAAAGCAAGTATTAATATCCCCATTTTACTGATGAGAAAACTGAGGCTCAGAGAGGTTAAGTGACCTTCCCAAGGGTACACAGGGTCAGAACTGACAACCAGGTCTGTCTAACTCCAAATCTTGCTGATTCCTTCTCCTTAACTTGACTTTGAAGAGCAGGAGGGCCTAGGACTCAGGCCTTTCATCTCATGGTCTCATCTCATCCCATGGCTTTATGCTAATGACTCCCAAACTCGGGTTTCTAGCTCCTACTTTTCCCCTGAACCTCCGACACCTAAATTTAACTCTACTAGGCTGTATAATGGACATCACAGCCCAGTATGTTCAAGAACACCTAATCCCACCCCCCGCCAAATCCTCTCCTGCCTCACCTTCACCCATACCAGAAAACATTGCTCAGGCCCAAAACCTAGTAAGTACTTGTTATTCTTTTTCTCTCCTACCCCATAATGATTCCATCATCAAGCCCTATCAGTCCAGCTGCAAAATATACCTAGTATCTGACCCGTTCTCACCATGCCCACCACTAGACACCACACTAGCTCCCAAACGGTCTCCCTGCTTCCTCCATTCCAGCCCCTACAGCCATTTTGCTACATCGCAGTGAGTGATCTTTTAAAGGTAAAAATAAGACCACATCACTTCTCTGCTCCAAACCTTCCAATGGCTTCCCATTACACTCAGAACGAAATCTAAACACTGTTCTGTGACCTTCCAGGCACTCTGGCTTCATGTTCTACCACTCTCGTCTACTCAGTCCCAGCCAGCCTCTTCTCAAATACACCAAGCTCAGTCCCGCTCTGTCCAAATCCCTTCCCTGTCACATAGCTTGCTTCTTCACTTCAGGTTTCTGTTCAAACGTCACACCTTGAACTCCACGCACCCCCCCCGCCACCATTCTGTAGTCTACCCTGCTTTCCTGTTCTTCACTTGGTATGACATTATTTATTTACTTATTCACTGTCTTCTCAACTAGAATGTAAGCGCCGTGAAGATGGGGTTTTGCTTGCCTTATTTACTGCTGTACTATAGATGCTCAGTGATATTTGAGAGTCTCTAGGCTCCCACCAGTAGAGCGGAGATTGGGAGGTGAGGTATACAAACCCACCTCTCCAGCCCCTTACCTGTCTTTGTATTTGGACAATTTCTCCTCCTCCCAGGCAGTATTTCCACCTCCGAAGTTGTCCCGGATTGTTCTCTCCAGGCCCTGGAAATGGAGAACATGAGTAATAGCTAAGTACAGTGCCTGGCACATTCTAGCACTTCAGTATTTCACTGACCAGGGGACTGAGGCACAGAGAGGCAACCTGCCCAAGGTCATACAACTAGTAAGCAACCAAGCTGGTACTTGACTCATGCAGACTTGCATTCCACAACTCCTCTCAAACCCCTGTGCTATCATGGTTCGGCCATCTCCCACAAGGCTGCTGGTGCACCCACCTTGTTGAAGCTGTCGACCAGTCCCCGGCAGGTATGACATGGGTGCAGCTCAGTTGGCGGAGAAGACTGGGGAGGCGGAGAGGGTTGGAGCCAGACGGGGCCTGGGAGGCTAAGGAAGAGACTCAAGCCCCAGAGCAGAGGTGGGACCAGGCCCCTCCGGGGCAGTGAGGCCATCTTTTCCCAGGCTGGGAACCTGTAAAGGGAATGGGAATGACTCACTGGAGGAGCCAGGTGAGAAAGAAGAGGGTTGGTTCGGGGGTGCCGCGGGTCTGGGAGCCCAGATGTGTGTTGTTATAAGGAGGCTAGACTTGGGGGGACAGCCGGGGGAGGGGAAGTGGTGAGGAAGGAGCCTGTTCTGCAATTCCAAGACGGGAATAAGTTATCCTCCTCACCGTGGGAGAGGTGGCCTGAATCCTTAGCAAGGAAGAAGTCAACTCATTGTTTTAAAGTCTGAATATGGGTTATTAGGGCCAGGATCAGCGGAGTTTGGGAGAATGGGTCAGAGTCCAAGTACTAGCGGAGTAGAGGCCGGATGGGAGGTCTCGGGGGGAGGAGTCCGGAAAGGAACCCGGGTCTAGAGGGGAGGAGCCCGGATCCGGATATGAAGAGAACGGGGTGAGGCTCACGGCCGGCAGACTGCAAAAGCGCGGCCGCTAGCAGGCAGGGGAAGATCCAGACCCGCGTAGGCTGCGTGGGAGGAAGAGACGACCCACCCAGCCCGCTGGCGCCGACCGCTCAGTCTCCCCAACGCCGCAGCAGCCGCTGCCTGCGTAAGACGTGCCGCCTCGGGCGGCTCCGCAGCCTGGGGGGCGGAGCCCGCCCCCCAGCCAATGGTGGCAGTCCATGTGCCATTGCGTCACCTCACGTCAGCCACCCGCCGGCGGTGCCGGGCTGCACCTGTCCGGGTGTTAAAGGGCCGCGGGCGTCGTGCTAGGCCAGCGACGCGGTCACAGACACATGCGGGAGACACGGGTAGAAAAATAGCGTCTGCCTTTATTCGAGTCGTCTCCCCTGCCTCACGTGCCATCCCGCGTGCAGTCCCCAGGAGCCCCGGGAGCCCCGGGAGCCTGAAGCAGCTGGTCCAGGGCGGGCTGCAGGGCCCGGGACACTTGCTTCGCCCTCTCCCCGAGCCGCCCGGGACGGGGGACGGCAGGCCCCTGCAGGGTCCCCAGGAAGTCGGGCAACTGGGAGGGCAGGGAGAAGACCGGTACGCTGCGGAAAAGGGCGGGCACGGCCTCCGAGTGGAGCAGTCCGTCGAAGTAGGCCCCCACGTAGCGGCCGGGCGCCCGGCCCTGCAGGAAGTCGGGCAGCACGCAGCTCAGCGAGGCGGCAAAGGCGTCGTGCGGGCCGTGCGGGGCGGACGCTGCCGCCCCGTCCTGCAGCCACTCGTGGCACAGCGCCACGGCCCCGGGCGAGAAGAGCAGGACTACCACGCCGCCATCCTGCAGGGTCTGGCGCCGCTGCGCGTGGAACCAGGCCAGGGGTCCCTGCGCACTCAGTTCACGACGGCTCCAGAGGTCCACGGCCACCCGCAGCGGCAGCTGGCACAGCGCGGAGGCCAGGGCGCCCACCAAGCGCTCGAAGCCCGAGTCCTCCGCCGAGTAGAGGAGCAGAGCCGCGCGGCCCCTGGGGGCAGCTGCCAGAGAGAACAGAGGGGAAAGGAAGACGTGAGAGGGCCCGAGGTCCGGCCCGCTGGGGGCGGCCCCCCGCCCGGCACTTGCTCACACTCACCCCCCGCGCGGAGGTCCTCCTTCAAGAGCCTCAGCCACCCTGTTAGGGGAGAGGGGCGGGGCGGCCCATGAGTTCCGCCGCCACCTTCTCGAGGGGAACTCCCAGCCCTGGGGGGTCGGGAAGTGCTCACCTTTCACGTGGTCCTTTTTGAAAAGGAAGAGAAGGAAAAGCACAGAGGCCAAGAGTAGGCAGGCCAGCCACACCAGGGCCCAGCGCTGGTGAACGTCTAGGCGACCCAGGGGAGAGGACAGCCTAGTTAGGTACCTCACACTTTCAACCCACTTCACGAAGGAGAAAACTCATTTAAAAGATCTCTGGGGCTGCCATGTGGTGACTGAACTGGCTCAGAGGAATATGGAAAGATTTCTCCCAAATCCACAGTATATAGTGTCAGAGTCAATATATGGACATAGATCCATCTATTTGGGTGAACTTGGACAAGTCACTTCACCTTTTGCCTCAGTTTTCACCTCTGTAAAACTGGGTTCACAATAGTACCTACTTCATAGGGTTGTTGTGAGGACTACATATATTAATACACACAAAGCACTTATGCTGGGCATATAAGTGCTCAAATGTCAGCTAATATTGTCTCCTGAGCCTAGGGTTGCTGGGCCTTTGACCTCACTCTCTTGATGACTCCAACAGCCTTCTAACTGGAGTCCCTAACCTCTTTTTTACCTCCAAGTCCTTCACTACATGGCAGCCCCAGAGATCTTTTTAAAATACAAATTTGATTATAGCCTTTCAGGAAACTCCCACTGCTCTTAACATAAAATCCAATTTCCTAGGGGGCACCTGGGTGGCTTAGTCCGTTAAGGGTCCGACTCTTGATTTTGGCTCAGGTCACGATCTCAAGGTTGTGAGATCATGAGTGTGGACTCTGCTTAAGATTCTTTCTCTGCCCCTCCCCTCTCTTTCAAAAAAAAAAAAAAATCCAATTCCTTGCATCAGCTCCCAAAGTCCTAGATGGCCTTTGCATCCTTGTGATAGAGGTCTGCCTTCTAAGATCCTCCAGCCACCCTGGCTACCTTGGAGTTCCTCAAAAAAGCATCTCTCCCCCCTTCACCTAGCTCAGCCTTCAGAACAGCCAGAACCTTTTCCTGGCCTCACCCCACCTAA
>NC_138369.1:44052707-44067769 GCF_054177405.1 Leptonychotes weddellii | reverse complement strand
TTTTTTTTAAAGATTTTATTTATTTATTTGAGACAGAGAGAATGAGAGAGACAGAGAGCACATGAGAGGGGGGAGGGTCAGAGGGAGAAGCAGGCTCCCCGCCAAGCAGGGAGCCCGATGCGGGACTCGATCCAGGGACTCCAGGATCATGACCTGAGCCGAAGGCAGTCGCTTAACCAACTGAGCCACCCAGGCGCCCTCTTCTTGGTTTTTGAATGAAGGAAGGAATGTCCCTCTGACTGATCTGAGCCAGAGAAGGACAAGGCCATTGCACGTTACCTGTAGGAATGTCTAGATTCCAGCTCTTGGTACTGAGGGGAAGGGCAGTTCTTGTAATACTCACACTTGTCCATGGGGCAGGCCCATAGTGCTCTCAGGTCATCTTCCCACAGCTGTAAGACACAAACAAAACCAAGGCCACAGCCCCAGAACACCCACCAAGTTCTGGCCAGCCTGATCTCCAAATTCCCAGCCTCAACTATGCATACTTCACACACATACACACACACACACTGTAGGTCCCTGCAAGCTGCTCTGCCTTTGATCACGCTATGCCTACTCCATGCCAGATCTGGCCCATGTGAAATCACCCTTCCTTGAAGCTCTCCCTGGAACCCAATACTTAGCACATATGAATTTGGTTATCTGTTTACTGTTTTCTAGCCAGCAGTGAACAACTTGGGAACAGGAACTATGCTTCTTCAATTCTTGGCTTCCCCAGGGCTGGACACAAAATAAGCAGAAATAGATGGTGAGTGGGTACTAGAGGGACAGTGAGGAGGCCCCTGCCTAGGAATAGTGAGAGTTTCCCTGGTACCTTCAGCTAGGCACAGGAAGAGATGGAAGAAGTTAAATACAGAGTTTTAGGCCTATTGGCCCTGGGCATTGGGGCAGGGCCCTCCTGCCACCTACTCACCTGCAGACACTGGCCTGACTGCAGGTCTTGTAGTAACTGCTCTCCAAGGCGAGCGGCCCTCTGCCAAGCCAAAGGGAGGCTGTCACCTAGGGGCACCACACTTAGGAGACCATCAAGCTGCAGCTGAGCAGAATAGTGGTGGGGAGGGGCTAGAGACTTGTAAGAGGTCACTAAGAACGGGGTCTAGGTCTGAGTCACCCCCACATTCCCAGAGACCAGCACAGGGTCTGGCACAGAGGAGGGGAAATTTGAGGCCAGGCTTGAGATGGAACTGGAAAGGTACATGGAGGAGGGTCCCCTCATCCTCACCGTGGAGGCCCTGCTGAGTAGTGGGGTGCAGCCACTGGGCTCCAAGGCACAGAGTGATCTGTTGTCCTGGGGGCCTCGTGTCTCTACCAGCAGCATATCATCCTTGAGGGCCCCAAGGGAGTCTGGAGGGGTGAGAGCCCATTCTGAGTGAGACCCAACTATGCTGGAGGCGGCCACTTGCCCCCACCCCTTCCCATGCCTGACCTTCACCCCCATGAGGTGGCTCTTCTAGGGTCCACCTCTATTGCAATAGCCCTGCCCAAGCCTTCCCCAGGCTTCACTCACCAGCCCACAAGCACTCCTGTAGCTGCAGCTTCTCCCAGCTGCTCACCTGCTTAGAAGGAGCCAAGGTTAGGGGCACAGGGAAAAGCAAGAGGCAAGGCCACAAAGAAGAGAAGGACAGTAAGGGGAGGCCTCTCTGGCGGGGGGTGGGGGGTGGGCGCGGGGTTCTGCATCCTGGACCTAATGTTAGGCAGATCAGGGTTCAAGGCTAGGTGATTAAGAGATACTTTGTTTTTCTCAGCCTCAGCCTTGTGAGGGCATCTGTGCTAATGAGTCTTATGACCCTACATTAGCTCTTTTCATGTCTGGCAAAGCACTTCCTACACTCCTTTCTCATCTAACCACCCTCACCAAGAGGCCTCATCTGACCACTCCACTTGGATACTGTATTATTCACTCAGTCTGAGTCTTGCTCCACTATTTTCTTTTTAAGATTTTATTTATTTGTCAGAGAGAGAGAGCACAAACAGGGGGAGTGGCAGGCAGAGGGAGAAGCAGGCTCCTCCGCTGAGCAGGGAGCCCAATGCAGGACTCGATCCCAGGACCCTGGGATCGTGACCTGAGCCGAAGGCAGACGCTCAAACAACTGAGTCACCCAGGCCCCCCTGTCTTTCTCCATTAGAACATAAGCTCTATAGGGTGGGAATATTTATTGGTTTTATTCACTACTGTGAAGTAGTTACTATCATCCCCATTAAACAGATGAGGAGACTGATGTTCAGAGTGGTGAAGTGACTTGCTCAGGGTCCCACAGCACTGCTAAATAAATAGTACAACTCCCAGAGGTAGCCCATAACAACTTTGCTCCAGTGACCCAAGGATAAATTGGGTCCAGAAGACAGTGATTTATCTGGGGGGTCCACTTGGGGTCCTGCCCCTAGCCCAGAGCTCTTGTGCCCCTTCTTACCTGGACACAGAGGTTGGGGTGGGCATTCAGCAATGGCAACTCAAGTGTTTTCTGTGGAAAAAAGGGTCATGGGTGAGGTCAGGAAATGTGCTCCCCTGAGCTCCCCTTCCTTTCCTGATCCCAGGAGCCTCCCACCGCTTCACTTACGTTTACAGTGACATTTGCTCGGGACAGCGGTGGGACCAGCGACTGGCAGGGGCCGCCGCCTGGTGCCTGCCAACACAGAGTGGCCTCAGCAAGCAGTGAACAGGGTGCATTTAGCTGCCAGCCCCGGGGGGGCAGTAGCCTCAGCCGGGCTGCACGCCAGAGGTTCCTGTGTGCCCGGGGATCTGCAAGGAAAGGGCTGGGTCACTGGGCGCCCAGCATGTGTCCACCTACACCATTCCCACCCTGGCCCCAGCCCTGGTCTTCTCACCCTCCCTAAAGGGGCAGAGGCTCGTCCTGACAGAGTCGGGCTCTAGAGGCCACACCTGGAAAAGAAACAGGGTTCTATTAGTCCATTCAACCCAGCTGACCCTCCAAGAGTATGTGCCAGGCCCTCTGCTAGGCACTGGGGATGCATTCATTCAACTAAAATTTAATCAACACTTGCCCAGTCTTTCTGCCCTTTGTAAAGCCCTAGAGTTGCACACATTTATTTTTCCAGCAAACCCTATACCAATATCTGGCAACACCTTCATTCAACAGACCTTTAATGAGTACCTACTATGTGTCTAAGCACCATGGTAGGCAGTGGGGATGTTGATAAATCCACAGTCACTTTATGTGAACCTACTATATGCCAGGTACTGTGCTAAGTGTTTATATACATATATAAATATAGTAAACTATATATATATAGTAACCTATACCCGCTGTGTGGGGCTCGAACTCATGACCCTGAGATCAAGAGTCACATGCTCTATCAACTGAACCAGCCAGGCACCCCATTTCTTTCAATAAACTTTTAAAGCACATCTATTCTGTGCTTAGCCCTGTGGTAAGCAGTAGAGATAATACATTAATCTATTCAGCAAACTTTTAATTAAGACCACCTACTATGTGGCAGGCATTGTGCTTGGCAGTAGGGATGTTTATATCAGAGCAAACATTTCATGAACATCTGTTATGTGTTCTATCACAGTGCTAGTTAGTAGAGTTTCATTCATTCATTCATTCCTTTAACAGACTTAATTAGCACCCACTACATGCTAGACATTGTGCAAGTTTCTAGGGGAGTTACTAAATTTGAATTAGGTATTATTTCCTTGCCTTCGAGGAAATTACAAAGTTAGTAAGGATAAAACATGTATAAATTAATAAACTGATCACTCATTTATTGAGCATCTGTTGTGTGCAAGAAGAAATGAGACAGGTGCCCAAATAAGAAAGGAAGTGATAAATGAACAAGAAAAGACAGAAGTACAAGAAGATTGGAAGACAGGAGAGGCCAGACAGTTGAGGAAAAGCTTTGGGAAAGAGGTAACATTTGAGCTGGAAGGATTTAGTTGTATAGAAAAGAAGTGAGGGCATTTCAGGCAGTGGAAAGGACAGGCATTAATGTCAGAGATAAAATAGATGGGACCTGATCACCATTTAAATGTGCAATCAGAAGAGGAAAGACTGGTGCCTGGCTGGCTCAGTTGGTAGAACATGTGACTTCTGACCTCAAGGTTGTTAAGTTCTAGCCCCACATTGGCTGTAGAGATTACTTAAAAATAAAATCTTAAAAAAAAAAAAAAAAAGAAGAGGAAAGAGCCAACATATAGAAGCTTGGATACTTCCTTTTCTAACAGTCCTATGAGGCTGGTATTGTTATTTCCATTTTATAAATAAGAAACAGGCTCAGAGAGGTGAAGTGACTTGCACAAGATCACACAGTTAGCAAATGGCAAGAGTCAGGATTCAAACTGTCTGAGTTCACAGCACATGCTCTACTTTCCAGAAGAGTACAAAGAGGCAATTGGAGGATTAGGGGAAGCCTTCAAGGAGGAGGTGGCATTTGAATGGGGCCATGAAGAACAAGTAGGAGTCCTGTGGATAGAGGATCAGGAAGAGCATTCAGAGACTGCAACAGGCAGAAGACAGGACAGCAAAGGTCAGGAAAGGGCTAGTCACCTTAGGCAGCAACAGTTCCGACCTCAAAGAGGAATATGGAGGATGGCAAGACAAGGAGGGTAACGGCCACCCCATTCACCAATTCCCCAATCCCCTTCCCCTGGCACCTAGCTGGACTCTTCTCTTACCTGAATACAAAGGCAGGGAAACAGGTCTGTGTGGTTCAAAGTAATGTTCTGTGGCCCGGTCTGTGGGACAAACAGAAGGCGAGAAGTTGGAGAAGATGAGGAGCAGGAAGGCCGGAAGCCAAAGTTGAGGAAACCAGGCAGGCAGCAGTGCCGTCACCAAGGTTCCTTGCTTGGGGTGTGGGTCGCTATATCCTCCTCAAGGGTCCGCTCTGATAATGCGCTCGCATCCTTAGCATGGGCCTCAGCCTAGAGTGGGAATGGACTTGGGGAAGGGGAGGCCTCACCAGGTTGCTGTGCCACCAGGGTTTTGTAGGGCCCTGGACCTGGTTCCAGTACAGGGAGAGGCCAAAGTGCTGCTCCTCAGAGACGTCCAGCACCAGGTGCACATCATCGCCATCGGCAGACACACTGAGCCAGGGCAGGGCTGGGGGGAGGCAAAGACAGGGGGACTTCCTTCACCTCTTCTGCATACCCACCCCTGGCCATGCCCCTCCGACTGACCCTTTAGTTTCCTTCATATCCCTGAGACTGGAAGACCCCTGGAGGTGAGAGCCTGTGTCCTCATCTCTGACCAGACTTTGTCCCTAGCAGCCAGCCCAGTATCTTGACACAACTCTTCTCCTTCTGCAACCAGAAGGATCCTGTAACCACTGTAAGATATATCATCCTCCTCTGCTCAGAACCTTCTGATGACCCCCTACCAAATTACTCCCAGAGTAAAAGCCAGAGTCCTTACAATGGCTTGCGAGACCCTACCCACTCTAACCTCATTTCCTAGCACTCTTGTCCTTAATTAATCTGCCACAGACACGCTGCCCTCTTTGCTCATACTTAAACACACCAGATATACTCCTGCTTCAGGCCCTTTGCACTGGCTCTTCCCTCTGCATATGGAATGCTTTTCCCTCAGATACCCACAGGGCTCCTCCCATACCTCCTCAGGGGTTTGCTCACCAGAGGGAAGCCATCCCTGACTGCTGCAACCCCCAACTCCCTTATCCTCCTTCCTTTCCCCAAATCTTCTCCATCACACTAGTCACATCTTATTGCATAGTTTACACCTCCATGTGTTTATTGTGTCCTCCATCACCCCTATCCTGACTCTGACTCTCATCTAGAATGTCCTCTCTGTAAGGCAAGGATTTTTGTCGGTTTTGTTTATTGACTTATCTCCAGTGCCTAGGATTATTTCTTGGGCAGAGTAACTACTCAATAAATATCTGTTGAATAAGTGAATCAGTGTCTACTGAATGAATGAAGACATGAGATGCATGATGTGTATCTGTGTCCTCAAAGCTCTGGTGCTGAGTAGTCTCTAATGAATTACCAAAGAGGCAGGCCAAACTTAAGGAACCAAAAAGGAAATAAAATTGAAAAAATTTAAGAGTTTGGGGTGCCTGGGTGGCTCAGTTGGTTGGGCATCTGCCTTCGGCTGAGGTCATGATCCCAGGGTCCTGGGATCCAGTCCCACGTCAGGCTCCCTGTTCAGCGGGGAGCCTGCTTCTCCCTCTGCCTGCCGCTCCCCCTGCTTGTGCTCTCTCTCTCTCTGACAAATAAATAAAATCTTTAAAAAAAAATATTTAAGAGTTCAAAAACAACACTGCTTATATCTTGATTATATCTTGATAGTTACGCAAGTGTATACATATGTAAAAATTAACTGAGCTGGACTTTAAAAGTAGTGCACTTTACACACTTTTCTGTATGTGTATTATACCACAGTAAAAAAGAAAATACAACACGAAAAATGAACAAAGCTAAAATAAAATTCAAATAGTGCCTGGGAAAAATCATCAGAGCCTTGACTTGCCTAGCCCTTATTTTATGGTTTAATATTATTTTTATTTTGATATATAGTAGATAGTGGGGTATACCATAATCTTGACAATACTTTGGGCCTCTAGATGTCCCTGGTACTAGTAAATATATTTGTTATAAAGAGTGAGAGATTCACCTTCATATTCCCAACGCCTGGCACAGAGTAGGAGCTACTGCAGATGTGTGATGAATTAATGAGCGCTATGAGCATCTGGATTGTGGCAAGCCCAGACCTGAAGCCACCTCCAAGGGTCCCTCACACTCCAGACCCTGCCCCTCCCTCCTTCCAGCCCTACTGGCCATAGCCCCTACCCCAGCAGCTCTGGACGCTGTCCCGGACTTCAAGCCCCTTGCAGTCTGAGGAGAGATCACAGAAAAGCCTCCAGTGGGGCTGGGGGCCAAAGAAAGAAGGGGGGCAATCCAACCCATGGGGAGCACTGGGAGGGGCTCCTTGTCCCTTAAATACCACCCCATCTATCTAGTGCCCAAAGCACCTTCCTCAGGCATTGGGAAGCAATATCACCTGGGGAGAAGAGACAGAGGAACAGATTCTGGGGGAGATGGGAGCTCAGACCCCTGCCTATGAGTGGATGGGACTAGGAAGGGGGTGAAAGCAGAATGGCAGTGGCCAGAGGAGAAAGAGACTGGTGGGGAGGGGCAGGACTTGGGGCCCCTGAGGCTCTGGGGCCACTTACCAGGCAACTGTTGTGTGAGGTTGAGTTCCTTCTGGTACCTGGGCTGAGTGTAGGACCAGAGTCGCACCTCAGCCCCCAGAGCAGCCTCGAAGCAGTCAAATACTACAGAACCCTGTGAGGAAAGGAGTGGCGGAAGGCTGGTGGTATAGGGCTCAGAATACGGGCCAAGGGCTCTGAGCTTCTCTGTGGACAACTCCACTCACCTCCTCCCCCAACCAATGACTCTATACTGTAAGGCCCGAAATTCTCCCACTAGTGTTTCCTTTAAAAGCCCCCAGCTCTAAAGCACACACCCTCAGTAGGGGTATCAGCTGGGCAGGGATAAGGGCCGTAGCTATCGGAGTCCCTGTCCCCACCCTTGTTGTCCCACATCACGTGGCCAAAGCTAAGGTGATCAGATACCCCAACACAAATGTGGGACACCCCTTCCCACACCCAATGCCTCAGTGGTCCTCACAACTACCCTTTGAGGTGGACCAGCAGATTTTTCTCCCATTCTACAATTTTCCAGGCAAGAGGAGATTGGCTGGGAGCTGGGGGCAGGAGGGGAAGTCAAAGGGTTTGAGTGATTTGGCCCAAGTGGAGCTACATCTTCCAAACACATGTGGCCTCCTGAAGTAGGGAGAAGCCCCAACACCCCGCACCACGGTCAACACACAGGGCAGACATGGTATAGCAGGAAGTCCAGAGAAGTGGATCCAGCCCACAGCCTTCCCCTCTCCAACCTCAGTTTCTCTCTCTGGAAAATGAGGGTAATAATAATGCCTAGTTCATGTGTACCTCTGACGATTACAAAAGAAAGGGAGAATGAAATCTCCTGAGACCCTTCAGTGCCGGGCATTACATCAGCTGTTTTACACATACCAACTCATCTTTTCCTCACAACAGCCATATGAGGTAGGATTATTTTTATTCCCGTTTTACAGACAGGAAAACAGAGGCGGAAAGGGCGGAAAGGGCTTGCCTACAGCCCTGCCAGAGTCAGCACACAGACATAACACGCACACGAGAGCACTTCAGGACGTCATACTTAGAAAACGGCTACTGCTACGATTATTATTTCGCATACCACAGACTGACCAGGCCGCGCGAGGGCAGCACGCACTTGCACCTCCAGCAGGACGCAGCGGGCAGTGGGGTAGGCCTGGAAGGAGAGCACCACTTGGGCCTGGAGAAAGGCTGTGAGCAACAGGGCGGGGCACTGGTCAGGCTCCAGGGCCGCAGGCAAGGCCCTGGCTTGGGGCAGTTGGGCCAGCCGGGTTCTCCTCACCGTTCCTAGGCTCCTCAAGCTCTGGATCAGCTGCTATTCCAAACTTGTCCTCATCTTTAGGCTCTTCCCAGTGCCCTAGAAGGACCCGAGAACAAGGCCCAGGTCAGGCCCCAGCTCTGGGCCGGCTTTGGGCTTGGCTTCCTTCCTGAAATCCCAGTGCTGAGAAGCAGGGGCCAGGCCTGGGGCCTTGGGGTGGGGGTGGGGGGAGACAGGGAGACCAGGCTGACCTGGGGGTCCTTTGGCCGGTGTTCTCCAGGAGAACACTGAGGATGCACAGGACCGCCTGACAGATTCCCCAGTCCTTGTGCCCATCCCAGACACGCTGACATGTGCACATACAGTTAGGGGATGACCTGCTCACCATGCACAGCCAAGTGGATGGCCACACGCACGCAGAGGTCACAGTCAGTCTCCTGGTGGCACCTCAGCACCAGCTCTGTCTGCAGGCGCGTGGGCACCAGCACAGGGCCCGGGGCAGACACGATGCTCCCAGGCAGGCAGAGCACGTCACCATCTGTGCACGAAGGGTGGGGTGGGAGCTGAAGCTGTTCATCATCCAGAGGTTAGTTGCACCTGACACCCCCAGAGGGCCAAGGAGCTTTGGGCTCTTTCCTGGGCTGAGGGTGGGTGGTGGGGGCAGAGAACTGGAACATCTCCCCTCCCTCCGCCAACCTGGGCAGTTCTTTCCTTTCCAAAAGTACGGCTACTCACCCCAGAGGTGGCAGGAAAGGCCCTGGGAAGGAGGTAAAGACGAGTCAAGAGTTTATGCCACTGAATCTAGGCATTTTTTCCCTGCCTCGTATACCTGCCCACCCTTCTGGGGCTCCCCATTCAAGCCCCTCCCAGGAGAGGACAAATCCAGCTCTTGCCCCCTCCCCATTCTTCTCTTATCCCATCAGCACCAGACAGACCAGCCAGGGCAGTTCTGGTGGTAGTGACAGTGACAGGAGCCAGGCTAGGGCCTCCGATAGGCAGCAGACTGAACCCTGAGCTGTCCCCAACCCTCCCAGTACCCCAGACTTACTGGAGAGCAGCGGGCAGTGTCCTGAGGCCCCATAAGCTTCTCCAAAGAGAGGACCATGGGGCTTCGGCCCAGTGCCAAGGACAACAGGAACCAAGGCACAGGCATCTTCCAGGTACCAGGAGGCACCAAGGCCCAAGGCCCTGTCCTGCCCCCCCCAAAGGGGGGGGCAGACACGGTACCTCTGCTCCCACTCAGCCCCAAGCCTGTGGGCACGAGGGGCCGGAATCCCTCTTCAGCCTGGGGTCCCAGTGCGGGCTTGAGCACCCCCTCTCCCGGGAGTCCTGAATCCTGTCCCCGTCCAGCCGGAGTGCTTTCGGTTTGGCTCCCGGCAGGCAGCTGGCTGTTCCCGCCCCGCCCTGTCCCTCCCACCAACACCAGGCCTGGGAGCCAGCAGCCTTGGACTGGGGTGGTGGCCTCCTCTCCTTTCCCTCTCCTCCTCCTCCTTCTCCGCTGACACCTGGCTGGGAGGGGCCCCTGAAGAGGGTGGCGGCATCACAGCTGAGTGAGGGAGCTCTTACTCACCTTGGGAGTCCCTAAGGAAAAGGGCCTGGGCAATGCTGGGGCATTTCCACTGCCACCGTGAATCCGGGATTTTGGTGCCCATTAGGTTCCCTCATACAGGGCACCCCCGGTCCCTTCACACATCTGCCCTGGGACTCAGTGACCCTTTATGGGACAGGAGCTCTAAAGGCAGGGACAAAGGGTATCAGAAAGTGGGCTTTTCACCACTTCCTGGCCTCTGCTCAAGTGTGGTAGGGAGGGAAGGAACTCAGGACTCAGAGCCAGGCAGACAGGGGTCCCATTTGTGCTGTTGCCATGGGCTGGCTGCATGACAAATGGACCTTTCTGAACCTGTTCACGGTGAGGATCAAGATTTCCAGGTCCTCCTTTGCCTTTTCAGAGGCTTTGCTTGTGAGAATGTGAAGGATGTGGTTGTGGGTGTGGACATGGAAGACTGGAGCCCACAAACAGAGGCATAACAATCCCCAGGCAGGGCTGTGCTGACCCCTCCTGCAACTCAGTACCCTGGGCACCCTAGAGAAGCACACCGTGTCTCTTAGCTTATCCATTATGTTGGCCTTTATTCATTTTTCTTGATCTTGGTTTCTACTGTCCCACCTCCGCCCTGGACACCCAGGGCCAAAACCTCTTTACCTGGGTCAGGCTCCCTCCCTCCCTCCATCCCCTGGGCAGGGCTCCAGTCCGGGAAAGCAGTATCCCTGCCCCGCCCCCCACCAAAGGGGTTTTCTCCCCTCCCCCCCTCCCCCCACTGGAGTTACGCCTCACTCAGAATGGCCATCGCTCCGGCCTCCCCTACCTCTGTCCCACACCTCTCTAGCTTGGACTGGAGCATGTGCAGACTACTCTTCCTGGAATTTTGAAGAAAAGAAGTGGGAAGATTCCCCCACCCCCAAGAGAACTGGGAGCTGTGGAGCCCTCAGTAAACAGCGACTCTCCCTGCTGGTTCCGAAAGGGTAAACAGGAGGAAGAAGCCAGACACGTAGGGAAGGGTCTGGGACAGCGAGGGAGGTGCTCTGCTCCCAGGCTAGCAGACAGAGCATAAGGATTTTTGGCCAGTAGTCCTGAGGAGGCACCCCAAGGATTCTAGGGTAGAAGGCTCATTCAGGGGATCCAGCCAGTACCCCTACGCCTGCCTCTGCTCAGCCTCGGTGGGCAAAATTTGGCGGCCTCGCGTTCCAGCCGGTGGCACAGCTCCAGGCGACCCCGCAGGCAAGGCCGATCCCCGAGGCGGCCTCGGCTGGTGGCTTCGGCGGAAGGCCGTGCGTCTAGCGCCCGCAGCAGGCGTGGCAGGTCGCGCAGCAGGCGGTAGCGGGGCAGGGCGCGCAGTGGCGGGGGAATGTCGCCCTTGGCACAGAGGCGACTGAAGTAAGCCAGCAGTAGCAGGGGGCGCGGGGCGGCGCGGAGCAGGGCGCGCAGGGGCGCCGAGTGGGGATCCCGGGCGCGGGCTGGACTGGGGCCGGCACTGCTCCACAGAAGCAGCACGGTGCCCCGCTCCCGCGCCACGCGCGCCCGCGCCGCCCACAGCCACGGCAGCGGACCCACGCGCGCCACGCGCGTCCCCTCCCACAGGTCCACGATCACGTCGCGCCCGCCGCCCAGCGCCGTCCGCAGCAGTTCAGCCAGCGCTCCCACCAGGCGCCGCTGCGCCTCCGAGTCCGCCACGTGCAGGAGCAACACCGGCTGTGCTCGGCCAGGGCCTGGGGGCGGGAGCAGCAGATGAACAGGGTTGGGGGCTAAGGGAGAGCCCAGCACTTCCCCTCCTCTACTCCACCCCCATTCTACCCCTCCTCCCCGCCTTGGGGCTAACTCATCCGGTGCCCCACCTGGTTCCTTATCTGCACTGGGGGTGAGTACCCAAGGCAACTTTAGCCTATAGGGTGTCTTTGGCCTAATTAGATAAAAGCGCCCGGAAGGGGCCAGGTCTAGGGCGCCAGGTTTGGCAGGTGCAGCGCCCGCTGGATTTACGCCTTACTGGTCTCTTCCCAGAGACCACGAACAGTGAACCATCTGCTCAGAGGGACTTTTGCTCTGCCTTAACCACTCCTGACCACTAGGGGGCCTGAGGCTCACCACCTTGGGTAGCAGAGAGCCTGCGGCAGCAGCAGGGGCATGGCTCTTCCGCAAGGGAGCCTAGGCAGGGGAAGGGTGGGGGGGCAACTAGCTTAGGCACTGGGCAGATCTGAATCCTCAGGTTACCCCCAGAGTGAGCTTACCTGACAGTGGGCGCCGGCGGGTGAAGACCAGAACAATGCCCAACAGGGTGGCGAGGGCCAGCAGTGCCAGGATCAAGAGCCCCAGATGTCTACGAGAGACTGAGTCAAGCAGGGTGAGGCCAAGCCAGGCTCCTCAGGGCCCAACCTCCTTTTTATCCCACCCCTCCTCTCCCAAGAACTCACCATCTGGACACAAGAGGTGCTTCCAGGAAAACTGAACATCTGACCTCCACACCTGAGGGCACAGAGCCCCCCCACTGTGAGCCAGGGTAGCCCCTCCTCCCAGGGGAAGTTGAGTGGGGACAGAGAAGGGGAATCCCCCTAGATAGGGAATTTCTCCAGCGCAGGGTTTGTGTTTGGTCCAGCTCTGGCTGGGCACACAACAGGTCAAGAGTGGCAACCCAAAAAATAAACTTGAAGTTGGCCAGGGCGTCCAT
Source organism: Leptonychotes weddellii (assembly GCF_054177405.1). Lineage (NCBI taxonomy): Eukaryota > Metazoa > Chordata > Mammalia > Carnivora > Phocidae > Leptonychotes > Leptonychotes weddellii. The sequence goes on along the minus strand of NC_138369.1, from coordinate 44,055,151 downwards.
GAGGACCGGGAAGGCACAGGCCCTGAATGAAGTAATCAGATGCCACTGAGCTCAAGCGCATTGTCACCATGCCTGAATGTGGACACAGAGTACCAGGTTTTCTGATTTTTCCAGGAGAAGCCAGAAATCAGCTTTTTAAAATATGACCTCTCCAATATTTAAATGGTAGCAACTCATTCCAATTTCAAACACCATGCTGGCCAAACCAAACATTTTTGCAGACTGGATTTGCCCCATCTGCCACCTGTAGAGTAGATGCTAGGGGGCTGTGTACAGAGTGAGGGCAGGATTCCTTACCAGGACACAGCTCCCTGGCTTCAGGAAGGGAATGATGAGATCTAGTGTCACTGGGCTTGAGCCCTGAGTCTGTGGGAACAAAGAGCAGAATGACTGTCCCCATAGAGTCAAATCTGGCTCTGTCCAGTCTGAGTCTTTGCCCACACTCTTCTTCCTTTCTACCCTACCCCCCTCACCCAAATCCTACCCAGGCTTAAGGCCAAGTGCCACTGCTGACAAGAAACAAGTCTTCCGGGATGCCTGGGTGGCTCAGAGGGTTAAGCGTCTACCTTCAGCTCGGGTCATGATCCCAGGATCCTGGGATCGAGTCCCGCATCGGGCTCCTTGCCCAGAGGGGAACCTGTTTCTCCCTCTGCCTGCTTCTAGCTCTGCCTTTATTTATTTGAGAAAGAGAGTGAAAGAGCACAAGCAGGGGGAGAGGCAGGCAGAAAGAGAGGGAGAAGCAGGCTTCCCACCGAGCAGGAAGCCCGACGCGGGGCTCGATCCTAGGACCCAGGGATCATGACCTGAGCCAAAGGCAGACGCTTAACAACTGAGCCACCCAGGCGCCACCAAAATAAATCTTAAAAAAAAAAAGAAAGAAGTCTTCCCCCTGCTTCATTCTCAAGCATCCCACTGATCATTCCCAGATCAGGCAATCAGGCACACATCAACAAACATGCTCTGGGTGTCTACTTTGCGTCAAGCCCTGAATAAGAACACACAGATGTTGTCTCTGTCCTCCAGCAGCGCATAAACCAAGGAGCCTAACTATATAACCTGCCTTCCTTCTCTGTCCCGCATATCTGAAGGGATGGCTTGTTCACTGGAAAGAACCTAAGTTGTGAAGTCAGACCACAGTTTAAAAAGTCAGGCTTAACTATTGCCTTTGTGGTTCCTAGCTGTGTGATCTTTGTATGGAGATAGGTTCCCTCCCTCCCTGACCCTCAGTTTCTTCATTTGTATATGAGGACTAATAATCTTTATTTTACTGGGTTATTGAGAGCATCCCATCAGAATATGCATGTTAACACCCTTTATCATACACAGTGCAGGGTGTATTCCTTCAGTAGTAGTAGTTATTATTACACTGTGGACTCCTTAAGGGCAGAGACTGTGTTATATACTTTTCTTGTATCTCCCAGGGCCTAATACAGGGTAGGCACAGAGTAGGGATTCAATAAATGCATGCTAAATTGGACAGAATTGATTGCCATCTATATACGGGCAGGATATGGCTCCACCCTATGTTCTGGGTGTTGGTTAGGGAGTTGACCAGAATCTCCATCCAGCAGATGCTAACGCAGTGACTCTCAAACCATGGCTGAACTCAATGAAGGTGGTCTTCTCCCAGCTCACAGAAACAAATGAGTCCATGGATTTAGCTCTCAATTTTAGGTTATCCCATGGCACTTTGTCTTAAATCTTAAGCATGGCTTGGTGTTAAATCTTAAACATTCTTAAACATTTGCTACCACCTATCTGCTTGGGAGCTCTCATAGAATGCAAGACAAATAAGCAAGCTACAAGTGAGCGTTTAAGAAAGAATTGGAAAGAGCTAGTCATGCTTAGTCAGATTGGCGCTGTGGTTTGACGGATATATTTAATTGTGGTTTTTATATCAGATATACAGAAGAGAGTCTGCTAGTCAAACTGTTCTTAGTTCACATAATAAAGTTAAATCTGCCAGTAGTTCACAGTATTCTGCAAAGAGCACCTCAGCTTCCAGGGGCTCTGCTTCCCAAGATAGTCAGGGAAAGCCTGCCAAGTGCCTTGTGGAGACAAACAGGAACACAGGGGTAGAGGAAAGCTGGGTTCAAGAGAGGGCATTGGTACAAAATGTGGCGACAGATTGAGTGGGTCAGAGGACAGCTGGATGTGGGACGGCCAGTCTCTTGCCTCTGTTTATCTCCTGTAAGTTCAGAAACTAAAAGGATTAGAAACTGCTCCATGGAAGGCCTCACTGACTGGCAGAGGAACGAGCTGAAAAAAGGCTGATCGGGGCGCCTGGGTGGCTCAGTCGTTAAGTGTCTGCCTTCGGCTCAGGTCATGATCCCAGGGTCCTGGGATCGAGCCCCGCATCGGGCTCCCTGCTCTGCGGGGAGCCTACTTCTCCCTCTCCCCCACTCTCCCCGCTGTGTTCCCTCTCTCGCTGGTCTCTCTCTGTC
>NC_138369.1:44023681-44052207 GCF_054177405.1 Leptonychotes weddellii | reverse complement strand
TGAGCAACAAGACGGGGGGTGGGGGGTGGGTAGGGGGGTGGGGGGGGCCCTGGCTAGGCCATACCTGGCTGATGCTGTACACAGGGTGCACCAAGCTGTCCTGTCCCAAGCTTGGTTGGCTCCAGGCAGCACTGAAGGTGGCGTGAATCCTTGAGGAGAAGTGAAGGACCAGCTGCTGGGCCTGGGTATCCATGCTAACATTCCAGGATGGGGCTGCCAGGGTGGGAAAGGGCATCATGGGAGACATTCTGTTTGCAGGAGGTGATAGGAGCTGGGCTGTAGTTGCCAGAGAAATCAGAACAGGACTCCAGTCTGGCTTGGTCACAGTTGGGTAAGGGTTCAATGGTGGAAGGGGGTCCCAGCCAGGGTCACTTAACGGCTCACCAGTCCGGTGGGGGCATTCAACATGGCTGCTATTTCCAAACGAGAACTGAGAAATCCAAGAATGGCAAGTCAGCAAGCTCCAGGCACCATCCATACCCCTCCCCATTCACTGTCACCCACGCTTGTACCTTGAAGCAGAGCTGGGGGTGCAGGTCTACGCCCTCCAAGACATACCACTGTGGTAGGAGAAGGGGGTTAGTCAGGGAGCAGGGCCCTGGGCCCCAGCCCTGCCCACTCAAGTCCTGGGGGGGGCTGTCTCACCCCCTCTGACTCTTGAGCCGTGGCATTGGGGAGGTCTTCGCAGATGGTGTGCCAGCCCTGCCTCTGGCAGAGGGAGGCCTCCAGCTTCAGCGGGCAGCGGAGGGTCAGGGCCATGACCATCTGACTGTGCTGGCTGTAGTCAGTAAAGTGCACTGACTTCCAGAAGTCCGAGCCATCTGGGCGGGCGGCAGGCAGGGACAGAGAGTAAGGCCCGGGGAGGCCTGGGCCCTGTTTTGGCCTCAGCGTCGTTTTGCATCCCCATCCCCGGGGGCACCAGGGGATGACTTTGTGAAGGTGCCCAGCACGGTTGCTGGTATGTCTAGGTATCCAATAAATGAGCATGCCTTCTCCAGACCTTTTATGACTTTTCTACTTCATTGTCTCACCTCCTTCCTGTGCCTCCATTCTGGCCAGCTCTCTGCTGCTCCCCAAAGTCAAAATCTGCAGATCTTTGCTTAGGTTCTTCTCAGAACCAGGGATGTTCCCCTTGCTACTCTCCTTTGGAAATACTGCCCCTTTTCTGAGCCCACCTCACATGTCACCTCCTGTAAGAGACCTCTGATCAGACCGCCTTCATGGGCTTCTCCCTTTCCTGAGCTCATGGCCTACAGCCCAGTCCTCAATTCTAACAGTGCCCTGGACTTTAGGCTGCTTTGCGCTATTCATTTGCTGTGTTTCAGGGCCCTGTCTCTTTAACTTGGGGATGACAACATGCACAGAGCATTTCAGACATCACCAGCCACTTTCACATCCAATATCGAATGCAAGCCTCATCAACGGTTGGAAAGTAAGGCAGGGCAGGTATCACTACTTTACTGATGAAGAAACTGAGGTTCAGAGAAGAATAAGTGAGATGTGACCCCAGGACTTTGGGGCCATCCTCTTAGGACACTACCTCCTGGGTCTCATATTCCTGAACCTCTCACAGCGCCTAGTACAATGTTCAATACTCTGATTTATTGGCAGGTGATTGGTAGATACGGTAGCCCTTTCCCCCAACCAGCTCCAGGGAAAGTGCCTGCATGCCTTCTGGGGGCTTCCCCCACAACACAGGTGTGCAATGTGTGTGCGCGTGTGTGTAAGAGAGACTGGGAGAGGCTGTGAATGCACATGTGCAGCACTTACAGGCTTCAGGCCAGTTCCGGAAGGGACATTTTTTGTGCCTCACGGTGTCCTCTTGCAGGTAGGATGCCTGGGGGGACAGGGGAACAGTCGGGGAGGGTCATAGGAAATTCTTCTCCTCTATCACTCAGACCTGAAACTCCTGGCTTGACCTCGCTCTGATGCAAGCTGCCTGAGCCGGTGGGGCATGGAGGACGGGAAGCTGTGCAGGGTGTGGGCGAGGGTTGGTGGGGCATGACCAGAGTCTAGGAGCAAGATCAGTAAATGGGAGGCTGAGTCCTCTTCTCCCTCGACAGGAGAACCTATCCTCCCCAGAAAGAGGGGAGGTCCACATTCCTCCACTTTTAGCTTCCCTGGCTTCCCACGGAATGCCCTGTATGGACCCCTCCCTCTGGGCCGCCCAAACACCCGGGGGGTTGTTCACCCCGGCAGCTGCTCCCTGCCCCACGTGTCCTTCTGTACCTTCCCTTTTGTCTCCTCCTGGTCAACAAAGTCCCCTGCATTTTCTGTCTAGTCCAAAAAAATCTTAATGCTAGGCCCCTCAGCTTTGTAAGGAGTGGGAGACTGCCATTGAGGGCTCATGGGGACGAGACTTTTGGAGCCATACAGGACGTGGCAGTAGCCACACGTGCCCTCCCCGTCCCCCCCTCCCCCCGTGACTCCTCAGAACACACAGTGAAGGCAACTGTGTATTCTGTCTCTGTGGGCTGAGGCCAGTCTGAACCTAGGAAAGCTGGGTTCGGGTAGGACTGAGGTTGGAATCACCCACCCAAAATATCTCATGTTCAGCAGGACACTTCCATCTCTGACCCAGTGTGTGGCTCACAGTCAAGCTGGTAGCCATCTTCCCAAGCATCAACTCAACACCCAGTCTTTTTAAGACCTGACTTACTGGAGATACGGTTGACCAACTGTGCCTCTGGGAGACCTAGAAGTGGAGCCATGGACAACCCAGACCTTTTCCTCTGCTCACCTCTATGCATAGACAGGGCAGAAGGAATTCATAAGGCAGTTCTACGGCATGGCCCCCAGACACAATTTTCTGTTGACGAAGCAGCAAAAGGAGAGAAGAAATGCCTGATAAAGAGCTTAGGCACCCTGGACAAGGGCAGTAGGAAGCTGGGACCTTGGCCAACACACCCTGTTTTTCCTCTTATCTGAGAAATTTCCTTTTGGGGTGGGGGGGCGTGTCCCTGCTCTGTAGTCTATTATTTGCTCTAGGTATCTCAATATATGGAGTGGGGAGAGGGAGAGAATAGGGAAAGGATGATACATTTATGGAGCCCCTACTGTATGCCAGGTAGGGTGCTAGGTGCTAGAAGCATTAACTCAACTAACTGAACGCTAGCATCACAGTGATCTTCATTTAGAAATGAAGAGAGCTGAGAGCCTCTGAGGTACATCTCAGTCCCTGCAAATGGTACCAACCACATACCAGGGCATCTACAGCAACTGGAGGTTGAAGAGGGGTATGAGGCCTGGGCTGAGTGAATGGGGAACATCTCATTCTCTGAGGGGCTGCAGCAAAAGGAGGGAGATGGAAGGGTACCAAGACAGATGTGACCGCTTCTTGGGGGAACTGAAAAGCCTTCTAAATGCAACCAGGATCTCGCTGAGGGTCTTCTCACTGGGGATATATGCTGTATTCATTTCTCTGCTAGGCATTCATGGTTGCTCCAAGTCTCTCTTTGCCCTTTCCCTTCCTCTCCTCCTAGGTGACAAGGACCCCTGCATTTTCTGTCTAATCCAAAGAAGGCTTAATGCTAGGCACTTTGGACTTGTAGGGAGGTCTTAGACAATGACTGTCCCTCTCTGGGCCTTAGTCTCCCCATGTATACAGTGGGGAGGTTCTTTTTGCTCCAGAACTGTGTCATCTGGCTTTTTAAAGGGAGACAACACTCCATACCTGGGAGTCGAAGGGACTGCTCAGCTCCTCACATTCTAGTACCCACTGGTGACAAAGACGCATGCTGACCTCAGGTCCCGGAGGAATGGTCACTTGAATAGCCCGTGCCTCAGGCAGCAAATCAAAGGAGAACTCGGGCCCTGGGGAGAAGGGAGACCTGGTAGCCTTGTCTCTTGGCCTAGGCCTAGGCACCAATACTTGGCTGCACCCATCTCTGGTCACACCCTATGCCTACCTTCATGCCTTTGTGAGCTGGGTCTGGGGAGACCTTCCAATGCCTTTAGATCTGAAGGTTGGGTCCTTTTAGAGCGCAACCCCTTGTGAGAGATGTCTGGGGAGGGGACAGCGATGTGATGACCCTTCTCAGACAGGCAACAGCTACTCAGCAGCTTCCTCTGTAGGCAGAGAACATGGTTGGCCTTAGGCCAGGAATCAGGCTTTTATTCCTGCTTCTGGAACCTGAGGCACCACAGGCAAGTCACTCAATCTTTAGACCTTGCTTTCGCTAACTGTGTAATGGACAGAATAGTCTACTTCATTGCCATGCTTTCTACCTTTCACGTGGCTAGAGAACAAAACAAGAGGCTGGGAATTAAAGGGTTGTGGGGTGTAGGGCAGGGCTGGAACTGGCAGGGGGAGTACCTGAGCAGATGTTGGCATCTTGTGTCTCCTACAGAACCGGAACTTATAGGACTTTTTGTATTTCTGCACCAGGAGGTGGAACCAGCCCTCCCGGAGGCCTGTGTAGGAAAGGACATATTTACTATCCAGCCCTTCACTGCCCCTCTCCTACCTGGAAATGTGGCCTGATGTTAGATAGTAAGTCATTTCAGATCATGGAGCGTAATGGTATCAAGTTCTTTAGTCTTGAAAGTTATGATACAGCCAAAAAAAGATTAATTCCTTAAGTAGAGAAAAAGCTATATATACGCAAAAGTGTCCATTGTAGCACTATTTACAACAGTGAACAATTAGAAACTGCGAATTCTTAAGCAGTGTTTGGACATTTAGCATGTGCCAGGCACTGAGCTAGGCAATGAAAATACAGAGTTGAATAAGAAAGATCGGGGCGCCTGGGTGGCTCAGTGTTAAGGTGTCTGCCTTCGGCTCAGGTCATGATCCCAAGGTCCTGGGATCGAGCCCCGCGTCAGGCTCCCTGCTCAGCGGGAAGCCTGCTTCTCCCTCTCCCACTCCCCCTGCTTGTGTCCCTCTTTTGCTGTGTCTCTCTCTGTCAAACAAATAAATAAAATCTTAAAAAAAAGACCTTACTTTGCAAATAGAATGTAATAATAGTAAACTCATAGAACTAAAACAATTTAATCTCAAGCATCCATACCAGTGGAAAGGAGAAATACCTTCACAAAATGATACAACTGAACCCATGAATATAATTCGTGGTATGCTATTTTAGGGTGACCTGTCTCTGTTGAGGTTGACAATAGGAGAGACATCTGTTCTAGTATGATAAATCCCACTTTCCTCAGCCTGGGCCTCCCCCCAAAAAAACCCCTAATTCACATCTCCACTGAGAATTGCCCAAAGGGCTGTTTTTCATACCTGAGGGATCTGACACCAGATGCAGGCACAGATAGGGGCAGAGCCAGAGCTGAGCACACCAAGGCTTTAGGGACACAGGAAAGGCCAACTGGGTATGGCAAGGAATATGGGCAAACCTTCCTGGGAAAGATGAAAAGTAAATCAAATGGTAAGGTCCAAGGAGGTCCCTCCTGCCTCCGACAAGGTGGACTTGAAGCTGAGATGTGTGGCTTTGGGCAAGTTACGGACTGCTCTAAGCCTCAGCTTCCTTGTTTATAAAGCAGGACTGTTGTCAAGATCAAGTGAGGTAACGTGTGGGAAAATGATTTGTAAATCAGAATGTACCATTAGATATGAAAGATCGTTGTTGTAGCACTGACAGGAGTGAGGAACCAGTTAAGGGCGAGTGCCTAGAGGTTATCCTGTCTCTCCTTTAATCCTCCCCACAGCTTAGGGGAGGTGCAATCATTTCTACAACCCTGCTCTACCCCTGGGAAACGGGGAGTCAGAGGGGCTAAGTGCACTGCCTTCAGCTACATGTGGAGTATGTGGTGGAAACGCAATGCAAACCCAGGCTTGTACTGATTCTAAACCCTGTGTTTTTTCCTTGATATGCTACTTCCCAAGTTGGGAGCCAAAAATTTGAATGGAAAGTTCGCTAGGGATCTGGAACAAAAGGGACGCAGAAGAGAAGCAGGGCAGGGAATGAGACTCACCAGTGAGAGTGTCTTCCTGAAGGCACAGGGCCCAGTAGGGGCAAGAAAGGAGAGAAGAATTATTAGTAGGGATTCCTATGGGGGTGGGGGATTCTCCCTGGGGTCTTTGCCTCAAATCACCTAATTCCAAGGCCCATAACCTAATAGCCCATCCACTCTGGCTCTTGTCTTCCCAGCTCAACCCTGCCCAGGCCCTCAGCACACAAGAACCTTGGCTACCCCTTCAAGACCAGATAGAGGACACACTGGGGCTGCTACCAGGGCACAGGGACTTGGGAAACATGAGAGGACAGGCAGAAGAGTGGGGAGCTTTACCAGCCTGTGGCAGGGAGATGTCCCTACTGGGCAGCGGCAGCATTACCTTACCATGTGGGAGGCCAGCAGACAGTGGGTGCTCCAGCGGGGCAGGTAGGGGCAGCCAATTCCGGCCAAGGCAGAGAGGCCAATGAGGAGCAGGAGGAGAAGCAGGAGCGAAGCTGCCCATCTGGGGCTCCCCATGGACTTCCGTGGGGTCAGAGCGCCCAGAACATGGCTGCACAGCCCGAAGGTGGGCAGCGGGCCCTTGCTGTGCAGCTGCGGGGAGGGCAGCGAGCAGGAGTCTTCGTCTCTGCCTGCCCCTGCCCCGCCCTGCCCCAAAGCTCCTCCTCGATCCTAGATCCTAACCAGCCAGCCAGGCCACATTCCTTCTTCTCCTAGTGGAGGGACAGAAGGACGGTTGCCCCCCAGAAAGCCCTACTGCTCCCACTTGGAGGGCAAAGGGCTCCTGCTCTGGCAGAGAAATAACAGGAAAGAGGCCAGCACAGGGTTAGGGGGATGGAGGGCTGTCCCCACTTCTTAACCCCTCCTACTCCTGCAACACCCTGCAGATCTGACCCGCCCACTAACGCTCTTGGACTTGGAACTTCGTTGGAGATTTGCTTCATCCCCTCACTTAGAGAATTAACGGAACTATTAAGCACTATTCTACAATGGGGTCTGGAGACAGAGGTGACTGAGGTACCATTTAGAGTTGAGCAGAGCAACAAAAAGTCACTGTAGGATGCACATAAACCTCACATGCCCCCATATGCATCCTACTCCCCACCTGGCTGACCCTCAAGACTATAGCCCAGCTTTCTGTTTCCACCCAGCTCTTCTGGGCAAAGGGCTCCATGCCAAAGGGGCCTCCAGCTTCAAGGATCCCCTAATCAGTACCATCTGCTCAGGAAGCCCCAGAGCACATAGCTGAGCCCTGGAGCTGAGGGAGCAGGCCCCACGCACTGACCTGGTTTCCTGTGGTTTCCGATGCTGACGAGGCTCCAGGCTTTGTGGGGACCCTCCCCATCATCCCACAGCTTCCTCCTACTCATGGAACGTTTGAGCTGCTTCTGTCCTTACCTTGGTGACACACATAGAAAGCAAGTTTGGGGCACACGTACGGGGTTAAGTCATTTTGATATTGTTATTGTCCCTCTGCACCTTTCAGTAGCCTGGTCCTAGCCTCCCTGAAGCCGATTCTAGGTCCTGAGTCTTCAGGTCCACTGTCTGAAGACCCATCGTACTCATTATCCTAGAAATACCCTCTGGCTTTTGAGTTCCTTAGAAGATAAGGACCCTTTCCTATTCTTTACGTTCTCCAATGCCTAGCAGTGGATGTCAAGAAGTAGGTGGTTTTGTAGTTGAATAACTGTAAATAATGGTACGTTTCATTTAAGCAGCAGTTTATCTGCTTCACATTTTACAAGCACTTTCATGTTTGATCCACCTAATCATCTTATGAGACAGGTAAGTGAGAATTTTTCTTTTCATTTAGTAAAGAGAGGAATAAGGAAGCAGAAAGAAGAGTGACTTTGTCAAGGTCTCTAGCCCAGAGAGCTCCAATTCTGCCACCTCTCATAGTTCATTTCTCTTTCTACCAACCTCTGGTTTCTTTTCCCACTGCCTCACCTCCTTCTGCTCCTGGGAACCCAAAAGGCTTTGCCTGGCACAGTTCTGTGTTTTGGCCTCAGAGCCCATCACTTTGAAAATAGATCAGTAAGATACAAAGGAAGAAAAGGGTGGTCTGGCCATACTAAGAATGGTTAGGGACTCTTCCCCCTCAATTTTACCTAACCCACAGTGGTTTAGATCTACATAAATAATGCATTTTTCAATGCTGAGGGCATGAAGTGAGAAACTTGGTTCCATTCTAGAATACTTCTTTTTTTTTTTTAAAGATTTCATCCATTTATTTGAGAGAGAGAGAGAACACGGGCGGGGGTGGAGGGGCAGAGGGAGATGCAGGCTCCCCACTGAGCAGGGAGCCAGACGTGGGGCTCAATCCCAGGACCCTGGGATCATGACCCAAGCCGAAGGCAGACACTTAACCAACTGAGCCACCCAGGCATCCCTAGAATAATTCTCTTTCTTGACCTCTTGTATTTTCTGATCTGTCACTGAAAATATTTCCTTAATTGCTCCTGACCCTGGCTAAGGTATGGTAGGAGAAGCAGAAAAGAAATAAAGTGTCCCACATTCACACATACAAAAGAAAAAAAGAATAGAAAGGGAAGAAAATGAGAGCATAGAAAAGGAAAAGGAATTAAGGAGAGGAAGAAAGGGGGAAAGAAGAGAGAAAAGGTTTGTGCTTTATTTATTGTCTTGCTGGTTTGCCTATTGATTGTGCCTATTGATTATTGATTGTGGAGCCTAAAAAAAGATTTAGGGTAATTAATTCTCCAGGCGAATTCAGGCACATCTGGGAAAGAGTAGGGAATCAGTTCAAGATTTGCTAAACTCTTACTATCAGACTGGAGGCCATATGCTTTGCCCACTTATCCCATTTTATTAGTACTACAACCCTTGAGGTCAGTCTTTTTAAATCATTCTACAGACTGGAAAACACTAGGAAGTTTAAGTAACTTGTCCAAACACAAAAATGGAGATCTGGGACTCAGCACCGTGTCTGCCAGAACATACTGCTTGGGGAGATCTGTGAGAAGTCAGAGGGTTTGTGAGCCCTAGAGTCCACAGAATTACTAGATTTAGCAGTGCAATGTAGTTGGCAGGGTTAACAATGTGAAGGAAGAATTTGGAATAGTTGAACAAAGGGAAAGTAGGTCTTATGATAGTGAGTTAATGGTTCAGACTCCCAGACTAGTAGGAACTGTTTGGCAAGAGTCAACAAGGGAGGAGTATCTGTGGCTGGAATTCAAGGTAGCCAACTGTAATAAAAGCCAACTGCAGCACAGAGGCCCTGTCTTTTTGGAAGATGGTCGAAGCCTATCTTACCTGTGGTTTGTGTCTGAACAAGCTAACTCAGACTTCATGCTCTAATAACCTTTACTTGGGGACCAAGCCAGGAGCTCAGGAAGTCTTGGCAGGCCCCTGCACATGCTCAGAGAGAGAGCACACTGTGGGGGCCTTGGACAGCTGTTTTTCTTGAGCCTTACCCTTACGTGGACTCTTGTCAGACCATGCAGCAGCATCTCTAGGCTCTTTCTGTAACAGCTGATTCTTAAAGTCTCTTGGGGCAACTGGGCCTGTTAGGGCACCTTAGGCAGGAAGGGCCAACACATTAGACCAATGTAAACCAAGAGTGGATGAAGTGTTCCTTCCTTACTTCTGCTCTTCCAGTAGGGATCAACCTCCAGAATTCCAAGGCAAGAGATTATGCGTAAGAGGAGATAGGGACTCCCAGTCTGAAAGGGGAAAGTTAACAATGCTCATCAAGGGAAGGCATTTTGGTATTTACTCAGCACCTGCTATGTACTCGACTATTCATATACATTATTTAATCCTCACAATCTCAGTAGCTACTATGATCCCCGTGTGTCAGATCAAAATCAGAGACTCAAGTATCTTGCTTAAGGCAAAAGGCAGAATTCCAACCTAAGTCAGTCTAATATCAGAAGCTATATTCATTCCACTATGCCACACTCCCTTTCTCATGGACTAGATGCTCTTTAAGAGTCCCTCCAATACCTATAGTCTAAATCTGCAAACATGAGGGAACAACCATTCCTCACATTTATATAGTGTTACATAGTTCACAAAGCACCTTCATAATACTTCACCTTATTTGATCTTCAAAACAATCCTGTGAAATAGGCAGTGTTGATTTTAGCCATATGATTAGGTGTGCTGGTACTCGAACCCGTCTTCCACCGTCCAAATACAGCATTCTTCCCACTAAATCAAGATCTCTTTCAAAGGGGATCTTGTTTGCTTCAGGGAATGTAGTGTTAACACTGAATGCTAACACTACAACCATGAAGCAGGAAAAAAATGATTGGAAAAGCAGAATCCCAATAACCCAACAAGAAGAAAACTAAAATAAACCAAATGGCTTTTTTTTTTTTTTGCATTGACAGTAATTTCCATAATTGGTCTTCAAAAGCACTCTAAGACTGTAAAGTATCATTCCAATAATCAAAGAAAAGTTTAACTTAAAAAAAAATTATTTGCATCCCAATACTTTGAAAATTAGCAATTTGTGCCTGGTGCACGTAATTCCATCACTCACACATTTCCATCTGCTTTCCTTTGCTCTCCAAATTCTACCCCTGCCTCAGTCTAATTCTTTCCTCTGTGCAATACATCCTGTCTTTGGTCTAGAATAGGACAAGTTACTTCATTCAATAGAGTGCACACTATGCATCAGGTATCGAGCAAGGGGTGAGGAAAAGACGTATCAACAAATAATTGTCAATAAGAGGTAAAATAAAAATGTCACACGGATTCAAAGAACTCTTACTCCTTGAATGGAAGCAACCGGAAGGCTCCTGAATTACCATATAAACTGAATCTTGAAGGATAAGTAATAAAGGCATATAAAGGTCTAAAAGGGGAATTTTTAAACAAACTGGGAAAACATGAAAGTGCTATGGGGATTCATGAGGTTCTATTGACTGAGAGACTGTAAGAGTATGGCGAGACAATGTAAGACTGGTGTGCACTGAAATCACACCTCGGAAACGTCTGAGAGATTAAGGTATTTTGATTGTTCAAAAAACAATGGCACCTAGTAGAGATTTGATGATGATCTAGAACTGTGCTTTTGGTATACTCACTTGCACACAGGGATGCAGGAAGAGGTATGGGTATGAGGTAGAAGACAAGGAGTTAAGTCTGGGACACACGGAGTTTGAGACGACAGTCAGGACATGTAGAGGAAGAGGTTTTCCAGTATAAGCACTGCCAGTATCTAAGAGTGACCGAGTATATACCTAATGTTTATAGAATAAAAGGACTAAAAACAGACAAACAAACAAAGATGGCTAGAACTCTGGACAGGACAGAGGTCTGCAATTAGAGATCTGGACATCATCCAGAGACAATAAAGTCAAGTGGACAAGAACAAAGGGACACGCATCTTTCCTGCAGTAAACATTTACTGTGTCAGACTTTTAGATGTGAAAAGGGACTTGAGTTCACACATCTCTTTCCCACTTCCATTTTTAACTTATCTGCTCCACGCCATTAGATACTGTGTTTATTAGTTGCTTCACATGTATATCATGTTTCACCCAGATTACATGCAGGGATACTTTAAAATTCTTTTGGATACCTTATTATTGGACACATAAATGACAATTTGTTAACACTGAATGATAAACATGAATATCCTAGAAGAGCCCATAACCCAAGCAGGGTAAATGAGAATGGACCATTTTACAGGTGGAGAGATTAAATGTATGGCCCGTGGTAGTTTCTGTCAATCAGCCGCAAGGCTGCTACTATGACTTAGGTTCCCTACACCCAGTTCACTTCTCTACTGCTACTTCCAGGTTTCTTGGGAAACTTCTAACTACCTCCTTGTGTCTACGGCCACTCAGGCAACATACCTTTCACAATTTATCAAATTCCAACACAAGGCACAGGGTTGACAAGGCAGTTGTAATTTTATTGAAGTTCTTTTTAATTAAAATGCTTTGCAGTAGAGACCACAGCCTGCAGGGGGAGCCTCCCAAATGTTTCCTGCCCCACCACCTACAGATTGAAGTAGAATTTGATTTATTCCCTATCTCTTTCAGTCTTGACGGCTACGGGGTAATGGATGGAAGTGGAAAGAATGACCAAGAAGAGGCAAGGATGAGACTCCGTCTTAAAGAAAAACCCTGAAGGGCCTCAACTTCAACCAGTTGAAGTTTGCTTTATAGTTGTTGATCACCCAGTTCCAGCCAACCAGGAATAAATTAAATATAGTTTTGCCACCTCAGCTGGTGGCAACAGGAGCTTTCCAGAACGTGGGCCTGGTTTGCACTAGCTGCCAAAATCACCAACAATTTCAGAACAGCTCCTCTACCTTCTCACTAGGCTCAGTAAGAGGCCCAGGCTTCACCCCACAGAATAGTCCATCAGGCAGGCTTCATTTACGCTTCTTCTCCTGTGTGCTGGTGAACCAAGAGTCTAGGAGCTTCTTGCTGTAGTATAACTGCCAGGCATGCACTTGAACCGCCAGCACCAACACCAGGTACATGACAGAGACGGCAGAAAAACCAAAGAGGAAGCGGTAAGCCTTTCCATGGCGGTAGAGCTGCTGTGCAGCGGGGAACATCTCCATGCTGCCATAAATGAGGGGAGCTATGGAAAAGAGCCCCATGCTGATCATGGAGAGCACCAGGTAGCTAATGTTGTTTCGAGGGAAGGAGAGGAGGCCCAAGAGAGAGGGCACAATGCTCAGCAAATATGGGTATTCCCACTGATAGGGCATGGCCACCTGATCATGTGACAATAGCCTCAGGTGTCCCACGCTCATCTTGGCAACCAGCAGCAGCCATATGACCAGATGCACGTAGATCAGCTTCTTGATTTCATACTTGAGAGTCACACTGTGGGGCAGAGCAGAAGAAGTACCTTTCATTCAAAATTTTCTGACCACCAGCTATATGCCAGGCAACTATACTGGACACTGGGTTACAAACATGAGTAAGATATAGTCCCTGCCTGGACGCTTGGGGACAAGGAACAAAAGAAAAAATAAGGGGTGTCTGGGTGGCTCAGTCAGTTAAGCGTCTGACTCTTGATCTCAGCTCAGGTCTTGATCTCAGGGTTGTGAGTTTAAGACTCGCGTTGGGCTCCACGCTAAGCATGGAGTCTACTTAAAAAAATAAAAAGAAAAAATAATTAGAAAATGAACTGGAAGAGCTCTAGTAAATATAGGTTGCCAGATATATGAATATCACAGGAAGGAGTAATCAGTTCAGCTTAGGATGGGATGTCTGAGAAGGCTATCTAGAGGACAGGGATATTTGAGATAGGCTCTGAAGGGTGGGTGGTAATTATCAGAGGTAAGAGCATGCAGGCAAAAAGACATAAGTATTGTGTTCCAGGAAAGCAGGTGGTGTGGCAGGAATACTTCGTAGTGGGAAGGGAAGAGCAGAATGTGAAGTTGCAAAGAGTGAGTCAGATTAAAGGCAAAAGAGTAACTCAGTGCTGTGTTTAGAGAGATGACTTTGATTGCACCATAAGAATATAGCCTACAAGAAGGAGATACTGGCAGCAAGAAAATCAACTCAGGCTGCCCATACTTCCCAAGCTAGACTAGATTTTATAGCCAAAGCAAGCACACATATTTCTCTCATTATTCTAATTCTCTCAGGTCCTAAATGTATTCTCTTCACACCCCCGAGGGCAGTTTCTGCTCCGGACAGTCAGCAAAACACTTGCTTGGGTTGTAATATCCTCTTAGGTGGGGGTCTAAGGATAAGAATAAAATGAAGATCCAAAGAGCTTGTCATTCTTCAAAACTCTGGAAAGATGTGAAAAACATTCTGGGAGAGTTTGATGGATTTAAGGAAAGAAAATCTTTTTTTCAATATTTTTATTTTAAAAATATTCATTATAGAAAATGAGGAAAGGTAGGGGGGGAAAGCCAGTCACCTGTAGACTTCATGATCCATGAAGGCAGGGACCAGTTTTGTCTTTTTTAAAGAAACTTTTTTCTTTTTTATTTTTTTAAAGATTTTTTATTTATTTATTTGACAGAGAAAGACACAGCGAGAGAGGGAACACAAGCAGGGGGAGTGGGAGAGGGAGAAGCAGACTCCCTGCCGAGCAGGGAGCCCAATGCGGGACTGGATCCAGGGACTCCAGGATCATGACCTGAGCCGAAGGCAGTCGCTTAACCAACTGAGCCACCCAGGCGTCCTAAAGAAACTTTTTTTATTGAAGGTATAACATGCATACAAAGACCAGATCTGTTTTTGCTTACTATTATATCCTCAGTGCCTAGCACAATGCCTGATGGGTAGAAACTCAATAAATATTTGTTGAACGAATACCGAAGTTGAAACACCCCTTACATGGGAGTGTTCCTAAAATTCATTTTAGGCGAGGAAAGGCTGGACTTTATGGTCCACATTCCCCAAAATGGCCCGAAATACAACAGCTACCATGTATTGGGCAGACCCTTTACACGAATTACTAGCTAATTCTTCCCCAAACCTAAATAATGGATTGCTCTTCCCTTCACAGATGAGGAAAGTGGGTTTCGATTAAAAATTGGGTTTCCGAGGTCACAGCAAGGCCAGCATCGCTCAAGACTCCAGAGCCTAGGAGGCAGGGACTGGACCCTCCCAAGGCACAGGGCGGATCACGGGTGGTGCTTATGGGAGCGAAGGGGCTTCCCGAAATTGGGGACAGGGCCTGGGCCGTCACGGGAGGAGGTGCGCGAGGGCCGGCTGGGTGGGTAAGACCCCGAGGCCAGGCCTGTGTCGCTTTCCAGGCCCTCCGGGCTCTGGCTGGGGAGAGGCCTCTGTGCTCCTCGCCTCACTTCATACCTCATCTGGTAGTGCATGGCGACGCGCTCCCGGTGCTGAAAGTCGCTGCCGTCGGTACCGGCCGCTCGCGGGCCTGCCCGAGATGCCATTATCCCCGCCCAGAACCCCAGAGCCCCTCACGCCGACCCACTACCGTGCCGAACTGCCTGCACACCCCGATAACGCCGCCTCGGCTTGCCACCCTAACAGCCGCGCGATTCGGTGAGGCCAACTTCCGGCCTCTCTGTCTCAGGCCTCTCTGTCTCGGGAGGACCGACTCTGTGGTCACGCCCTCGCGCACGCGCACGTGCACGCTCTCGCGCTCCTGCTTACCTCTGTCGGTTTGGAGTGCCCAAGAAATTAATCCGTAGGGATGGCATCTTTTTGCTCTCTGACTGGACCATATCACTTAGGCTGTTGAGCACTTTTACCTTCTTTTTTTTTTTTTGTAATATTTTATTTATTTATTTGACAGAGAGAGACGCAGCGAGAGCAGGAACACAAGCAGTGGGAGTGGGAGAGAGAGAAGCAGGCTTCTGCTGAGTAGGGAGCACGATGCCGGGCTCGATCCCAGGACTCTGGGATCATGACCTGAGCCGAAGGCATACGCTTAACGACTGAGCCACCCAGGCCCCCAACACTTTAACCTTCTTAAACTCTAATAGGAGTTCAAGACACCGCTGTCCCCACTTCACAGATGGGGAAGTGATATTGAAAAGGGTTCTGTAACTCTCAATAGGACACATGATTGACACAGTCTCAAAATATCTCCCCATGGGTTACTTAATCATTGCAAAGAGAAAATGGTAACTTTACAGTGGAGAAACCTGGGGTGCACTCCCTTAACGAAGTAATCAAAGTTAACTTGATCAGTAACGAGACAAACTTGACATCTGTCTCCTGTTACACTGAAGACACAGCATCACTTCTGTGATATTTCTGCCAAAGATACTTAATTTAACCTGAATCTAATCATGAAGCAATGATAGATAAATTGAAGGACTAGACTGTATTCTTAAAATGTCAAGGCTATGGGGGTGCCTGGGTAGCCCAGTCTCTTGTTATCTGCTCAGATCTTGATCTCAGGGTGGTGAGTTCAAGCCCGTGGTGGGCTCCATGCTGGCTGGGTGTGGAGCTTATTTAAAAAATAAAAATGTCAAGGCTATGAAAGAAAAAAGAAAATTATGGGGTGTCTGGGTGGCTCAGTCGGTTAAGTGGCTGCCTTCGGCTCAGGCCACGATCCCAGGGTCCTGGGACATGTTGGGCTTCCTGCTCAGCGGGGAGCCTGCTTCTCCCTCTCCCTCTGCCTGCCGCTCTGCCTGCTGCTCTGCCTATCTGTGCTCTCTATCTCTATCAAATAAATAAATAAAATCTTTAAAAATACACATTTCTTTTCTTTTCTTTTTTTAAAAGATTTTATTTATTTGAGAGAGAGAGAGAGAACAAGTGGGGGGAGGGGCAGAGGGAGAGG
The DNA here is from genome assembly GCF_054177405.1 of Leptonychotes weddellii. Classification (NCBI taxonomy): domain Eukaryota; kingdom Metazoa; phylum Chordata; class Mammalia; order Carnivora; family Phocidae; genus Leptonychotes; species Leptonychotes weddellii. The sequence goes on along the minus strand of NC_138369.1, from coordinate 44,036,091 downwards.
GACAAGCAGACTCCCCGCTGAGCAGGGAGCCTGATGCAGAACTCGATCCCAGAACCTGGAGATCACGACCTGAACCGAAGGGGATGCTTACCCTACTGAGCCACCCAGATGCCACGAAGATTGCATTTCTTAAATAATAAGACTTGAAAGTCTAAATGACTGCCTGATCCAAGGGCTGCAGGATGAATGTTGTGTTAGCAGGCATGAAAGCAACATTAATCTCATTATACATCTCTAGCAGAGCTCTTGGGTGACCAGGGGCATTGTCAGTGAACGGTAACATTTTGAAAGGAATCTTTTTTTCTAAGCAGTGGGTCTCAACAGTGGGCTTAAAGTATTCAGTAAACCACATTATAAGCAGATATGCTATCATCCAGGATTTACTCTTCCATGTATAGAGCACAGTCAGAGTAGATTTAGTATAACTTTTAAGGGCCCTGGGACTTCCGGAATGGCAAATGAGCACTGGCTTCAACTGCAAGTCACCAGCTGCATTAGCCCCTAACAAGAGAGTCAGCTTGTCCTTTGAAGCTTTGAAGCCAGGCACTGACTTCTCTCTAGCTCTGAAAGTCCTAGATGGTATCTTTGTCTAGTAGAAGGCTGTTTCATCTACACTGAAAACCTGTTGTTTAGTGTAGCCTCCTTCATTAATGATTTCAGCTAGATCTTCTGGATAGCTTGCTGCAGCTTCTACTTGCTGCTTTATCTTGCACTTTGATGTTATAGAGATTCCTTAACTCTCATGAACCACTTCTGCTAGCTTCAGATTTCTCTTCTGTAGCTTGCTCACCTCTCTCAACCTTCACAGAATTGAAGAGAGTTAGGGCCTTGCTCTCGATTAGGCTTTGGCTTAAGGGAATGTTCTGGCTGGTCTGATCTTTTATCCAGACTACTAGAACTTTCCCTAGGTCAGCAGTAAGACTGTTTTACTTTCTTATCATTCCTGTATTCACTGAAGTAGCACTTTTACTTTCCTCCAAGAACTTTTCCTTTGTACCCACAATTTGGCTGTTTGGTGCAAGAGGCCTAGTTTTCAGTCTGTCTCAACTTTCAACACGCCTTCCTCACTACGCTGAATCATTTTTAGCTTTTGATTTAAAGTGGGAGACTTGTGGGCGCCTGGGTGGCTCAGTTGGTTAAGCGGCTGCCTTCGGCTCAGGTCGTGATCCTGGAGTCCCCGGATCGAGTTCCGCATCGGGCTCCCTGCTCAGCGGGGAGTCTGCTTCTCCCTCTGACCCTCCTCCCTCTCATGCTCTCTGTCTCTCATTCTCTCTCTCTCAAATAAATAAAATCTTAAGAAAAAAAAAATAAAGTGGGAGACTTGTGATTCTCCTTTCACTTGAACACTTAGAAACCATTGTAGGATTATTAACTGGCCCAATTTCAATATTGTTTAGTCTTAGGAAATATGGAGGCCTGAGGAGAAGGAGGGAGATGGGGAGAGAAATGCCCATTTGGTGGGCAATCACAACACACAACGTTTGTCAATGAAGTTCTCTGTCTTATATAGGCATGGTTCGTGGTGCCGCCAAACAATTACAATAGTAACGTCAAAGATCACTGATCACAGATCACCATAATAAAAAAAATAATAATGAAAAAATTTGAAATATTGCAAGAATTACCAAAATGTGACACCGAGACATGAAGTGAGCAAATGCTGCTGGAAAAATGGCACCGATAGACTTGCTCAATGTAGGGCTGCCACAAGCCTTCAATTTATGAAAAATGCAGTATCTGTGGAGCTCAATAAAGTGAAGCACAGTGAAGTAAAGTAAGCCTGTATCTGTCTCCTCCCTGTACACTCTCTAGAACATCTTTTCTTGCCCTCTGGAAATTCTGCTGACCTTTTAGAATCCATCTTACTACTCCAGCAAAAATCACCTACTCCGACATCAGCTCCCACGGCTCCTGGTCAGTAAGTTGCAGTGTTTGTTAAGCCTGGTTTAAGACCATCTGTGATAGAATCACCCAGGATTTTTTTTTTTTTAATCACCCAGGATTCTTAGTAGAGGCATATATTTCGGTGGCAGCAGCTGAGACCGGCGGGCGAGGTAAGATGCGGCTGACCCGGGAGAGAAGCCGCTGCCGGATTCAGCCCGCGCAGTAGCCCGCCGCCACATGGGGTTGGCAGCTATGGCCAAGGACATCCTCAGTGAAGCGGGGCTGCACTTTGATGAGCTGGACAAGCTGCACATGTTGGACCCTGAGGTTACCCAGCAGACCATAGAACTCAAGGACGAGTACAAGGACTCTGTGGGAAAAATTGGCCAGTTTCAGAAAATAGTTGCTGGTTTACTTGAGCTTGTTGACCAACTTGCAAAAGAAGCAAAAAATGAGAAGATGAAGGCCATTGGTGCTCAGAACTTGCCCAAATCTATAGCAAAACAGAGAGAAGCCCGACAGCAGCAACTGCAAGCGCTGATAGCAGAAAAGAAAATGCAGCTTGAAAGGTATCAGGTTGAATAGGAAGCTTTGTGTAAAGTAGAAGCAGAACAAAATGAATTTATTGACCAATTTATTTTTCAGAAATGAACTGAAAATTTCATTTTATAGCTGGAGGGCCAAAAAACAAAACCAAACCCAAAAACCTCTGTACTGTTCCAGTGACTTGACTAATGACCCACATATGTCCTGAGAGATGGTGTGTAAGGAACGCAACATCTCTAAAGGCGGTAAACAAATCTGGGAGAGCTTGTTGCAGATGTCCATGCACATCTGCTGGTGAACACCCAGTGGCCACGGTGGTCCATGCTTTCACCTCTCGGCATTCTTAGCCTGAACTGAGCAGTCTGTAAATGCTGATCCTTTTTTTTTTCTTTGTAAATTCACAAAGCTTTGGAAAGAAAGAGCAATAAATTATTGTTTAAAAAAATAAATAAAAATAAAAGCATATATATCTGGGGGTACTTAGGTGACTCAGTCAGTTAAGCGGCTGGCTCTTGATTTTGGCTCAGGTCATGGTCTCAGGGTCCTGGGATCGAGCCCCATGTGGGACTCTGCACTCAGTGGGGAGTCTGCTCGAGGATTCTCTCTCCCTTTCCCTCTGGCCCTCCCCTCATTTGTGCATGCACTCTCTCTCTCTCTCTCCCAAATAAATAAATAAATCTTTAAAAAAAAAAACCCACATGGGGCACCTGGGTGGCTCACTTGGTTGAGCATCTGTTTTCTGCTCAGGTCGTGATCCCAGGGTCCTGGGATCGAGCCCTGCATCGGGCTCTCTGCTCAGCGAGAAGCCTGCTTCTCCCTCTCCCACTCCCCCTGCTTGTGTTCCCTCTCTTGCTGTGTCTCTCTCTGTCAAATAAATAAATAAAAATCTTAAAAAAAAACCACATATATTTCTGGGCCTTACCCTTACCCAAATAGATCATTCTTCAGAGTTGGGCCTGAGACTATTTTTTTTTTTAAAGATTTTATTTATTTATTTGACAGAGAGAGACACAGTGAGAGAGGAACACAAGCAGGGGGAGTGGACGGGGGAGAGGCAGGCTTCCCGCAGAGCGGGGAGCCCGATGCGGGGCTCGATCCCAGAACGCTGGGATTGTGACCTGAGCCGAAGGCAGGCACTTAACGACTGAGCCACCCAGGCGCCCCTAGACTATTTTTAATCTAAAATGTTGACTAGGTGATGCATTTATGTGGTTTAGAAATCAAACAATATAATAAATTTATGCACAATAAGCACATGAAAAGACGTTCAGCACCATGAAAAGAGCCTGCATTGGGCTTACTGCTGGGTGGGGAGCCGGCTTCTCCTGCCTGCCACTCCCCCTGCTTGTGCTCTTTCCCTCTCTGGCAAATAAATAAATAAAATCTTTAAAAAAAAATTTGTACACAAGGGTGCCTGGGTGGCTCAGTTGGTTAAGCGACTGCCTTCGGCTCAGGTCATGATCCTGGAGTCCCGGGATCGAGTCCCGCATCAGGCTCCCTGCTCGGCAGGGAGTCTGCTTCTCCCTCTGACCCTCCTCCCTCTCATTCTCTCTCTCTCAAATAAATAAATAAAATCTTTAAAAAAAAAAATTTGGGGCGCCTGGGTGGCTCAGTCGTTGGGCGTCTGCCTTCGGCTCAGGTCATGATCCCGGGGTCCTGGGATCGAGTCCCACATCGGGCTCCCTCCTCGAGGGGAAGCCTGCTTCTCCCTCTCCCACTCCCGCTGCTTGTGTTCCTGCTCTCGCTATCTCTGTCTCTGTCAAAAAAAAAAAAATTTGTACACAAACGTTCATAGCAGCATTACTTATAATAGTCAAAAAGTGGAAACAACCCTATATTCATCAGCTGATGAATGGATAAAAAAGTAGCGTCTCCATAAATGGAATATTATTTGGCAATGAAGAAGGATACATATTACTGCATGGGTAATATTACGCTAAGTGAAAAGCTAGTCATAAAGGACCCCATATTTTATTATTCCATTTATATGAAATATCCAGAATAGACAAAGCTATAAAGACCAAAAGTAGAGTAGTGGTTGACAGGAGGAAATAGGGAGTAATTGTAATAGGTATGCAGTTTCTTTTTGAGGGTGATAAAAATATTATACAATTATATAGTAATGATCATTGAAGAACTTTGTGAATATACTAAAAACTATTGAATTGTAGATCTTAAAAGGGTGAACTTAATCGTATGGGAATTATATCTCAATAAAGCTGTTATTTTATTTTTTTTAAGATTTTATTTATTTATTTGAGAGAAAGAGAGAGAGAGAGCAAGCATGAGCTGGGTGAGGGACAGAGGGAGAAGCAGGGATCCTGACGTGGGGCTCGATCCCAGGACCCTGGGATCATGACCTGAGCCGAAGGCAGACGTTTAACAGACTGAGCCACCCAGGCTCCACAAAGCTGTTATTTTAAAATGCAAATGGTCACAGGGAAGGGCAATAATGAAAAGGTATGATCATTTACAGCAGCAATTTGTTTTTGTTTGTTTTGTTTTTTTAAGTAGGCTCCATGCCCAACATGGGGTTTGAACTCACAACCCCAAGATCAAGAGTCACATACCATACTGACTGAGCCAGCCAGGCTCCCCTAGAGCAGAGATTTATAACTGCTTTTGTGCCATGGACATTCTTGGCAGCCTGGGGAACCCTTCTCAGAATGAAGTTTGTTTTGTTTTTTTTTTTAAAGATTTTATTTATTTATTTGACAGAGAGAGACACAGAGAGAGCAGGAACACAAGCAGGGGGAGTGGGAGAGGGAGAAACAGGCTTCCCGTGGAGCAGGGAGCCCGATGTGGGGCTCAATCCCAGGACCCTGGGATCATGACCTGAGCCGAAGGCAGACGCTTAACAACTGAGCCACCCAGGTGCCCCCAGAATGAAGTTTTTGAATGTACAAAATAAAATATATAAGATTACAGTGAAAGCAAATTGTATCAAAGTAAACTTTTCCAATTTAAAAAAGTATAGGCAGTGAAAACTCCTCCTCTCAACTCTGCTCCCCATCTTCCCAGGTCTCAACCCAGTCCACCCGACTCCACCCAACCAAGGAAACACTTTGTGGGTTTTTTAGTGTAGTTGTATGTATTTCCAGAGTTTCTTTAAGCACATACAAGCAAATGTAAAGTTATATTCTTATTTTACTTTCTTAAATACAGAGGGTACTGTATTATACACACTTAAAGACCTTGATTTTTGTTTCCATGTAACAATATATCTTGGAGATTTTCCCCAGATCGGTACATAAAGAACATCCTTACTGTTTTTTTTCTTTTTTTGCTTCCTAGGGTTATTCCATTATATGAATATAAGATAATTTATTTAACCTGTCTCTCTTGTAGGACATTTGGATCATTTCCAATATTTTGCTATTACAAATAGCTTCAGTTAAAAACCTTGTATATGTATCATTTCATTCATGGGCAAGTAGATCTATAGTCTAGAATCCCAGAAGTGGTATTGCTGGGTCAAAGAATATATGGTGTCTGTAATTTTGTTAGATCTGGACACATTGCCTTCCACAGAGGTTAGATCAATTACATTCTCACCAACAATGTGTGGGTGCGTCTGACTCCTTGCTTTCCCACAGCTTTGCCAGCAACATTTGCTAGTCTGATGAGTGAAGAATCACATCTCTGCGTAGTTTTATGTTGCATTTCTATTTCTTTTTTTTATTTCTATAGTGGGATTAAATGTCTTTTCATATGTTTAAGGATCATTTGTATTTCATTTCCCTGAGGAGGGAGAACAGAATGAGGAAGAGGGAGAGAAAGATAGAGACAGAGAGAGGGAGAGAGGTCGGGAGAGAGGAAGAGAGGAGGAGAAAGAGAGAGAGAAGATCAGCATCTTGCCTATTTTAGGTGCAATATAGCTTTCTTTTTGTATGTCATTTAACTCTGCTCAGGTATGACAAATTGAACATGCAGAATACATTTTTTTTTTTAACTAGGCTCCATGCCCAGTGTGGAGCCCAATGAGGGGCTTGAACTCACAACCCTGAGATCAAGACCCAAGCTGCAATCAAGACTCAGACACTTAACCGAGTGAGCCACCCTGGTGCCCCCAGAATACTTTTTAAATATAGTTGAATGCATAATCTTTTCTTTTATGGCTTCTCAACTTTGAGTCATAGCTAAAGTCCTTCTCCACTCCGAGGTATCTCAAATGATTTCTAGGCACTTTAAGGTTTGAGAACCATGCTCAGACATCTGCCTCTCCCACTAGAATGTAAGGTCCCCAGACAGGGACAAGAACTGAGTCATCTGTGTCCCCAGCAGCCCATAGTGCCTGGCATAGTGTAAATGCTCAAGAAAATGCTTGTTGAATAAGTAAATCCCAACTGGTTCAAAACCATCCTCTTCTCCTAAGTACTGCGAAGAATCCTCAGGTTCATGGAGCCCCAAGGCAGATGACCTTTGACTTTAGCCTGCAGTTATCTTTTTTTAAATCTGTGTCTGCTTCCCATGATGCCTTGGGAGTTCATCATCAGGGCCTGACTGCTTCTGAGTCATCCATTGACACACAATCACATGTTAGATGTTCAATAAATGTTTGAAGCATGAATGTCCAAGGGAGGGGCCCAACCTGTTCCCCAGAACTTCTTTTCTGAAGTATTTGTTTGTACTTCTCTTCTGGCTCTTGGACTGCCTTCAAGTTTAATGACTTGTGTTGCTGTCTCCTAACCCTCCTCATTCCTATCCCAGATCCTTTGCACTGATGTTTCCTTTGCCTTGAATGTTTCCCCAGGACTTCAAAAGATTGGCTTCTCAGCAGTAGGATTTAGCTCAAAGCTCACCTCCTTTGAGGCCTTGCCTGAACCCACAAGCCAATGTAGCTCTCTAGCCATTTATTATCATGCCACTTTGTTTGGTTTTTTTCCTAGAACATCATTATCTGAAATCCTTTTGTTTATTTGCATATTTGTACAAGATCTGAGTTCCCCTCTGCCCTAGGAATGTCAGCTCCTTGAAGTGTGGGACAAGGCTGTCTTCTTTCCCGCTGTATTCTCAGCCCCTGGGAGGGCTGGCACATAGTAAGTGCCTAATAAATATTTGCTGAATGAATGAATGATGGCTGTCTGGGAGCTTGTCCAGGGAGGGGTTTAGATATTAATAATAGGGGCACCTGGGTGGCTTGATTGGGTGTCCGACTCCTGATTTCGGTTCTGATTGTGGTCTCTGGTTCCTGGTATCGGGCTCCACACTCACCAGGGAGTCTGCTTCTCTCCTTCTCCCTTTCACTTTCTGCTTGCTCGCTCACTCGCTCACATGCATGCTCACTCTCTCTCAAATAAATAAATAAATCTTTAAAATAATAATAATAACAATAGTGATTTATTGAGCCCAAAGGATGCACTAAATTCTGCAGCAGGTACATTTCATGATTATCTCATTCAACCTTTATGACAACCCAATGGGGTAGGAGCTATTTTTAATCCCTATTTGTCAGATTCAACTGAAGTTTAGAAGAGTTACGTCACACAGCCAATGCTAGACCTCTGGCCCTCAGAGTGGGGTTCCTAGCAGTCACACCTTTAGGATCACCTAGGAACCTCTTAGAAGTGGTTTCTTAGGCTCCACCCCAGTCATACTGAGTCAGAGACTCTGGGGTGGAGCCCAGCAATATGAATTTTATCAAGCTCTCTAGGTGATGACACACAGGATGAAACACCTTAAGGTAAAAAAAGATGAGCTTGAACTCTTTTTTAAAAATTATTTTTTTTATTTTTTTTAAGATTTTATTTATTTATTTGAGAGAGAGAAAGAGAGAGTGAGAGAGAGCAGGGTGAAGGCCAGAGGGAGAAGCAGACCCCCGGCTGAGCAGGGAGCCTGATGCGGGACTTGATCCTGGAACTCCAGGATCATGACCTGAGTCGAAGGCAGACGCCCAACTGACTGAGCCACCCAGGCGCCCAAACTCTTTTTTTTTTTTTTAACAGCTTTATGGATCACTTATAAAAGTAGAAATAAACAAATAACAGCTTTTTGGGGCGCCTGGGTGGCTCAGTCGTTAAGCGTCTGCCTTCGGCTCAGGTCATGATCCCAGGGTCCTGGGATCGAGTCCCACATCGGGTTCCCTCCTCGGCGGGAAGCCTGCTCTCCCTCTCCCACTCCCGCTGCTTGTGTTCCTGCTCTCGCTATCTCTGTCTCTGTCAAATAAATAAATAAAATCTTAAAAAAAAAATAACAGCTTTTTGGAGATATAATGCAGATCACCCACTCTAGTGATCAAGTCAATGGTTTTTAGTATATTTTCAGTGTTGTACAACTGTAGCCAAAATGGACTGTGATTAGATTAATTGATTAGAACCTTTTTGTCTCTCCTACAAGAAACCCCATCACTCCCTATTAAAATCATTCCCCATCCCTTCTTCTTCCCCAGCTCTAAGCAACCACTAATTTATTTTGTCTTTATAGTTTTGCCTGTTCTGGACATTTCATATAACTGGAATCATATAAATATGTATGTGATCTTTTGTGACTGGCTTCTTTCACTTTGCATGTTTTCAAAGTTTATCCATGTAGTAGCATGTAATCCTTTTATTGACAAATAATATTCCACTTATGGATATGCCACATTTAAGAAATCCGTTCATCAATTGATGAACATTTGAGTTGTTTCTGTCTTTTAGCTATTGTGAATAACACTATGAACATTTGTGTATATGTTTTGGTGTGGTCATATATTTTCATTTCTCTTGGATAATGTATACAGGAGCAGGATTGCTGGGTCAAGGGTAAGACCTTACACTATTAACCACTACACATTTCAGCTAGCCTTAGTCTCTACTATTATTAAATAATTATATTATCACACTCATATTCACTTCTACCTATGAATTATCTCTGTTGTAACGCCCTTTACTTTTATTTTTTTTAAAGATTTCATTTATTTATTTATTTGAGAGAGAGAGAGAGCACAAGAAGGGGGGAGCGGGAGAGGGAGAAGCAGACTCCCTGCTGAGCAGGGAGTCCGACTCGATCCGGGGACTCCAGGATCATGACCTGAGCCGAAGGCAGTCACTTAACCAACTGAGCCACCCAGGAGCCCCCGCCCTTTACTTTTATTATCACAAGTCCTCACCTCAATCCCCTAACACAGAAATCATTGTCGCTGTTATACAGGTGAGAGAAACTGGGGCTCACAGAAGTGGAGGCAGCTTGTCTACACTCAGTGAACTCTAATGCAGCTGGGACCACAACCCACATTGTGCCTGTTTTCTGTGCCCTCTGTGCCTGATATCACGTCCTGAGCCATACCCTGTCCCAAAGCTTTCGAAACTTGCCTCTTCCCCTCCTTTCGGGCCTTTTCTGGACGTTAGGCTGGCCTGAAGTCCCAAGGGTGAGAGCTACACACACTCACTCCCCATGCTCTTTACCCCAGCTGGGGCTGGAGGCCAGGGGAGGGGCTTCCCTGGGCGCTGGAAATAAAATGGAGGGAGGGCTGGGCTGTGCTGGGCAGTATCTTACTGGAGTTGTCTTACTGGAGGCTGTGAGGGGGAGGTAAGTGTTTTGTTTTGGGATTTGGGGGGAGGGGGCTCCTGGAGAGCAGGTGAGGTGGGCTTGGCATGGGGAGTGAAGAGTGAGGCTGAGACAAGCGGACTTGGGTAGTACTAAGTGGGGGAGTTAACAGATAGGCTAGCCTAGGAAATTCCCCAAATTGTTAGAAGGAAAGAGTGATTTTACCCGACTGGGAAGGGGGTTCCTTGTTCCATGACCACTCCCTGAGCTCCCTGCCTTGTTCCAGGCCCTCTCTGTACTGGGAATAGAGAGAACATCTCAGGGTGAGGCACCCAAGGATTGGTGGGGCTAAGGCAGAAACAGACACTGAGGCACGCTTGGCTTGGAAGTAGGAAGGGCAAGACGAAGGGGGAACTGTGGGAGCCATCTAAAAAGGCTTTCCAGAGCCTCTGCTTCCTTCGTTTATAGTGTTCTTGTCCGGTCCGTGTTGTCCATGTAAAACTTTTCTCATCAGTAAAAAATTAATTAATTAAATAATTAATTAATTAAAATAATAAAAGGCTTTCCAAAGAGTGGAAAATAGTGAAATTGGGGCTTCAAGGCTGCATATGTTTAGCCCTGAGCTGGAAGAGGACACTGCAGGCGGTGAGAGCTGCCAGCGCAAAGGCTTGGAGCACGCAAGAGCTGACGCAGAGAGGCTCAAGGAGAGAAAGCGGCAGGTGCGCCCAGGTATCAGCTATCTCTGCATTCAGGATGGTTGCCAGTAGCCATAAGCCACAGTGGCTATTTCAATTTAAATTAGTTAACATTAAACAAAGCTAAAAATGCAGCTCCTCAGTTGTACTAACCACATTTCAAGTGCTCAGTAGCCAATGAAGCCTAGCAGTTCTGGTACTGGGGAGAAAGGTTATAGAACATCTCCAACATCCATCATCACAGAGTCCCTTTGGCCAGTGGGAAGCCTCAGAAGGGGTCCGGATTGCTTAAGGACACAGGAGAGAGCCTGTGTGAGCCTGACCTTTGAGGTCTCTGGGCTATAGGTAAGGAAACAGTCTCCAGAAGAGGGGGGGTGATGTGACTCACTTCCTGTCAGCGTAAAATGGACTCTGCCCCCAGGGACAGGACCCAACCAGGCAGGGCCTCTTCAGCCCCAACTGGGGATCCCTGATCAGTGTGACCAGAGCCAGAGTCAGAGAAACATGGAGTGAGTAGTCCTGGGGAGGGAGGAGCAGCCGCTGAGTGAGGCTGAGCGTGGGCCCTGAGGGGGTTTCCAGCTTGGTCCCAGTTGGCATGTGTGGGATTGGACCAGAGAAGGGCTGGAAAGGTGTGTGTGGGAGTTGAGAGGAGAGACCAGAGTGGAGTTTAGCTGGATTGGGTGGGGGGGGGGGGTTGGGAATGACACATTTGCACTATGTCAAATGATGAGTGAGAGGGAGCCTACTATTCCTACCCTAACTAGCTTTCTGCTTCCTTCCCAGGTCCAACACTATCCAGGTGACAAGGATGGAATATGCCATGAAGTCCCTTAGCCTTCTTTACCCCAAGTCCTTGTCCAGGTGAGGAGAGCCAAGGGTGGAAGCAAAGGAGAGCTACTTGTGAGCTGTAAGGCAGACCTTTTCAAACTTCAATGGGCTCATAAGTCACCTGGGCATCTTGTTAAATGCAGATGTTGATTTAGTAGGTCTGGAGTGAGACCCAAGATTTTGCACCTTTTTTTTTTTTTTTTAATTAGAGAGAAAGAGAGAGAGAGAGCAGAATGCTTGAGCGGCGGGGGTAGGGGGGCGGCAGAGAGAGGGAGAGAGAATCTTAAGCAGGCTCCACACTCAGCGCAGAGCCCAAAGCAGGGCTCAATCTCACGGCCCTGAGATCATGACCTGAGCTGAAATCAAGAGTCGGAACACTTAACCAACTGAGCCACCCAGGCACCCACATTCTGGATCTCATTTAAACCTGATCACAACTTTGGGAAGTGGGGATTATTATACCAAATTAATAGATGGGGGCACTGAGGTACAGAGTGGGTGCTCTCAATCTCCTAGCAAATGGGTAGTGGAGCCAGGATTCAGGCTTGAGTCTGACTCAAAAACCCAGGCCCCTTCGCCACTTCATTTCACTTTACAGGTGGGAAGAGAGAGGCCAAGAGAGGAAAGTGGTACTGGGGGAATGTGGGATGTGTCCCCTACTCATCATGATCAGTGCCAAAAGGCAGCGTCAATGCTACTTCAAAACTTATTAGACATTTGAGGGGCACCTGGGTGGCTCAGTCGTTAAGCATCTGCCTTTGGCTCAGGTCATGATCCCAGGGTCCTGGGATCGAGCCCCACATTGGGCTCCCTGCTCAGCAGGAGACTGCTTCTCCCTCTCCCACTCCCCCTGTTTGTGTTCCCTCTCTCGCTGTGTCTCTCTCTGTCAAATAAATAAATAAAATCTTAAAAAAAAAACTTATTAGGGGCGCCTGGGTGGCTCAGTTGGTTAGGCGACTGCCTTCGGCTCAGGTCATGATCCTGGAGTCC
>NC_138369.1:44003677-44023181 GCF_054177405.1 Leptonychotes weddellii | reverse complement strand
TGATGAGCTCAACCTACAGGAGTAGGGGAGTCAGTTTCCTGCAGTGGGGTAAGGGCTAGGAGGCAGCAGACAGCTCATTCTAATGCTCCAAATTGTCCCCAGGCATGTGGCCGTGAGCACCTCAGGGGTGACCCAGGAGCTATTGTCCGAGTCCAGCCCGGAGGCCCCCAAGGCCCGGCCCTGCAGAGTAAGCACTGCTGACCGGAGTGTGCGGAAGGGAATCATGGCGCACAGTCTCAAGGACCTCCAGCACAAGGTGAGGGTCAGGACTGCCCTCAGCACAGCCCAACCCCTGGGACCGTGGCTGAGAGCTGGCCCTGCCAGCTACCTCTGTCCTCTGGGTCATGAGCTGGGAGTTCAGCCGGGATGGAGCACATGAGTTGGATGGTGAGAAGATTTCCTTTCTGATGCCAGCCCGAATGAGTTGGTAGTGCCTGCCTGGAGTGCTGTTCAGTGGATTAGTGACAGGGGAAGGCAGTATATTGTCATCCTATACTAACAGTAGGCCAGTGGTATTTTCAGAGTATATTTTTCTTATTGGGAGGACGCTTAGGTTCCCTTTTCCATTGTACACACACCTGGAAGTTGGGGAAATAGGCAAGATTTTAGAGATTCTCTTCCTCATCTTCTCCCTTCAGCCAGGGCAGGTCTTCAATCCATCTCCTACACTGGCTTTCCATGTAAGGCTTTGTTAATTGCTGTGGAAGATTTTCTTCAAACTATTGATCAGGTAAGCTTCCAGAGCAGGAAACCAAAGACACACGGCTCTTGTGGATAGCAGTTAATAGCAGGCAAGAATGACACCCTTCCCCATTTCCATGCTTCCTCTCTCCCATTGCGTTTCCTACAGCCTCATCTAATCTGGTTCCATATTAATCTTGTGCCTCACTGCCCCATTAGCTTGTTAGCTAATAAGCTCCCTGTTCCTATGCAAGCCCAGTTGTCTGGCACAGATCATACATTTGGATTAGGCTTCTGATTACTAGAGTCTAGAGTTTAACATATAGAAATCATAGCTGACCTAAACCTCTATTCCAGAGTCCCTCCCCTGTTTCTGTGAATTAGGTCTGTTTTTCTTTGTGAGAGCCCATTTCCCCTCTTGTGAGGCTTGGGGCTGGACACACCAATTTCTTATGCCCTGAATCAGAAAGTCTCTTTTGCACTTGAGTCTAGACTTGCTAGTGTTTTTCACCTGAGGTCTGACGACCACCTCCTGTACCAAAATGGACTTGTTGCACATGACTTCCCAGACTGCACTCCCTGGGACTGATTAGGTCATGAGTGAGGCTCAGGAGTTGTCATTTTCAGCAGGTTCTTTAGGAGATTCTTATCCACTGAGTTTGGGGACCCCAAGTTAGAGTCCTAACTCCATAGGATGCAGGGAGGAACAACAGTGAGGGTCCATCTTTCCAGCATGGAACAAAGGTTAAAGGTGAATCTCACCTGTCGAGCAGGGAGGACATCAACCTGTGTAGACTGCTTTTCCAAGTTTGGCAATATAAAGAAAGGAGCAGAGAGAGTAAGGGAAAAAGGGCAAATTGATATGGTTGGCAGTGACCAGATTATTAGTCCCTTATTGGCCATGGCAAAGAACAGAGGGGATTCATTTTAAAAGACCACAGTAAACCTTTGGAGGATTTTTTAAACATTAATTTTGAAAGAATCTCAAACTAACAAAAGTTGTAAGAACAATACAAGACTTCCTAAATCACTTGAGAGGAGGTTGCCAACCTGATGCTTCTATTCTTGGATACTTCAGTGTGTCTTTTCTACAAACAAGAATATTCTCCTATATAATTGAAATTACAACCATCAAAATCGGGAAACATCCAATGTTACATGACTACCATTTAATCCTGAGACTTCATTCAAGTGTTACTAATCATCCCAATAAAGTCCTTAATAGCAAAAGGATCCAGGTCAGGATTGAGTATTTTATTTAATTGTCTCTTTAGTCTCCTTCAATCTGGAACAGTTCATCAATTTTCCTGAACTTTCATGGCCTTGACTGTTTTGAATATTATAAGCCTCTTGTTTTGTTTACTGTTCTTCAGTTTGGAATTGCTTATTTCCTCCATTCAGCCTGTATATCTGGCAGGAATATGATAAAAATAGGTTGTCACTGCCAAATTGCATATGATTTTGATTTGTCACATTGCCGTTTAACTTTGATTATCTGAGTAAGGAGGTATATTCAGGCTTCCCTATGTAAAGTTACTATTTTTCCCTTTGTATTAATTATTTTCTAGAGAGGTACTTTGTATTAAATATACATCTCATTCTGCATCCAACTTTCAATTTCCTCATTTACTTATATCAGAAGGGATTCAAATATTCCTATTTTAATGGGATATGAGGATGGTAACAGATTATTTATTGATGCTCAAATGGTCCAAGATTTAGCCAGTGGGACTCCCTTCAGCCCAACTACTGTCCTTTTCCCATGTCCCTATCATTCTTCAGTGCTTTCTGACTTTCAATCACAATGAGGTATTGCAAGCTCATCTTGTACTTTACCTGCCCCAGCCCTTTAATTGGCCATTTTTCCTAAGGAAATCCGCTTCATTTTAGGGGAGAATGGTATTCAGAAACCAAGATCTGAGAGTTAGGTGTGTTCATTGCTGTTGATGTGTTGCTGATCCCAGAACTTTACTGAAGGATTTTAAGCAGAAACACATGCTCTCTAGTGAATCCAAGCAAGAAAAGTAAAGTGAGAATTCTATGATCCCAAGATAGCTAATGATGTGGTTGTGAATGTCCTAAATAGTCTATCCTTATATTATCACTTACTTAAATGAGGTTATGTAGTATGCTGCCTGATTTTTCATTCTCTAGCATGAATGGGTCATGGGTCTCCTTCCATTTTATTATTTTTTTAAAGATATTTTTTATTTGTTTATTTGACAGAGAGATAGAGAGCACAAGTAGACAGAGTGGCAGGCAGAGGGAAAGGGAGTAGCAGGCTCTCTGCTGAGCAGGGAGCCCGATGCGGGGCTCGATCCCAGGACCCTGGGATCATGACCCGAGCCGAAGGCAGCTGCCCAACCAACTGAGCCACCCAGGTGCCCCTCCTTCCATTTTATTTATTTTTTATTTATTTATTTTTAAAGATTTTATTTATTTATTTGACAGAGAGAGAGATAGCGAGAGCAGGAACACAAGCAGGGGGAGTGGGAGAGGGAGAAGCAGACTTCCTGCCGAGCAGGGAGCCTGATGTGGGACTCGATCCCAGGACCCTGGGACCATGACCTGAGCCGAAGGCAGATGCTTAACGACTGAGCCACCCAGGCGCCCCCCTCCTTCCATTTTAATAAGTACAGTGTTAATTTAGTAAATGCATATTATAGATGATGTACTCTTCTAGGTAACTTATAGCATTTCTTGTAATCACAACCCTGAGGTAGTTACTACTATTTTCATTTTCTAGAAGCAGAAGCCAGGTTCATTCACTGGGATCTAAACCCAGGCTGTCATTTCATACACTTTTGCATTTAACCATTGTGAAGACTCTAAGACTATACTTGCCTCAACTTTTTGGATGATGAAACGAGTTCAGATTCATGAGATAACTTTCCTGAATTCAGAATAATAATGTAAGGGAGCTAGAATTCAAACCCAGGTCTCTTTAACTCTAGAGTTACACTATCCAATGCAGTAGTTACTAGTTACGTGTGGTTACTGAACTCTTGAAATGAGGCTAGTTGAAACTGAGATGTGCTTAATTATAAATTACATACAGGATTTTGAAGACTTAATATAAAAAAATGTAAAATCATAAATTTTTATCCTGATTTTATGTTGAAATTGTATTTTAGATGGAATTAAATATATTACAAGTATCATGCATCTATTAGAAAATTTAAAATTACATATGTGTGATACAGAGCATCTATGAAAAACTCACAGCTAACAACATACTCAATGGGAAATTCTGAAAACTTTCCACTTAAGATCAAGAATGAGATAAGAATATCTGCTCTTGCCACTTCTATACAACATGGTGCTGGAGGTTCTAGCCAGGCTAATTAGGCAAGAAAATAAAATAAAAGGCACCCTGATTGAAAAGGAAGAGGTAAAACTATTCCTATTTGCAGCTAGAAAACCCTATAGAACACACACACACACACACAATAAGAGCTAATAAATGAGTTCAGCAAGGTTGCATGATATAAGGTTGCAAGATATAAGATCAATATACAAAAATCAATTGTATTTCTATACACTGGCAATAAATAATCTGAAAATAAAATTAAGAAAATGAGGGGGCACCTGAGTGGCTCAATCGGTTAAGCGTCTGACTCTTGATCTCAACTCAGGTCTTGATCTCAGGGTCGTGAGTTCAGGCCCTGTGTTGGGCTCCATGCTGGGTGTGGAGCCTACCTTAAAAAAAAATTAGTGATAATAGCATAATAGCATCAATAAGAATAGAATGTTTAAGAATAACTTTAACAAAAATATATGACTTCTAGATTGAAAATTAACATTGGTAAAATAAATTAGATTGAAGGAAGACTTAAAGAAGACCTAAATAACACACAGACAAATGTGCTCAAGGATTGAAAGACTTTATGTTGTTAAGATGGCAATACTCCCCAACTGGATCTGTAGATTCAATGCAATCTCCATCAAACTTCCAGCTACTCTTTTTGTAGATATTGACAAGCTGATGCTAAAATTTATATAGAAATATAATGGACCAAAAATAGCTAAAACAATCTTGGAAAAAGACAAAGTTGGAAGACTTACACTTCCTGATTCCAAAACTTAATACAAAGCTACAGTAATCAACTCTGTGGTATTGACATAGAGAAAGACAGACACACTCTATTAGTTTACTAGGGCTTCCATAACAAAGTACCATAGACCAATAGTTAAACAACAGAAATTTATGTTCTCTCAAATCTGGAGGATGGAAGTCTGAGATCAAGGTGCTGTCAGGGTTGGTTTCTTCCGAGACCTCTCTCCTTGACTTGCAGGTGGCTGTCTTCACATGTACATGGTCTTCCCTCTGGGTATGTTTCTTGGTCTCTAATCTCCCCTTCTTATAAGGACACCAGTAATATTGGATTAGGGCCCATCTTAATGACATCACTTTAATTTAATTACCTCTTTAAAGAACCTATCTCCAAATATAGTCAGATTCTGAGATCCTGGAGCTTAGGACTTCAATATGTGAGTTTGGGAGGTATACAATTCAGCACATAATACATACAAATCAATAGAATAGAATTGAAAGTCCAGAAGGAAGCCCGTGTATCTATGGTCAATTGATTTTTGACAGGAGAAAGAATAGTTTTTTCAATAATTGGTGCTGGGACAATGAAATATCCATATGCAAAATAGCAAAGTTGCATCCCTACCTCACACCATGAACAAAATTAAGTCAAAATGGATCAAAGAACTAAATGTAGAGCTCAAACTACCAAACTCTTAGAAGTAAACATAGATATAAGTCTTCATGACTTTGGTTTCTTTGATATGGCATCAAAACACAAGCAATCAGAGGGAAAAAAAATCAAACTTCAGCAACATTAAACACTTCTGTGTATGTTATCAAAAAAATTAAATGACAACCTACAGAATGGGAGAAAATATTTGCAAATCTCATATATGATAAGGGTCTAATGTCAAGAATATATATAGAACTCTTATAACTCAACAATAAAAACAGAACTCAATTAAAAATAGGTAAAGAGGGACACCTGAGTGGCTCAGTCGGTTGGGCATCTTCCTTCAGCTCAGGTCATGATCCCAAGGTCCTGGGATCGAGTCCACATCAGACTCCTTGCTTGGCAAGGAGCCTGCTTCTGCCTGCCTCTCTCCCTGCTTGTGCTCCCTCTCTCTCTCTCTTTCTCTCTCTGACAAATAAATAAATAAAATCTTTTAAAAAAAATAAAATAAATAAAAATGGGTAAAGAATTGAAATAGACATTTCTCTAAGGAAAATATATAAATGGCTAATAACATATGAAAAGATGTTCAACATCATTAGTCATTAGGGAAATTCAAATCAAAACTACTTCATACCGACTAGAATGGCTAAAATAAAAGGCAGACAATAACAAGTGTTGATGAGGATGTGAAGAATTGGAATCTTCATCCATTGCTGTTGGGAATATAAAATGATGCAGCTACTTTGGAAAATAGTACTGTAGTTCCTCAAAGAGTTAAACATACAGTTAATTGTGTGACTCAGTATTTTCACTCCTAGGTATATACCCAGGAAAACTGAAAACATATGTTCACTCACAAACTTGTACATGAATACTCCTAACAGCAGTATTCATAATACTACAAAAATGGAAACAACCCAAATGTCTATAGCAACTGATGAATGGATTTAAAAAGTGATATATTGGGGCACCTGGGTGGCTCAGGTGGTTAAGTGTCTTCCTTCTGCTCAGGTCATGATCCCAGGGTCCTGGGATCCAGCCCCACGTTGGGCTCCCAGCTCAGCAGGGAGCCTGCTTCTCCCTCTGCCTGCCACTCCCCCTGCTTGTGCTCATTTATTCTCTCTCAAATAAATAAATGAAATCTTTTTTAAAAATGTGAATATTATTCAGCCATAAAAATGGAATCATGTTACAACATAGAGGAAACTTGAAAACATACTGAGGAAAAGAAGTCAGTCTAAATAGACCACATATTGTATGATTCCATTTATATGAAATGTCCAGAATAGGCAAATCCATAGAGACAACCAGTAGAGATTGCCATGGGTTGGGGGATGGGAAATGAGTGCTAATGGATAATGGGTTTCTTTTAGGATAAAGAAAATGTTCTGAAATCAGATAATTGTGATGGTTGTACAACTTTGTGCATGTACTAAAAAACATGGAATTGTATACTTTAAAAGGGTGAATTTTATGGTATGTGAATTGTATCTCAATAAAAATTACATATGTGATTCCCATTATATTTTTATTGGACAGCACTGTTCTAGAACATAACCATGAATCCAGGTACCAAGAAGGACCATAATATAGAATCTTTGGATGGTGATACCACAGCAAGAGCCTGGGTTCCAGTCCCATTTCCCATAGATCCTTATCCACTTGTTCTTTCCCTGGCAGCTGAGATGATGTAATATGGGTCTTCCTCGTGCTCTGTGTCTGCATGGGGATGGCGGAAGCATCACTGATCTTATTCTCCAGGTCCGGGACACCCTGATGCTGGCAGACAAGCCCTTCTTTCTGGTGCTGGAGGAAGATGGTACAACTGTAGAGACAGAAGAGTTTTTCCAAGCCCTGGCAGATGACACAGTGTTCATGGTCCTCCAGAAGGCGCAGAAATGGCAGCCCCCATCAGAACTGGTGAGTTCCCACCCATGTAGTGGGGAGAACATTGGGAGCCTGGAAGAAGTCCTTGGGAGGATGCCAACCACAGCCTTGTCTTAATACAGGATACTAGGTACCAACTTGCCCTCTCCCGTAAGCCTGCCAAGATTGATGTGGCTCGTGTAACCTTTGACCTATACAAGATGAACCCACAGGACTTCATTGGTTGCCTGAATATGAAGGCCACTCTGTATGGCACATACTCCCTTTCCTATGACCTGCACTGCTACCGGGCCAAGCGCGTCATGAAGTGAGTGAATTGGGATTAGCTGGGGATAGGGTGGGTATTCAACAATGAGGGAGCCCCTCTCTGCTCACATGGACCTCAGCCTTCTAGGACCTGGGACTAGTGTTGATTCTGACAAAGCATGACAGCTAACATTTGTCTAGAACTTTATGGCTGAATTAGTGCTTTAGCATATGCCAAAGGGATACACATACTCCTCCAGGTGGAACTGGGATATATTATTTTTCTAATTACCTTCCACTACAACAACTATTTTTTTTCACCTAAAATAGTAAGTTTTCCTAAGTAGTCTTCTAACCAATTTTTAAAAAGTGAACATACATCAAAGATTTTATTAAACTCATTAATTAAGGAGAGAACCAGCAAGAAGTTACAATCAGTTCAGAGAATTCAAAAACCCACCAATACATATAGGTCCATCAAGAATGCTGAGATAAGGGGCTCCTGGGTGGCTCAGTTGGTTGAGGGGCCAACTCTTGGTTTTGGCTCAGGTCATGATCTCAGGGTGATGGGATGGAGCCCCAGGTCGAGCTCTGCCCTCTGCCTAGGGAATCTGCTTGGGATTTTCTCTCTCCCTCTGCTTCTGCCCTCCCTCCTCCTTCAAAAATAAATAAATCTTAAAAGAAAAAAGAATGGGATAAATTCATAGATACGAAATTGGATATTTCCATGTGGGTGGGAGGGATGAAATAACTGTCCTTCTATAGAGGGAATTAATTTGCATGTCTGTGGGCAATAGTCATTTGTATTATCTAATGAACTTCTTTTAAGCTTTCTACTTTACTTTTGAAAGTGTAATCAAGTAACACAGGAAGCATGAGAATATGTTAAATGATAAGACAAGGACCATTAGGGTGATGTTTCCCAATTTCAGCCACTCCACTAGTGCTCTAGTGAATTCTTCCCCTATCAGGTGGATGCAGCCACTGAGGCAGAGGCATCCAGCTATTCCAAAGCCACAAAGCTAGGGAGTAGCAGGGCACGGCCTCTTGCCAGTTTCTTCTGACAGATTCTACTCCTCCCCAATTGCTTCATTTAGCATCTACTGAGCACCCACTGTGTGCCTGGCCCTATGATGTAAGCTAAAGATCCAGAGATAAACAAGACGTCAGAACAAGCTGCACAAACCCTCCAGTACCTTGATGAATGCTGGCACATAGCAGGAATTCAAATCATTGTAGAATGAATGAAGATGCATCTGATCCTTGTTCTTAGAGGCCTTCTGAGAAATCCTGCCCAGGGTCCCCAATGTTCTGCCAGAACATATGTAGCTAGAGTATACCGAACCTTCTTGGCTTTCTTTTTCTTCTTCTTTTTTTTAATCAGTTGTGTGTGTGTGTGTGTGTGTTTTAATATTTTATTTGTTTATTTGAGAGAGACAGCACAAGCAGGGGGAGCGGCAGGCAGAGGGAGAAGCAGGCTCCCCATTGAGCAAGGAGCCCAATGCGGGACCTGATCCAAAGGCAGACGCTTAACTGACTGAGCCACCCAGGCGCCAGCCCCTTCTTGGCTTTCTGAGTTTCTTCTGGGCATAGCCAGTCTGGAGATGAGGGACGTGAGGTGTGTGGTTCTGTTTGCCAGAGATGACATCCAAATGACAGCCTTGCGCCTCGTTCTGTGGCTAGAAGTCCCATATTCCTCCTATACTTTATCATGTCCCATCTTGATCTGGGCTTGCTGCCGGTAGTTTTCTTTTTTTTTTTTTTAAGATTTTATTTATTTATTTGAGAGAGAGCATGAGACGGGGGAGGGTCAGAGGGCGAAGCAGACTCCCTGCCGAGCAGGGAGCCCGATGCGGGACTCGATCCTGGGACTCCAGGATCATGACCTGGGCCGAGAAAGCAGTCGCTTAACCAACTGAGCCACCCAGGTGCCCTGCCGGTAGTTTTCAAATTTCAAAATCTAGAGCAAGAAGCTTCAGCCTTGAAACTCAGTGCATTTAGGGGAAGTACGACTCTCAGACCTAAACACAGTAGACATGTCGGTATCAAAAACACAGCAAGCTGGAGTAGGTGTGGTGACGTCGTGTCGTCAGCTAGTTTTATTATTACTGTTGTTGCTGTTGTAGTAAAACATAAAATTTACCATTTTAACCATTTTAAAGTGTACAATTCAGTGGCCTTAAGCACATTCACAATGTTGTGCAACAGTTACCACTATCAATTTCCAGAACTTTTTCATCATCTCAAACTGAAACTCTGTCCCCATTAAACACTCACTTTCCACTCCCCCTTCTTCCAGCCCCTGGTAACCTATGTGCTACTTTCTTTCTCTGTTAATTTGCCTGTTCTAGATATCTTATACAGTACTTGTCCTTTTGTGACTGGTTTATGTCACTGAGCATAATGTTTTCAAGGTTCATCCACATTGTAGCGAGTGTCAAAATTTCATTCCTATTTATGGCTGGACCGCTGGTTTTAAGCCTCAGTTCTGTGATTTGAGAAATGGGTATAATTTTCAAGTATAGTCTCTAAAATTTTAAAGAAGGGGTGCCTGAGTGGCTCAGTTGGTTGAGTATCCAACTCTTGGTTTCAGCTCAAGTCATGATCTCAGGTTTGTGAGATCAAGCCCCTCATTGGGTTCTGCACTCAGCGGGGTGTCTGCTGGAGATTCTCTCTCTCCCTCTCCCTCTGCCCCTTCTCCCACTCATGCTCTCTCTCCCCCCACCTCTTTCTCTCTAAAATAGATAAATCTTTTAAAAAATAAATAAAATTTTATTTTATTATTTATTTATTTATTAAAGATTTTATTTATTTATTTGAGAGAGAGAGAATGAGAGAGAGCACATGAGAGGGGGGAGGGTCAGAGGGAGAAGCAGACTCCCTGCCGAGCAGGGAGCCCGATGCGGGACTCGATCCAGGGACTCCAGGATCATGACCTGAGCCGAAGGCAGTCGCTTAACCAACTGAGCCACCCAGGCGCCCAAAAAATAAATAAAATTTTAAAGAATTTTCATGTGTAGATGTTTATAGTTCTAATTATGTTCCTGCCTCCCTGTACCTCAACCATAAGTTCATTTATTGAATAAAGGTTAATAGTTTGAAAGTTTCAATACCAGCCAGAAAGTCTTTATTTAATCAGTTGTGTGTGTTTTGTTTTCCCCTCCCTGACCGCCCCCTCCCCCAGAACTAGACACCCCTAGTGATCCTCATTAATCTCTTTCAAACAGATCTGGATAAGAACTTGGTTAAAGTAGTCAAGTATTCCACCAGCTACTCTTTTTTTTTTTTTAAAGATTTTATTTATTTATTTGAGAGAGAGAGAATGAGAGAGAGCACATGAGAGGGGGGAGGGTCAGAGGGAGAAGCAGACTCCCTGCAGAGCAGGGAGCCCGATGCGGGACTCGATCCAGGGACTCCAGGATCATGACCTGAGCCGAGAAAGCAGTCGCTTAACCAACTGAGCCACCCAGGCGCCCTCCACCACCTACTCTTGACCCCACATTTTGCCCTACTCATCTACCGATTAGGCTCCCAGTGAAGTGACCTTATGTTGTTTCAACCTCATAACCCTGTGAGCCATCAAAATGGTAATGATCTTATTTGATAGATGGGAAAGCAGAAGCTCAGAAATCTAGTAGTTGGTCAAGCTTCACACAGCCAAGAAGACCCGATTAGAACTCTGGCCTATCTGATTCAAGTCCTAGTCTCAGTACGTTGCAACACAGGGCATGGGGATCTTCATGTCCAGCGCCCTGAAAATTAGCTAGACTACACATGACTTGGAAAGGCCTCAGCATCTAGAGCGGAGGTCATGAAGGACAGCGCCATGGTATGGAGATTAATGTGGCTGGCCCAAAGTAGTACTTTTACGAAAAGTAAAGGTCTTATTAAATAAGCTTGAACTTTGCATGAGAAAATAGTGAGGTTATGGACATCTCAGTGCAAGTACAATGGCAGGCAATGCCTGTAGACCCTTTCCCATTTGCTGAAGGAGGGCAGCATCCATTCCTGTTGACACACCACTCTACGGTTTCTGAAATTATGGAGGGGGAGACATTTAGAGGATGCAGGGAAGGATTTTCTTTGTGTTCTGACTCTAGTGCCTTTTTCTTCCACCCAGGGAATTTCTTCGTTGGGTCCTCTTCAGCATGCAGACCACAGGCCATGTGCTGCTTGGCACCTCCTGTTATATGCAGCAGCTCCTGGATGCCACAGAGGGAGGGCAGCCCCCTGAGGGCAAGGCCCGATCGCTCATCCCGACCTGTCTAAAGATGCTGCAGTGAAGGCTCCAGTCCTTGGAGGCACTCCCCAGGCAAAGACTAGACTGTGGCCCCCATGCTCAGCTAGTAGCATCACAAACTGGCAGCTAGACACTTCTTACCTCGCCACGCCTTCCTCACCCATGCAGGACCATGAAGGAAGAAGCCTTCCCAGGGGGAAAGGCTAGAAACCTGAGGGTTCTTAGCCTGGCCCAGCCCTTCCTGTCCAGCGTAGCTTAGCTGACCAAGAAAGGTCACACCAGTAGGCTAGGCACGAAGTCTGCCCCTCAGCTACTGTCTTCATATGCTCCCCACCTCCTGGCCTCCCAGCCCTAATACTCCTTTGTGAACCACCAAGCCCACTAGTGTATGACATTAGAGAGCTCACATTACATTATTTATGCTGATACTTCTTTGCTTGTGTTCTTTGGGGGTGAGGGTGGGACTCTGTCTGGAAGGTTGGAAAGGTGTAAGGGAAGAGAGGAATCTGTTGTCAAACCATTTTTCAAAATGTGGGGTTACAGGAAACAGGACTTTTTCTACCAACAAAAAAAAATTTTGATTCTGGAGCTAATGTCTGCTCAATCAGAGACTTGAGCAGACCATGTAATCAATACGATAAAGGACAATAAAATCTGCCTACCAGAAGGACTTTGAATGGCAAGGTGGGACTAAGGCACTCTTCTACTTTCTCAGTGTTACATTTTATTACAATCTTTTAAGCGTTTAGGTGGGAAAGGACTTGCCAGGCCATAACACAACCCTCCGTCAGTGCTCTCCCTAGCTTGCCAGAAGCTTATCTTTCATGTTCAGCACTATCAACTTCAGGATTTCAAAATGAGCTGTTCCTTAGCCACAAAGAATATTGGTTTCTCATCAGTGAGAGCTGACATTTTTCGATCTAGAGCAACTCAAACAAGATAAGCAGGAAAGGCCAAGTTTGTAGGTGACTGTGCTTTAGTGCGTGACTCTCAGATTCAAAAACATGTCATTTCTGCCCCTGAATAGAAAGCCTTTTTGGGTTTTAGATACAAAGTCCTGTGTTACCAAAACTAGAGTCTGGAAAGTTATTGCTGCTGGCAGCTGATCCAAGCCTGCGGCCATGTGTGGGAGGAGCTGCAGAGCTAGCAAAAACAGACTTTCTATTCTGGGCTGTCTCCTGCTCTTGCATTTAAGGCCAGAGGCCTGGCTCAGTGCTATCCTGGCTCTGTGGGGTAGGCCTTCCCTATGGGGGCACGATGTTTACATCAGCATAGAAGCTCCTCCTGGTCAACACTTGCAGAGGCTGCAGCCTACCTGCCCACCACCCCCCGCCTTTTTTAACATTTATGTATTTTTTTTAAGTAAATGCTACACCCAGTGCCCAATGTGGGGCTTGAGCTCACAACCCCAAGATCAAGAGTCGCATGCTCTACAAATTGAGCCAGCCAGGAGCCCTTATTTTTTTTTAAGTTTCTTTTAAATTTTTTTAAAAGATTTTACTTATTTATTTATTTATTTATTTGTCAGAGAGAGAGAGAATGTACAAGTAGGAAGAGTGGCAGGCAGAGGGAGAAGCAGGCCCCCCGCTGAGCAGGGAGTCCGAGGCGGGACTCAATCCCAGGACCCTGGGATCATGACCTGAGCCGAAGGCAGATGCTTAACTGACTGAGCCACCCAGACGCCCCTTTTAAAATTTTTTTAAGTAAGCCATCTGCCCCTCTTGTGAAGTTAGTCACAAGTTAGTCACTCACAAGCTAGTTGGGCTGGGGGTCCAGAAGTTTGGAATTTGTCCAAACGTCCCTCCTCCTAAGATTCAGAGTTTCACAAGTGAGTCTTAAGTGACTGACCAGGGTCTCTTGGCACTGAGCCCAGTCAGCCTACAGAAAATTAGGTTCTTTTCTTCCAGGAACTTGGGAGACTGACCAGTTGTCAGCACTGAACAGGATAGGGCAGACTTTGATGAGGCTGGGATATGTGAAAGGAAAATTCCAGAGAGCATAGGACCTCAGGAGAGCCAGAGGCCAGTCCAAATGGGGGAAAGGCCCTCCTGTGGCCAAGTGCCACAGTGGAGGAGAGGTCTGGTGCAGTTAAGGCACACTGTGTTCCAGCCCCTGGGCCTTAGTCTTTCCGCTTTTGCTCAAGCTGGTACTTGCGAAAGCACAGGAGGCCTTTCAGAAGAGGGGTTCTAAAACGCCGTGGGGCCTTATGACAAAGCACAGTACTGTCTGAGCCCAACACAGGATAAAAATCACTTGTATTCTTGCCAAATATCTTGCCAGCTCTGTCTCTATTTGTGTACATCTACTAAAAAATTGATTGTTTAAATCTTTGAATTAAAAAAAATAAGTTTCTTGAGGTATAATTTACACATAATAACATTTTCCCTTTTAATGCATAGACAATTAAATTTGGGCAATGTTTTGTTTTGGTTTTGGTAATTTTTTAAAAGATTTTATTTATTTATTTAGAGAGAGGGAGAGAGAGCACGCACACGCACACACACACACACACACACACACACACACACTTGGGGGGAGAAGCAGAGGGAGAGGGAGACAGAATCTCAAGCAGACTGCACTGAGCATAAGCCTGAATTGGGGCTTGATCCCACGACCCCAAGATCATGACCTGAGCCGAAATCAAGAATCAGATGCCCAACCGACTGAGCCACACAGGCGCCCCAGTTTTGGCAAATCTATAACGTTATGTAACCACCATTTCTAGCATACTGAAAAGTTCCCTTATGCCCTTTCTAATCCCCATCCCCCAGCCACCCAAGCCCCTGGCAACCCCTGACTCTTTTCTACCAATATAGTTTGCTTTTTCTAAAATGTCATGTAAGTAGAATCATATAGTCTTTTTTAAAGAAGTATTTCTACTTATTTTTATTTAAAAAAATTTGTTATTTAAAACATTTGATGAATCATACAGTCTTCCATATTTGGCTTCGATTTTTAAACCAGGTTTGCATGTGTGCATGTAGATGAAATATATCAATGAGATTAAAAAAAAAACACAATTCCAAAGGGTAAAAATCATTATTCATCTTCTCACTTCTGATTCCTTCTCCAGAAGCAAACATCATCTCATTTTTGTGAGTGTTCAGAAATGCAGAGACATAAAATGTATAATAAATATATGTAAATCACATACACACACATATGCATCTTCTAGTCACACTGTCCTTTTCTTTCCTTTTTTGCTTTAATATATATTTGGAGACTGTTTCATATCAGCACCTACAGACATACACATTCCTTGATTAATGGCTGTGTGGTATGGATATGTTACAACTGACTTAGCCAGTCCTTTGTTGATGAATTTAGGTTAATTTACATTCTTTTCCTAATGCAAACAGTGAATTGAAAGTTACAGTGCTCTTAGTAAATAAGTAAAATAATATACAGGTTGCATGTAACTTTTGTATAGTTGTAATTATAGGATAGAACTCATTTTGTTCCTTGCTCTCTCTCTCTCTCTTTTTTTTCTTTTTACATAACATCTCATTTCTCCTGTTGTTCCCTGCCTCTGCCTCCCCTCCTCCCAATACCTCTTCCTCCTGGTGAATTTCTATTCGTTGTTCACAACCCTTCCATCACAACGCATGCTGGGACTAGCTCCTCTCCCTTCACCCTCTCAGCATCTGCGTAGGGTTTAGCAAGGTGGGCTGTGATGCTGTGATCTGTGTGCACTCGGTGATCTTCTTGTGGGCAGGGCCTCAGTCTTGTTGATTTCTGTGTTTCCAGCTCAAAGATGCCAGGGTCTGGCATAGAGTTAGCATTTAAAAAATGTTGACTCGGTGATGTATTAGATTTATTTCCCCTATAGAGCTAACCTAGGACAGTACGTTTCCAGTTTTGAGATTTGTTTTGGTTTTGTTTTGATAAATAATGTTGTAGTGAATCTCATTCTCCCTCTGGCCTTCTTCTCCTTTTGGATTGATTATGCACCTGTCTTTTTTGTTTGTTTGTTTTGTTTTTCCTTCTTCTCAATTTGCCTTACCCAAAATTGGGCACAACGGTGGTTTTTTGAAGTCAGAGGCTCCTACGAATTGGAATGGTAATCAGAGTACCTTAACCTTTCGTTCCTGTTTTGTCTTAAGAGAGGTCCTCTGATCCCGAGTAAATTCCTTCTCAGCTCCGTGCCTCAATTTCCCCAAAAACACAGACGTGAGGTAAAGCGTTCTCTTCCTGGGCGGAGGCGAAGCTCCGCCTTCTCAGGGCTCTGAGCCCGCCTGCTCGCTATTCCGATCGACAGGCAATCTGACCAATCAGCGTGCTATAGCCAAGCGGGTCGGCCCTTCCGGACACACGTGCGTTGTCGCCCCTCGGGAGATGAGTGGCTGTCGGGGTCTGGGCCACCTTTGGGGTGGCTGGCGGCGGGGGCCGGGGGTCCGCGCAGCGCGCGAGGCCGCAGGCTTTGGCACCGAAGCCGGGTGATTACGCCTCCCTCCGCCGCTTCGTGTGGGTGGGACGGTGGGGCCGGGTAAGGTGTGTGTGGGATCTGGAGTTAGGTAGGCGTGCGTGGGTTCTAATCCCGCCGCTACTGTGTGACCCTGAACTACTCACTTGGTTTCTCTGAGCTTCAGTTCCCTCCTCTGCAACATGGGGCCAGTTGGTCCTGAATTTTCGGGAAGCTCATCCAGGCATTTTGAGGCATTTGTAGGAGGTGACAGGATTTAAGGTGTGTGGCGATAAGAATGGACACACCTCAGGAAACAGTGATCTTGTTGCTTACCCCACCTTTTCCAGACATCAGCTGCGACGTCGAGGATCCAGGAAACGGTCGGGGCCCCTGGGGGACCAGCCCTTCCCGGGGCTGCTGCAGCTAGAGAACCTCAGTCGGGAGGGGCTGGTTGATGTGCTGAGGGCAGCCGTAGTGGACCAGAAAGGTGAGGGGTGGGAGGGGCAGCTGCACAGACATCTGGGAGGGGAGCCTGTGGCTCAGAGCCTTCTGGGGCTGACTGGGCTCCCAACCAAAGCCTTTGGGGGTCATATCCTGGTTCTGTCTCCCACTAGTAGTATGACCTGGAATCAGCCACGTAATCTGTCTGAGCCTTAGCATCATGGGCATGGGGATGTGAGGGTGCAAATAGAGCCTTGAACATAGTAGGCACTTGGTAATAGGAATTGCTATAATAAATTATTTATGGACAAAACACAGGCTTTGAGGTCAGATCTAGGCTCTGTAATCAGCTTACTGTGTGACTTTAGGAAAATAATTTCTGTGAGCCTGAGTCTCCAGTGATTTATTAATTTTCTCAACTATTTATTGAGCATAGGTTCTATTCCAGACACTGTTCCAGTTATACAGTGCTGAACAAGGTAAATATGGTTCCTGCTCTCAGGGAGCCAATGTTTTAGTGGGAGAAATGGATTAACCAGGAAATAAATGAACAAGGTACCTACTACTGATCAGTGCTATGAATAAGACAGGGTGTTATAACTGTGTGGCAGACATTAGATTGGAGATTCAGGCCTCTCTGTGGTAGTGACATTTGAGCCAAGAGGATATGAAAGAGCCAGACAGGTGAAAATCTGGGACTGAGGAAAATCAAGCAAGTATAAAAGCCTAAAGTGGCAACAAGCTTAGCATATGCCAAGGACTGAAAGAAGTTCAGTTTAGGGTGTGGTTGATAATTCATGTCTGAGAGTTGTAGTGGGGCCAGTTGAATTGAGAAAGTATAAACTCTAACTGCTGCTTTTGTGTCACTGATGCTCACATACTGTATGTTCTAGGACCTCTCGTGACACTGAATAAGCCACCGGGTCTACCAGTGACAGGTATGGGCAGGGGGCGGGAATGCAGTGGAACAGGATTTGATGGCGGGATAATGAAAAGAAGGAGATGGTGGCATGAAGCCAAAGGCCTCTGAGAGCAACTTGTACTTTTCCTTCTTTTTTTTTTCCCCAGGAAAACCAGGGGAGTTGACGTTGTTCTCGGTGCTGCCAGAGCTGAGCCAGTCCCTGGGGCTTAGAGATCGGGAGCTCCAGGTTGTCCAAGCATCTGGGAAGTAAGTGGGGGGGGAGCGGGGGGGGAGCGGTGGGTGATGAGAAGGTAGCAGGGCAGGCCTCCATCTTGGGTGAGGGAACAGTTGCTTGGAAATAGGCTGAGACATTTTTCATAGGCTGGTTTGGGATAGAGGAAGGATGCAAGGAAAAGGAGGGAACGGACAGATCTGGGTTCAAATCCATATGCACAAACTGTGATCTTAGGCAAAGCATGAAACCTCACTGAGCCTCAGTTCCTTAATCATAAAATAGAGCAAATCATACCTATGCTCAGTGTGCAGTCACTTCTCCAATCCCATAATCACGGCGGGCATTGCTAGTTGATCCATGATATTCTTTCCTCTAACTGCCATCAATTAGAGCTAGTACTGGAGATGAAATATTTCTGAAATTCCACAAACTCATAGGCTTGTGGGGGAGTTTAAATATTTATGAGCCAGTATACACAAAATTCCTACTATAGGGCCCTGTGCATTGTAGGCATTCAGCAGTGGATGGTAATCGTTACGACATTTGGCTTTAGCTACTTGGGGACCAGGGGAGAATGAGAAACCTTTAAATTATGTAGTCTTATTGTCAAACATGAGGAAGTCTTACTTGTTTCTCAGGAGGAAGTCTGGGTTATAGTTCTGGTGACCACTTGGCCTTAAGCAGATCTGTGTTCCTTCCGAGGGGTCTCCCTTTTTTGTGGGTGAGCCCAAGGGACTTTAACTTTTGTGATTTATCCTCTTTCTCCAGAGAGACCTCTGGGCTTGTACTCCTCTCCAGCTGCCCTCAGACAGCAAGCCGCCTCCAGAAGTTCTTCATCCACTCACGGAGAGCACAGAGACCCACAGCCACCTACTGGTGAGAGGTGCCGGGAGGCTCCTGGGGAGTAGGGGGGTCCTGGCAAGCCGCCTGGTGACCTCCTCCTGCCTCTCTCTCAGTGCTGTCACTGATGGGATCCCAGCTTCTTCTGAGGGGAATATCCAAGTCGCTCTGAAACTGGAACACATTGATGGCATTGATCTAGTGAGTCATGATCTGGGAGGGAACAGGAGGGGACTTTCCAAATATATTATCCCTACAGAGGAGTCAAGGGTATAGACTTGGGGTGGCTGGCTCTCCTGTCCCCTAAAATAGGCAAGTGACCACTGCTTATACTCTGGCTCCATCTTTTGGGAGGAGCAGAGAGGGTCTGGGCGTAGCTCCAGATGTGTGTGAAGCTTGTTCATTCTTGGGCTGACACTACAGGTAATTCCAGTGAAGTCCCCATCCCGAAAGGACTTGCAAGAAGGTGTCAAGAGGACCCTCAGCCACTTCCATGTGGTGGCCAGGGGCTTTGGCTGTGCCCTGGTCCAGCTGCAGCCACTGACAGGTGGGTCTGGAACCCTGGCCAGCCTTCACAACTGTATTTGGCTGGGGGAGGTAAGGAGGGTGGGAGGAAGGTGGTGGTGTTAATGGCAGCTTGGGGAGCATTTGATGGATTCCAAGGGTATAGCCCAGCTAGAGGAGACAGCGCTTCTGCTGCCAGTCTGATCATCATTCCTTTGTAGCCCATCTGTTTTCTTCTCTTAGTTGTTGGTCTCAGGATCTTCTCTTTGTCTTTGGTGTTCTGTGGTTTCACTGTGCTGAATCTAGGTGTGTGGGCTTAGTTTTATTTATCTTGCTTGGAATTCACTTTGCTTCCTGAATCTGAAGATTAATATGCTTCATCAATCCGAGAAAGTTCTTTCTCTTCAAATGT
>NC_138369.1:43940972-44003177 GCF_054177405.1 Leptonychotes weddellii | reverse complement strand
CGAATCCCACAGGCCAGGTGGATTGATGGTTATGACTGTGCTGACCTGGTCTTGCACTTGGAGGCAGGGGCAGGAGCACTGACCTCACTGAAACCACATGCCTGGGGAACAGGAGTGCAGTGGTGGTGTTTCCCCAGAGGAAAGGAGGAGGGAGGATCCTGGGTGGGACAGAAAGAGCAGCTGCCCACCATCTGTCCTGTCTCCTGTCCCCCAGTGTTCCCCAGTCAGCTGCAGGTACACCTGGTCCTACAGCTCTGCCCTGTGCTTGGGGATCACACATACTCGGCCCGTGTGGGCACCGTCCTGGGCCAGCGCTTTCTACTGCCCGCCGAGAGCACCAAGCCCCAAAGACAGGTACCCACACCCACCGATCTGCTGTTTCCAGGGGTGGGCTGTGGGGTGAGGATGGGCAGCACCTTCAGACATTAGCTGTGAAGTCTGGGACTGAGTGGCAGTCCTGTTGGCTTCCAAGGCTATCCATAGTCCTATCTTACCATGTGGCCTTGAGCAAGTAACATCCCCTCTCTTAGGCCTCATTCTGCCCTTCTGTTCAATGAGGGACTTGAACTGGCTGATTTCTCAAGGCCCTTTTAAATCTGTTCTTTAAGTCCCTGGTATAAGGGCTAAACGTAACTGTGTGTGTGTGTGTTAGGGTAACTCTATTTGCTCTAACAGAGTAACCCCAAAGTCCCAGAGTTTAACACAATAGTTTCCCTCCACATTAAATCTAATGAATGGGGGTGGGGCAGGGGTGGGCTTTACTCCAAGCAGTCACTCAGGGACCCAGGCCACTGCTATCCAGCCAGCCCATGAAGGGAGACAGTGCAGTGCAGGTCCATGTGGGAGGTTTTCACGAGCCAGGTCTGGAAGTGGCATATACTTGCCCTCCTGTTCCATTGGCTAAAACTATCACGTGGCCTCACCAAACTGCAAGAGGGACTCAGAAATGTTTAGTTGTGTGTCAGGTGGGAACTGATTTGGTGAACCCTAGCCAGTCTCTGCCATAGTGTGACGGTATGTGTGAGTGTGTGTGTAGAGAAGAAATGAATAAGAAACTATGGACATGGAGGGAGGGAGGAAGTACCTGCCTTACTTCCATTTTGGTTAGAGCTGGTTGGAACTCAACCTGGCTGAATGCTGACACGCCTCTCCCACCCCAGGTTCTGGATGAAGCCCTCCTCAGACGCCTCCACCTGACCCCAGCCCAGGCTGCCCAGCTGCCCTTGCATCTCCACCTGCATTGTCTCCATCTTCCAGGCATGAGGCCCAGGGAGGCCCCCATGAAGCTTCTGGCACCCCTGCCCCCTTATTTTTCCAGGACCCTACAGTGCCTGGGGCTCCACCAACAATAGTCCTCTTTCTGTTCCGTTTCCACTGGAAAGCAGTGGGGATGGGGTGGGGGGTGGGGCGGAAGGATGAACCTACGGTATCAGGCTTGAGGAGAATGCAGTCAGTGCGCAACATGCACTAAGGCCATGCTTTAAGGTCCTGGGCTCTGCATTCGGACAAACCTAAGCTCAAAGCCTGGCTAGGCCACTTGCTGTACGGTATCAGGCAGATGACTTCATCTCTCTGGACGGGAATTAATAAAAGTACCTACCTCATAGTGTGGTTTTGAGGATTTGCTGAGAAAGTAAACGTTTATCATGGAGCATGCTTTCTGCTGAGTTCAATATATGGTGTTTTTATTTGGCTGTTTCTGTCCCAGTTCTAGCTGAGAGGAAATGTCTGATTTTTTTGTTGTTGTTTAATTGTGGTAAAATACACATAGCAAAATTTACCATCTTAACCATTTTTAAGTGAACAGTTCAGTGGCATTAAGTACATTCACATTGTGGTGCAACCGTCACATCCCATCATCTTGAAGAACTGAACCTCTGCCCCATTAAACACTGACGCCCCATCCACTCCTCCCAGCCCCCAGTAGCCGCCATTCTCCTCTGTCTCTACGAATCTGACTACTCTGGGGACTGCATGTAAGTGAAGATCTTAGATCTTTTACTTGAAAAAATTGTGAAATATATCAAACATACAAAGAGTACATAAATAGCTCTGTGACTTAAAGAATAATTACAAGGTGACACCCATATAACCACCACTCAGGGCACAAAATAGAAACATGCCTCTCCTTCCTTGTTAGGGTAGCAATTCTCAACGCTGGCCCTATATTAGAACTCCCTCAGCGAAGCTTTAAAAAAGCCCCTTCCTACCCTGGGATTCTGCACCCCAAAGATACCAATTTTATCAATCTGGGCTGGAGATCCTGACATCAATCTTTTTTAAAGCTCCTGAAGGGGTTCTATTGTTCAGTCTAGGTTGGAACCCCCTCCCCTGACATGGGAGCTTTCCTTGCTAAAGTTTTTCCACATACATACACATCCCTAAACAATATATTTTGTTTTGCCCAATTCTGAAGTTTCCATAAATGGAGTCATGCTATATATGTATATTCTTTTGTGATTTGTTCTTGTTCCACACTGTGAAATGCATCTGTGATGCATGGTGGGTTTAAATGCCTGTGCATGACTATACCAGTTTATCCATTCTACTGTTAATGTCATCATTCAGCTGTTAGCACAACACTGGTGTGAACCTGCTTGTATGCATTTCCTGGTTCAATTATGCAAGAGATGCTGTCAGAGTATATGTATCTTCACTTGACTACTGTATTAGTTTCCCAGGACTGCTGTAACAAAATTAGCACAACCTGAGCAGTTTAAAATAACAGAAACTGGGCGCCTGGGTGGCTCAGTTGGTTAAGCGACTGCCTTCGGCTCAGGTCATGATCCTGGAGTCCCAGGATCGAGTCCCGCATCGGGCTCCCTCCTCGGCAGGGAGCCTGCTTCTCCCTCTGACCCTCCCCCCTCTCATGTGCTCTCTGTCTCTCTCATTCTCTCTGTCTCAAATAAATAAATAAAATCTAAAAAAAAAAAAAAAAACTCTTAAAATAACAGAAACTGATTTTCTCAGAGATCTGTTTGGAGGCCAGAAGGCTGAGATGAAGGTGTCGACAGGGCCGTGTCCTCTGAAGCCTCTAGAGATGAATCCTTGCCTCTTCCAGCTTCTGGTGGCTGCAAGCTTTGACTCATGGCTGCATCACGTCAGTCTGCCTTCATCTTCACGTGGTCTTCTTGTGTCTGTGTCTTCTCTTACAAGGACACTTGTCATTGGATTTAGGGCCCACCTGGATAATCCAGAGTACTCTCATCTCAAGATCTTTAACTTAATACATCTATGAAGACCATTTTTCCAAAGAAAGTTATTCACGGGTTCCAGGCAGATGTATCTTTTGCGGGGAAGAGAGGCTACCATTCAACTCACTACAACTAAGAAATACCAAAGTTTTTCAGATGGGTGTGGCTGGTTGGGTATTTCCTTTCTAGGTGACCATGGCCCCTTGCTGAGGAAGGGACAGACCAACTCCCTCTGGAGAAGGGCTGGTGTTTAGGCAAGGTCCATCCTTCCCCCATCTCATGTTGTAAATCTGATGGCCGTTAGATGTCACTCCGCTGCCAGCCCAGGTTCTCCCCTGGGCTTGGAGCTTGGAGATCTCCCAGTGGTGAGCAGTCTGGCAATATGTCCTAGCCTTCTCACTGCCACATGATCTTGGGCAAGCCATGTCTCCTTGTTCAGACTCCGTTTCTTCATCTACAACGTGAGGCTTATCCCCCAATCCAAGATCGGAGATGCCAGAGAGTCCCTGCATAGAAAGCCCCATGTCTGTCACTAGGGGGTGGAATTCTGGCCCTTTGCTTTGTGGAGAGGTTGCTGATGGCCTCCACAGCTCTCATTCTGGACCTTGGGGTTTAGGGCCCCAGCCTACCCTCTTCTTCACCCTCCAATAGAAATGGAGCCAAGCCCAGGATACTTCACTTGCTCCTTTTTATTTGGCGTTGCATCCAGGATAGGGGCAGTGAGGACTGAAGCAAGGGCTTTTCTAGCCTCACGTCCCCTATGCCCCCTAGCCCCTGGTATGCATTGATAAAGGGCGGGGGTCCTGGAAGGCTCAGTGTCTTCATGAGGCATGCCTCAGCCTTGGGTTTGTCACAGAGTCTGGTCTTGAACTTGCCTTTGGCCTTGACCTTCCTGTGGGTGCTAGGAAGATTTCCAACTTCGAAGGGTAGAGGCCACAGGCACCTCCAGGATGGGAACCACGAAGGCGCTGGGGAGCAACAGCCTCGGTGTGAAAGGGAGGAAGAGGTGGAAGAAATGATCAGGAAATCTGTTCAGGAAGGGGGTTCTGAGGACAAAAGCTCTTCCCCTGGGGCTACAGCCAGCCTAGGACCTGCCCTTGCCTGGGCCCTCCAGCCCTGACCCCAGAGCCCAGGATTCAGCACTGCCCACCAGGGTGCCAGTCACAGCTCAAGGCCCACCTTTCTTGGTTTCAGGACGCTGGATGCCAACTTGAGCTCAGGGTTAGGTGGGAAGGAAATCAAAACCTTGGCAGTAGGTAGAGTCATCAAGGCCTTGCCTGTCGTCGACAGGGCCTTAGAGCCCACCAACTTGCTGTGTTGCAGTCTGAGGACCCGCCCCTGGGATCGGAGCACATGGGGAGAAGACAGCCGGGCCTTGGTGTGGAGGCTGGGGAAGTGGTAAGGGGCTGTGGGAGCAAAAGGGGCCATGAGGGCCTGGGGAGGGTCCAAGGCTGATCAGCTGCCCCTCAAGGAGAGCGTGGAGGGTGGGGAGGTGGGGAAAGATGAGGGCTGGGGTGTGAGATGGCAGGTGGAGCCCTCCCAGTTCCTCCTCCAGAGGCCGTGGGAAGAACACAGGATTTGGAGTCCAACAGACCTGGGCCTGCATCCCAGCTCTGCCCCTTCTGAGATGTGCAACCTCGGGCAACTTCCTCAAACTTCCTGATACCTCGGCTGGAAAATGGGGATAATAGCACCTACCTTGCTAGGTTGTGAGGACTAAAGGAGCTGGTTAGGTAGCGGCAGAGTGCAAACTGTTAAGTGCTGTACAAACATTAGCTCCTTCCCCCCAGAGGCAACTTTGCGTGGAGGCAAAGGCAGAATACTGCAGCAGGAAAAGCTTGGGCTCTGGAGAGAGATGGGCCTGGGACTGAGTCCTGGCATCTGAAGTAAGTCCAACTGCCTTGCGGGGTGGCTACTTTGGAGGGAACAATACTCATTTGGTCATGCATTTTTAAAAAATGCTTTTAAGTGGTGGCTTTTCCTTGCTACTGGTGTCTTTTTGGTGGGGCTATGGTGGGGGTGCAAATCCAGGTGGTTAGGAGGGGGGGCTTGGAGAGCAGGAAGAAATTGCCTTGGGACCCTGGGGTGTTTTGGGGGAATGGTCTTACCCAGGGCCTGGGGGTTCTTCAGACTCAATGGCAATCTGTTCAAGGGGTGGGGTTGCCTGTCCCCACTAGCAAAGGTCATGGTGAAAATGCAGCCCATCCTGGTGCTGGGGGGCTCCCACTTCCGGAGATTGGGGTTGACCAGGGCTGTGGCACTTTTCGCCTTGCCTTTCTTCCCCTTTCCAGGGGCCGAGGTGGTGGCAGTGGAGGCTGGCTTCTCAGTGTGCCCCAGGCTCCTGGCCCCAGCAACTTTCCTAGGAGCTGACCTGTGGGTAAGGGTCCCCGAGTCCTTGCCTTCCCCAGAGCCTCTCTGGGTCAGCAGGTGAGGGAGTGCTGGGTGGACCCCCATCCGCCGGTGACACATTGCCAGGGGCTTCTTGATGGTGGAGCCCTCTACTAGGAGCCGGATACCCACATACTGGGGTACCTCCACGGCAGGCTGTGGGAAAGAAGAGGAGATGAGCCTGTTCAGACAGTGATGCTGGAATTGTAGGCCCAGAAGGAATCAGGGCAAAGATGGATGGAATTAATTTCTGGGCTAAGAAACAGGAAGCCCACCTCTGTCCTCTAAGGAGTCTGGCTCCGTTGGCCTGTATCAGTACCTAGAAAGTCACAGAGCCCCTGGGATTAGTAACCCAGTGGAGTTAAGGAGTCTTAGCCATGCTACCACCAGCACCTCCTACCCTTTGCCCTCCCCTAAGCTCTCCCAGCCCCTGCTGGAATGTGAATGTCTCTGCTCCACAAGCCACTGCTGATGGACAGCTTCCTGAGTTAAGCCAGATTCTCTGCAGACGGAATTTGAGTTATGTCACCCAGACAGATAAGAGACTTGGAGACTGCCTGGAGCCCTGCATGAACCCACTATGGGGAAGCAGAAATTAAGAGCCTTAATGAAGGCATTCGACTAAGAGAATGAAGTAGCAAATGTGCAGAAGGAGGCAGAGAAAAAGGTTCAAGAGAGGAGCTCCTGTATGACTTTCACAATTTTCACAATATTAAGCCAGTGGTACATCCTGTAGCTAGGCTCCAGGAGAGCCCCCTGTGTCTTGCTAATGACCCCCTTTTAACCTTGAGCTACTTTGAGGTATTTTCTGTGTCAACAAAGGATCCTGATTAGAATCTATCTAAACATCAGAGTCACTTGGAGCTTGTTAAAAATACAAATATCAGAGCTCCCACAAAGCCCAACTGATACAAGAGGCAAGAATCAAAACTGGGTATCAGAACAGGGCAGTGAAAAGGATAACAGGAAAATGTGTCATGTGCACACAGCCTAGGCATCACTTTACAAAGTAAGTGATCATTGCAAAAGGGAGGATCCAACTTACAATAGAGAGATCTGGTAGCCACCACCTTAACCCCGTGGCCAGACTTAGCATCACTAATCAGGAGACACTCCAACAGTGTGTGCCTTGTGAGATGGGGCACCCAGCATCACCTCTCAAGTGTTCTTGCCAAAAATGTTTAACCTGAACCTCATCAAGCTGTTTGGCCTAACTTCTAGTTTATAGGACATTGAGATAACAGAAGAACAAGCTAAACAGCACCACGAAGAAAAAATCAGATAAATCCAGAATGTGGGACAGTTCTACAAAACAACCAGCCTGGTCCCTTCAAAAGATCCAAACAAACTATGGGGAGGGGGGCGGGGGGAAGCAGTGCCGCTGCTCTAGATTAAAAGAGATGAAAGAGCACCCAAAGGAATACAAACCTGTAATAAATGTAATCAAGGAAATGAAAGACCTGTACATTGAAAACTAAGATACTGACGAGAAAAACTGAAGACACAAATAAATGGAAAGATATTCTGTGCTCATGGATTGGAAGAATTAATGTTCCTAAAATGTCCACACGACCCAAAACAATCTACAAATTCAATGCAATCTCTTTCAAAATTCCAATGGCATTTTTCACAAAAATAGAAAAACAATCCTAAATCTTATATGGAACCACAAAAGACCCTGCACAGTCCAATTTTTTTTTAAGATTTTTATTTTTAAGTCATCTCTACACCTAACATGGGGCTCAAACTCAGGACCCTGAGATCAAGAGTCACACACTCCACCGACTGAGCCAGCCAGGAGCCCCCAAACCAATTTTGAGAAAGAAGAACAAAGCTGGAAGCATCACACTCACTGACTTCAAACTATACTACAAAGCTATAGCAATCAAACAGTATGGTACTGGCATAAAAACAGACACCTAGATCAATTGAACAGAATACAGAGCTGCCCAGAAATAAACCCACACATACAAGGTGAACTAATTTATGACAAAGGAGGTATGAGTATTCAATGGGGAAAGGACAGTCTCTTCAATAAATGGTGCTGGGAAAACTGGAAGCCACATTCAAAAGAATGAACCCAGACCACTATCTATAACACACATAAAAACCAACTCAAGATGGATTAAAGTGAATTTAAGACCTGAAACCATAAACCTCCTAGAGGAAAACACAGGCAGTACTAAGCTCCTTGACATCAGTCTTGGCAAGGATTTTTTGGATTTGATACGAAAAGCAAAGGTAACAAAAGCAAAAATAAACACATGGGACTACATCTAACTAAAAAGCTTCTGCACAACAAAGGAAACCATCAACAAAGTAAAAAGGCAACCTGCCAAACAGGATAAAATATTTGCAAATCATATATCTGATAAGGGGCTAATATCTAAAATATATAAAGAACTCCTACAACTCAATGGCAAAAACACAAATAATCTGATTTAAAAATGGGCAGAGGATCTGAACAGATATTTTTCCAGAGATGACAGACAGATGGCCAACAGGCACATGAAAAGGTGCTCAACATCACTAATCATGGGGGAAATGGGATATCACCTCACATGTGTTAGAATGGCTATTTTCAAAAAGGTAAGAAAAACAAGTGTTGGTAAGGGTGTGAAGAAAAGGGAACCCTTGTGAGCTGTTAGTGAGAATATAAACTGGTGCAGCCCCTGTGCAAGATAGTATGGAGGGGCGCCTGGGTGGCTCGTTGTTAAGCGTCTGCCTTTGGCTCAGGTCATGATCCTGGGGTACTGGGATCGAGCCCCGCATCAGGCTCCCTGCTCTGCGGGAAGCCTGCTTCTCCCTCTCCCACTCCCCCTGCTTGTGTTCCCTCTCTCGCTGTCAAATAAATAAATAAGATCTTAGGAAAAAAAAAATAGTATGGAGCTTCCTCAAAAAATTAAAAATAGAACTACCACACGATCCACCAATTCCACTTCTGAGTATTTACCTGAAGGGGAAAAAAAATTACTAACTTGAATAAATAATCTGCACCCCATGTTCATGGCAGTATTATTTACAACAGCCAAGACATGGAAGCAACACAAATGTCCATCAATGGATGAACGAATACAGAAAATGTGTCTGTCTGTTTAGCTAGCTAGCTAGCTAGCTATCATGGAATATTATTTAGACATAAAACAGAAGGAAATCTTGCCATTTGTGACAAAACGGCTGGGCTTTGAGGGCATTATGCTAAGTGAAATAAGTCAGGGAGAAAGACAAATATCTCATGATGTAAATTAAATGTGGAATCTAAAATAAAAACAAAAACAAAACCCAAAACTCTGAACTCATAGATAGGGAACAGATTAGTAGTTGCCAGAGGCAGTAGGCGAAATGGATGAAGGGGGCCAAAAGGTACAAACATCCAGTTATAG
The DNA here is from genome assembly GCF_054177405.1 of Leptonychotes weddellii. Classification (NCBI taxonomy): domain Eukaryota; kingdom Metazoa; phylum Chordata; class Mammalia; order Carnivora; family Phocidae; genus Leptonychotes; species Leptonychotes weddellii. Next base: position 43,994,212 of record NC_138369.1, on the reverse strand, counting down.
AATAAGCAAATCACAGGGGTGCCTGGGTGGCTCAGTCAGTTAAGCGGCTGACTCTTGATTTCGACTCAGGTCATGATCTCAGGGTTATAAGATTGAGCCCCTGGTCAGTCTCCGTGCTGGGCATGGAGCCTGCTTAAAATTCTATCTCTCCCTCTCCCTCTGGCCCTCCCCACCCTGCTCTCTCTCTCTCCCTCTCTAAAAAAAAAAAAAAAAAAAAAAAGTAAATCATAGATGTAATGTACAGCATGGTAACTATAGTTAATACTGTATTGCATATTTGAAAGTTGCTAAGAGAGTAGATCTTAAAAGTTTTCATCAGAAGAAAATAAAATTATAACTATGTGTGGTAATGGATGTTAGCTAGACTTATTGTGGTCGTCATTTCACAACATATACAAATATCGAATATATACATATACAAATATTGTATACTTTAAGTGAATATAAGACTGCATGTCAATTACACCTCAATAAGAAAAAAACTTCAGAGAGATCCAAGTCCTTTAAAGCAGCTACAGATCTTTTAAGCATCCCAAGGCATACCTACAGGTCTTATGTTTAAATCTTTAATACATTTTAAGTTAACAGGGAGGGTTATAGGCACTCTCTGTTAACAGTAGGGCTTCTGTAATTGTGAGGGCTGTTGTCCTACAGCAGCCTCATAGGAAGAAGAGTTCTAGGATTTGTGGATATGGATTTTGTGTAATAGAATAGATTATAAATTGATACCTAAGAAACCCACAGTGTTTTTAAAATCCACTTGAACAGAAAGGGACAGATACAATATGAAATGAAAAAGGCTTCTGTATCCCCAAATTTCTATGAGCAGGTAACAGACTAAGAACTATTGAGGATGTTCATGGAAAAGGAAGGATGATTCAGGGCTGAACTGAGATCCCAATGGATGGGAGCAAGAGCCATGGAGAACTCCTAGGAAGTAACAATGGGTCTTAACAGCAAAACTGGAAATATGAGCAAGACTAGATTTCAGAGTTGTTATGGACCAGTGCTTCCTGTGTACCTCCTACCCTGCCTCAATGCCAAGTGTGTATCTTGATTATATGTTAGTTTAAAAAACAAAAACAGGGGCACCTGGGGGGCTCTGTCCACTGAGTATCTGATTCTTGATTTGGGCTTGGGTTGTGGTCTTGGAGTTGTGGGATTGAGCTCCGCATCAGGCTCCGTACCAGGCTCTGCACTCAGTGCAAAGTCTGCTTGAGAATCTCTCGCTCTCTCTCTCCCTCTGTCCCTCCCCCTGCTTATGCTCTCTCTCTCTCTAAAATAATTAAATTCTTTAAAAGATTATAAAAAACAAAAACAAATAAGCTATAAAATTTTGGGGGGACAACTAGGACATCTGAAAAATGCAGATGTATAATCTCTAAACCAGACATTTCAGATCAGTCTCTGGGGTGTGGCTTCCTGACACCTGTATCTTTGGAAAGCTTGCCAGGTGATTCTGGCCTCTGAACCAGCATTTGGGAACCATTGTGCTAGAACATTCCCTTCTCCCTTGGTTTTGTCTTATTTTTCTGCCCTTATATTTCTTCACTTATGTTTGATTTTTAAGATTTATTTATTTATTTGCCAGAGAGGGAGAGCAAGTGCATGCAGAAGCAGACAGAGCGGCGTGCAGGCAAAGGGAGAAGCAGGCTCCCCGCTGAGCAGAGAGCCTGGGATCATGACCCCAGCAAAAGGCAGACGCTTAACTGAGTGAGCCACCCAGGCGCCCCATGTTTTTGTTTTTGTTTAAGATTTTATTTATTTAGACGGGGCTCCGTAGTCAGGGGTTAGAGCACTGGTCTCGTAAGATTTTATTTATTTGCCAGAAAGAAAGAGCACAGCAGGGGGAGAAGCAGGCAGAGGGAGAAGCAGGCTTCCCGCCGAGCAGGGAGCCCGATGTGGGACTCGATCCCAGGACCCTGGGACCATGACCTAAGCTGAAGGCAGCTGCTTAACCGACTGAGACCCCCAGGCGCCCCTCACTTATGTTTTTTGAAACCAAAGTGTCGATATTAATTTATGAACAGTAACAGTGACAAAGACCAGGACACTTGGGTCACGTGATCTGCACGTTCTCTACCTGTGGCCACACTTTGGTAGAAGCTGAATCCTAATCAGAATGATATTTAGGATTAGGATACTTAATTTAACTGCCACCAGAGATTACTTGCAGAGTTCAGAAACCCTTGAAATTGGTTTTCTGACTGATTTTTAAAAATCTTATTCTAGGGGCGCCTGGGTGGCTCAGTCGTTAAGTGTCTGCCTTCGGCTCAGGTCATGGTCTCAGGGTCCTGGGATCAAGCCCCGCATAGGCCTCCCTGCTCAGCGGAAAGTCTGCTTCTCCCCCTCCCGCTCCCCCTGCTTGTGGTTCCCTCTCTCGCTGTGTCTCTCTCTGTCAAATAAATAAATAAAATCTTTAAAAAAATAAAAATCTTATTCTATTCCAATAAGTAGACTCAAATCTCTTTCTGGAACAAGGGGAGTAAAATTATTACAAAAGTAGTAAAACAATAATAATAATAATAACAGCAACAGCAGCAGCAGCAGCAGCAGCAGCAGTAGCTTCCACTGACTCTTACTGTATTTCCAGGCATTATATGTGATGCCATCGTCAAACACCCAACAACCTTATTAGGTAGTAACAATAGCTAAAACCTGCAGCATTGACTATGTTCGGGCATTGTTCTGAAGGGCTTTACTTATGTCAACTCACTTAATTATCACAACCTTATGAGGCAGGGACTATCTGCAGTCCTGCTTTACAGATGAGAAAACTGAGTGCCCCAGGGGTCAGGAAATTGTCCAAAGCTACATAGCTCATAGTTACTGAGCAGGAATTTGAACCCAGGGAGGTTTTGCTTTTAACACTTTGCTATATGACTCTCCAGAAATATGATCCACATGTATATTTTTGTTGTTGTTAGTGTTACAATTTTTTTTAATTCCCGTGTAGTTAACATACAGTGTTATATCAGTTTCAGGTATACGATACAGCAATATAGCGATTCAACACTTCCATGTATCACCCCGTGCTCATCACAAGTGCCTTCCTTAATCCCCATCACCTGTTTCACCCATCCACCACCCGCCTCCCCTCTGTAACTATCAGTTTGTTCTCTATAGTTAAGAGTCTGGTTTGGGGTTTGTCTTTTTTTTTTTTTCCCTTTGTTCGTTTTTGTTTCGTTTCTTAAATTCCACATGTGATGAAATCATATGGTATTTGTCTTTCTCTTACAGGCTTATTTCACTTAGCATTATACTCTCCAGCTCCATCCACGTTGTTGGAAATGGCAAGATTTCATTTTTATGGCCGAATAATATTCCACTGTATATACCACATTTTCTTTATGTATTCATCTATCGATGGACACTTAGGCTGCCTATTTCCATAATTTGGCCATTGTAAATAATGCTGCAATAAACATAGGGTGCATGTATCCCTTCAAATTAGTGTTTTTGTATTCTTTGGGTAAATACCCAGTAGTGCAATGACTGGATCGTACGGATGATCAACACACATTAACTCATTTTCATGCTTCCAAAGCCTATGAGAAAGATGGTAATGGCATCTCCATTTTACAGATGAAGAAATGGAGGCTCAAGGTTAGAAGTGGCTGTACTGAGTCACTGTGGCAGGACCAGAACTTGAACCAGTTCTGTCTGACTGCAGTGCCCTGTGTTTCACTAGAGGGCTGCCTGGAAGAGGGGGCGCCACCTCACCTGCTTGTAGATGAGCTCAAAGGCTCCTGTGTCACAGCTGCGGTCTAGCCGCCGGTCAATGACCACACGCAGGGTGTCGGCTTGCACGCCTGCACAGAGCCGGGCGGTGACAGCAGTGGAGGGGGCCATGGTGGGGCTGGCATTGATCTCGATCAGCCAGGGCTGGAAGTCCTCACCAAACACGAAGTCAGCACCGTAGAGCTCGAAGCTGGCCTTCCGACACTGCACAGTGTCCTGGGAGGTCTGCAGGGCATGGATCACTGCAGCCTTCATGCCAGGCACGATGACAGTGGCCCAGGCGTCTGGGGCCCCCATCTCCTGCAGGTGCGCCTGGAACTTCTGGCTCGACCACATGTTGTCTGAGGGCAGCAGTGGGTGCCGATGGCATGAATTCTCCAGGTGCTTCTGAATGGAGTTGTTGCACAAGTGCACTGAGCTGGGGCAGAGAGCAGAAAGCTGGGGTCTGGCTCCCTGTGCCACTCCCACCCAAACGTGGGGAGGGCAGGCAGAACCTGGAACCAGCCCTGGGCCATCCCAGACCATTCACCTTGAGATGGGGCTCTTCGGGGAAGCACAAGAAGGACAAAGGTCTGGGCCCTGCTACATTCTTCTAGGGCCAGAACCAGTCCCATCCCTCTGAGGGCACCCCCTACAGGGCCACAGTATTACGTGCTTTAGTCTCAGTTAGCCCTCCCACTGCCTGGAAGGTACGAAGGTGGGTAGGAGTGTGGGCCCTGTAGTAAACAAGACTGCTCAAAACAAAATCGAAAACAGAGACAAAAAACAAGACTGCTCAAGGCCTACCTTCACCACCGACTAGTTGTGAGATCTTTTCACCCAAATGCTCCTTCACATCTGTAAAATGGGGGTGGTACTAGGACCCATTTCACTGGGTTTTCATGAATGAGTGAGACAATATGCATGAAGTGCTTAGCAACTGTCACATATGAAGCATTCGGTAACCGATAGCTATGAGTTTCATAATACTGCCTCCATTCTTCAGATGTGAAAAATGAAGCTTCAATAGGTTTCATGTGACCAAAGTCACACAGCTTAGCAGCTGCAGAGATGGAATTTGAACCCAGGGCTCAACAAGGCTTTTCTCTCACCAACCCCCTGCCGAGTTAACGCTGCAACTTGCCTTTCTCCTTTTGCATTTCTCCTGAACCGTCTTACCCTGCTCTATGTTCTTTTTTTATATAACATATACCATCTTTCAACCTATTAGATAATTTTACTTATTACGTTCATTGCTTATCTATGAGTAACAGCATTAAAATGATGCCTTATGAGCATAACATACTTAACATCACTCATTAAAAAAGAGATAAAATTAAGATAACCATTTTCTACTTAGAATGGCAAAGATAATCAACATTGTTGGGTAGGATGTAGGCAGACACATTTCATACTCGCCCAGCTTATGTGCGGGAATGTGAACTCTTGAGAACTGGGCTCTTATTTTGGTCACTGCTGTATCCCAGGTGCTTAGAACACCCTTGGTAGGTATCTGTTGGATGGATGGAGGACCCGACTGCCTGCAGAGTCTGTGTTTGGAGCCCAACATGGCACTGGGGAACCACCTGTTCCTTGTCAGCTCCCAAGCTAGACAGGGGAGCTCAGAGGAGATAAGGGATATGGCTCACTTGTCAAGGTTCTTCAAAGAAAAGGGCTGTGTGGAGAAGCGGATGTAGCTGTCACGGTAGAACCACACGGTAAGTGGGTTCCAGTCGGTCACCAGGAACCACTGTCTCAGATCAAATTTGGTGCCAAAGATGAGCAGAGGCCGTTCAATATACTTCTGTACCACCCACTTGCCGTCCTTCATCATCATGGGGTTGCCATCAACCAGCTTCAGCATCTCCTCCAGGTGGTCCATACACATGATGCCTAAGGGGAAAACAGGATGGTCAGGGATCAGGTCAGGCTTGGGCTAGGAGAAGGGCCAAGGGACCACGGACAGCTCATCTTAAGCCCTCATCCCTACAGAACCGATAGGGCCAAGTAGGTAAGGCTGCTTCCCTCAGAAGCCTGTTCCCTTTGGGAAAGCTGAGGATCTGCTGAAGATTAAAACTTTTTTTTTTAATTAACCACTTTTGTTTGATTGAAAAATAATATATGCACAGATAAAAATTCAAACCATATTGGGCTTTTTAAAAAACCACGCGCATATATGACTTTGATTAGTTTTTTCCCAATAATTAACAGAATATAAAATAACAAAAACAAAAAGCAGGCAGTACAAAAGGGTATACAATAAAAACTACTTCTTTCCCAGAGGCAGCCAACCGCTGCTTCCAGGTCCGACGTACATCCTTCCAAGCTATGGGAGAGTCTACATGCCTTGCTTTGATAGGATTCTATACATCTGAACATGTTAAAGATTTAGAATAGTTCTTGACCCACGGTGAGCATTCAGCAAATGTTAATTCCTACCATTATTATTAGTTATCTGTAGAACGAATTTCTAGCTGTAGATTTGCTGGCTCCAGGGATATGTACATGTTTTCATTTTATATTACCCAAGATGTTCTACCAATTTGCACTTCCAGCAAAAGTGTATGAGATTATGTATCTGCCCACATCCTACCCAACACTACTGATTATTTTGGCTATTCTTCTAGGTAGAAAATGGTTATCTTATTTTAATTTTATCTCTTTTATAACAAGTGACATTAAGTATCTTATATTTATAAAGCATCATTTTAATGCTGATAATGATCAGAGTCATGTGGCAAACACACATATTCACAAATCAATCTCACTCCTTCATTCTTTGGTCCCCAAAGCAGCCCGATCACCTGCTAATGACACAGAGTAGCCTATGCCTGGTTCCCAAGCCAGAGCCTTTCTCAAATGGCCAGAATGATCACCAAGATTCCCAAGAACATGATGCTTGTGACCTTTTTTTTCCCTTTAAGATTTTTTTTATTGGGGCACCTGGGTGGCTCAGTCAGTTGTCTGCCTTCGGCTCAGGTCATGATCCCAGGGTCCCACGTTGGGCTCTGCACTCAACAGAGGGTCTGCCTGAAGATCCTCTCCCTCTGCCCCTCCCCCCACTCGCGCCTGCATGTGCGCGCGCACTCTCTCTCTCTCAAATAAATAATCTTAAAAAAAAAAAAAACAGGAAGACTGTCCATAACAATAAGCTAAAAACGGAAAAAAAGGCAGATCTAGATATACTGAAATGAAGTGATCTCTAAGATTTATTGTTAAGAAAAAGAAAAATGCAAAAAAGAAATGAGTAATACTCATATGAGTAATACTCATTGAAATGAGTAATACTCAACTGATATGGAAAGATATAATAAATGCGATAGGATATAGAAAAATATGTTGTTTAAAATAAAACACACATGCGCACACACACCCTCCCTTTCCCTCTCTCTCCTCAAATGCATAGAAGAAAGCCTAGAAAGAAACACACCAAACGGTTAATAGTAGCTATCTCAGTAAAACCAAGAGTAGCTTTTGCTTTCTTCTTTCTATGTGTCTGTAGTGCCTGGTCTTTTTTTTTTTTTTTTTTGAGAGAGAGAGAGAGAGGGTGCACAAGCACGCCAGAGCGGGATGGGGAGGTAGAGGTGGGGGAGAGGGAGAAAGAGAATCCCAAGCAGGCTCTGCGTTCAGCACAGAGCCCAATGTGGGGCTTGATCTCACGACTCTGAGATCATGACCTGAGCCAAAACCAAGAGTCAGATGCTTAACTGACTGAGCCACCCAGGCACCCCTGGTCTTTCTTTTCTTTTTTTTTTAATAATACATATTTTCATAATTGGAAGAAAACCACACAAGTATTTTCAAGGTAGGAAAAGAAAAGACCAACATGCTGGTTTGAAGTGACATCCTCGAGAGGAGTGTCCCACAGTGTCTGTACCTTTCACTTGGACATGAACAAACTCATCCAAGAACAGTATTTGGAAGAATCTGGACGTCTGTTTTCCACATCTTGCGAGTCCTTAACCAGATTTTTTAGGCTGGGCTAATGCAGCTCCCCAACTTGCTGGCTCTCCTGTTATAATTCCACTCACTGGGCTGAGCAGCCAGAATAACAGCTAAAAATTATAGCACTTACATAGCAGTTACTACATAAAAGCACATATTATACTTACTTAATCCTCTCTAGTAGGTAATATTGGTTCCATTTACCAAATGATGAAATGAGGTGGAGAAGAGGTTAACTATCCTGCCCCAAATCTTACAGATAGAAGGAGGCAAAGTTTGGGCTTGACCTGATGTAGTCTGGCTCTCAGCATCCATACCCTTAACACCATGCTATTTCACAAGGATGCACTGGTCAAATCAGAGAGCCCTTAGATGACAGGCTACTGCACACGAGTATCACCAGACACACCTAACGCATTAACCCAACTCTGAAAGCAGGAGAGGAGATGACACTCGTCACAGCAGCCAACGTTTATGGGGTGATTACTCTGTGTCAGGCACCACGGTGAGCTTTAGACACACAACGTCATTTAATCCTCACCTCACAGGATGAGGGAACTGAGATTCAGAGAGGTGATGTAACTTGCTCAAGGTCACACAGCATGTTATAGTAGCAAAGCTGGGATTCAAACCCAGGCAGTTTGGCCCCAGTACAGCCTGCACTATTAAGCTCCCTGGCCTCTAGTTGGAGAGGCAGGCTGTAGGGTGCTGGTGTAGGAAGCAGGGGCTGACTCCCACCTCGTCCTCGGGACTTGGCTCCCGGCTTCACGATCCAGATGTTGCGATCTCCTTCCATGTCCATCTGGGGCACCACAGCCCGCAGCTGCTGCAAGATGTCCTCACAGCGCTGGACCTGAGCGTCGAGGTGCCTGAGTTCTGCCCCCTCGCTGTGGGGAGATGATGGGACATGGGCAGGGCTGGGCCTGGCGGCAGCCTGGTGCACAAAACAAGAGGAGACACGAGACCACCACCCCCCCGGCCATGGTCCAACCAGCCGGGCTCATGCTTTTCCCCAAGAAACGCAGATAGGTCTCCTCCAAACCTCCACCCCACCCTCAAGCTGCCCCCCAAATTGTAACCAGCCCAGGGCGCCGTCTGAGAGTGCTGGAATAGGAGAGAAGAGGGAAAATTCCACATTTTACACACCGTCCCACTCTAATACTCCACCTTCTGCCACCTCCCTTCTATTACAATAAAACTGCCTTGGCAGAATTTAATCACACCAGCATCTGATGATGAGGCACCACTACACGCCGGGCACGGTGCCAGGGGCTTCACATATGTTATCATTAATCCTCTCTATGGCCCTGCCAAGGAGGTATTACTGGTCCCATTTTGGGACCATTCAGTGCCAACTGAATGGGAGAGTTCAGGGACTCGCCTAAGGCCACATATTGAGTTCAGTGGCTGAGCCAGGATGCAAACTCTGTCCTGCCTGATCCCTCCACCCACAGGTGCTTTTGGGGGTTCATTCCCCTCCAAACCTGGACCTACAACTGGTTGACAGATGGGTCCCTTCCTGGTCTAATTCTTCCCAAGCACATCTGTATCACACAGCCCCTTGGCTTGTCTCTCATCCCAACCACCCCACACCTATGCTTATTTAGCTGCTGTCTGTTTCCCTTCACTGGAGTCTAAGCTCCGTAAGAGCAGGAACGTTGGTTAGCGTTTCCCCTCCCCCAGCAGTATACCTGGCACTTTTACATGCTCTCGACAAAGTCTGTTGACTGGATGAATGGTTGCCCGCCTCAGCACTGGGCTGTACAGATAAGGGTTCATGGACAAAGAGGGACTCTGTTCCCTACAGGACACAAACGTCCTGACCTAAACCAAGTCACGGAATACCTCACACGGCAGCCTCCTCCACACCCTCGCATTCCTCTCCCTCTGACTGAACAGGCAGGAAGCTTCCCTTAGATGCTAATCCCGCGTTATATCTTAGCCTTACGAATGTTCCAGCCATGAAGAACTTCCAGTTCTCATCCTGAGGAGGCAGGAGCACCCAGTGAGCAGCACCAGGAGTAGAGAGAGCAGCCAGATGGAGGGGGCTCGGCAAGGCCTCTTAGGAACAGTCGCACCTGCTCCCTTTTCTGTGGGCCACGGCATGAGAATCTACTCAGTAAACCTGTGGTTTGGCCCAGGAAAGTGTCATATGAGGATGGCAGGGGCATGTGCAATTTGAAAAAGTCTATTAGATATGACAATGTGATTTTTGTATTTAACAAAAAAGAAAAAAGCAATCAGTGTTTTTGCAGGAAGTCAATCTTGATAAAAGCCTGGCTGGTGAGTCATGGATTTGTTTCAAAAAGTTGAAAACACAGCAGTAAATATTGAATGAATTAACAAAAGTTAATGATCTATAACTTCTGTGAGTGAACCACTTAACGCTATATATATGTCATATCATGTAATTAAAAAAGATTTTTTTTAAAGATTTTATTTATTTATTTGACAGAGAGAGAATAAGCAGGAGGAGAGGCAGAGGCAGAGGGAGAAGCAGACTCACAGCTGAGCAGGGAGCCCGCTGTGGAACTCGATCCCAGGACCCTAGGATCATGACCCGAGCTGAAGGCAGATGCTTAACTGAATGAGCCACGCAGGTGCCCCTAAAAAATATTTTTGACTGGGCGCCTGGGTGGCTCAGTTGGTTAAGCAACTGCCTTCGGCTCAGGTCATGATCCTGGAGTCCCGGATCGAGTCCCGCATCGGACTCCCTGCTCAGTGGGGAGTCTGCTTCTCCCTCTGATCCTCTTCCCTCTCATGCTCTCTGTCTCTCATTCTCTCTCTCTCAAACAAATAAAATCTTTAAAAAAAAAATTTTTTTTTGACAAATGTCCCCAAGGCAAATTTTTTTTAAGTAAGCTCCATGCCCATCGTGGGGCTTGAACTCACAACCCCAAGACCAAGAGTCACATGTTCTATCGACTGAGCCAGCCAGGCGTCCTTATATGATGTGATATTCTATGTAATCCCGACCTTTGAGGAGTGCCTATGGCCCTCTGGAACTTGCCCCAATCTAGGAATACAAAGGACTCATGTTCTTTACCCTTAATGTTCTAACTCAATCTTGATAATTCTTAGTTTAAGAAGGGTAGCTTTTTTTGGTACTTTCTGGTAGTTAAGGGGAAAGTATAAGGTCATCTAGTTTTTAATTTCTAACATTTAAAAAAATTACAAATGAATTATTTATCAAAGATGCAGGTTTGCTCAGTATGTCATTCATTCAAAGTTCACTTACTAGTTCTTTAATCTCCCCTATAAAAATCATTAAGTCTGCCCATTCCTTTCTTTCTTTTTTTTTTTAAAGATTTTATTTATTTATTTGACAGAGAGAGACACAGCGAGAGAGGGAACACAAGCAGGGGGTAGTGGGAGAGGGAGAAGCAGGCTTCCCACAGAGCAGGGAGCCCGATGCGGGGCTCGATCCCAGAACCCTGGGATCATGACCTGAGCCGAAGGCAGACACTTAATGACTGAGCCACCCAGGTGCCCCTGCCCATTCCTTTCTATTACCACGCGGGCTGAGGCCCTTAGCACTTCCACCTGGCTTGTGGCAAGCCTCCCCACTGAGCTGTGTGCCCCTTGAAGGCAGGGACTACACTTCATTTCTGGAGCCTGGCACCATGCTGGGCACATAGGAAGTGCTCAATAAATGCTGGGTGTTCTCCTGGCTTCAGAGTGCTTCTCCCTTTCTCTCTGCTGCACACCTCTGCTGAATCGAATCCCAGTCTCGACTCAACTCCCTTCCTCTGATCAAGAACATTTTCCCAAAGTGTGTTCTGAAAATACAGCCCCCCAGGATGCCTGTGGTGGGGCGGGCGCTGGGGTAGGGGTCACACTAACTACAGGATAAACTGCGCACGGTATCTCTCTTGGAGGTTAACGCCACCCACAGGTTCTGAAAAGTCCGGCGTCAAGGAATTAATTAACTTTGCTTAACCTAATGTTTTCCAAATGCAATTGACCACAAAAGCCTTTCTTTCATAAAATTGATTTCTGCCCTGCAGAACTAAGCATCCTCTGTAACACACTTTGGGAAACACTGGCCTCCAGGATAAAACCTAAACAACTTAAAAGATTCTCACTTTGTGAGTGAATACTATGAGTCTGTGCTGCGCACATAACACAAATTATCCTGTCTAATCCTACCTCTGAGGCAGACATTATTTTAAAATCTATTTTGCATGTGAAAAGTAAAGCTCAGAAAGATTAGTGACGTTGCCAAGGTCAAAGAGCCTGGAAGCTGCAAAGTCAGGACTCTCTGACGGCGCAGGCCATGATCTTAGTCATTATGCTAAGCCCAGATTCCGGAAGAATGGTTTGGAACCTATCATGAAGGCAGTGGGAGTCCCTGAGAGTTCTTGAGCAGGAGCAGCAAGGCAAACAAAAGGGGGAGGCCTGGGGAGGAGAGTGGGGCTGCATTACATATGCATCAGCTCAGAACACAGAAGCCCCCTGAGAGCAAGGGGAACCTGCCCACACCCGACAGTCCTAGCGGCAGAGGTACTCACTGGACCACTTGGTAGTAGCGCTGGAGGAAGACGGACCAGCCCTCAGGGCTGAGGTACAGCGGCGCCTCCAGGTCCTTGTCGATGTCCATGTGAGCCAGGTTGCTAAGGTGCTCCTCACAGGCGCACAGAGCCTCATCCACAAACTCTGGGGACACCATCACTGGCTTTTTCTCCTGTTTCTTGGGCTGTTTGTCTCCTGAAGATAGGAAGGGGCCTGTCACTAAGCGACATGCAAGGCATATAACATGATACAGGCCACAGCCCCCACTGCTCCAAGGCCTGTCATTTACCCAAGGCCTTACCTTGAATACACCTGAGGCTCAGCACACACCTGTATCCCCTACTGTCCTGGGACCTGTCACTTACCTGAGGGTTTGTTCTAAATTCCCCTGTGACCCTAGTACTCACCCTTGGCCCCCACTGTCCCAGGGCCTGTCATTCACTTGAGGTTCCACCCTAAATGCCCCAGAGCTTCTCAGCTCTTGTGGCCCCAGCACACACCTGCAGCCTCTCTGTTCCTGGAACCTCTGACACACCTGAGGCCCTTGTGTCCCTGATCCTGGCACACAACAGTCTTCTTTGCACCTGACACACCCAGGAGACAGCAATGGAGAGATCTCTCTCTGGAAGAGGCAGGGATTTTCCTCCAACCAGTAGAGCTGTCCCTTACTTCCCTGAATCCATGGCTGATAGGCCCTTGGATTATAGGATGGGCACTTTGAGGTAGGAACTAAGTGCAGAGACAGAAAGGAAGAGCAAGCAATAGGTTGGGCCAACATGCAGTAGGGGATTCTCTGTGTCCCCCTCCACAAAGCACAAGGGGTCCTCAGACCACATGGAACTACATGGTTTTACTGCTTCTTCCTCATCAGAGATGTGAGCTCCCCACAAGCAGGGATGGACCATGTCTTCTTAATCTGTCCTCTCTATAGTGCTTGGCCACATGCCAGGCCCATGGAGGGCTGAATGATGCAGTGGATGATTAACAAATGGGTCAGAAAACAGGTGGGTGGGTGGTTGGGACAGAAGAACAGATGAGTGGGTGGGGTGGAGGATACATGGGTGGTGGACAGGAGAACTCCTAAAAGCAGGGGGATAAATGGGTAGGTGGGTTCGTGGGAGAGTAGGTAGGAAGGTGGGGGCGTGGACAGATGGATAAGGAGTGTGGAATGTGGAGCTGAGAGAAGGTAGGTGAATGAGTAGATCAATAGTGGGGGGATAGGTGGGGTGATGGGTGAATGAATGGATGGATGGATGGGCAGGTGAATGTGAGCTCAGTGGGGTAGGAGTAGGTCAGTAGGAAGGTAGATGGATGAGTAGATGTATGGATGGACAAGTGGGTGGGTAGATGTGGGGATGGGTGGGTGGGAAGGGGTGATGAAGGAGATGGATGTGGCTAATACATAGATAGCTGTATAAATAAACAGATAGATGGGTGAGAAGATAAATAGGTGGGGAGTGGAGGTAACCAGAGTACTTACCTGGGGACTCTTCCTCTTCTGCCTGGATAGAGTATGACTTCCATTCGGACTTTACCACCAGCTTGAGAACGTTGCGGGCAGCTGTCAGCCAGAAGTCCTCTGCTCCCGGGGCAGGAGATACCCTGCTCAGCCCCTAGGCTCGAAGCCTGTTCTGGTTCCGGAACCTGATCATAACCTGCCCCATTTTGGATCCGGAACCTAACTACCTTCCGACTCTACACTCTGGGGTTAGAACCTGGCTCCTGTTCAGTTGTAGAACCAGGCCTAGAATCTGACATGGCTCATATCCTGCCTTCAGAATCTTGCCTAGAACTGTCGTCTCATTTTCCCCTTCTGTTCCATATCCACTTTTGATACTTACTCTAGCCTGAGAACCAGATCTGAGCACAAAACCAATGTCAGGTTTGGAGATGAATTTAAACCTAACATCTAATCTGAACACAAATTCTGACCTGAATTTAGAACATGTTCTGAAGTTGGAAACTATTCCGCCTTAGGAGCCCAAAGTCTAGAGCCTTTTCTAGATTTGGAACCCAATCTAGCCAATGGAATTTGACATAGGCCTGGAACACACTGTGGACTCCAAACTCAACCCATTGACCAACTTTTAGAACCTGCTTTAGAATGCAATCTAAGCTATCTAAGCTCTTCTGAAGGTCCGGGCTGACCAAGCTAGGAAGTTCATTAAGGGAGGCACATTAGGGAAAGGTAGGATAGAGGATGGAAGAGGAAATCTGCTGGAGTGGATGAGGGCATAAAGAGAGGCTTTTGCTCTCTAACATGAACCAGGGTTTTAGCCCTCATGCTTCGGCCTGGGGCATGGGGCTGGCATCTCCTTACCTATGAAGGCCTTTTTGTCATCCTCAGCCCCCAGGCGGTAGCAGCGCGGAAAGAAGGAGTCAGCATCAGCCTCATCAAACCATGGCAAATTCCGGAGATTGAGACATAGACCCACCTATGGAGTTAGCTGCTGAGGGGGCACAGTGGGACTTGCCCAGACACCTCTAAGGGACTCCCCACATTTGGCACACACCCAGACAGCTCAGGGAGATCCTGCTTGAGTGTTCTCAGAGCCTCTGCCATACTTGCTAGGCCTGACTCACTCATATCCATCCCCATGTGTATGCCCACACAGTTTGCTCTGCCAAGAATGCCCCGCATCCCTCCTATCCACCCTCTCACATTCTTAAAGACCTGCCTCCTCTGGGAAGCCTTCCCAGCCTACACCAATAACATAATAGCATGTTCCAATAATAAAGCCCTTCATTCTTATCACAACCCTACAAGATAGGTCCTCCTGGTGTTCTCATTTAAAGACAAGGAAACTGAGGCTCAGAGAGGTGAAGTCACTTGTTAATAAACCCAGGTGAGACAGAATGGATCCAGCAGCCGGATATCCCTTGCTTAGTTGGTAAGAGCTCTCTTCTTTACAGTCATTGGATGTGGTGTTTTTCTGGCTCCAGATCCTGTTTGGATTCTGGAGTCTATTTTAGTCATTATATCCACATGTGCCAGACATGCTGCAGGGGTTGGATTCGAACCCAGGCCTGCCTGACTCCAAATCCCACTGAATCATACACCTCTCTGCCTCCTGAGAACTCTCTCTTCCTGACAAGGAAAGCAAGGAGTGGAGTTGCCGGCCCGAGAGCTAGCGGGTTAGAAGCTACCCTGCCCGCTCCCGTGGGGAACCCACCTTTGTGGTAAAGGAGCCAGCCCGGGCATAGTGGTTTATCATTTGATCCTTGGAGAGGAAGCGACAGTCCAGCACATCCCGCCGAGTGGTCCAGATGAAATAGGGGACCTCGTTCCGAACCATGCGGGACTGGGGAGAGCCGAGGAGACAGGGGAGACTGGCATGGGCAGCACAAGGCCTGAGGAACCTTCTCCCCAGCCTGCTGAGCAGGGTGGGTGAATGGAAGGAGAAGATGCTTCCAAGGTGGCCTCTAGCCCACACCCCATCTTTGTGTATGGTAAGAAAAAAACATCTCTTCCTCCAGGGCACACACTTGTGAGCAGAGAATAGGCTGGCTTGCAGGACTCCTGTGGCCAGGTGCCCCTACTCAGTGACTAAGCTATACAACTGAATGCCACACTTTTGTTTCGGCCCATGGTTATCAGTGACTTGCTCAGTGGCAGGACCTGGACTCCAAGCTGATGGGCACAGAACATGTGATAAAGGTTCTCTCAGGGCTCTTCCTCCTCCATCCTTCCCACAGCTCTGGAGGGTAGGGTTACTAATAGGCAATGACATCCACGTGCCAGGCCCTGTTCTAAGTGCTTTTCTTTCTTCCTTCCTTTTAAAGTGCTTTTCCTATCAACTCACTTAATCCTCACCACAACACTATAAAGTAGGTGCTACTGTTATCCCCCTTTCACAGATAAGGGAACTGAGGCACAGGGAGGGCAAGCGACTTGTCCAAGAGCTCACATGGTTGAGCCATATGAAATTGCCAGTGTTCAACCTTTCCTGACATACAAAAATGGCAATTTGGTACATTCAGCTTAGTAAGTGGTGGTGCCAAGATCCAAAGCCAAGTAACCTCACTTCAATACAGAGGTGTCCTCACCTCTACATCATCATATCAGCCTCTTTCAGAGCTTTTTAAGTCCTTCCTTCCAGCCTTCACTTGCCAAGGGCTGTTATTTGGAAGGGGGAATTACAAGGTGTGGAGGTTATGCTGGCTTCTGGTATAACCTAGCAGGGTTCTGATTCCAGGCCAGCCTTGTCTGAGCCTCACTGTGTCCCTCACCACTCTGCTGGCCCATCCAGGCTTTATAGAAGCAATCAGTTTTTACTACGGATAGGGAAAATGAGGCCCAGAGAAGGAAAGGACTTCTCTGAGGTCACCCAGCTGGATTCTAGTGCTCTCCCTCTCAGCCCCTCCCTGCCAGCCCCCCGGGGGCCCTCACCATCAGAGCATGTGTCCCATCTAGGTCATCAAATTCCAGTAAATCATCAAAGTCAAACAGCTGCGGTGGCCGAAATGCCTCGTCCTCTTCTTCATCCTCTGTGGATGTAGAGCCCAGGCCTGGTGAGGCCCCTGTCCCTGCCCCATAGACCCATACCAAAGTCTCAACCCTGGGATAGCAGGAACCAAAGGAAAGGGACTCAGGAGGGGCAGCCTGTGGAAAGGGAGGGAACTGCTTACCATCCTCAGTGGTGTCACTATCACCCATTACTGAGCTATCCAGATCCTTCTGGGGTGGTGGTAGGGTGGTGCCCGAGTGATGGACCATCTTCTTTTCCACCCAGCCTCTCCGGCGCAAGAGGCACCGTATCACTGGGTAGCGGCCTTGGATCATAAAGATCTTTTTCTGCTGTAAGGTGAGAGAAGGATACTTGGTCAGTATCACCCAAGTGCCAGACATACGAGATATAGTGGTGAACCAGACAGTTCTGGTTTCTGCCTTCAGGAAATTTTTATGTTCCAGCAGGGGAAATAGATTATAACCAAGTAGAGAAATAAATATGTATAGTAATAATTATAATTGTAATAGCTAACAATTATTGAGTACCTACTATGTACTGCTTAGTTTATATATATTACTAGCAATATGTATTTTTTTAAATATTTATTTATTTATTTTAGAGAGAGAGACAGAGCATGAGTGGGAGGGGTACAGGAAAAGGGAGAGAATCTCAAGCAGATTCTGCGCTGAGTTCGAAGCCCAATGTGGGGCTCAATCTCAAGACCTTAGATCACAACCTGAGCTGAAACCAAGAGTCGGGTACCACCGAGGTGCCCCAATAATATGTATTTTTTAATAGATTTTATTTATTTATTTGACAGAGAGACACAGACAAGAGAGGGGACATAAGCAGGGGGAGTGGGAGAGGTAGAAGCAGGCTTCCCGCTGAGCAGGGAGCCCAATGTGGGGCTCGATCCCAGGACCCTGGGATCATTACTTGAGCCGAAGGCAGACACTTAACAACTGAGCCACCCAGGTGCCCCAATATGTATTTTTAATAGATGCTATTATCCCCATTTAACTTGTTATGAAACAGAGGCATAGAGAGGTTGAATAGTTTGGCTACACAGTGATTAAGTGAAAGAGCAAGGATTTAAATCTAGGTTGGCTGCCTCCCAAAACTGGATACTTAATGGGGACTCAGACAGATTAAAAATACATGCATGGGAAGGATAAGAAGGAGCCATGAATGTACAGAGTTGGGCAAATGGCAGTTCAGGCAGAGAGAAACGCATGTGCAAAGGTCTTGAGGCTGGACAGAGGTCAGAAGAAACTGGAAGAAAGCCAGGGAGAATGGGGTGTGAAAAATGAGGGGAGAGCTCCTGAGGAAGCTGGTAGCAGCTAGACTGTGGAAGGTCCTGCAGGCCTTGAACAGACTTGGATTTAATATTAAGAGTAGCATGAAGCAATAAAGGCAAAGTGAGCATGATATGATCGGAGGCTTTATAAATTGGCTTGCTGCTATACAGAGAACAGATGACGGGGCTGGGGAGGGAAGCAGGGAGACCAGTTAGAAAGCTGTTACAGGGCGCCTGGGTGGCTCAGTTGGTTAAGCGACTGCCTTCGGCTCGGGTCATGATCCTGGAGTCCTGGGATCGAGTCCCGCATCGGGCTCCCTGCTCGGCAGGGAGTCTGCTTCTCCCTCTGACCCTCCTCCCTCTCATGTTCTCTGTCTCTCATTCTCTCTGTCTCAAATAAATAAATAAAATCTTAAAAAAAAAAAAAAAAGAAAACTGTTATAAAAAGAAAAGAAAACAAAAGAAAAAAGAAAATGCTGTTGTGGTTTGTGCAGGAGAAAAACCACAATAGCTAAAATGAGGGTGAAAATGTGGAGAATGTGACAGATTAGAGACCTGTTTTGGAAACAGAGGTGACTGGTTTTGCTGATGGGATTAGATGTGTAGTAGGTGAACAGGGTGCCTGGCTGGCTCAGTCAGTACAGTATGCGACTCTTGATCTTGGGATTGTGAGTTCAAGCCCCATGTTGGACATAGAGCGGCTATCTAGATGTGTGGGTGAATGAACAGAAAGATCACATTTCTGGCTTGAGCAACTGGTTGATGAGGAAGATGGGATATTAGGGAGAATGACAGGTTTAGGCAGGAAAATCAAGAGTATGGTTTGGAGCATGGGTTTGAAATGCTTCTAAATTCTCTCTGGATGGAGATGTCAAGTAGGGGGCTGGATCTAAGGCGTGTGGAGTCAGAGGAGAGACTGGGCTGGAAAGGGCACTTAGAGGGCGCAGCACATTTACTGGACTCACAGTCAAGGAGATAGGTGTGGGGAGGGATCCAGGGAACCAGGAAAGCTCCGAGGAGCCTTCAAAGGCAACTGAAAAGCAGCAGCCAGGGAGGGAGAAAGGAAAACTTGGTGTTGTGTCCAGACAAGGGGGCAGGGTATGTGGGTCAGCAGTGTAGAATGACACGAGGTACCAGACCAAGATTAGGACAGAAAAGGGGCTGCTGGATTTGCCTCCTTGGAGGTCATGAGTGACCTTGATTAGAGTGGTTCCCGATGAGAATGGGGAAAGGCTAGGAACCAGAGTGGTAGGAGCTGAAGGGGTGAATGCCAGGTAAAGAAGTTAGACAATTCCGCCACGAACAGGTATTGAAAAATTGGAAATATTTTAAGAGGGGTGTGGGATCAAGGTTTTTGGTTTTGTTCGTCTGTTTTTTAAAGGATGTAAGAAGACAGTTCAGGGAGGCAGGCTAAGCCACTCTGAGGGCCCTTTCAAGACACCCCCACCCCCCTCCGACCTTGACAGCTCTCTCCACGTGGATCCTGGCGTTTCTGAGCCGGCCCATGTGGTGAGATGGCTTGGAGAATCCTCGCCAGAGGACAAGGGAACCTGCAGAAAGATGCAGCGTAGGGATGGGGCAGGCTGAAGGCTCAGCCTAGCGTCTCTCCCGGCCTCCGATGCCCACACTCCTTTCTCCACCCTTCATCCGGATGCCCACACTCTCCCGACCCCTCATTCCCTCCACCCCAAGTCTTCTCGTCCTTGCAACCACCTCCGGCCACGATAGGCTGGCCGCAACGGGCCTCACCATCCGGCGACTGGGCATCATCCGGAGCCGGAGTGTGCGGGGACCCAAGGGGGCGGAGATCCGCTGCGTTCTGGGTGTGGGTGCCTTGGGCCAGCGACTCGAAGGCATGGCCTAGGCGGCTCAAAGAGGGACTGCCGGCCCGGCCTTTGCCGCCAGCGCAAAACCCCTCGGGACAGGTGGAGGCGGGCCCCGGCCAAGGCAGTGTCTCGGGAGGCCGGAACTCTGAGTGGCACGCCCAGGGCCATGGGGCGGGAGAGCTGGTGCGGCCGTCCTCTTGGCAGTACCAGGCGGCGGAGCCCTGGTGCGCGACCCCCAGCTCCCCCGCGCTCCGGAGCAGCGCCGCGCCGGGGCCCTGCATGCGCCCCTCGCGGCGCACGCCCTCCCAGCGCGCGAGAGCCCGCCTCCCCTCTGCGCACCGCCTCCTCTCAGGGGAGCAGGGCCCTCGGTTCCGAGGCCCTGCCCCCTGTTTGCTGTCGCCCTGGAAACCATTCCCCTGGCACAATCAAGCCTCTGGTAGGGGGTTCGAGTGCTCCCTCCTGCGGACTGAAATCCCGACCGCTAAGTGGGGTACCGAAGGGGGAAGCGCAGAGCACTGCGCTGCCAGTTAATTTCAGTGTTGTGGTTCCTGTGGCTTGAGTCATTCCACAGTATGGAGAGCAACCGTGCTAGGCAGTGGGCTAGGTGCTGGAGACTGGAAGAAGCTAGAGATGATCCCTGACCTCATGGATCTTACAGCCCAGTGGAGGGTAAACAAAAAAGCAAGCAACAAAGGAATAAAACAGCTGTAGGTATGGTAAGGGCAATGAACAAGCAGCAAACTGAAACCAGGAAGGGGACATACGTTAGACAAGAAAAAGATATCCTTAAGAGGTGACATTCAAGCTGAAGCCTATGCAAAGGACGTCAGGAGTCGGCTAGGGAAGAGGGGTAGGAATAGCATCCCAGACAGGAAAGTCTCAGCAACACCCCTGACAGAGGTAAGAATCTTTCCCTGGAACTAAAAGATAGCCAGTGCGGCTGTAGCCTGGTGAGGTTGGACCAGATGTACAGGGTGTGGCGGATGGGCCTAGGGTAAGGTCCTTGGGGATTGATCTGAAAACCAGGGCAGTATATGAGGAAAACAATGAGAAAGTAGAGTGCAGCACAATCCCCCCGCCCTCAATAACTTGGAAATAGAAAAACAGATAATCATTTTGAGTCAACCGCACAAAAAATATAATAGAACAGTTAGGCGCAGCCCTCAGGACTGTAAAAACTGTATGTAAGTAACCTTTTTGGAGGTTACTACTTTTTGGAGGTAGTGGCAAAGTATGATCCTCCGAAGTCGTAAGTAATATAATCAAGGCTCCAAAATGTTACTTTGCCTAAAATCACACAGCAGAGCCAGCAGTGGAACGCAGGTCTAACCGCAAAATCCCACTCTTCAACATAAACATTATTTAACCTTAGTACACAGTTATCACTTAGATGGATTACCTATTAGTCATGGATGTACTGAAGGAGCAATTTGAGGTGCAAATTCCAGCAGTGATCATTCAAGCAGAGTGCAGGTAAGAGAGTACTCTGGTCCAAAAACCCAGCTTTGTTAGCAGGGTAGATCTGCCGGTACAGTGAAGGTGGGTCCTCAACCTCACCGTCCAGCCAATCTCTACCTGAGATCACTCTTCTCACCCCCCCTTGGTTGGAGCCTGGAGTTCCCAAAAGGCATGCCCCCAGAAGAGGGCAGGCTGATTGGCAACCATCCAGTCTGTTCTTTCCCATCAGCCTGCAAATCTGGTTTTAGGGCCTCTGGATCCTGGGAGATGCATCTATGACAAACGGCTGGCTCACCTAGGCAATGCCGTCCTGGGAGTGTTGAGCGAGCAGCTGCCATACTCTCTTGAACCTCCAGCTTCACTGTGAGCACCTTTAACATTCACTGCAAAGCTAAAACATAGCTATGTGCCCCAGGGGGCACACCTAATTCTGTAAGACAGGAGGAGGAGGCCACAGAGATAATGTCATAAAGGGGATGATAGCTGTCCAAGTTGCCCCCACCCCCAACCCCTCCTCCCTTTAACATGACCTTGTCCTCCACCTCAAGAGACTTTTTAGTGACCTGGAAAGCTTTTGAAAGCTCAGCTCAAAGGCTGAAAATTTTCCTGACACCCACTTCCATAAATATACCCCGCCCACCCTGTAGACTACCACAGAATCAGTTTGTAAATATGAAACACTTCAGTTGCACCTTCAGTTGAACACTTCAGTTCAAACTTCAACACTTCAGTTACACACCCAGCTTTCACTACCCACCCCCAAGTCTCTCCAAGACAGGGATAAGTTCACTCCCCCACCCCCCAAGCCTAGCCCAATGAAAATTATCAGTTTGGATACTGGGCTGGTAGAAAGATCAGCTGTTGTTTATTCAGTACCTATACCACAGGTACTGTGTCGGCCTATTTACATTATCTCCACTTTATAGATTAAGAAACTGAAGCACAGAATATAAGGAACTCACGCAAATTCAGCCTCAAGAGTCAGGACTTGAGCACAAGTGTTTGTTCTTAAGGATTCACCAAGGTCTAGTGCTGTCCAATAGAACTTTCTCCAATGATGGAAATGTTCTATGTATGTACTCTGACATGGTAGGAATTAGTCATTTGCACTTATTGAGCACCTGAAATGTCTCTGGTGGGAATGAGGAAGTGAATTTTAAGCTTTATTTAACTTTAGTAATTTAAATAGCTTCATGTGGCTAGGGATGACAGAGGCAGAAGCCTTAGATTTGAAGTCTACCCTCTTGCTCACTAGCTGGGAGTTTTGGGGCAAGCTGCTACATCTCAAGGAACCGCAGTTTCTTTAGCCATATGGCATCATTATTTCTCTGAGGATACCTTTTAGCCCAAATGAGCTCATTACGTGAAAAGGACCAAAGCCTATAGGCACAGAGAGCAGTTTCAGAAATGAATGGTGCTTGGATGGTAATGGGGGTCTCTGGGTCGGGGCCCTTGGCACAGATAACATCAGAAACCAATCAGGAGACTACCTCTTATGGGGACCCCCAGGCCCAAGTACCAGCTACATGGTCTTGGGAAGAAAAAGCCCCACCGCCCCGCTCCTTTCATATACACAGTGCACAGACCTCATGCAGCCCCAAAGGGGCAAGAAGAGACTTTAATTAGGGGAGGAGGCGGGATCCACCAGAATAAGAAAAGGTACAGCGAGCGTGGGAGCAGAGGAGCCAGAGCAGGCGCAAGAGCCCCAGCTCAGGAAGCTCTGGAGGACTCACCCCTCCACCTCCAGCACAGGCACTGCACTGACAGACAAGGCAAAACAGCGGCCCCTCTCAGCTGGGAGGGCACAAAGTGGCCCCTGTGGCCAGAGGTGCCTGGTTTTCAGCGCCCAGCTCTGAGGCATGGCTGGTGGCCACCAGTTCAGCCCTTGTCCCCAGCCAGCACTGAGTGGCTATCTTCACACAGAGCTCAGGAAGCCAGCAGAGTCCCAACAACTTCTACTGGGCCTAAGGAGGCTCAGGAGTAAGAGGGCAAGGGAAAGGAAATGGAGTCTGAAACCTTCCTCCTTCCCTCCCTCTCTCCCCACCTGGGGCTTCTGGGGGGGGGGGGAGGGAGGGGGGGAGACACACAATAGTCGCCTTCTGGCTCCAGGCCCGCCCAGACCCACAGCGACCAATATGGTACAATCACTGGGACCAGTCACAGCCACTGGAGGTGGAGGTTGTTTTGTTTAAAAAAAAAAAAAAGACAAAAAGGTTACAGTCTCCTACAAGCACAGAATTTAAATTTCAAGACGTTAAAAAAAATCTGTCCCAGCCCAGGGGACCGAACATCAGAAGCCAGCCTGACCAGGCACGTGTGGCCTTGGGGCAGGTCCACCGCTGCTTTGTTGCCCAGCTAGCAAGCATACCACCCACCTCCCGCATCGAATGCCCACCCCGACCCAGCACCCCCACCCTGCCGCCGCCGCCGCCGCCGCTGTCGCCGCCGCCGCTCTGGGGAGTAACTCCAGGATGCCTTCGCAGAGACGCGGGGGAGTCTGAGGGGGAAGACCTTGAGATCCAGCCAGACGGTTTAAAACTGTCAAAAGAACCAAGAGGCGGTGAATGGTGATTATTACTGTATCCTGGCAGGCCTGCTCTGGGGAGGTAGGCTGATCTGAGAGCTGCCACTGTTCTCAGATTTCTGAGGGATAGGATGGGTCCCAGCACACCTTGTGGGCACCCTTTTTCTAATTCAGCCTGCGCTGAGCAGTGACCTTCAGGGCACCAGCCTTAAACCTAGCACCAGACAAGACAGAAAATTAAGGGTGAAGTGGGCTTTTCCACAGCTCCCCTTAACCATGTCATGGAGGCTGCTACAAAGCTCTATCACAGTGCCTTGCTTGAACTGAGGTTGCCTTCTTTAGAGATGGGGGCTCACGAGCAAGGGCTTGGGGACTAGGGGGCCAAGAGCAGAAGGACCGAGGATCTGGTACTTTGTGTCAAGCTGTGGGTAGTTCTCCAACCGTAACAGGCCCTTGGAAATTTTTTCTGCCCTCAAGTATCCCCCATGGTGCCCAGAATAGCACCAGACAGTTTACAGATCAAAGACTGTGGACCAATGGCCCACAAACTGAACCCAACCTAATAATGAGTGCTGGCTGGTCCACAAAGTATTTAAAAAAATGTGAATTCACTGCCAACCTTGAAAATATAAGAGATGTCGCATACAAATCCAGATTTGGGGATTCTTTTGAAAAGCTGGAAGATGAAACTGTAACGGGCGGGAGCTCTGTGGTAGTGATCCTCTTCAGATGACGCATGTGCTTACCGGGTCCCCAATAGCCCACTTCACTCACATGCATTACCTCCCTGAGCCCTGCATGCACCTGAGTATGTGACCCCTGCCAAATGCTATGGTACTATCTTGATCTTTGATCTGAAAACCAAGTTCTAAGTCCCAGTTCCTCCTCTTACTGGCTGAGGGCCCCTGAGTAGGTGACTTGACTTCCAGAGCCCAGTTCACTCACCCATAAAATAGGGATAACACATGACTCAAAGATTGTTTCAAGGATTAAATGAGATATATAAATGTGCTTAGCTGTGTAATTACAGAAATGCAGTTACCATCTGAAACTAAGAGTGCACTATATGTTGGCTAATTGAATTTAAATTTTAAAAAAAGGAAAGAAATTCAGTAACTATAATTAAATGACTGGTGAATGAGCCAAGTATTAAATCAGGACAAGAACTATTTTCCTTTGCAGTTGAATGTAGAGGCCTCCTAGTGCCCTGGCCATAAAACTTTGGTGCTACAATACCTAGAAAGCTTACTATGTACCAGGTGATCTGCTCTGTATACATCTCCTCATTTAATACTCAACCATACTAAAAGATACTATTAATAGTCTTGTTTCACAGCTGAGGAAACTGAGGCTTCAAGAGATTCAGCAACATGCCCAAGTAGGCAGTGAAGCTGGACGCACGCACAGGTGGTATGACCCCATAGCCTGTGTGATTTGAACAAGCACGCTACCCTGCGTGCACAGTAAAGCTACTTTGTACACTGACTGCCCTCAGTATAATTAAAGCCCAGGGTAAGAAGGCGTAATTTCCATTTTTAGGAATCTGAGCTCCTTCTGGGCTGGATCTGTATGCACTGGTAGGAGTAAACACTAAATCTACTATCTAGGGATTATGGTTAACTCTAAGCAGAACATGTCAACAAACCAAAGATTGTTTGGAAGAAGAAGAAAAAAAAAAGAAGGCATGTCCTGAATATCTAAATAAGAACAACTGTGTCATCAGCTCATCAGTGTAAACAATTCCTCCTCTTCAGAGGACTGCAGTTGGGAACACAACCAACCAAAGAGGGATCCGGAGGACTGAAGCCATGAAAGTAATGGAAAACACGTCGAAAATATCATGACTTTAAGCCTGAGAAATAGATGCTGAAAACATTCAAATCTGGGGCGCCTGGGTGGCTCAGTCGTTAGGCGTCTGCCTTCGGCTCAGGTCATGATCCCAGGGTCCTGGGATCGAGTCCCACATCGGGCTCCCTGCTCAGCGGGAAGCCTGCTTCTCCCTCTCCCACTCCCCCTGCTTGTGTTCCTGCTCTCGCTCTCTCTCTGTCAAATAAATAAAATCTTTAAAAAAAAAAAAACAAACAAACATTCAAATCTGTTTGAAAAGTAGAATTACACTGATTAACTGTCCTATATTCTTGGAAAATTCCCATGTAGATTTAACTTGCCTCACCTGGGGTTTGAGCTAGATACAGGGAAGGACTGTGTGCATTTTGAGATGTAGAAAGGAGCGTCTAAGTCCCCATGAGAGACTAAGGGAGGTGTCTTCGAGGCACTCAAATACAGAAAATGCCAGGTCCCAAAGATGACCCCCAGGTCCTCCAGCCCCAAGGCACCTGGCTGATGTGCCACCCACCAGAAGGTCCTATAGGCCTCAGCAAATATTCACACTGCTGGCACCACTTTACCACCAGATGCTAAGTTCTCAACCCACGACTCCTCCTACCTCTCTTCTAGAAGGACACCAAGAAGGCCCCCCACTTACATTCTTGAGGAACTCCTCGGCTACGATGCGCGCACGAGCGTTGACCGACAGCTTCATCTCACTGATCTCCTTGTCAATCTCCTCCATGAAGTGGATCACGAAGTCCACCAATTTGTGTTTGTACATCTGCTCTGTGTGGAAGTTGGTGATCAGAAAACTGATGTCATATCCCTGGGGAAGGAAGACAGTAGAGAGGAGAAAGAGAAGGAACAGGAGAGAATTAGCATCCCAGGGCACTTAGTTGGCCATGTCCTCTAGGGTCACTGAGCTACATGCTTCCTACTGGCCGTCTTCTCCCAAGTCTCAAGACCTTCAGGCAGCAGCCTGCCTGCTCTGCTAGGGTGTCTATGCTGGGTCCAAGTAACTAACCCAGGTGAGAATTTTGTGTCTGTCAGGCATCTCTGGAAAACTACCTGTGATAAAACAGTTGCATTCAGTCATGGGAGAGTAAAGAACTTGAAATCTTGTTACAGAAGAATCTAATGAAACAGGGAGAAGAGATGCTGTGGGAGAAGGATGGGATTGGGTTGTGTGTGGAAGAGTAATCATTTGTTCTGGGTAGCCCCAGAGGCTAGATCTAGGACCGGGAAGAATGATTTTAGCTCAGGATGAGGATGAGCTTGGCCAACACATCTGATGGTGCATGCTGCCCTGCATAGTAGTTGCTCAGTCACTGGGAATATTTTAAGTTGATCTGGAAGGGAGTCTTTGGAGAGGACTCAAGTACAAAGTCAGACAACAACTGAGCCAATGTCAACTGTGGCCTTGAGAGAATGATTTAGTTGGTGACAAAGCTTACAAAGGATTTCTGATTCATTGTTCCCTTTCTGCCGTTAGACTGTAGGCTCTGGGAAGATAAGCAACACATACTTTTTCCTTTTCCCTGGTTGAGGCAGACCCAATTTTTCCTAATTCTGATACCCCTTATTCTCACTCCAGCTGAAATGAAGGCCAACTCTCAATTCAGGCAGTGGGTGTCCAACAGCTGGAGAAGCAGCAATCTGGTTCTACAAACAATCCCAGGCCAATGACAGTAGACTCAGTGGGAGAATCTTGGGTATTATGAACATGTGGATCACATGGTCTCACCTCCACTGGTTTCCTTCGAAGGATAAAAAAGTTCTCTGCTCGCATCATCATGAAGCGCATGAACTTGTGGCATAAAATCTTCTCGATCTCATCAGCCTAGTAAAAGATAAACAGGGCTCCCTAAATCTGACATTACAGGCCAACAGAAACCTGTAGCCTGGTCTTCTGACCTCAATTTCCCCCAGACTCGCTGCAGGTAGTGGGGTTTCACATGGGGAGCAATCACTGCATGAATCATGGGGCATATGATTGCCAACTGAATGTCTACTACATTAGAGCCTCTTCAACTCAACAGGGCATTATCATGATTTCATTTTTGCCCATTCCAGAGAGGTAATTCTGGCAAACCCAAGTCTTTTATCTGCTCCTTTGAGTCCGTACCTACATTCAAAGCTGCCTGTCCCTTTCCCATTTCACTAGTGCTGTGTTTCCCAAAGTCTATGATACGTACACCATCTGGAGTTATCAGAGAGAAACTTAGGTGGTCTCCGCTTTAACAACAATGACCATTAAATAATCCCCAAAGTTTTTCCCTGCTGAAAAATTATTTCTAGTGAAAGAATTTTGCAGCTAAGTGCTGGTATGTATGCCCTTAACACTTCCCAACACTTGTTAATCTCCCTTTTTAACAGAGCAGGGCCCAAGGATAGAGCTTTCTGTAGGAAACAGGGCCTAGTCTAAATAACAGTTTTGTTTTCTTTCACTGCAATTATTTTTTTAGAGTTCTCCCTATCTGACAAGTGATACTTTTTTCCACTATCGCATAAGGTTTCTTTTTCAAACAAATTTAAGTAAAAGAAAGTAAGTCAATTTAAGGAAATCCATTAAACAAATAACTGTCTGGGTGGTACACAAATAGGGCAAAAATTGTAAGAGTGGTGGGAATATCGGCGCGCCTGGGTGGCTCAGTCGTTAAGCGTCTGCCTTCGGCTCAGGTCATGATCCCAAGGTCCTGAGATCGAGCCCTGCATCGGGCTCCCTGCTCTGTGGGAGGCCTGCTTCTCCCTCTCCCACTCTCCCTGCTTATGTTCCCTCTCTCGCTGTGTCTCTGTCAAATAATAAATAAAATCTTTAAAAAAAAATTAAAAAAGGGCGCCTGGGTGGCTCAGATGGTTAAGCGTCTGCCTTCGGCTCAGGTCATGATCTCAGGGTCCTGGGATCGAGTCCCGCATCAGGCTCCCTGCTCCTTGGGAGCCTGCTTCTCGCTCTGCCTCTCTCTCTCTCTCATGAATAAATAAATAAAATCTTTAAAAATAAAAAAAAATTAAAAATAAAAAATAAAGAGTGGTGGGAACATCAACATCACCTAAAGTAACATAAGAAATTACACATTGTTTTTTACCCTAAATCTCTTTTTCAAAGTTTATGGTTATCAAATTGGTACTGGTACTATTTATTTTTCTGAACTGGACTTTTATCACTTATAAATGATTCTCTGACCTAACACCAAAATGGCCATGGCCTTGGCTACTACTTTTCCCAACTTCTAATCTAGAGCAAGGGCTAGAAGATAGGGTTGCTATCTCTACTCTATTGACCTGCTGAATCTGGCAAATCATTCCCTGGGTACAGTCAAGGAAATACAGCCTGGGTTTCCTTGCACCTTGAATCTGGCATGACGATCTTTCAGATGGGGATCCCTAGCCTCCTGAGGAGGCAGGGGCTCAGTGGTGAGCTCACCTGTTTCACAGCAATGCTGACCCGGACAGAGTTGATGGAGCCCTCAATCAGAACCTTTTCCTTCTCATTCCTGCTGATCGTCACAGGTTGTAACAGGAGCTCTTTGCTACTCCTGAAAACACAATGTCAGAGAGGCCTCTGTACTATAGAAGAACAGAATGCTCAAGGAGACCCCACAGCAGGCCCAGGAATCTCTATCTGAGACCACAGAGTCCAAGGAATAGGAGACTCACAAGTAGGGGTGCTCCAAGATGGGGGCCAGCGAGTGTGTTCTCCAACAGAAGGAGCAAGGCTCTGGAGTCAGGGTGATAAGGTTTTGAAATCCAGCCTCCTCTGTTACTTTCCTTGGACAAGTTACCCTGTTGGGATCTCAATTTCCTCATCTGTAAAATGACTGATTCCTATTTCACTGGCAAGGATTGAGAAAGATCAAAAAGGGTCAATTGTCTAATAGAGTGCCTGGCACATGGTAGGAGCTTTACAAATGACAGCTCTTATTTTAAATAACTACAGGCAAACCCATATACCATGTAGGGAACGAGAAGAGAGAGGCTGCCTTAAGGATAAGGACAAGCTAAAATCAAACAGAGTTTAGCCTTCTTTAATTATCAATTCAGAATGATTCACTTATTCAGCATTAAGACCCCTCTCAGCTCAGCTCCTATTTTGATGCCTCTGAATCTCTAGGTATTTGTCATGGTAATTAAAATGCCCAGTGGAAATCATGTATGTTAAGTAGAGCAACATGAAACATGCTAACATCTTGTATTTTAAAATTCAAATCATTCCAACATGGTGTGGTAACACTGTTTATCTCAGTTATACATGTCTCAGATTAAACTTTAAAGGAGAACAACATTAATTTAACAAAACATAAACTAGATAAGAGAAAATAACCCAAAATATGGAAAATTTGGAGTAAGGAATGAGAGAGTCCAGGTTGGCAGGGGGGAGAAACATTCTTTGATCTTTAAATTACAAGAGGACGGAGACGGCATCTAACAAAATTCTCCACTCTCCTTAAACTGGGTTCAATAATGACGCAGGAGATACTTAACAAACAGCCCCACTCTGAGAAGTCACACTTTGTGTCAAGCAATCTTGGCTCCAGAGGAGCTTCT
This sequence comes from Leptonychotes weddellii, assembly GCF_054177405.1. NCBI lineage: Eukaryota > Metazoa > Chordata > Mammalia > Carnivora > Phocidae > Leptonychotes > Leptonychotes weddellii. Next base: position 43,964,104 of record NC_138369.1, on the reverse strand, counting down.
CCCCTGTGTTTTGTCCTGCCAACCCACTGACCCTATTTTCTGAACTGCAAATTGGGAACCATTGCTCATCGGGCAACAAGACAAAATATATGAACTATAGTTGTCTTGACAACTCCAGGATGGAAATTCGTGGCAGCCTCCAGACAACTGCCATCTCTGGGGCTGAACCCATCATCCCCACCCTGACCTTTCTCTTCCCTACCTGACTTCTACTTCCGGCTTGTTGTGTCGTTCCACAACCTGGGAGGAGAAATTCTCCAGGCAGAGGGCAGCCTGCAGTGTGGCCCGCACGGCACTCAGGTAGGGGCGGAGAGTGGCAGTCTGTAGGAAAAAAAACCCAAGGGAGAGTCAGGATCTGTCTTAGCAAACCCACTGGCCCCCTACTCCAGCTACATGGGAGCCAGGCAGTACTGAGAGTACCTGGCTCAGATACCACAGTGAACAAAACAGACTAGGCCTTCAGGGTGCCTTTCATTCTAAGTCTAGAACAGTGTTTCTCAACAGGGGACCATTTTTCTTGCCAGGGGACATTCTGCAATGTAGGGACATTTTTGACAGGACTTGGGGTGGGGTGGGAGTGCTACTGGCATCAAGGAGAGGCCCAGCATACTGTTAAACATCCTAAAATGCACAAAAAAGAATTATTAGGGGTATCTGGGTGGCTCAGTCAGTTAAGTGTCTGACTCTTGATTTTGGATTGGGTCATGATCTCAGAGTTGTGGGATCTAGCCCCGAATCGGGCTGCATGCTCAGCGCGGAGTCTGCCTGATTCTCTCCCTGTTCCTCTGCCCCTTCCCCTTTCTCTGCCCCTCTCCCTATTTGCACGTGCTCTCTCTCTGTAAAATAAATCCAAAAAAAAAAAAAAGACGAAAAGAATTATTCAACCCCAAATAGTGCTGAGGTTGAAAAATTCTGGTCTAAAGGCATACAGATGACAATGACTGTTCTCAAATCTGTCTTTTGAGCCAAGAATGGATAAGTCTACTGTGTGTTAGGTACTGATCTAAATGCTAAGATTTTATTTTATTTTTTTTTAAAGATTTTATTTATTTATTTGACAGAGAGATAGAGAGCACAAGTAGGCAGAGAGGCAGGCAGAGGGAGAGGGAGAAGCAGGCTCTCCGCTGAGCAAGGAGCCCGATGCGGGGCTCGATCCCAGGACTCTGGGATCATAACCTGAGCTGAAGGCAGCCCTTTAACTGAATGAGCCACCCAGGCGCCCCTAAATGCTAAGATTTTAAAGACCATCTCTACCTTTAAACAGCTCAACTAGGTAGAAAAGACAAAAAATAACTATGACATAAAGGAGAATGAAATGGAACAGAATTTGATTTATAAATTGTATTTCCAGAAGAGACTGGTTTGGACATAAAAATGAAGATAGGATTAGGAAGATTTTATAACAAAAAGTAAACTAAGGACATTCCCAGTAGAGGGATCAGCTTCTACCTACACTGGTGTATCTTCAGTTCCTTGTATTAACTAAGTTCTTTCTCACCTCAGGGCTTTACACATGCTGATCCATCTATCTACAGGGTTTTCTTCCCTCTCTTGACCCAAGTCATCCCTCAGACCTTGGCTTATTCAGGGAAGGCCCCTTCCTTCCTCAGAGAGGCCATTCTTGACTTCCCCCTTCATAGCATTTATTATAATTTACATGACACATCCTTCATATTTCTTTAGTAAAGTGATTTCTTCTTCACTAGACTGTAAGCTTTGTGGTCAACAGACCATGTCTCTTTATTCAAATCTACATACCCTGCACCTAGCTCAATACCTAACATATGCAATGTCTTACTCCTTTTCTATAAAATATTATGTAGAATACCACAAGCAAGGGTAGAACAACACAAAAAAGACATTAAGAATTCCGTAAGTAGTGATGAGTAAAGTGTTGCTGTATACAGAAAGCACTTTAGATTCAGTAGATGAGGCTGCAATGGTGGCCTAAAGATTCATGGGTAATCTCAAATGCCAAGCTGTTCATTTCAGCTTTTCTTTTAAGGCAGTAAGGAACTGTTGGGACTTTCTGAGGAGGAAGTTATATGACTTCACCAGTTGCACGGTGGCTCTATAGAGAATGGACTGGAGGGAAGTGAGACAAAAGGCAGAGAGGGTTATTCAAGGAACGCTGATGAGAGCCTGAGGCAGTGGAAAGGACAAGCAGAGGGTATCACAAGAGTTGGACTGTCATAAGATGTAGAGAATAATGGAATCAAAAAACACCTCCCAACAAACTGTGGTTCACCCATACGATGAAATACTATTCAGGAATAAAAAGGAGTAACTAGTGATACATGCAGCATGGATGAATCTCAAATGCATTATGGTTAAGAAGCCACATTGGGACAACTGGCTGGTTCAGTCTGAAGAGTCTGTGACCCTTGATCTCAGGGTCGTGGGTTTGAGCCCCATGATGGGTGTAGAAAATACAAAAATAAATAAATAAACTTAATTTTTTTTAAAGCCACATCAAAAGGCCTACATCCTGAAAAATTCCATTTATATGACAATATCAAAAAGGCAAAACTATAGGAGAAAAAAAATCAGTGGTTGCCTGGAATGGGGAGAAGACAGGACTGGCAACAGAGGGACTTGAGGGAATTTTTTGAGGAAACATTGTTACCTTGGTTGTAGTAGTGGCTACATTATTGTGTTTGTCAAAATCCATAGATGACAAACTTAAAAAAGGGATGATTTTTAGATGACAAGCCCCATGACACCTGCCCTTTCACAGATAAAATGCATTCTCATGTAATACCTCAATAAAGTTGACTTTTAAAAAATCCAAGTGGGATAGCCTCAATTAGAAAAATAGAAAATCCAGGCTTCTAGCAGAGGTACGAAGACACAAAGCCAGGATAAGCAACATAAAAAGAAAAGCAAGTTTAGGAGAGAAAATGATGTTTGATCTGAAGGCCTAATCTGAAGGTATCTTCAAGATATCCAGGCAAACCTTAAAAGAGAACTAGGAAGACAGATTCAAGAGCCACCAGAACACACAAGGTCATCAAAGCCGGGACTAGACAGGTACCACTAGGAAAAATGTAAAGAGGAAGGTGGTGAGCCCAAGCCTCAACTCCCGGGAACACCCACATTTATCAAATGGGAGGATTTCCAGGAAGGGAGGGATCAGTAGTATCAGAGCTCACGTACTATGGTTAAGGTTAACGCGGTTTAATTCTGACCAGGAAGAGGTCTGGGTGGTGGGAGCATAAAAGAGATACTTCTGTGGCGTAGAAACAAGGCAGGGAGTAAGGAGAAGAGTGGGATAAGGAAGTGTAGACTCTTCCTCTGGAAAACTGGGGTCAAGCGGGCAGGAGAGGACAAGACAAGTGTACTTAGGGAAGTTCTCCTCTGGGTGAAGAGACTTTACTATGTGCCTCAGCGACCCTACTACGGGCAATGAGGCCTACTAAGTGCCTTCAAGGCGCTAACACCTGCCTAGGAGGTCCCACTTCCGGCGTCCTCTATGCCTCACAATTCCCCACCTGGATCGAAAGCCAAACCATGAAGCTGCAAGGCCTGCTTAAGAGGGCGTACCCCGCTCGCCCCTTCCTCACTTCGGCTCCCGCCCCGCCCTCTCTCTCCCAGCCACCTCGTGCCCCCACACCCAGCAGCATCCCTCAGCCCCGGGCCTCTCCGCTGCAAAGCCGCACCTCCCCCAGACCCACAGCTCTGAGGCAAAACAGCAGGGGTCCCTGGACCGGGGCCCGGCTCTCTCACCATCGCGGGCGCTGGCTGGGCCGGAAAGCGGAAGTGCGGAAGTGGCCAGCCCCGCGACGCCTGCCCTTTCGCGCGAAGCGCAGCCTCAGTCTCCGCCCGGACTTCCGGACGGTACCATCTATGATCCGAGCGTAGAAGGGGGTGCTTAGGAACATATGGTCCTTTGGAGGTTTCCCCGCTAGGGCTTTCTTGACATTTTTAGACTCCTGAAGTCTCAAATCGCTACTCAAGCTTATCCCGTTATCGATGCAGGTCTCGCCTGTGACTTTGGCCTTCTTGTCTTTGCCACTGTCTTTCCCCATTGTCAGGCAATGGTGCAGCCCGGCCTCAGGTTGGGCACCATATTAGGACAAGGCGAGGCGGAGGAGCCCTTCGTTCCTTCCGGTTCTGCGCCCCTATCCTTTCTCTGAGCCCCTCCTACTTGCAGCCCCTGGGGCTCGGCGGGACTAACAGCCCGGCTGAGAACTCGGCTATCGAGCCCCGCCCCCAGCCTCAGGCTGTTCCTCAGAGTAGGCCTGAGGCATACCCTTCCCCCCGCCCACCTGCAGCGGGTTCGCTCGCGGCCTGTAAACCCTTCCCCGCAAGCCATATCGGGCTCTCCCTCGCGTCTCCCACCCCCGCGTCCTCTGCAGGGGGCCCGCCCCTAGCCAGTTCCGGGGCGGTTGCTCCCACCAACCGGAACTCCCCGCCCCCTCCCGTGGCCTGGGGGCCGTAGGAGGCAGCAGGAGGCTGCAGTGAGGAGGTAGAGGGGGCGGGGGCCGCGTTAGGGGGTCCTTAGAGGACGGGGACCCTGAAGGCAAGTCACTGGGGCGACCCACGGGAGGGGCCAGCCATTACACAGGCGCACTTCTGTGCCAGGCACTGAACTGGGCTCTTGACGAGCATCCTCTCTTAATCCTCAGAACATCCCGGGGAGGTAGGTACTGTTGTGATCCCCATTTTACAGATTCAGACTTCTTATGGGGAAACAGACTCAGATTTCTTTTGTCCCCATTTTGTAGATGGAAAAACCGAGACTCAGGAAGGGTAAATATGTTCCGAACTACATAAATAGAGAATGGTAGAGGCTGGGCTTGAACCCAGGTATGTCTGGCTTACCAGCCCACATTCTTAACCACTGTCAGGGGCAAAGAGAAGGGACAAAGATGGGAGGGGGTAAGACAAGGAGAAGCTGGGAGGCACAGAGAACATTAACATTGTAAGAATGGGATGTTTGGAGCTCAGGGGCTTTGCAGAACTCGAGGAGTAGAACGGAAAAGCATCAGGAAGATAGGGCTTGGTATATCACGGAAATTAGTGGCACAGACTCACAACTACATCTTGGTAACCTTGGGCAGGTACCTACGCTTACAGAGTCTGAGTTTCCTTCACTGTAAAGTGTAGATCACCATTGTCCCTTCTCATGGGGTTGGGTGAGGAATTCAGTGAGAAGCCCCTAAAATGTCTGTACCTAGCTTGATGTACAGTAAGTGCTCTGTGGGTAGGAGCAGTGCCATCAACCTTGTCAATAAGGTACTGAAGCCGGGCTTTCTCCTTGAGTCTGTCCCTGGATGAAGGGAGCTCTTGGACTTTTCTTGTGCCAGTTTATCTCCTACCAATGGCTCTCTCCTCTCCAGTTCCACAGGGTCCTGTATCCTGGGCCATGAGTGAACTGAAGGACTGCCCCTTGCAGTTCCATGACTTCAAGTCTGTGGACCACCTGAAGGTTTGTCCACGCTACACAGCCGTGCTAGCCCGCTCTGAGGATGACGGTATCGGCATCGAGGAGCTGGACACTCTGCAGCTGGAGCTTGAGACCCTGCTTTCCTCTGCCAGCCGGCGCCTGCGGGTTCTCGAGGCTGAAACCCAGGTGATACCCTACAGAGAGGATATCACCAGGGGTGGACTGTGACGAGTTATGGGATGGGTCATTGAGTTAGCCCCACCTGCAGAGGCCTGGGGTACAGGAGCTTAGAGGGCTGAGAGACCCAAGCTGGGCTCACGTGACACATAGAATATACAAGAATGTGCATGATCCTTATAAATGGCAAGATTTCCAATTTACTAAGCCTTTATTGACCCCAACCTGCATTATGTTCTGGGTCCTGTGCTAGTCATTAGAGAGAGGTAATTAGGACACTTCTGGCCTTCAGGGAGTTTGCCAAATAAAGGGAGGGAGAGGTCAGACAAGTACCAGGTGATGTTGTGTTATGGTTAGAAGTACCAGGGGAACTGGATTGAGAAGACCTGGATTTGAATCCTGGCTTAAGCACTTGCTTAGTGTTGCTGTTTCCTAGCTATATGACTGGGAAAGTTGCCTCCCTTTGCATCAATTCCCTATCTGCAGACTGGGATACCTTTGAGCTTCTGTGAGGATTAAAAGAGAGGGTTTTTTTTTTGCAAAGCCTCAGGCCGATATCTAACATTAAGTATTTCAGATGTTAATTATTGGTACTCTTCACTATGTAAACATCCCCTGAGCCCTGTGTGTCAGATGCTATGCCAAATCCTGGGGAGCAGACGTAGTTAAGATGAATTTCCTCATCTCTAGTAGCTTATAATCTAGTTGAAAAGACAAGGTATGCTGTTCATTCCAGTATGATCAAACAACACATTTAGGCCTGCAGTGGGTACAAAGTGTCAGAGACCCAGGGAGGACCAAGATGCCATTTTAATTGGACCTCAAAGGATGAATAGTTAACTTGTGGTCCCTGGGAGTGCACTGAAGCTTTTTGAGCAGGGCTGTGGCATATTCAGTTGTATTTTAGCATGTAAGAAGCTGGGTAACTGATGTGGAGAAGGCTTCCCGGTTGTGGTGACATTTGAAGCGAAGGTCTGCTGGGAGGCTTGTTTGCATTCACCAGAAAGTTACCAGCAGCATATTCCAGTGCTCATATGCACTGGGGTATGATCATTTGTTTGACCTAAACACTGTGTGACTGGCTTGAGTGATACAGAGGTGAATCAGTACAGACAAATGGAATGATGAGAAGTATATGAATAAAGTCCTGTGAGGTAGGCACAGTAAAGGAACTGAGTTTTGAAGGATGAGTAGGAGTTTGCTAAATAAAAGGGGATGGATAAATAAGCCTTTGGAGCCTTCTCAAGTTCTAGCGCCTAGTTCTTCACTAGGAGAAAAACTTGTCCTATGACTTCTCTTCTCCCCCTCAGTGATAGTCTCTGCAAATTTCAGATCCTCACTGACTGGCAGGATAAGAAAGGTGATCGACGATTCCTGAAGCTGGGTCGAGACCATGAGCTTGGAGCTCCCCCAAAACATGGAAAGCCGAAGAAGCAGAAACTGGAAGGGAAGGCGGGACATGGGCCAGGCCCTGGCCCTGGCCGGCCCAAATCCAAAAACCTTCAGCCCAAGATCCAGGAATATGAATTCACTGATGACCCAATTGACGTGCCACGGATCCCCAAGAATGATGCCCCCAACAGGTTCTGGGCCAGAAAATATAGAGGGGCCTTGGGATTCAGGCAGTAGAGGCTGTGGAGGGGCCTGGAGCTGAGGATGATGGGGCAGGAGGTGCCCATTCAGGATCTGCTTCTCCTTGCAGGTTCTGGGCTTCCGTAGAGCCCTACTGTGCTGATATCACCACTGAGGAGGTACGCACACTAGAGGAACTACTGAAACCCCCAGAGGACGAGGCTGAACATTACAAGGTAGAAACCCTGGGCCTTGGTAGACAGGGTGGTGAACAGGAGGGCTCAGAGGTGCCTCCGAATCAAAGATCCCAAAGTCATATATCATCTTCCTTCCCCTACTCTGCCCCTAGTCTAGTCAACCCACCCAGACACCCAGGCTCTGATTCTCAGCTCTCTTGCATTGCTTCCTCTCTACCCCATCCAAATGATCACATACATCCTGAGGCATCTACGTCAGTGACACCGTCCTTTGTCCCAACATCTCTGTTACCTCTGCTTTGATTCAAGCCTTCATTAGCTTTCACCCAAATGGTCTCTTAATACTTCCCTGTCTCCAGACAGACTTTTTGTTTTCTTTTTTTAATATATTAAAGTTTTCTTATGATGTAAATAAAACTGGTTCCATTAAAGAAAATGTAGAAAATACAGAAAAGTATCAGGGAGCACTCTCTTATAGGTCAGCTGTTGTGATCGGATGTAACGCAGGCCTACTCCCAGGCCTCCCCTGACTCCACAAGATGGAGTCCAAGCATTTCGGTCCTTGGTGACACAGCCCTACTGCCCCTCTCCAGTTTCCTCAGCCATGCCCCCTCGTCACTGCTGCATTTACCAGTCCTGCCAGGCACCTTGCCCTCACCCCAGGCCCACCCAGGCTCTTTGCTGGTCTCTGGGCCTCTGTACATGCTCTTTTTCCCTTAGCAAACTAATTTGTCCTTCAAATCACTGATCCCTTGTTATCTCCACCAGAACACCTTTGTAGACTCCCCGCAGAAAGTTTCTTTTTCATGTGCCACAACACCTTGACCTACCTCTAGCACTTCAGTTCTTTGAATTTTTAAAAAAATTATTTGAAAAAGAAATTATTTGAAAAGTTAATTCATATAGGCAGTAGTAAATTCAGGTAATACAAATGAGAATTTCTTCTCCTGACACTAAGGCTCTTAGGTCTCTCTAGGGACAACAGCTATGACCTGAGATGATCCAGGTACATACACCATTCTGCACCTATATCTTGGAAATTGTTCCATACTGGCTCCCATGTGTGTCTTAGTTGGTTATGTACCTGTCTCTCTTACTAGACTGTGAGCATAGAGATTTTTATCTCCTTTGTTTCTTCCCACCTATGCAAGGCACGGGCCTTAGCCCTGCGGTAAGTCCTTGGGAGACAGATAAGTGAAGGAATGAATGATGAGCCTATTGGCAGTGTCCCAAGTGCACAGAGAGCCCCCACCCACCCCGGGCATGGCTTGCCAGTGTTTACCCCTTTTGGGCCGGGTGGCATCTCCCCACAGATCCCACCCCTGGGGAAGCACTACTCCCAACGGTGGGCGCAGGAGGACCTGCTGGAGGAACAGAAGGACGGGGCCCGAGCAGCAGCTGTGGCTGACAAGAAGAAAGGTCTCATGGGGCCACTGACCGAACTGGACACTAAAGGTAGGCCCCTCGCCTCTCTGCCCACCCCAGGCCAGGACTTGAGTTCCCAGATCTCAGCCCACCTGTCTACCATCTCTCTGCCCACTTTAGATGTGGATGCCCTGCTGAAGAAGTCTGAGGCCCAGCATGAGCAGCCAGAAGATGGGTGCCCCTTTGGTGCTCTGACGCAGCGCCTCCTACAGGCCCTGGTGGAGGTGAGCACCCTAACTCAAAACAGGAATTATGCTTACTTTCTGTTTTAATGTTTTATTTTGTGTTGAGGTATATCATACATTTAGAAAGGTATGTAGATCTTAAATGTATAGATTGATAAATTTTCACACATAAGCACACTTGTATATCTGGCCTCATGGTCACAAAATAAAGCATTGCCAGTGTCCTTGAGCCCCTCTCATGCCCCTCCCAGATTCTAGTCTCCCCCAAAAGTAGCCACTACACCACAGTTACTTTTGTTGAGTGTTAGCTGAGGGCTGAGCCCTGTGTAAGGGCTTTCCACACATCCTCCTGTTGGAGGCAAGGACAGTGGTTAGCCCCGTGTTGCATACTAGAAGATTGAAGCTCAGAAAAGGGAACTGTTTGCTTGAGGTTTTACAGCTGATAATTAGAAGGAGGACCCAAACCCCAGGTACAGAGTCCCCTTCTTTATGCCTACTGTCTGGCCTTAGGCACATCCCTTCACCTCATTGAGCCTTAGTTTTCTCCCTGACTCAAACACAGTAGTGTTTTTCTCTCATTTAACAGTCTGGGGCACATGTTCTGGGTTGGCTGAGGTGGGAGTGAGGGGAGATCTCAGCCCCACACCATCAGACAAGGACCCCAGTTGTGGTGGCTTTTCCACCCTAAACATGCACTCTGTACAAGGTCATTCTGGGTATGACTGCTACTCCAAGCCCACAGAAAAAGAGCAAGAAAGAATGTGTGAAGGAAGGTTTATGGGCCATGACTGGCTGTGGCTCTTATCTCTCCTGATCTCTTTTCACTGGAGAGAATTTGTCACATGACCACATCTGACTACAAGGGGAGCTGGGAAGTGTAGTGTAGCTGGGCAGCTCTAAGCCCAGCTACAGAAAGGTGAGAATGACTTTTGGACAGCCAGCAGCCCTGCCACATCGTGCTCAGCACGGTGCCTAGTACAGTGCAAATGCTTAGCTCTTCTCTTTACTGTTGTTGAGTATTATCATTGCTCATCTGTGCTCCCTTCTTTTTGGTATCAGTACGAAAAAGGGGTTTCTAAAATGATCAGATCTTTCTGGAATCAGTTTGGGAAGGCTTCCTAGAGGGATGGGAACAATAAAAGAGTTTTTCTGGTCTGTGAAGACTGAAGACTCTGACTGCAGGTTAGAGAGGAGCAAGAAAAATACTACAGCTCTTACTCCCTCCATCCCATTCCTGTGGTCTTCTAGGAAAATATTATTTCCCCTATGGAGGACTCTCCTATTCCCGACATGTCTGGGAAAGAATCGGGGGCCGACGGGGCAAGCACCTCTCCCCGCAATCAGAACAAGCCCTTCAGGTGAGTGACAACTCTGTCCATATCCTACTATCTGGCCCCTGCCTCTGTTGACTTCTTTCCATCCCAGCATGGGGAGGTCTTCATTAAAAGAGAGGTTGAGGGCATTTTGACGAAACCCAATGGAAGTTTCAAACATGCATGCTGGCCCAGCATTTCTGCGTGCATAGATTTAAGTACAGGGTTGTTCCTCATAGCACTGTTCATAGTGTAAATGATCTAAATGTGCAACTGGCTAAATAGTTGTAATTCCACATGATGAAATAACTTGTAACTGTTAATCATCTTAGAGAAACCTGGTAAATTGAAATGAAAAGATGTAACAAGAGAGTATTAAATGGAGAAAATGTGAGTTGAGCACAATACAGTTTGATCCTGTTTTTACTCAGCATATATTTAAATGTGTGCACATAGGGAAAAAAACCTAAAATAATGTGTAATAAAAGATTGGAAAAAACATGTAACAAAATCTGTAATATATATGGTGTATAAGTAACATAAAATATGTAATTTTTGTTATGTGTAATGTTAATAACAGCAAAATAACAGTAATATTTTTAATAGTAACATAAAATAATAGTGGTTTTCTCTGAGTTGTTGGCATTACAGGTTTTTCTATATTTTTTGACAATGGATATGTGTTGGCTTATGTTTGAAACAAGACCAGATGGGTGTCTCTATTTTTTTTCCAGCGTATTGTGCAATAATTGATATATATCCCTGTATGAGTTTAAGGTATACATGTACAAAACATATAGTGGTCTGATTTACGTATGTTGTGAAATGATTACCACAGTAGGTTCAGCTAACATCCATCTTCTCACATAGATACAATAAAGAAAAAAAAAGGAAAAATATTTCTCCTTGTGATGAGAACTCATAGGATTTACACTCTGTATCATACAGTAGTGTTAGCTACGGTCGTTGTGTTGTATAAAATATCCTGGGACTTATTTATAATTGGAAGTTTGTATCTTTTGATCACCTTCCTCCAGTTCTCCCCCCCACCCACCCTCTGACTCTGGTAATGGGAAGTCTGATCTCTTTTTCTATGAATTTGTGTTTTTTTTAGATTCCACATATAAGTGAGATTATGTGGTATTTTTCTCTCTCTGACTTATTTCACTTAGCATAATGCATTCAAAGTCCATCCATGTTGTCACAAATAGTAGGATTTCCTTGTTTTTTTTAAGGCTGAATAATAATCTGTTGTATATATACCACAATTTCTTTATCCATTCATCCATCATTGGACACTGAGGTTGCTTCCATATCTTGACTATTGTAAATAATGCTGCTGTGAACATGGGGGTACAGATATGTTCTCCAGTTAGTATTACATTTCCTTTATACATACTCCCAGAATTAGAGTACTGGATCATATGGTAGGCTCTGTTTTTAATTCTTTGAGGATCCTCCACACTGTGTTCCACAGTGTCTGCACCAGTTTACATTCCCACCAACAGTGCAGGAGGGTTCCTTTTTCTCCAGATTCTCACCAGCATTTGTTGTCTCTTGTCTTTGTGATGATGGCCATTCTAACAGGCCAGAGGTGATAACTCATTGTGGTTTTAATTTGCATTTCTCTAATAACTAGGGATGTTGAGCATCTTTTCATGTACCTCTTGGCCTTTTATATATCTTCTTTGGAGAAATGTCTATTCAGGAACTTTGCCCATTTCTTTAATTGGGTGGGTTTATTGCTTTTGAGTTATAGGAGTTCTTTATATATGATGGTTATTAACTTCTCATCGGGTATATCGTTTGTGAATATTTTCCCATTCCATGAGTTATCTTCTCACTTTGCTGATGATTTCTTTTGCTGTGCAGAAGTAGTTTTTTGATGTAGTCCTGCTTGTTTATTTTTTGTTTTGTTGCTTGTGTTTAGGTGTCATAGCCAAAAAGTCATTGCCAAGACCCATGTCAAGGAGCTTAGCTCTTAACATTTTCTCTTTTTTTTTTTATGCCTAGATAGAGAGGGGGTGCCCACAGAGAAAAGAATGTGTTCACTAACCTTGGGAAGCTCTCCGGGGTTCCCCCTCTAAGCTGGCTCTTGAGCTAAGGACTCCCTTCCTCTGTAGTGTGCCACATACCAAGTCCCTGGAGAGCCGCATCAAGGAGGAGCTGATTGCGCAGGGCCTGCTGGAGTCGGAGGACCGCCCCGCAGAGGACTCGGAGGATGAGGTCCTGGCAGAGCTGCGCAAGCGGCAGGCCGAGCTGAAGGCGCTCAGTGCCCACAACCGCACCAAGAAGCACGACCTGCTGAGGTGAGTGTGGCCAGGTGGCATGGGCCGGGGGGTGGCCAGGGCGGCCTGGGCCACTGCTGCTCGCCTTCTGGGGGCTTCCCAACAGGGTTCCCAAACCCGGCAGGGCCTCTAAATCACCCAGAGAGCCTTGGGAAAAATACCATTGCCAGGCACCACAGACTCTAGGGCTCAGGCATCTGTGATTGATTTATTTACCTATTTGGAATTGTGGTGAAAAAAACGTATAATATAAAATGGATTCTTTCAACCTTGTTTATGTGTACAGTTCAGTGGTATTACCTATATTTACATTGTTGTGTGATTTATTTTAATTTTTTCATGCTTATTTTCGTTTTCCCCCAACATATTTTTATGACAAATTTCATAAACACAGAACATCTGAAGGAGTAGTACGATAAACAGCAATATACTGTCTATCTGGATTTATCAACTGTTAACAATTTGGTTTGATATCTGTGATTATTATTGGTCCTTTACTGGAAATTGCCCAGTATTTTAGTATCAGTTCTTTAAGGAATTGGTCACAATAGCTTTCATTTTATATTGACTCCCATCCCTCTTGCCCTGCATTGGTCATGACAAAAGTATAGTGACGTCTGGAGGGAGATTATGTTAGTTGTTGCCCTTTTTGGAGGGAGGTAGAGAAGCAGCCTCACTGACAGGTGTATCTTCCCCTCACAGAGCCCCAGCAGGGCAGGGCACACTCGTTCATTTGGCCAGCTCTGCTTGTCTCTCGCACGTTGTACTGGGGGCTAGGAAGAGAGGCAGAGCAAAGGCTTGTGGTCTACAGGTGGGTTATTGGTAAAGAAGTGCACCATTAAAAGGAGAGGGAACTGCTGACAAGCTGCTAAGGGGCTGCTTAAGGATAAGGGTGCACTGAGTGCCTACGGTGCACCAGGGGCTGTATGTACATCCTCCTGTTTAATCGTGACTACTGTCTGAGGGGTAGGCGGTATTTTCCCTGTTTCCTAGAAGAGGAAGTAAAGGGCCACTGAGGTGAGTGCTCTCCTGAAGGTCATACAGCCAGTAAACAACCGAGCTGCAACTTGAGCCCAAAGCTAAATGCAAAGCCTCTTTCTAGTTCCCTTTCATGGAAGAGCAAGAAGAGGAAAATAACAGATGAAAGAGGTACTGAGTGGGGTGGAGGAGAGAGAGTGAGAGGGAGAAGCAAGGATGTGCAGATAGAGAGGTAGTGGACAGTGAACGAACTAGCTTGGGTTGTCAGAAGGCCAGAGTCCAGCCCTCAGTCCTGCTGTGGACCAGCTGCAGGGCCTTAAGCAAGGTATCTCCTGTCCTGAGCAGCAGCTTCCCCTTCTAGAAAATTAACAGGTTGGACTAGGTCAGATCACTAAGCCACCTTCCAGCTCCACCAACAGAGGAATTTATCAGTCGGATTGCATTTACAGGGGTTGGTTTGGCATCTCACGTGCTTCATGTAGACCACAGGCTGCCTAGACCCTTAGGTTGCTCTGGAATTTGGATACTGAAGTAAGCAGGTCTTTTGCTGACACTAGAACACCTTTTAAAGAAGGTTGTTTGGAGCCAGCCTGCCTTAATTCAGATCTCCTACTCACTAGTTGTGGGATCTTGGGGTGTTTCTTACTCTCCTTGACTTCTGTTTTATCATTGGTAACATTGGGATAATAGTACCTACCTCACAAGGTTGTTACGAGGATTAATTCTGCTGACATATTTGAAGGGCTTGAGATTATACCTAGCACGTAGTACCATATAAATGTGGTTCAGTAACTTTGCTTTTTGGTATGAAACGGTCCACAGGAGTGCCGACCTGGGGTGATGCGTGGGTTCAGTCTGAAACGGGGGGGGCGGCCACTGTGGAGGTGGGCTTCCCATGGCACCTGGCTGGCTGGTCCCCACAGGCTGGCAAAGGAGGAGGTAAGCCGGCAAGAGCTGAGGCAGCGGGTCCGCATGGCAGACAACGAGGTCATGGATGCCTTCCGGAAGATCATGGCTGCCCGGCAGAAGAAGCGGACCCCCACCAAGAAGGAGAAGGACCAGGCCTGGAAGACTCTGAAGGAGCGTGAGAGCATCCTAAAGCTGCTGGATGGGTAGCCCTCACCCCTGCCTCATGCTGCCTGCCCCTGGTCTGGGGGAAGGAGGGGTGGGAAGCCCACTTCCTTCTCTGGGCTGCCCAAACCATAGGCCTGTGGCCACCTGTTAAATGTCAAATCGTGGCAGTCTCTAGAGGACTGTGGCCTTTCCCTGAGGTCTTGTGACCCAGCTCTGTTCAGCCAGGACATGGGAGGCCCTGCTGGGCTGGCCTGGGGCCCTGTCTGTGCTTCCCCCTCTTTACTATCCCCCACTCCCACACCTCTCTCCCTCAAGGACTTCTCCCTTGTGGTTTTGTAAAGTGCAAACCTAAAAGTAAAGTGACTGCTGTGGTTTTTAAAAAAGTACCCAGAATCTTTGAATGTCTGTTATTGTGGGGTAGAAAAGAACTGGTGTGGGTGGCAAAGGAGGGCATGCTTGGGGGCTCTCAGCCTTTGGCCACTCACCCATGTCATTCATTCAGGAAGAACTCTCTGAGGATACCTGTGGCTGCAGGTAACAGAATACCCTCAGCTCAGACTGGATTCACAGCAAGGAAATGTGTTGGTTGGGGCCTCGGTGGTCCTGGGGCAGGGTGGCCCCCGGGGTTGGCCAAGCCAGCAACTCAACAGGACCATCAAGGGTCCAGCTATCTCTCTCCTGCCCTCCACCATGTCAGCTTTTGCCTAAAGTAGGTTTTCCTCCAGCTGTGCAGCCACTGGCAGCTGACAGGGGCCAAATTGACATCTAGCACAGGAGAGGGCAGGAAGGAGCCAGCTGGCTTTCCTGGCCCACCCAAAAGGCACGATGCCTGTCCCAGATGCCCTTCTGTCTCACTGGCCCAAGCTAAGTCTCGCATTCCCATTCCTGCACCAATCACTGTGGCAAGGGATGACTCTTCTGGGTTTTAACTAGAGAGAGTGGAGTCTGCTTCCCCACCAAGCCCAAGGCAGTGGGGAGAAATGGGGGAAACCCAACAAAAATCTGAAAGTAGGAAGTGGAAATGGATGTTGGATAGGCGACCAGTCATGTCCCTTCCACAACCCAGGCAGGAAACTAGGCCTAGGCTATACAGATGAGCGAATGTGTTCTCATCCCTGCCTCGAGTTGTTCCCAGACTAGTCAGGGAGTCGGAAAATAATTTGCAATTTACTGTGGGAAGGCTGAAGTCCACATGGGAGAAGGGAGGGGAAGGTTCCCTGCGGAAGTGACCTGTGAACTGAGCCATAAAGAAAGATGGTGAGAACAGCCAACATTCTTGTGTGCGCAGCACTTCTGTTAAGAGAACTGCCCCTTCACCATTTCATGTGGCTTTTGTGGGACTGTCGAACTAGGATGGATACATGACCCCAGCTTGGCCAGTCACAGCACCCTATTTTTTAGCCATGATAACTGGTCCAGAAAATGGACACGTGACCTGAGCTGGGTCAATCAGAGATCTTCCATAAGCTTACTCTATTGATGCTGAGAGAGGAGCGTGTCCCTTTTGGATCAAAAGCCTTAGAATGTAATCTTAGACTACCTGCTGACCCACTCTCTTGCCACATGGAAGAACCTGCCTGAGAAGAACGGCAGAGCCAGGAGATGGAGAAGGAGACAAAGTCCTTGTGGAGCCTCCCGATCCTCCACTGGACCTTCAGTTACCTCAGCCCACAGGTGCTGCTTTGGGCTTAAGCTAGTTCCCCTTGGAGTTTCATCATTTGTCAACTAAAAAAAAAGGCCTGACTGATGAAAGTGGACTTCGGCAAAAAGAAGGCTGGAGTGGAGTTCTGAGAGAGGACAGCAGAGGCCCTGCCTCTCATTAGGTGCAGAGCCTAGCCACTGCAGTTTTTCAGTAATTCATGTCTTCTCAGAAAAGTCAAGTATACTTAATTTCATTAATGAATTTGATTAATGGATTTGATTAATGAATTAATGAAATTAAGTGCTCAGTAAATGTTAGCTCTGTACCAGGTGCTGTTCTAAACTCAGTTTACCGAATCTCCTCAGCTACCCCATGTGGTAGGTACTAATAACATCCCATTCACAGATGAGGAAACTGAGTCTTAGGTGATTATATACCTTGCTTGGTCAAACAGTTGATAAGTGTGGTTGAGCCAAGATTCAAACTTAGTCCATTTGACTTGCAGACAGAGCTCCCTCTTTATGCAATTCATTGGGGCCCCACTCCCTTACAGTCTATATGAATGGTACTCCTAGGTTTGGGCAGTGCACAACCTATGCAGCCATACATGGCAGTTCTGCTTGCAGACCCCTTGCTTTTGACTAACCATTCGCTTCCATGTTCATCATTAATCCAGACCACAAGTAAGGTAGGCATCATTGGTAGAGAGTTCCAGAAGCAGAGACAGTTTTGTGGAGGAGGTGTGATGAGAGTTGAGATTCCCAAATCAGGTAGAATTGTGAGAGGGGAATGCAGGTTTTATAAACAGAAGGAAGAACCCTAGAGGCACCCAGGTAGCTCAGCCAGTTAAGCGTCCAACTCTTGATCTCAGTTCAGTTCTTGATCTCGGGGTCGTAAGTTCGAGCCCCATGTTGGGCTCCGCACTGGGCACGGAGCCTACTTTTAAAATGGTGGGGGAAGAGCCCTAGAAGTCTGAGTGGGCCTGATTCATTAGGGAAAAGACTTTCAAGGATCAGTTGTGAGAACACTAGTTATTCTCTATTGCACACCTAGTATCTGCCTGGTACTGTGTTGGGCCCTCTACTCCCATGTTTTATTTGAGGCTCACCACACACCTACGAGGTGAATAGGAACATTCCCACCCTGCAGAAGAGGACACTGAAGCTCAATGTGCAATGTGCAGAAGAGGACACTGAAGCTCAGAAGTGCAATGGCTTCTGAGACTACACAACATTGGTGCAGGAACAGCTCAGCACCATGGCTGAGTTGACAACCACAGTGGCCCAGGGAGTCCCTTCTTATGGCCACATCCGTGTCTGCTGGAGCCAGAGGAGGCCTCCTTTATGGGGTTTGGAGGAAGCTGTGTTCCCCATGAGGAGGGGGAGAGTAGTTTCAGCACCTCAAGCTTACAATTTTAATTTGAAACATCTCTGACACCTTATCACTAGTTGGGTGAAAAAGCCTTTTGTGTCTTGGCCCTGAGAAGCATCCACCATCATTGTTTCTCCAGTGTCCCAAATGTCTTATAACTGACTTTCAGAAACACCAGGGTGCATGAGAACAGGGAGGATTGAGTGGAGGTTAAGCCTTGATGTCAGGAACGTGGCCCAGCATAGGTCCCCAGCCCCTCCCAGCTCCTGAGCACTCGGGGTTGGCGGGGGTGGGGGGGGTTGACTTGATGGATGCTGGGTCCCAGTTAACTCCCGCTTAGAAGGAAATGATGGCTGGAACTTTGTGGCAATATGGTTAGAGTATAAATTCCCTTCCTACTATGGAACTCAGTACTTAATGGAGAGAACCAAACACAAATGGACCATAACTCACTCATTCATGTACTAACTCATCATTTCTTCTCTTCACTCACTTCCTTTGTTTATTCACTCCATCTACTTGCCTCCCTTCCTCATTCATACTTTTGTTTCCTCACGCATGACCCTGTTGCCATGGCTAAGAGCTCTGTACATGACTAGGGCTCCAGAGACAGGGAGGCAGCTGGAAAGACAAAACACAAGCCAATAAGAGCAATAACAGAAGAATGTACAAAGTCTGCAGGGACCTGGGGCACAGAATGACTTAACAACAGTTTAGAGGGTCAGGAAAAGCTTCAGGGAGGTTGTGGAACGGAAGTTGCCAGGCAAAAGGCATTGCAGACAAAAGGAACGGTGCGGCACAGAGGTGTGAACAGCTGGCCTGCTTAGAGAGAGGTGAGAACAACACTGTGACTGGAGCCCTAGGTGTGTGGAGGGGGCGGGGAAGGATAAGAGATGAAGGTGGAAAGTAGGTTGAGACCAGGCTGGCTGTGAATGGCCGGGTAAGGGGCATGGGCTTTATTCTCAAGGTCAGTGGTTCTCAAAGTGTGGTCCTTGGTGGTGGGGGTGCCTGGCTGGCTCAGATGGTAGAACATGTGACTCTTGATCTCAAGGTTGTGAGTTTGAGCCCCACATTGGTTGTAGAGATTACTTATAAATAAAATCTTTTAAAAAAAAAAGTGTGGTCCTTGGGCCAGCAGCAACTTTTTTTGGGGGGGGGCAGCAGCACATCACATTTATTGAGGGCCTGCCCCCAAGGAGTGCACAGCCTGGGGGCCAAGAGCCCACATGTGCTGGGGTGGGGGAGAGAGGTAAAGGCAAAAAGGAAGGCAATGCAGAGACAGTGTGGCCCAAGCAAAGGGGGTGCAAAGCAGGCACAGGCAGGGAAAGGGGTGGGAGAGGAATGGCAGCCTGGCAAAGCCCTGCCTAGACCTGGGGACCATGGACCAAGCACCGGCTTGAAGGCTGCCCCTCCCCAGCCAGGTTGGTGCCACGCCAGCTCCTCCACCTGCCCTGAGCCAGGTCCCACAATGTCAGCCCTCTCCACCCAGGACTGGACCATGCAGACCCCTGATGGGAGGGCAGGCAGCTCAGGTTTGGGGGCCCAGAGCGGGACAGCAAGGTGGAGTCAGGGCCTAGGAGGGAGCGGCCTGCAGCCTGGGTAGTCCTAGATCCCTGGGCAAATCCTCCAAGGAACCTCCAAGATTCTCGTGGAAACCCCTGGGCCAGCTAAGGAGGGAAGGGGGATGGGTGCCTGAAGGGAAGGAAGCAGGTAACCAGGAGGGGTCCTCAAGAGGCCTAGGCCCCTCAAAATTGCTCCTGGTAGGGAGGCTTGGGTGTGGACAGGTGGAAGGCCAAGAGGAACCCACCGGGGGGGGGGGGCAGGGGGACAGCCGGACACATAGCAGCCAGGCAGGCGGCAGAGCAGGGACATGCACACACGCGGCTCACCACCAGCATCCCCTTTAATAAAATGTGGAAGGTTGCATGACAGGGAAGTGGGGGGGGGGAGTGAAATACGACCATTTACAACCACAAAAAACCTCTGTACATGTCTAGCGCCTGGCAGAGGGGAGGGCAGGCAGGGCAGCGGCGGGCTGGGGCCAGCCCTACTTGTAGAGGATATCGCAGTGTCCAGGCCGATAGAGGTGCTACACCTTGGGCTCGGAGCCCTCGGGAAAGATGCCAGCATCACCTGGCAACTTACTAAAGATGCAAATTCTTGGGTCCTAGACCTACTGAATCAGAAACTCTGCTGGGAGGCTCCAGCCTTCTCCGTGTTAACGTGCTCTCCAGGTGATTCCTGATGCATATTAAAGTTTGTGAATCACTTTTCTACATAGTAGGGATTTAGCGGTGGTGTGTGAGCAGGGGAGTGCCATAATAGCACTCTGAATTGAAAAGCACTCTGATAGCAGCATGGAAGCCAGACTGATTAGAAGGGGTGAGAGTGAAACAGGGCAGACTGGAGTGCAATCATGTGCAAAGAAATACATCTGAGACAGTGGATGCTGCAGAAACTGGTAGATGTCCTCCAAAATCTGTTCTCCCTCGATAGTTAATAGAACCCCTGATTTTTAATGGGACATATGCCTCAAAGACTAAATATCCCAACTTCTCTTGCAGTTAGGGTGGTCATATGATGAAGTTTTGGCCAAAAGGATGTGAGTGGAAGAGATGTGTGTAACTATGAGGTCATGAGTTTCAAAGGGTATGCCTTCAATGTTCCCATTTCCCCTGGCTAGGATGAGACATGGTGGCAAGCCATCCTGAAACATGTGGTCAGAGATAACCCCGTGGGAACAATGAGCAACAAGGTAAGAAGAAGCCAGGATCCCTCCTACCTGGTAGTCATCATGCCAGCCTCGGACTACTTATGATGGTCAGATTGGTATATACTTCCATTTTATTTAAATCACAACTATTTTGAGTGTTTATTAAGGAAACCAAACCTATATTTTAGCTGCTACAGTGGACCAAGTACTCTTTTCAAAGTATACCTGATTCCTTCCGTTCTTTCCTCCCTCCCTCTCTTTTTCTCTTTCTTCCTTCTTTCCTCCCTTTCTTCCTTCTTTCCTTCCTTCCTCCTCTCTCTTTCTTTCTTTCTTTCTTTCTTTCTTTCTTTCTTTTCTTTCTTTCTTTCTTTCTTTCTTTCTTTCTTTCTTTCTTTCTTTCTTTCTTTCTTTCTTTCTTTTTTCTCTGTCTCCTTCTTTCTTTCCTTCCTTCCTTCTCCAAAAGAATTTGAGAAAGCTTATAACTGAGGATGTGTACAATGGTTTTCATGAAATACAAATATAGAATTAAGCCAGTCAGGTTCAATGGAGCTGCTGTCATTAAGCATGAGATTTAGCTCTAAGCTTCCTGGAAGCCAAGACAAAAATGGAGATAAGATGAATCAGTCTCAGAACATTTGATATCAGAGGAAAGGGCATTTCCCAGTTTTCCCAACAAAAATTCCAGTAATTTCTCATGCTGGAGAAGTTTCTCCACTAGAGTCATATATTGATAATGTTCTCCACAAATTTGACAGCAAGTGGAAATTGAGTTTCACATGGTGATTCCTTATCACAACTTTTGATGAAAGCTCAGGTCACATTGTTGTAAGACAACTCTGGGAGGATGCTTCTGCAAGGGACCAAGCTAGAGTGGCACCAAGCATTTTACATGAATTCTCTGTGTCAGAGCAGGCAAGATCATTACCCTGTTTTACAGATGAGGAAACTAAGATACAGAAAGGGGAAGAGCCAGATCAGATAGCTGGTGGGGAACCAGTTTTGTAGACACTAGAGGCCCTATTCTAAGCGTCCCTCTCTGGCCTGCCAGAACCACCACATACAAAATTATGGATTGATTATCAGAGAAAAGCACAATTGTCATTGCCCCAGAATATGCCTGCTAGCCAGGAGAAATCAGTGAGATCTGATAAATATTGGAGGGACCTCTGAGCCTCCTGAGATGGGCTGCTCCTAATTGGATGAGAAGTAGGGGTAGGCACCATAAGGGCAGAAAGGAAACCCCACATTTGGAGCTTAACTAGACTATGTGGGGCTTCAAGAATGGAAGGAAAAATAATATTAAAAGCAGCTGTCCCAGGGCAGCCGATGTCTATAAAAGGAGAAAAAACCTCCTCTCTTCTATCTCATTTCTTTTTTTTTTTTAAGATTTTACTTATTTATTTGACAGAGAGAGACACAGTGATAGAGGGAACACAAGCAGGGGGAGTGGGAGAGGGAGAAGCAGGCTTCCCGCCAAGCAGGGAGTCCAATGCGGGGCTCGATCCCAGGACCCTGGGATCATGACCTGAGCCGAAGGCAGACGCTTAACGACTGAGCCACCCAGGTGCCCCTCTTCGATCTCATTTCTTACTGAGCATCTATTATGCACCAGATACATGCTGGAAATCCAAGTGACAATGGCTGAAAGTCACTTTCTGTCTCATTCTCAAAATAACCTTACAAAGTAGGTATGCTTATCGGTATGATTATGCCATGTTATAGATGAAGAAACTGAGGCTCAGAATAGTTGAAATAATTTGTTCAAGGTCCCATAGCTGGTAAGAGTTAGAGATGGAGTTTGAACCCTGGTCTGTCTGACCCCAAAACTTCTTTTAATGAGCCATCACTGTTTCAATAGTAGGAGAGAAAAGAGTTGATGGATATGACATTTAAATCCATTCTATTTCTTTGTTGTTATTTTTTAAATAAAATTTTAAAAATTAAACACCAAGTTGGTACACACCCACCATCTTTTGGCATAATTTTTTTAAAGTGACTTTTTGACCATAAAGTTTGAACATATTCAACAAAGTTTGGAGAATATGGACCTATAGAGAGAAGTAAAAGAAACAAAACAAAAGCGGATAATTTTTGGACCATTATTATCATTTGTGGTGTTCCTCTCCTCTCTTTGCTATGAATAATGTATGGTTCACATTTTAAACTGAAGTTGCCAAACTGCATATCTGCTTAACGTTACAAGCATTTTTATCCTTTTTTTAATATTATTTTTTTAAGATTTTATTTATTTGACAGAGAGAGACACAGCGAGAGAGGGAACACAAGCAGGGGGAGTGGGAGAGGGAGAAGCAGGCTTCCCGCTGAGCAGGGAGCCCAATGCGGGGCTCGATCCCAGGACCCTGAGACCATGACCTGAGCCAAAGGCAGACGCTTAACGCTTAACGACTGAGCCACCCAGGCACCCCTATCCTTTTATTAAGTAGGTTGCATTACCATTAGTTTATGAACTGTGAAGTATTACATCTCATAGGCGTACCTTATGTTTTTAAATCACTCCCTTCTTTGTGATTTCTTCTAAATATTGCTGTTAGAAAAATATTTCTTCAAATATCTTGGAGTAGGGGCACCTGGGTGGCTCAGTTGGTTGGGCGTCTGCCTTCGGCTCAGGTCATGATCCCAGGGTCCTGGGATCGAGCCCCGCACCGGGCCTGCTTCTCCCTCTCCCACTCCCCCTGCTTGTGTTCCCTCTCTCGCTGTCTCTCTCTCTGTGTCAAACAAATAAATAAAATCTTTAAAAAATATATCTTAGGGGCGCCTGAGTGGCTCAGTTGTTGGGCGTCTGCCTTC
>NC_138369.1:43883140-43940472 GCF_054177405.1 Leptonychotes weddellii | reverse complement strand
GCTCAGGTCATGATCCCAGGGTCCTGGGATCGAGCCCCGCACCGGGCCTGCTTCTCCCTCTCCCACTCCCCCTGCTTGTGTTCCCTCTCTCGCTGTCTCTCTCTCTGTGTCAAACAAATAAATAAAATCTTTAAAAAATATATCTTAGGGGCGCCTGAGTGGCTCAGTTGTTGGGCGTCTGCCTTCGGCTCGGGTCATGATCCCAGGGTCCTGGGATCGAGCCCCGCATCGGGCTCCCTGCTTGGTGGGAAGCCTGCTTCTCCCTCTCCCACTCCCTCTGCCTGTGTTCCCTCTCTCGCTGTGTCTCTGTTAAATAAATAAAAAATTAAAAAAAAAATATCTTGGAGTATATAGCTTTGTCTTAATTTAGGACTATTTCCCTGAAATTAATTCCCAGAAGAGGAATGCCTGGGTCAAAAGGCCTGAACATTTGTTTAAGCATCTGTGCTCAGCTCAGGTCATGATCCCAGAGTCCTGGGATTGAGTCTGGCATCAGGCTCCCTGCTTAGTGGGGAGTCTGCTTCTCCCTCTACCCTCCGCCCCTGCTAGTGATCTCTCTCTCTCTCTCCCACTTTCTTAAGTAAATAAATAAAATCTTTTTTTTTTTTTAAAGGCCTGGTCATTATTTAAGCCTTTGATGAATATTGCCAAATGGCTTTCCAAAAGATTTTAGCAAGTCCTTTTTCCACCAGAAATGTAGAAGTATCTGTTGTTCACACTGACAACAGTCTTCGGTGTCACCAGTTTTTTAAACTTCGAAATCGAAGGACTATAAATGGCCTTTTAGTTTGCACTGCTTTGGTTACTTATGTGAGGTAGAAAATGTCCCATGTTTATCATGTTTTATCTGTCTCCGCTGACCAATTATTGGGTCCTTAGTCTGTTTGTTATCAATGTTAGATGTTCTTCACATAATAGAAATATTATCCCATTGTCTGTAAGACATTTCCCCAGTCTGAAGTTTGCCCTTTAATGCTGGATATAATTTTGGAGTAGGGTAGGGATTTTTGGTTTGTTTCCAGCAAGAGAAGTTAAAGAATGTTTTTCTGTTTTGTAAATAACCCTGTCCATCATTTCCATAAGAATTCTTCCATTTTCGGGTGCTTGGGTGGCTCAGTAGGTTAAGCGGCTGCCTTCAGCTCAGTTTGTGATCCCAGGGTTCTGGGATGGAGCCCCCCATCCCCCCCCACCCCCACCCCCTCATCGGGCTCCCCACTCAACAGGGAGTGTGCTTGTCTCTCTCCCTCTCCCTCTGCCCCTCCCCCTGCTCCTGCTCTCTCTCTCAAATAAATAAAAATCTTTTTTTTTAAAGATTTTATTTATGTATTTGACAGAGAGACACAGCGAGAGAGGGAACACAAGCAGGGGGAGTGAGAGAGGGAGAAGCAGGCTTCCCGCTGAGCAGGGAGCCCGATGTGGGGCTAGATCCCAGGACCCTGAGATCATGACCTGAGCCAAAGGCAGACGCTTAACAACGGAGACAACCAGGCGCCCCTCAAATAAATAAAAATCTTAAAAAAAAAAAAAAAGAATTCTTCCATTTTCTCTAATCTTAGAAAACCGTTCGCCCCTCCAGTTGTTTTGTCATCTTTTTAATAACAAAGGGGAGAAGAGGATTATTCCCTTTTTTCCTTCATATATTTGACTTTCCTTGACTTTTTGTTTTAGTACCTTGAAATATGCTCATTGGGGTTTGGGACTGTAGTAGGAAATGTAAATATGTATATGCATCCCAAAGAGTCTGGAGGAATATGTACCAAAAATACTAATACTGGTTATTTCTGATTGATGGGAGCAGGGCTGGGATGGATTTGTTATTCAAAGTGTGCTCAGCACCCTTATTTCCTTTTGGCAAGATACCCGTCTTCATCCCATAGTGTGGCTGCCCGCGACAGTACATTTGCCCAATATAGTACCTTATTTCCTTGGCAATAGTTTGTTTGGGGCCAAGCAGTAGGTATGTTACTCTAGCAGAACTCATCAGAGTCCTTCCCTGAGACTGATATATGAAACTGGGTATATAGCTCTCCTGCTGGGTTTATTTGGAAAGCTGGGTCTGCCTCACACCATGTTTTCTGCCAGGCAGAGAGATCACTCTGCAGAGGAAGGGAAGTCAACGTGCAGAGAAATCAAGACAGGAGAGAAGCAAGAAAGCAAATCCTGTGAGTCTTGTGTCTCCAGTTCCAGTCTCCAAGACCCTGATCCATGGTGTTCTTCCTTCAGTCTTGCAGTCACAGTTTCCTCTTCGATGAAGCTGGCTTTGGTTGGGATTCTGTTATTTGGCAAGTGAAAGAATCTGATCAGTGACAAGGATGGTCTTTGTGTGTTTTTAGTATCTGACGTAATTACTTGTTTGGTAGAAATATTTTAAAAATAAAAGAGAATGTATTTGTTAAAAAAAGAAAGTGTAAGTGCCCTCAAACATGCTCAAAAGCAGGCAAAATGTAAAACAGAGTATGAAAGTTGTACAAGTCTTCAGGCAGAGACTACCTTATCACCTTAGGAATATTGTCAATGAGATAAACAGGAATTTGTGGTGAAACAATTCTAGCTCAATGGGTGGGTATAGGGGAGAGTAGGGGCTCAGCCCCAGGCAGGAAATGTGATTTTCCATGGACTAGGAAGTCTGAGATACTGAGATTCAGGGGAAGGAAATTGCCCCTTAGTCCCTTGCCCCTGGACAAATCAAGTCCCTTCTCGGAGCCTCAGTTTACACTAAGTCTAGCTCTCATATTTGAACCCCTACAATATTCCAGGCACTTCACATTCATTATCTCACAGAATTCTCAGGAGAATTCTGAATTGGTCGTCCATATTCCCATATTCCAGATGAAAAAACTGAGTCTCAGAGAGGTGAAGTGTGACTCAAGTCAGTCTTTAAAGCCTTTCTAGGAACCTCAGCCATCGTCCTCTCTCTGTAAAATGGGCATAACATCGACCACCCCTGACCTAGTCCCAAGGATAAGAGAGGTAAAAGCCAGTGGAAATTGATTTGGGGTAAGCATTGTCCTTTTCCCACGACCCACTGGAAAATGCAGAAATTTGGGCAGTGGGAAGCGATGGAGGTGGAGTGGGGGGTCACAGCAATGTGCCTTCTCTGACTGGCCCCAATCCAGCCCCACCCACACTTCCTTTGAATTCCTCCCTCTCTCCGCCTGCACCAAATTTCTTCCCAAGGAAAGACTTGCGCAAGAGGACCTCAGTCAGGTCCCTTGGCCCCCTGCCCACACCCCAGGAGCAATTTGTGCTCCCCCCTCACCCCAAACCTGGCCCCTAGCCATCAGCCTTTGGAACCCGCCCAGTCCCGTGGCACTTTGGTCTTCTTTGGCCTGCTTCCTCCAGGATCCTGATTTAATTCCCTCCCCCACCCTCCCCCTCCCTGTCCCAGTCCCTCGGGGGCACCACACCTATTTTGAGGGGCAGGTGCAGGGGACTGGAACAGGAACACCGGGTCTGTTTTCCTGCCTGTCAACTGGGGCCACCTCCCTATAACTGCCTCCTTTCTCTTCACTGTCTACTCTTGCTTTGCCCTTTCTCTACCCCTTCATCCCCGCCCCCATCAGTCTCCTGAGCCCTTTTGAGGGCCTAATTCCCTTTGGGGCACTGAGGGAAAGGGGGAGGTGAGCGGGAACGGGGAGAAAGAGCCCAAGATCCCCAAGGGAGCTCCCAGAACTGGTCTCAAACTCCACAAGACGACTGGGTGGAACCCGCCAGTATCTGACATCACACAGATCTGGATTCGAATTCGATTTTTCCTCTGACCAACTGCTGATTTTGAACCCTTCAGCTCTCAGGGCCTCAGTTGTCCCCTCTGTGAAATGGGGGCTCCAGGAGAGAGGAGGGGAGGGAAGAGTCCAAAAGAGGATCTGACCTGAACTAGGGGATTCCTCCTCAACCACCGCGCCCCTTCCCCAGCCCGGGAGCGCAGCGGAGCCTCCCAGTCCCTCGTCCCCCCGCCGCAGGCTCCTCCTCCACTGACATCAGAACCGCAGGCGGGCGGAGGGGGCCAGCAGAGCCCGAGCCGAGCGCCAGCGAGAGAGCGGGCGGGCGAGCCAGGAGCGGAGCGGCGGCGCACGGCAACCGGCAGCCAGAGCTCGGCGCCAGCCACCTCGGGCCTCCCAGCCAACCCCGCGGCGGGGCAGCCGCAGGTACAGCCCAGGGGCCGCCCCGCCTGTGCTCCGGGGCGCGGAGGAGGGGTGGCCAGACGCCCCCAGTCGCTGGATACCCTCCCCCAAGGATGGGAGTGGGTGCCCGGACGGGCTGGGCTCTGGATCGGCAGGGAGAGGCAGGGCAGGGCCTTTCTCTCCAACCTCGGCCCGAGGCCCAGCAGGTGCCGGGCGGCTGTGGGGGAACTGAGTGGGTACTAGAGGAAGGTGGGGAGGGTGTGTGTATGTGTGTGTGTGTGCGCGCGCGCGCCTGTGTTCGGCTGGGCCTGAATATGGACGGACTTGGCATTTGGAGCTATAGATGTGTGGGGGCTGTGTTGGGTTGTGCTAATGTCTTAGCACAGGCATGTGGATCGGATATGGAGTTGCGTGTTAAGGGTATATTTATGGGTGGGGGTGTCTGGGAATCAGTGTTTTTGCTGCAGATGTGTGTCCAAGTGTTGTGCATGCTGGTATCTGGCTCAAGAGTAGTAAGAGTTGAGGCTATACGATTGTGTATTGAGGATGTTTGAAGTTAGGTGTGTAAGGAGTTGGGGTGCGGTTTGGAGCACAGGAGTTTCTAGGGTGTATAGAAACAGGATGAAGGGTATGAGTGAATCTGGGATGTCCGGTACATAGGTGAGGAATGTGTGTGTGTGTGTGTGTGTGCAGATGTGTGTTTTGGGGGGGTGTAAGAGGGATCCGTGGGAGGGCTGTTTGGGTGTGAGGATGTGTGGGGGGAGTGTGTGTGTGTGGACATGTGTGCTGATGTCTGGGTTTCCATGTATGATCGGGTGTTGGGGTATCTGGGTATGGAATGTACTGAATTTTGGGGCAGGTATTCTGCTTCAGAGGTGTGGGTGGAGCTCGGTGTGTTCGGGTGTGTCTGTGGACCTGTGAAGGTTGCATTTGCCAAGCCTCCAGGTGGGTTTTAAAACTCTGCCTTGAGAGCTTACCATCATGTCTCCTTTCCTAAAAGTTTCTGCCCCTGGGATGGGTGGTCAGGCCCCTCCTGAGAACCAGGTCCCATCCAAGGAGTGGGATCTCACACCAGGGACTCTAGTCAGGACACCATCCCTCATTCTCCCACAGAGGAAACAGAAAGGGAAAGTGCCTTCCTTGAGGTCACACAGCATGCTGGGCTCTGAATGGGCCCCAATCTGGCTGCATATTGGAAAGACAAGCTGAGAGTGGCCCCATCAAAGTCCTTTGTCCTCAGCAAACTTAGCTGGACCCCAGCCAATCATCATTTGGGCAAAGATGGACCCAGTCTCTATCCATTGCCAACCTCAGTCTCCCCATTGTCCATCTGATAAATGGGGAGAGAACTCCCACCCTCCGGCTGACAGAGGTCTCAATGGAGAAAGGTACAGGCTGGATCAGAGTCAGAAGAAGCCCATTTCTCAGGCTTCTGGGACCCAATCAGGGAGCCAGGAGGGAGAGGGGGTAATAGGAGGCCTGGGGAGCTCCAGCTGTGGCTGTTGTTGCCGTGGTAACAGTACAAAAGGAGCTATTTAAAAACATGGCTGAGATATTGCTGGAAGCCCAGGCTGCCGGAAACTTGATTTCCGAGAGGCTGGGTGGGAGAAGAAAGAGGAAGGAGAGGAGACACCCCAGCAATTCCCAGGGTGGGGCTGAGACATTGCTGGTTCTGGGGATAGGGGGACCCTCCAGGACCCTGTGCTTCTACAAGCTGCTCTGGGGTCTTCTCTGCTGTCCTCCTGGGGGTCAGTGTCCACCTGAGTGTTTGGATTTGGAGAGGGAGAAACTGGGAGGTAAGCTGAATAAATTAGTGAACGAATGAGTTTGTTGAAAAAAGACTTTTGCTGCCACCCTGAAGGATTTTCCTCTAGGCATGAGGACTTGTGGGAAGAACAAATGACTGGTGAATGAATGAATTTGCTGAATAATTTTATCAAATGAATGAATCAAGGAATGAATAAATGCAGGCTGAATGACTGAATGGGGCCTCAGTTCCCGAAGTTCCAACACAGAAGGCTGGGCCCCACTGAGTCTTTTCCCTCCATTCCCCTTCTCAGGAGCCCTGGCTGTGGCCAGGGGGCAGTGGGCCATGCCGGGGGCAGTGGACGGCCCCAGCTGGAAGCAGGTGGAGGACATTAGGGACATTTACGACTTCCGTGATGTTCTGGGAACGTGAGTCTCAGGGCAGGCAAGCGGGGCTGGCGGGGGAGGCTGTCTCTGAACTAGGGGGTGGGTTGGGAAGGTCTTCACTCTTGGGCCTGGCTGGCTGGGAGACTGAGTCCAGGGTGGTACTTCCTCTGGTCAGTTGATCACCACTTCCTGTTTCCTATAGTCCCGGCCCCGTGGCAGCCTTGCCATGGCCCAGTCTGGCCCATGTTTTCACTTCTGGCTGACAGTGGGTAGAACAGACGCTGCTCTTGGCTGCAGCTCTGGGTTCCTGTGAAGAGAACGAAGTAGGGGAGAAGGAAGGAGCCAGTTTTTCCAATTTTTGGCCAAGAGCTGGGGGTTTTGGCCTAGGTTAGGAACTGAAACTGGGCATGGTTCTTTTCTCAGTGGTGGGAATCCAGAAATAACTCAAACCTGATCTCTGCCCCTCAAGTCGATCCTAAACATGTGAGGGAAACACACCCAGGGAAAATGACAACAGGGTGTATGATGTGCTCCCGTTAAAGTCAGGAATGAGGACTTTGTAGAGCCCAGAATGGTGGCTTCTGCCTGGAGAAACCTTTCTGGAGAAGTGGGTATTTGAGCTAGGGACTGAAGGATAAGCAGAAATGCACTTGTCACAGAGGGAGAAGGGCATTCTAGGCAGAAGGAAGAGCATAAGCAAAGGCTGAGAAGCAGGTTATGTGTGGAAAGAGGAAAAGAATGATAGAGCTTATTATAATCAGAGACTGGGGAAGAGTGGAAGAAGAGGCTGAGAAGAGAGAACAGGTCACGTAAAGCCTTGAAAGCCAAGCTATGGAGGCTGGACTTTGTCTCATGAGCCATAGGAAGACATTTAAGACATTTTCGCAGGCTTGCAATTCAGGATGGGCACTCTGGCCAAAGCGTGGAGGGTAAATTGGAGAGGGACAAGACTGGAAACCAGCAATGAGGCTACCACAGTCACTAGTTGTTTTTTTTTTTTTTTTTTTTCCCAAGATTTTATTTATTTATTTGGGAGAGAGAGCACAAGCCAGGGGAGAGGCAGAGGGAGAAGTAGGCTCCCCATGGAGCAGGGAGGCTGACATGGGGCTCGACCTTGGGACCCCGAGATCACGACCTGAGCCAAAGGCAGATGCCCAACTGACTGAGCCATGCAGGTGCCCCCACAGTCACTAGTTATTCTGATGATTGAGATTTCACCACAAGAGATGCTTTTGACATATGACTTCCTCTTATCCCAGGGAAAGCAAAAAGTACTAGAAAAATACTCCAGTAAATCCTCCTTATCAGTGAACTCTAGTGCAAATGAGTTTGCTCTTTTCTAAGAGCTTGTTGTAAAATATTGCTTCTCAAATTTCAGTGAGCGTACAGATTACCTGAAGATCTTGTTAAAATGCAGATTCTGACTTAGTGGGTCTAGGGTTGAGACCTGAGATTCTGCACTCATAAAAAAGTTCCCAGGTGGGCGCCTGGGTGGCTCAGATGGTTAAGCGTCTGGCTTCGGCTCAGGTCATGATCCCAGGGTCCTGGGATCGAGTCCCGCATCGGGCTCCCTGCTCCTTAGGAGCCTGCTTCTCCCTCTGCCTCTCTCTCTCTGTCTCTCATGAATAAATAAATAAAATCTTTAAAAAAAAAAAAAAAAGTTCCCAGGTGATGCTGATGGTTCTTCAAGGATATAAAAGGTGTTAATAAACCATGACTCAAATTGACTGTAGCAGAAAAAAATGAACCAGTTATGCATAAATCAATAAGCTGAGGGCATAAACGTCAGGCATGGCTGGATTCAGAGACTCACATGATGTTATTAGGAAATTGTCATAAGGAATTTCTTTTTTTTTTTTTAAGATTTTATTTATTTGAGAGAGAGAGAGACAGCGAGAGAGGGAACACAAGTGGGGGGAGTGGGAGAGGGAGAAGCAGGCCTCCCGCCCAGCAGGGAGCCCGATATAGGGCTCAATCCCAGGACTCCGAGATTATAACCTGAGCTGAAGGCAGACGCTTAACGACTGAGCCACCCAGGAGCCCCAGGAAATTGTCATCAGGAATTTCTTAGCTCTGATTTCCTTTGTGTTACCTTCATTCTCAAGCAGGCTCTTCTCAAGTGGTGGCAAAGATAACCACCATTAGCTCCAGGCTCGCATCTTACCAGCTTGGCAGGAAAGAGCAGCTCATTCTCAAAGTGCCAGTAACCTGGCTTGCATCACAGGACCCAATTACTGTGGCCAAGGATAGGCTACTCTTGATTGGCCAGACCTGGGTCATGTGACCACCGCACGGACCAGGGCGTGGAAGAGTGATGGAGGGAGGCTCATCCCACATCCTTAGTTCACAGGTGGTCACCTAACCCTTAGGGGTATGGAGGAGGGGCTGAAGGGAAGCTAAGGTTCCAGTTCCCCAGCTCATGAATCCCCTCTCTCTGCAGGGGGGCCTTCTCAGAGGTAATCCTGGCAGAAGATAAGAGAACTCACAAGCTGGTGGCCATCAAATGCATCGCCAAGAAGGCTCTGGAGGGCAAGGAGGGCAGCATGGAGAATGAGATCGCTGTCCTGCACAAGTGCGTGGGCCACAGTGTTTCTGCCGGGGTTGACCCTGCCTTGACTCCTCCCATTCTCTTCCTACCTCTGCTTTGGGCAAATTGTTTAACCTGTGAGCCTCAAATTGCTCATTTATAAAATGGGGTAATAATCTCCACTTGGCAGGGTTGTGGAGAACGTTAGAGGTTCCTTTTTTTTTAAAGTTTTATTTATTTGTTAGAGAGAGCGTGGGCGAGAGAGAGTGAGCAAGAGCACAAGCAGGGGAGCTGCAGGCAGAGGGAGAAACAGGCTCCCTGCTGAGCAAGGAGCCCGATGCGGGACTCAGTCCCAGGGCACCGGGATCATGACCTGAGCCAAAGGCAGCCGCCCAACCGACTGAGCCACCCAGGCGTCCCTAGAGGTTCCTTTATTTCATGTGTCTGGTGCAGCAGTTAACATGACAGATGTGACTGAAATGCCACTGCTTATTTACAGTTTAATCTGTTCAGTCAGATCTAAAAGCCAATCCTTGAATGTGGCTCAAAGCAATGTATCTCAACTGGTGCGATCGTAGACCTACCTCAAGTTCCCCCCTATGTATTAAAGCCAAGCCACTCAGGAAGTTAAAAAATGCCTGTCTCATGACCCTCTGATTAAATAACCAACTAGTCTATGATTAGCTCATACTGATGTGAAACCTCCTGCCCTCACTGGAAAGCTGATAGAGAACCTTCACTTCCATCCTCTCTCCTGAGCTTTCCAACCACCCTGGGCAGGGATGAAATGATAATTTCCACTACTGGGTTCCGGGAGGGGACTGAGGCCCAGAGAGGGTAAGGGATTCGCCCAAGGTCACACAGCAACTTTGTGGCAGAGCCATGGCTTCTGTCAAGCTCAGTCACCATCATTGGTTCATTTATTGAGCATTCAGTGTGTACCAGGCATTATGCCGAGATTCTTATCTGCGTTTTCTTATGTCATCCTCACCCCAACTCTTTGAGGGAAGTACTGAGGGAAGTCATTGGCTTCATATTATAGATGTGGAAACTGAGGCTTAATATTCAATGAATAAGTAAGCACTTACTCTACCCCAGGTGTGGGAGGAACAATGGTAAGATAAAGCCCCTGGTCTCCTGGAGCTGGTGTTCTGGTGGCGGAGGCTGACAGACTTATAAACACAGAAACATTTTAAAATCGTGTATTGATCAGTGCTGCAAGGTGAAAAGACTTGCCCCCAAACAGCACGCACTAGAGGCAGGTGAGACCCAGTCCAATGGGTCCGACGCCAGGGCCCAGTGTTTGTTTATCTCTGTGCTCTCCTACCTTCCATTACATCATAATAAATTGTGGTAAATCAGCTTTTCCTTTTGGGACAGAACTCTGGTTTGTCCTGCCCAGGTCTGCAGTAGTGGCCTTTCGAGGTGAGGGTAGCGAAGTGGCTGAGCTGTCCTCAGCTCTGAACTACCTCATTTCTCCTTTCAGGATCAAGCACCCCAACATTGTAGCCCTGGATGACATCTATGAGAGTGGGGGTCACCTCTACCTCATCATGCAGCTGTGAGTGGCCTCACCCCTTGCTCACACCTCTTCCTGCTGCCCCTCCCTAGCCTCTGTGGCCAGACTGTCCTGTCCCCGGCTGCAGGGTGTCCGGCGGGGAGCTGTTTGACCGCATTGTGGAGAAAGGCTTCTACACGGAGCGGGACGCCAGCCGCCTCATCTTCCAGGTGCTAGATGCCGTCAAGTACCTGCATGACCTGGGCATCGTACACCGAGACCTCAAGGTGGGGTGAGAGGGTGTGTGGTGAGCTGGGGTGCCGGGTGGGACCTCCGCAAACCCCTCACTGTATGACCTGGGGCAACTCTTACCCCTTCCCTGAGCTTTGGCTTCCCTTCTGCAAAATGCACCCTGTAAAGCCTAAACTGCCTCCTCCCCTTCCAGTTTGGACACTTAAATGGATACAAAGGTGAATGGAGCTGGTATTTTGTCCAAATAACGGCTAGGTCTTTTTCTCATAATAAAAGTCCCCCTTGCTCTTTGTAGAAAACTTGGAGGGGACAGCAAAACATAAAGAAGGAAGCCAGAAACCCCTGAAATCCTACACCTCAGAGACTATGATGGATTCACATTTTGTAGCACATCTCCTCCGGTCTAGAAGAGCGCTGGGGTGAAACAGATCTGGGCTTGAATTCTGTCCCTACTACTCCCTAACTGTAGGTTCTCAGGCAAGTCACTTTGCTTCTCAAGGCATCAGTTTTCCCATCTGTAAAGGGGGATTATTCAGATTGGCCTGACAGGGATGTGGTAAGGATGAAATGAAATCAAGCTAGTGCTGGCACACAGTAGGTGCTCAAAAATTATTCAGGGCTCACAATATAAACCTGAAGTTTATAGAAAATTCCTTCTCACATTCCCGAGGCCCTTGTCCTTTCTGGTACTTTTAACCTCCTTGAGAACTTCCTTGAGTTTCATGTGCCTTCAACCAAGATGGCAGCCGTGAAGCCACAGTGGCTTTCTCAGTTTTTGAGGGGTGCTTGGGGAGGCAGATGGTTCTGCCAGCGTCTGGCCATCTCTGCCTCTTCCTTTCCCTCCCCCTTCCAAGCCAGAGAATCTGTTGTACTACAGCCTGGATGAAGACTCCAAGATCATGATCTCTGACTTTGGTCTCTCCAAGATGGAGGACCCTGGCAGTGTGCTCTCCACAGCCTGTGGAACCCCAGGATACGTGGGTATGGAGCATCCTGGGCTGGGGCCATGTGTAGGGGAGGAATCGGGAGCTGCAGGGCAGAGATTTGTCACCACCATGTCCCTTTCCCTCCATAGCCCCTGAGGTCCTGGCCCAGAAGCCCTACAGCAAGGCAGTGGATTGCTGGTCCATTGGGGTCATTGCCTACATTCTGTGAGTGGGGGCTTGGCCACTGGGGCATGTGGCTCCAGCATTCTCCTCTCCCCTACTTTGCTCTCTTCCTCCTCTCTGCTATTTCTTCTTTCCTGCCGCCTATGTTTGTATCTACCAATTAATGAGTAAGATTACTTCATTCAATACATACTATGTTTCTGGCACTATGCTAAACACTGGGGATTTAGCAGAGAACAAAACAAAGTGCCTGCCCTCAGGGAGGAAAAACTCTAGTAGGGGAGATAGATAATAAACAAGTAAATAAATCTATAAAATAATGTCAGGTATTAAGATACTATGAAGAAAAATCAAGCAGGGTAGGGAGATGGGGATGGATGCCATTTTAGATAAGGAGGTCAGGAAAGTCCTTTCTTAGGAGGTGACATTTGAATAGCCTCCTGAATGAAGTGAGGGAGCCAGACATTCGAGGTGTGGGGGAAGAATGGTTTAGGCAGAAGGAACAGCAAGTGCAAAGGCCCTGAGGAAGGGAAGATGGTAGCAAATTAAGAAACAGAAAGGCTAGTGTAGCTGGACAGGAATGAAAAAAATCAGAGAGGGGCAGATATCCCCTCTTTGTAAAAGGGGGAACTCCCCCCTGTGGGTGCGGCCTGACCCGAGACTGCCCCAAAGCCCCATCCTGGAGCCAATGGGTGCACTGAAAGTGGATATGAGGATGAGTTTCTCCCTGCCCAGGCTCTGCGGTTACCCCCCCTTCTATGACGAGAATGATGCCAAACTCTTTGAACAGATTTTGAAGGCCGAGTACGAGTTTGACTCTCCTTACTGGGACGACATCTCTGACTCTGGTATTTGAGACTTTGCCTTCTTCCCCTGGGCCCTACCTCTGGTGCCTTTCACATCTGTTTTGGGGTCTCTTCACTGCCTGCCTTTGGTCAGATTCCCCAGCCCCAAACTGAGAGCTGTCTTCAAGACCAGACACCCCACCCCAGGTGCTTCCCTCTGCCTAGCCCCCGGTCTGAGAAGCTTGTAGGCATGCATTCATTCAGCCTTCAAAAATAGTATTTTTGAAAATACCTCATCCATTTGACTTCCTAATGCCTAAAACACCACCATAAAGGTTTTCATCTGTCCTTTTGTGCCTATTAGGAGGCAAACCTATGAAGCCATTATCAGTCACTTACACATCAGTGTGAATACACTGAGTAGAACCTTCTTTAAGAACAAGTTTTTCATAAGGGAAAAAGAGAGCTGGAAGGCTGCGGTGGGCGGGGGGCTTAGAGAAAGAGTACAAGTGGGGTCGGGTGGTGGATGGACAGATCTGGCCTCTTGTCTTGCTTAAATGCCAGGCCAGACCTGAGGGGGTGGGTTTTGTCTTGGGGGTGTCCACAGGCACCACCATGCTGTTTCTGTCTTTGCCTTTGCCTTGGGGGTTCAGCCAAAGACTTCATCCAGCACTTGATGGAGAAGGATCCTGAAAAGAGGTTCACCTGTGAACAGGCCTTGCAGCACCCATGGTGAGAGCTCCCACAAGCTGCAAGCTGGGATGGGGTCTGGGGCCCTCAAGCCTGCCTCTGCCTTCACAGACAACCCTCCACACACCCCCATCCTAGGATTGCAGGAGATACGGCTCTAGATAAGAATATTCACCAGTCGGTGAGCGAGCAGATCAAGAAGAATTTTGCCAAGAGCAAGTGGAAGGTGAGTTCCTAATCCTGGGTCCCAGCCTCCCCAGGCGTCCTCCCCACCCCACTCCAGACCTCAGCTCCCACAGCACCTAGCATCAAGTCAAGCACACAGTGACTGCTCAGGGATGCTTACTAAAGAACCTCATTCATTCATTCATTCATTCATTCATTCATTCATTCAACACTCCCTGACACCTACTCTATCCCAGTGAGAGTCCCTGACCTCCAAGTCTAGAGGGAGAACAGTATAACTCTTAGAGACATCTACTCCAATCTCTGGGGTCCTGGAAGGATGCTGATGGCCTGACAGACCTATCAGACTCGACAGCTAGGTAGGAATTAGCCAGGTACAGCAGAATCATGTCTGAGGCAAAGGGAACTGGCATGCAGAGGGCCAGAGGCAAGAGAGGGGGAATGTGGCCATTCAGGGAGGTACACGTGTTCAGTAAGCCCGGACGGACTGGAGGGGCTGCGGGGCAGGAGCCCAGACTGGAAATGCAGGTAGAGGCCTCGAGTGCCACAGTGGAGAACGGACTCAGTCCTGAAGATACTGGCGAGCTC
This sequence comes from Leptonychotes weddellii, assembly GCF_054177405.1. Classification (NCBI taxonomy): domain Eukaryota; kingdom Metazoa; phylum Chordata; class Mammalia; order Carnivora; family Phocidae; genus Leptonychotes; species Leptonychotes weddellii. The sequence continues at coordinate 43,926,580 of NC_138369.1, read as the reverse complement.
CAGAAGGATTTTCAGCAGTAACCTGCCTTCCAGAAAGGGCTCTCAGGGTGCAGAGAGAGGCATGGAGTCACGGCTGGGAGGCTATAGCAGAGATGTGGGCAAGAGATGGTAAGGGCTTGGACCTGAGAACAGTGGATGGCTCAGAAGTCCTTTAGGAGGTAGAACTGACAACAAGTGATGTATTTTGAGATGTTGGCAGAGAGAGATGTCAAAGGCTAGCCCAAGATTTTGGTTGGGGACATGGTGAACGGTGGTACTATCACTGAGATGGGGATCCCAGGGGTACACACTTGGGGGGGTAGGATTCTGGTTTTGGACCTGGTGAATTTGAGGGTTGTGCTGGACGCCTTGGTGGATATGTTAAATAAAGAATGATACACACAGGCATGTGGGCAAGTTATTCAAACTCCCTGTGCCTCAGTTTTCTCCGGTGGCAGTGGTGACACTAACAGAGCCCACCTCAAAGACCTTTGTGAAGATTAAATGAATTGCTAAATAAAGTGCTTAGAACAGTGCCTGACACATGCTGCTATATGAAGTGTTTGCGATGATGTGAACAAGAATTAATTATAATGGGTTATGATATATACTTGTTCATATACACACGTTTTATATATATGCCTGTATGTGTGTGCAAATATATAACATGGCTGAGTGTCGTCTAATAAAGACTTGTAGAGGTTTCAGGGGCTTTAGTGGATCAACCACTAACACCTGAAGGAAAAGTAACAAAACCAGTGCAAGAATCCCACCACTAGACCCTGTCACATGATCTCCCCCTTCTCCCCACAGCAAGCTTTCAATGCCACGGCCGTGGTGCGGCACATGAGGAAGCTCCAGCTGGGCACCAGCCAGGAGGGGCAGGGACCGACGGCGAGCCACGGGGAGCTGCTGACACCAGCAGTTGGGGGTGAGGACCAGTGCTCTGTGCAAGGGCGTGAGTGGTCCAGGAAGAGGCATCCAGGCTGGTGTAGAGGCTCTGCGCCTACGGCCAACTCTGTTCTCTCTCCTCATGCAGGGCCAGCGGCTGGCTGCTGCTGTCGAGACGGCTGCGCGGAGCCGGGTCCGGGACTGTCCCCTGCACTGCCCCCACAGCTCTAGGGCCCCAGATCCAGGGTCCGAACCCTTCGCGTTGGAGGGGTTGGGGCACCCTGCTCCCCTTCCCTCCCTGAACTGGAGAGTTACCCTGCCCCGCCGCCTCTCCACCCCTTTCCCTATCACTCCTCTGCTGCATTTTCCATACAAATGTTTCTATTTTATTGTTCTTTCTTGTAATAAAGGGAAGAGATAAAAACATAGGTAGCTCTGTCTCTCCAGAGAATCCCCACCCCACACTGCTGTGCAAACTACTTAATTTGAGTGCACCTGGTTCCTGAGGTAGTTGCAGGAAGCCCCCTTCCCAACACAAGACTGGATGGGGGGAGAGGTATTTGGGGAACCCCTTTGTACAGTGCCCCCCACCTAGCCCTCTGGGTCTGTAGATCTCCTGCGCTTTGCTGGTGGCTCCTGAGCCCGGTGGGGTTGGCGCAGGTCAGCACTGAACAGTACCTGGGGGCAGCAGGGAGGACACTCTGGGGGGTCAGGGTACACGGAGTCAGGGCTGGTGGGGCTGGTGGCAGTGTGGAGAGCTACAAGAGTTCACGGGGAGCAGGGTCAGGGCAAGGAGCGCCCACTAGAGTCAGGGCTGGGGTGGGTGAAGAGTCCTGGAGGACCACCTGCAATGGCGGTGGTGGTGGGGGAGTCAACTGGGTCAGGGCTGGGGGAGGAGTCCTAAGGGGTCTGGGTGGGAGGAGGAGGAGGAGGAGGAGGAAGAGAAGCTTCAGTACACTTACTGCTTGGGCCCAGCCAGCATAAGGTCCCCACAGGCTCCGGAAAAAGCTTCCTATACCAGAAGTGATAAGGTGAAATTAATTAGCCCTCCTACTCCCTATCCACAGGAGTGGGATTTTATGGAGAGGTGTGAAAAGTTTCTACCACCTCAGCCCACTACCAGCTCCAGTGTTGCACTCTCTCCTTACCCAGTTCCTTGTTAGCCTGGGGGCTTGGACCCTTGGCCTGGGACGTGGTGGGGTGCCAGCTGTAGTCACGCTGGGCAATCTGCCACATGTGGACATCCACGGGCACGGCCTGGGGCTTGTCTAGGGCCATCAAGCAGATGCAGTCAGCCACCTTTGAAAGAAAAAGAGTGAGCCACAGAGGAGGAATGGCAAGATCCAGCCAGCATCCTGCTTCTGGTCCCAAAGCTGGCTGTTTCCTTCACCACTCCGAGGTTACTATTATTTTACATTCTCCATCAATATACACCCTCTTGTAATAACTTTAAAAATAGCTATGATGAGATTTCTACTGTGTGAACACCCATGTGGGCCAGGTTCTCATAACCTGGGAAGAAGGCAGTACTATATCCTTTCTGCAAACAAGAAAACAGGTTCAGAAAGGTGAAGTGACTTAGCCAAGGTTACGTGGCTAGAAGAGGCAGAACCAAGATTCTCCGTTGGGCTGAAGTTCAGAGCACATTAAAAAAGGTTTTTAAACAAAAATCCATTTTTAATCTAGAGAGAAGTATAAAGAAGAAAACAATAAATGCCCAATTCCCAATCATTTTACTGCTAGCAAACCTTGTTGATATTAAACAAAAACTTTTATAAGTACATATAATTTCAAGATAAAAACAACATGAAAAGGAAAAACATCTTTCCACTTGTCTTCCCAAAGGTATCCACTATTAAGTTTCCTGTGGTTCCTTCTGGAAATTTTTGTACACATATAGCAGTGTATATGTGCACCTGAACAAAGAGCCTTTTTATTTTTTTTATTTTTTATTTTTTTAAAGATTTTATTTATTTGACAGAGAGAGATACAGCGAGAGAGGGAACACAAGCAGGGGGAGTGGGAGAGGGAGAAGCAGGCTTCCCGCGGAGCAGGGAGCCCGATGCGGGGCTCCATCCCAGGACCCCGAGATCATGACCTGAGCCGAAGGCAGACGCTTAACGACTGAGCCACCCAGGCGCACCCAAATAGCCTTTTTAAAAATGCACTCAGTGGGGCGCCTGGGTGGCTCAGTTGGTTAAACGACTGCCTTCGGCTCAGGTCATGATCCCAGGGTCCTGGGATCGAGTCCCACATGGGGCTCCCAGCTCAGCGGGAAGCCTGCTTCTCCCTCTCCCACTCCCCCTGCTTGTGTTCCTGCTCTCGCTGTCTCTGTCTCTGTCAAATAAATAAAATCTTTAAAAATAAATAAATAAAAATAAAAATGCACTCAAGGGACAAAGTCCTTTATATTCCTTCTGCACTTTGCATTTTTTCTAATAAAACATCTGCTTGTATCCTTTCTCTTCCTGCCCTGCCTTCAGCAGCCAAGCATGTACCCAGCTCTCAGGCCTGCCTTATCTCCTTCTCTGCTATTCTCCACATGGGTGGTGAGGGTAGCTCCTATCCCAATGGGACCTCACCTTGGTGCCCACCCCGGGCAAGGTGCAGAGGGCCTTGTGGGCCTCCTCATAGGGGGCCATGTGCAGCTGCCGCAGCCAGGGTAGCCCACCCCGTTCTTCTAGGATGGCTCGAGCACTGGCACTCACGTAGCGCGCACGGTACCCCAGGCCCAGCTTCCTGAGCTGAGCCTCTACCTCTGGCCCTGTTGGGAGTTGGGGAGAGTGGGGGTCAGGCATCTTCAAATACTTCCTGTCTTCAAGCTAATGGGTGAGCCCTCTGCCCCACAGGAATGCTTTCCCTAGGCACCTCTCTCCCACCTCATTGCCCTTTGGGAGATGCCAGGACATTTACTTGTGCAAAGGCAAGGGTTAAAGCCTGGGTTCTGCCCCTCTACAAATGTTTTCTGAGCACCTACTACCCGGTCTTGGGCACTGGAGCAGGGACAAGAAGGACTTGCCCTGGTGGAACTCCCCAGTTGAGTTCTTTAACCTTTCCAAAGTGCATTCACATCTATGATCTCAAATAATAACCATAATAACAACAGCAGCTTCTATTATCAAGTGCTGGGTATTGTGTGGGGGCAAAGTGCTTTAGGCACATTATTACACTTTTCTCAAGGACCCTGATGACAGCACTATTATTTAGGGTAATAACTTGCTCAAGAAGGGACAGGGTGTAGATGGGATCTTGCACCCAGGTCTGGGAAACCAAAGCCCATGCTCTTAGACCCTTAGAGCACCCTGCCTCATGAATGCTTTACTCACCACTCAAACCCTTCTGAATAGAAACTGTTATTCCCATCCTACAAACAAGAGAAGCTTGGAGAGGTAAATGAATTCTTTTGGTCTTATGACTACTAAACTGGGAGCTGAGACACAAGACTGGGTTTCTATTCCTCAACCCCCCCAAGACGGGGTTTCTAAGTACCAAAAACATTCTTTTCTCTAGCTGGCCTGTTTCCTTACTATGCAGTCCCTAAGCACTTCTCTTCGCTTTATTCTCACATCTGCCAACTGATATATTTGCCTCTGTAAAATACTTGCCTTACAGGGCTGCTATGAAGAACACTAATGTTCTTGGATGCAAAATTTTTGGGTTCCCTTAGAGATGGCAACTTAAATTTTCTGCATAATTCCTGTATGTCAAATACACAGTATGTGTATTTCTTTACTTCACCCTTGTGGCAACTCTGATAGGTAGGTGCCATTATTATCTTGTTCCAGATGAAAAAACTGACACAGAGAGACTAAATAATGTGCTCAAGGTCATCCAGCTAGATGTCAAGTGCCAAAGGTAGAATTCAGACCTAGGCAGTCTGTCTCCAGAATGAGTGCTCTTAACCCCAAAGTACCATATACCATATATAGTTGGGTTTTTTTGTTTTTGTTTTTGTTTTGTTTTTTTGATGAAGCACTGAACCCATGGGGTATAAAGCAAAGACTAGTGAGGTGCTGACATTTTAGGGACAGACGGGGAGGATTTGGTGGGGCTGATCAGACCAGGCAAGGTGGTTCTGGAAGAGGGCAGTATTTGGGAAGGCAAGAAGCTTTGAGATGGGAGATGGGGACCAGGGCAGAAGTGACGAGACCCTGAAAGCTATTGGAGGGTCTGAGGGCAGGGACCCACCTACTCACCAGCCAGGGCCTGCAGGCTGGGGAAGCCATGGTAGGTGACATCATCAAGCTGGATGAGCCGAGGTCCGAAGGCCTGACAGAGCCGTTCTACCATGCCAGTTATGCGAGCAATGTTGTTGTTGGATGAACAGATGAAGGAGAAAAGGCACTCGATAGGGTCCTGTTGCAGGAGTCGTACACCTAGGGAAAGGTAGGGGATAGGATACAGACCTGCTGTCAGGAGTGGCCTCTTCTCACCCTCAGATCCTAGGCACTAAAGACCTAGAAGCATCCAGGGGGAATGACGGACAGTGTTGTTAGAGAAAGCAACACCAGAACTCTCATTCCTCATAGAATCCATGAGGTCTGGGCTATCATTACATTTCACAGATAAAGAAGCCACAATGTAAACACTATGAGGATGGGGATTTGTGTCTGTTTTGTGTTTGTGTCTGTTCACTGCTATATCCCCAGTCACATAGCAGATGCTATGTAAATATTTACAGAGTGAATGACGTCACCTGCCCTAGGTCACACAGCCAGGATTTGGTCCAATATCCTTGTCACTACGCTGTGGTAATCAGCAGAACAATAATAATAGTAATAAATAATTACTATGTGTCAGGTACTATTCTAAGCAAAGCTTTACACGTTAAATTAACTCCTTTAATCCTTGTAAAATTCTGATTTACGAATCCTTGTAAAATTCTGTAATATAATCCCCATTTTACAGATGGTGAAACTGTAATTTAACCAAATTACAAGAACTCCAACCCCTGCCCCAATCCTTGAACTCACCTTGGAATTTCTGAGCCACCTCTTGAAAGTGGGGGTCCACAGAACTCCAATGGTGATATAGTTGAGCCAGGCTGACATCCAGCTGGAAGTACTGGTGCACAGTCTTTAGCTCTTCTGATGTAGGCCTGCCAACCCATCCCTTGTCGCCTCGGTACACAGTACAGTAGAGCTGGTCCTCAGTCTGGGTCAGTGTCCATACCTGGTTCGCCAGCACTCCAGTCCAGTGCGCAGGGTTTTGTTCCCTCCACCTGAGCCCCCAGGCACACAGCAGCCCTGGTACTCAGTTTTCCTTCTTGCACCCTTTGGGGCCCTCCCACCCTACAACAGCTTCATACACAAAACTGACTTAGGAAATGCCAAGTCATTTCCTCACAACAATACACTGGCTTTTTTTTTTTTTTTTAAGTTGGCTCCATGTCCGGCGTGGAGCCCAACGCGGGGCTTGAACTCATGACCCTGAGATCAAGACCTGAGCAGAGATCAAGAGTCGGATGCTTCCGACTGGGCCACCCAAGTGCCCCTGCACTGCTTTTTTACCTCCACTTTATAAAGGGGGGAAACAGGCTCACCACCCGTGCCTCAGTTTCCTCTTTTGTACCCTGAGGTTTCTTCCATCACCCCCAACATTCCTTTACACTCCAGACCTGCAGTGTCGAGGGTCCAGGAGTCAGGGTCACTCACCGGAAGGACTGTCCGGAAGCCAGAACCAGGTCCAGGCGCAGCTCCGAGCGTGGACAGGGGATGGAGGCCCACAGGGCCGGGAAAGAAGCTAGAGTACGATGCCCCATGCTGCATAGCAGAAGGGAGCGAAGAATTCCACGCCAGGCTCCGCCTCATAATGGCCCCGCCCACTCGGTACCAGATCTCCCGTAGCCAAAAGACCACGCCCACACAGACTACACATCCCTTAAGGCCTCGCCCACCAAGCCCTTGCCCCCTAGTTTAAGGCCCTCCCAGTTTCATTTAATTCTTCCACTCCCCGTAGGCCCCGCCCCTTACGGGCGGGGCAAGGGCCCCTCCCCCCCAATCCTCCGTCCTTCCTCCTTACGTATCCTCCCCGGCCCCCGCCTCCCGCGCGGCGCGCACCACTGTCCTCCGAGCTGTCGCGACTTTGGGAAGCGCGCGCAAATGCACTCTTCCGGCTTCTCCAGGGGGCCGACCTCACTCTCCCCGGAAGTAGGACTCAGGCCTGGCTTATTGGATCCGGAGGTAGCCAATCCGCGAAGAAGTGAGAGGCGCCAATGAGAACAGGGTGTGGTGGTAGGTGGGCGGGTCTCTCCGAGGCGCCGCAGCGGTTGGCGCGCGCTGGGCTAGCTGCCCGCTCTCGGCCTTTTCTCTGGGGATGTCTGCACTCGGCACGCCAGGGTGTCCAATCCCCACGCCCCGCGGACCGGCCGCAGAATGCGCCCTCGGGCCCCAATCCTCACGGCCTGATCTCCTCAGACCCTCGGGGTTCCTCAGGCTTCCCTGTCCGCAGAACCAAATCCTGTCCCTCACCGTCCTCAGAAAGACTTTCTCCACCGAGCTTCTCCAGTCAGATATTCGCCCTCTTGACCGAGAATCGGACCCGAACACAGCTCGGGCCCCTGCGAGCCCCAGTGAGGCGTCTCCACAGCGTCTGTCGCCTGCGGATCCTGTCTTCGCACCCGCCGGCTGGGCCGCTCCCCTCCAGAAGGCCTCACCGAGCCTCGACTTCGCAGTCAGGCCTCAAGACTTCACTCCATCAGAGGCCGGGCTCCTCGGACTGCCGCGCCCCGGCCGCAGCTGCGCTGCCCAGCTGCTCCCTTCAGTCTCGGGGCATTCCTTCAACAGCACTCCCATCATCTCACACCCGTGCCTAGTGGGGCCTGTCTGCCTCGCCGTTTGCAGGGCTGGCTGCCTGGGCCGAGGAAAGATGTTTTAAGTAATTTCTTCCCTTGTGGAGGAACACAATGAGCATGGAGCTAGGAGACAGGAACTTTTATCTGGGCCACTTTTCACCTTGTAGCGCAGTGATTTGGGGTTACTGTGTCTGAATGAGTAGACTGCAGATTCCTCAGGGGCAAGATTTGCAGCTGATTTGTGTCCCACCCACAGTACCTAGTACGGAGCACCAGGAGCATGGTTATCATCAAATGGTGTTTTTGTCTGCTCCACTCCTCAGCAGCTGCAAGGCCCTTGAGCACCTACGTCCTGTGGCTGTCTCATCTCTAGGCGTGCCAGCCCACAGGTGCCTAGCACTTGGAAGGTATTCCTTCAGTAACTGTTTGAATCTGTAAAGGGGGTGCCAAGGTTGGGAATGAGTGAAAAGCAATCCTCTACATGCCTGCTCTGGCCCCCGTTAAACAGGTGAAGGTCACAGCTATAGAGACTCTGAAACACTTGGACTATCCTACTGGCAGAGAACTTGAAGCATCTGAAATTCATGAAGGGATGGGCAGTAGACTCTTCCTCCAGCAGTTCTGCGTGCTGGTTAAAGAGCCAGCTTGGCAGACAAACAGACAGACCTGAGTTCAAATCCTAGCTCTGCGACTTCCTAGTTGTGGAAATTTAGGCAAGTTACTTAATTTTTCTTAACCTCAGTGTCTTTGTGGAGATAACCACTCTATTATTAACTTTCCCCAGAGTTATTGCAAGGATTACATGAAATCGTGTATCTAAAAGTGCTTAGAACAAGGCCTGCCACTCAGTTAAGTGCCTGGGAAATGGGAACTGTTATATCATCTTTGCTGTTGTCTTACAAATGCAGCAGGCACAGCAACCAGCAACCTCTTGAGCCCAATTATTTACCATCCCTGGGGGACTGAGCTTCCCTTTTTATCCCTTTGCCCTGGCAAGAGGTAAGAACCCAAGAATTCCAAACAGACCATTTATTTTCTAAGAATCAATATATTTTCTTCCTTTGAAATAAATACAAACCAGTTTGAAAGGTGGGGGAATCTATGGGGAAAAGGGAAGTGGGGACAGGCCCCAGTCTTTTTTAGTACCAAATGACTCTGGCGCGACCCGGAAACGCAGTTACAAATGAGAATAATTTAAATTCTCCGCTAATTACAGTATTTACAACAGCAGGGGAGGGGGTCACCTAGTGCCCCTCTTCCGGGCTGGACAGACATCAATCCCACTGCTAGGCTGGGCAGATGCCCGCTCACCTCACCACCTGCAGGGGGCCTCAGGCCACTAGGCAGTTACAGATTCTCCTGGAACAAGCAAAGCAGGCAGAGGTGGTGGGATGGCCTGTTTTATGCAGTGTCCTAACCTTGGCCCACCACCCTGCACTACAATGCTGTGAGGTCTCTGGAGCTTTCTGGCCAGTGGGACCTCCCCTCTCCTTGCGCAGAGCCACCATGGGCCCTTGGAGTGTTCTGTACAGTCCAGCTGCACTCAGGGCGGGAGGGACCTCCCCCACCCAGCTTCCCCTGAGACTGGCCCCAAGACCAGGAATGAGTCAGTGCAGAGGCCGGTGCCACTCCAGGACAGTGAGCAAAGGGGGGAGGAGAGAGGTGGCAGGGCACTGTAGGTTGGGCTGTGCTGGGCATTATCAGTCACTATCACTGGTCTCACTGCTCTGCTCGCCCTGCACCTTGCTGCGGTGCTGCAGAGCCCTGTGGTAGGCAATCTGCACTGACTTGCGGATGTTGGATTTGCGGCCCTCCAGCATCTTTTCCTTGTCGAGGTCCTGGTTCACGCCCAGAGGAACCAGCTTAGTTCTCGGCAGCCACTGCCTGTAGGACGAGGTGAGGATCACATAAGTCATCTCTGGGAAAGCAACAAGCATCAGCCTTCATCACACACTCATTCAAAAACACCTCCTGAGCACCCACTCTGAGCCAGGCTCTGTTGGGCAATGGGGTTACTGAGACTAAGAGAAACAGTCCCTGCCCTCTAGGAATGGCTCATAGTGATGAAAAGAGCCCAGTCAACAGACCTACTACGGGGTAATCACAGGGTATTTCTGAGTGCAAAAAAGGCAGAGCCATGACCTAACCTGAAATAGGTACCCTGTCCCAGAGGCTCCTGGCAGACTTGACGGACATTAAATATCCTCTGCAGACAATGCACAAAAGCACACTACGTACATGTGACAGAACAGAGATTCAGAGCGTGAATGTTTATGCTTGTTTTATCCCCATTTTGTCACCATGAAGGCAGAGGTGGGAAAACTAAGTCTAGAAGCCACCTAAGTCTGGGTGGGGAGCACACTTGTCATAGTCACTAATGGCCCTTTGGCTTCTAGCTATAGCTGTTTGTCAGCTGCTGCCCACTCAGGCTCTCAGACTTATGGTCAACACAACCCTTTTGCTCAAAGATCTAAGTCCCTCCCCCTCTAATTTGTGATAGCCCAGTCTGTCTTGCTGGAATTTCCTGGCAGCCAGCCCCTATACCCAGAGTTGCATCTGTGGCTGTGAATCACACCAAATGCTCCCCTCCTCCCTTACCAGGTTCGCTTGTTGTCAAAGAAGAGGACGAGGTAGAGATGCTCTCGGGCTTCCTGGGTCATCTGCTCCCCAAGTTTCAGCACCTCCAGTGGGGGCACAGGGATGGGAACCCCATGGTGGAACATACCTTCCCGGGGCATCTTTGGATCAATTATCTGAGGGTGTAATAAGACCTTTGTTTGGTTCAGTCCCCTTCTTCTGCACGGCTTACTCTACCTAAGAACTGGGAGAGTATCTCTGAAGTGGGGACAGAGAAAGATTATTATGCCACAAGGCTGCAGTGCTGACCCTTGGCTTCTTCTCATGATGAACTATTTCAGACCCAAGGGTACAAAGGGAAGGAAAAGGGAGACATGGAACAACTAACCAGGAACCTCTTAAGTGTCTATCTGCCAAAGACCCTTGTTCTCTGCAGCTCAGCCGAGAGTAAGTAAAATTTGCTAACTGTGTCTGCCATCTGGTGTTGGGAGACAAGGGGTATGATAAGAAAAGGGGAAGCCTACCAGAGCTGGGTATGATGGATATCCTCGGCATTTGGCCCACACCAGGTCCAGAGCATCCAGGGGCGAGTCTTCATCCTCTGACAGCCAGCCAGCTCCCCGTCCCAGACTCTTCCTTACCACTTCACAGGAATGGGAGAGAGGGGGCGGATCAGCAGCCAGGGGGCTGGCAAGGCCCTGACACTGGGCCCCCGGCATCCCTGGCCTTGGGTGAGGGTACTTACTGCTGTGGCCCACGCCGCGGCCAGTGCCCACGGAGTAGGCCTCGTTCTCAGTGCCTGAGGTATCTTCACTGCTATCTTCCGGGAACGTGCCCCGAGAGAAGGAGGGCTTGCCCCGGCCTTGTTTTGAGGGTGTTGTGCTATGGACAAGACAATAAGAACTCGGCTTAAAGCAGGGGAAGAGTGGGTAATGGCATGGTAGATGTCCTCTCTTTAAACTGGGCCCCAAGGTCTAAGAATTTTTGAAAGCTGAGGCCACTTGAAAAATTTCAAATCCAAATGCCCTCAGGGTGTTGGCAGTGATGTGATGGACATGGGCTGGATTTAGCAGTGGTGGTGATGAGTACACCCCGTCTAAAGGCAGCACTGGCTAGATTTGCCAGATCTGATTTTTAAAGAGAATATAGACACTAGGAATTTTATGTGGGAGTACTGGATTCATTTTTTTTAAAACACCATGCTGGCCAAACAAAGTATGTATGCAGGCCAAATCCAGGCCCCAAGGCATCAGCTTACACTCTCTGCTCTGTCAGCTTAACCCAGGATGGTTCCCACTATTCCATTATGGTGACATTCTTATATATGCTGTTTATTTTGCAGAGAACCTTGGGTCTGAGCCATCTTAATCTAGGCTGAGGTGGCTGGCACCCCACTTCCCATAGGGAAACATGGAAGGGCATCCTGGAGACAGGCCTTGATCTGGAGGGCTGGTACCTGGTTCGGTCTGAGGCAGCGCTGCTGCTGCTACTGCTGCTGGACTCAGAGTCGGAGCTGCTCCGGGGAAGGCTGCAGTCATTACGATATACCAAGAAACTCTTCTTCACTGGCTGATTTCCACCGCTGAAGCCATTGGCTGGTAAGTCTTGGTTGGCGGGAGGGGGAGGAGGGAAGGAATCGGTCAGGAAGATGTAGATCAGAGATGGCACGGGGGTAGGGGGGACTAGGAGCTTAGCTTTCCCTTCTGTGCTGGAAAATTCCTCCAACTTTGGCCAACAGAGCCAGCTCTGGGCAGGGTCTGCCACAGTTGGCCATAGTCCTGCCCCACCCCTTGCACTTCCCTTGGCAGTTACTGGTCTTAAGACACAAATGGCTTAAAGGGCAGGAAATCCCCAAGGAGGGTGAGAAGAGAAAAGGTGAAGTGATACAATGGAGGGGACCCTGGATAGGAATCTAGCTGGGTCAGTGTTTTTGGACTTCAGTTTCCCCATCTGTAAAATGAGCGGACTGAATTAAAGGATCCCTAAGGGCCCTTCTAGCTCTGATATATTATAGGCAAATGAAGGGTAAGTGGGAGTTATGTTGGGGACGATGGCAGCTTAGCTCACTCTCTTGGGGAGGGGGGTGGCTGGGTGATGGTGAGGCTCACCCATTGGGGGGTCTTCTGTGGATTTATCACTGTCGCTGTCTGAGCTCGAACTGGGCCGGGGGCTCCTACCCCGCTTGCGCTGACGTAGGGAGCCCATGATGGGGAGCTGGGGGGGCCCCACAGGACTGCCTCCGTGGCTGGGGGTCATCTGGCTCTCCCGGTTTTTGGGGGGCCGGCCCGGCCTCTTGGGCGGTCCAGCCGTCTTCGGGTTCTTTTTGGAGAACAGAACTGAGGTTCTCCTGCCCACCTCATGTGCGGGGGTTGAGGACATGTTGGGACCCAGGCCTGGAGCAGAGAAAGAGAGAAGGAGAGTTGGTGAGGGGCCTGATGTGGGAAGGGTAGATGCCCAGGGTATGCCCTGGGTCTATAGGACCATTACTCCAGCTAGAGTTGGGAGATGATCTGGGGGATATGGAATTGGGAACAATGTCTCTTATACAAATAGCCAGAGAGGCAGCTGAGAGGCCCCTGAATGGGGAATGAGGGAGAAAGTACAGCTAGCTGTGTAGGAGAAACCTCTACCTGGGGATGGCAGGGGCTGAGTGTGTGCTGCAGAGTCAAGTCTGGCTTGCTTTGGGGTCCACCTTGCTAGGGGGTTCAGACCTTTGCTTGTCTCCTGGCTGCTGCTCTCCTCGGCGGCACTGTCTGTCTGCCCGTCCTTGTCACAGGCTGCCGGGTGAGGTGTCAGGCTGCCCCGGCTCGTGGGGCCGTGCCGCTCAGGCCCATCCCTTCCAGTTTCCCGCTGGTGGGCAAGCTTTCGCCGCAGTGCCGTCATCTCTTTCTTGATCATCTTTGCACGCCGTGAACGGCCCACACTCTGCTTGCTGGCATTCACCTCATCCAGCCGCTCCAGCAACAACTTTAGCTGCTCTTCCACCGGCAGGTGCTTCTGGTTCTCCAGCAGGACCAGCCGCTCTTCCTCTGCTGCTAGGGGTGGACATGGGGAGGTGGGGAAAGGTCAGACTCAGGGCAGCCCTCTGGGCCCCCTGAACCTGGGCAGGCAGCAAGAAACCCAGTCTTTTCCCCTTGGCTTCTCACCAGGAACAGCTGTATAACAGCAGCACCAAGATGTGGAATGGCAGGCACTGCTATCCATTCACCCAGTCTGGCTTCTTGGGGAGCATTCCTGGGGACAGCTTGCCACTGCTCAGCCTAGCTACTTCCTGCCTACACTGCCCGTTCCCAGTAGGGGGCTTTTGGAAAGCTGTTCATCCCTGGCACTGGCCTCTATGTGTGTAGCATGACTTATCACCCACCATCTTCAGTGTGTTGTGGGGCTTCATCTCCAGGCAGGCTGTGGGGGATATGCATGCCCGTCTCAAAGTCAATGCCCATTTTTTCTGCCTGGCGCCGGGCCTGGCGGAGCACAGCGCCACCCTGTTCACGGAGCCGCACTGCTGCCCGGTAGAAGATGGTATCCTTGGCGTTATACTTGAGGCAGTTGCTGACGATAAGGTTGAAGTCCTCCTCAAAATCATCAAAGTTCAGGTAGCGGTAAGCCTCCAAGTTCTGCTTCATGGTGAAAAAGTCCATGGGCTTTTTGATGTGGTCTAGGTAGTCAGGTACCTGGGAGAGTAGGGTAGGTGTGGCTAAGTGGAGACACGCTCCTCATTCCCCCTGAACCCTTGCTCCTAATACCCCCACCCCCTGAAATGCATCCAGTAACCTCCTCCCACCACAGTTAGAGGCAGGCATATAGCACAGGGGAAAGGAAAGCTGGATTCTAGTCTTGACTTTACCAGTCACAAGCTGTGTGACCATGGCAAGTCTCTTAACCTCTCTGGGCCTTCTTTTCCTCGCCTGGAAAATGGTGATGAAATTACAGTGAAATCTACTTCCTACAGCCATATGAGGCTTCAGTAAGAAAATGGCTATGGCAATCCTCTGGAAATAACACCATCTTGCATTCCTATAGTTCTTTTTACTTATCATTAAGACTTATAAGGAGGCTACTGCCTCAGGCCTCTCATTTTATACCTTTTAGAGAGAAGAGTCTGCCAGTCAGGACCTAGGGCTTCAGAGCTGGTTCTTTAGGTGCTGAGCCTTCTAAAGTCTCCGTTCTAGGGTTCAGCACCCCGAAAGTGTCTTCCTGCCCTGGGATTATTCATTTGGCAGACTCAGTCCCTGCCTCTGGGGAAGGAGTGCAGATTGCCTCCCATTCTGGGCCTTGGGGTATGACAGGGACAAGACAGAGTCCAGGTGATGCATGTGGCTCCAGTTCATCCTGGAGCCCCAGAGCCACCAGCCCCTCTCTTCATGGTCCCCTCCTAGTCCCTGGCCCAGACTTGCAGCAGGGGTCCAACTGGGAGAGGAACAGAAAGAAGGTGGAGTGAGGGGAAGGGATTCTTACTTCGTCCAATTCGGTTACCTCAGACAGAGGGACCGGCTCGCTGAAGATGTTGCCTGTGTCCTTTTCTTGGAGCTGCTCCAAGGTTTTGCGAAGGAGGATGAGGAAGGGGGTCAGCTGCATCTCCATGGCGATCTGCTGGACCTTGATCTGACACACATAAAGGCCCGATCAGCCAGGCCCGGGCCAGTCCCTTGGCAGAGGTCTGAGGGGATGGTAGCAGCTGGTTTGGGACATTGCCTTCCTTCTCCCCGGCCCACAGCTGGGTGTACTCACTCAGGTCTACTTTATAAAAAGGCCCAACTACTCTGGCTGGCCTTTCCCTTCCTTAAGCTCCCAGTGCCAGCTACCTATATCACATAATCTAGGGTCCCTTTCATACTCTCCTGTGACATTCTGCTTGCAGTGAGCTTGAGAATACACTGGGTGCCAGGAAACCTGACTCCAGCATCAGCCCTGTTGCTTCCTGGCCAGGGGATACATGCTTTTCCTTGTCCCTGGACTGTTTTCTCTTCTGTAAGACAGAGTTGGCCCAGGAGCACTCACCGTCTCCCTTTTCAGTTTCTCCCGCTTGCGGATGAGCTCCACCAACAGCCGAGCTCGCTCCAGGTCGTGCCGGAGTCGCTGCCAGGACTTGAGCTGTTCTTTGAGGGCCCAGTTCTTATCCTCAGAATCTCTCTATAGAGGCAAAAAAGGGATTAGGAGATGATGAGGTAGCCAGAAGAAAGGCCAAAGGGGAGGAGAGCCCAGAAAGCCTGGGTCAAGGGTAGGTAAAGCTTAAGGAGGGAGCACAGTAGTTTATTGGCAGGCTTGCTAGCTAAAGTGGGAGTTCCTCAACCTATGTGCCCCCTAGGCCTGGCACAGAATCAGTGCTTGGTATATGCTTGTTGAGTGAATGGATGAATGAACACATAGGAACAGTGCCCTTCTAACGAGCAGATAATCTATAAGGATTTCGTCCTGAGCCTGGTTTGAGGGCTAGCTTAAAGGAGGAAATAGCCCAAGTCCTTGGACACTGAAAGCTACAGTCATAAATCTCAGTCCTTGTGTCCCTGGCCCCAGTTCCCAGAGCCCACAGGGAATCTGACACGGTACCCCGACTTGGTCACAATTCCTCTGAGACTGTAGGTGTGTCTGTAGGCGACGTAGCAGCGGGACTCCATTTCGGGACTGCCGTTTCAGCGTCCAGTAGCTATGTAACCTCTGCATGAACTGGCTCTTCCTTTGGATGGTCAAGCGGTTGGTGATTTTACTGAGCCTGGAAAGCAGGGAATAAAGAGATAAACCCACTGAGCCATGCTTTTCTTAAGCAGAACAGGGGTCTCTGGCTAGTGAGAATTCCTGAATGGGGCTGAATCGGGAATAAGTCTATTGTCAAAAAGGCCGTGACACTTGGCTTAATGCAAAGAAGAGCAAATGGTACCAGACAGGAAGCTAAGCTCCCAGCATGAAGCCAGATCCCTAACCCCGTTCACGAAGTTGGGTGGGGGAGGGGTATCAGGGAGCTTGGCCCCTAAGACTGCTTTTGTCACAGCAGCCTGGAGTACTATTTGACCCTGTGATACCCTGCTCAGATTGAGCCTTGGAAGGTTTTAGGATAAAGTACAACTGTAAAGCAGTAAACTATAGAAAATCAACCAGATAGCACAAGAGAGAGTTAAAAATAACTGATGATGGCAGCCCTCATCTGGATTCATTTGTGGCAGTGACCACTTTGCAACTCCTTGAGCATTTCCTTCCCCCTTTTTTGTTCCATCTCTCCCTTCAGGGTCAGACCATTTCTGCCACTGTGGCTGGTAGCTACTCCATCCTCTTTCTTCCTAACCTAAATTAGACCATCAAAATGAAGGGCAGCTAAAACACTTATTAGGTCTACGATAAAAGTTGACGTTTGTGGCTCCTGATGTAAAAGTCAGGTGACCTGCTCGAGCTAAATTCTTTTGGAATCTGGTGTGATTTTTTTTTTTTTTTTGAACTTCTTTGTAGCTCCTGGTAAAATAACCCAACCCTGTCACTCCACTTGGGCCTATCCATCTCTAGGAGGGCTTCTTCTTCCCTTACCAGCCTATATCCACTCTCCACGTACCTGTGTGGTGGGATGCAAGGCACCGATACCACAGGTGCTGCTGCCCGCTTCTCTGCCAGGATTTTCCGTGCCTTCTTCATCTTGATCCGGGACTTGGCCTTGGCCTTCTTGACCTTCTCTGAGCTCCAACTCTTACCCTCATCCTCCTCCTCATCCTCATCCTCCTCACCCTCACTGTGGGACAGGGCAGGCAAGCGGCGTGCCGAACCTGGGGGCGTGTGGATGTCACAGTAGGCCGTCTTGCGGACGCTGAAAGAGGTGCCGTTGGCACCCGTCTCCCGCACAGGCTCCATCTTCATGTAAAGGCCAGCCTGCTGGGCACATGTCACGTGGAAGGCTGTGTAGCAGTTGGCCTTGTGGCACTGGATGCAGGCCCCTGAGCCCCGCTGTTTGCAAATATAGCAGGTCAGCTTCCAGCGAGCTGGCGGGATGTGCTCAATGCTGTCAATAGGCTCCAGGAAGACTGTGTTGGCGAAGCAGACTTCAGGGATCCACAGGGCACATACCACATGGGCCCAGCGCCCGTCATCTGTCTGCTTGAAGGCACCACCCTTGTTGGGGCACAGGGCACAGTCCACAGCGCGGGAGGGTGACTGTAGGCAGCGGCGGCACAGCCACTGGCCCTCAGGGATGTAGGGGACACCGTAGCACTCTTGGTGCACAGCCAGGTTGCACATGTCACAGAACAGGATGACATTGCTGTTCTGGCACTCCCCATCATTGCAGATACAGCACACAGCATCCTCGTCCACTAGTGCATTGGGGTCACCTTTATTGTGGCTTTCAAAGTAGGACTCCTTCTCCAGCCGGTCCATTAAGTACTCAAAGATCTCCTGTGGGATCGGACTCACACCCTCTGTCTTCCGCCGCTCGTTCATGATATCCAACCAGATGTAGTCCTCCTCGTCCATGTCATACTCTACTTCCTCGTCCAGCTCCTCTGCCGACTTCTCAATGTACCTGCAGTGCGCAGAGGCAGCTCAGCACCATATGGTTGAGATTTCCTTCCCTTAAAGACAATGGGCTACAATTGCTGGACACTTACTCAATGCCAGGCCTGTGCCTTTACTTATGCTGTCTCATTCCATCGTCATCTTAACCCCAGGTTTTGTAATTATTATGGTTTTGCATAAAAGGAAACCTAAGGTTTAGGGAGTTAGGAAGCTTGTGTACTAGCTACTACACCACCTCCTCTGACGTGCAGAGGTTCACTCAAACTCCTGAAGGGAGGAGGGTGGGACAGCTAGGACCTATTGCGTTGGTCTGGATGATGGTGCAAAGAGTCCGAAGGAAGGTTCTCACGTGTCACTTGCAAATTATATATCATTTTTAGTACCAGCTGGCAGTGTCCTGAATGGAGTTGCCATGGGTCTGCTGTCAGCTGGTGCAGCTCAGGGCTCCCTCAAACTCTAGGTATTGTGTTTGTTCTCTGGATAGCCTTGGAAGATAAAAGAATAGCTAAGATTTACTGAGCATTTACTGTGAGCCAAGCATTGTACTGTTACACATTTATTCTCACCAGAGCCATAGCATTAATGTTCTTATTGCCCTTACTTTGTGGATGACGAAAATGAAGCTTTGAGAAGTTAATTAACTGCCCAACACAGATAGGTCATACAACCAGGAAGTGGCAGAGCTACAGTTCACACTCTACCCTACAGTACTCATTGGACCAGCAGGACTGGAGCTGAGCGCTGCTCCAGGTCTCTGGCATTACAGAGCAGACTCCCCATGCCCCCTGCTATGCTCTAGGTTGCCTGGACTCTGGTATTATAAAGCTACAGAGAGCTACAATGGAAAGAATGGGGCTTTGGCTTCTGACAAACATGGATTTAAATCCTGGCTCTGCCACTTTGTGACCTTCAAGTCATCACTGGTCTTTCCTGAACCTCAGTATTATTGATGATAAGATAAAGATGCTACCATTTTCTCCCAAAGACATTTATCAGGACTAAATGGAATTTAAAAAATGAATGGGCTAAATGAAGTGGCACAACATAGCGGGCCCTAAATGTTACTTTCTGTTCCTCCCTTCCCCTCTCCACAAGGGAAACGGGGTTCTGGGTGCTAAGAGCAGGCCAGGTAAGCATAGGCTCTGGAGCAGTGCTCTGTACAATAGTAGGTAAATAAGGTGACCTCCCCGGGCCTCTCTTTCCTCATCTGCAAAGTGGTGATGCTAACCTGAACCTATTTCACACAGCTGTTGTGGGCATTAAATGAGTTAATACAGGTAAAGAACTTAGAACAGTACCTGGCATGATGCAAGTATTCAATAAACATTAGCTTTAGTATTAGCTTTTGTACAGCCCTGACCTATCTTGCCTTATATTCTAACTATTTATGTGTCTAACTCCTCCACTCTAGGCTAGAGGCAAGGATCATGTGTGATTCACTACACAGAAATAGGCACAGTGTTGTTCATTTCAAAGGCATTTTGGGGGTGGAATGGAGGAGAGAAACTAAAATACTGTCTCTGTAGGAAGCAGTTTCTTCCTTTGCCCTTTACTTCTTCCCCAAAGTGACCACAATGTCCTCGTCCTCGAAAAAGGGTGTGGCTCAGAGCTTGTATGAACTATCCAGCCACTTCCAGGCCTTGGCACCTTTTCTCTGCCATGACACATGTGACATTACGCGATGGTGCATAACACACTCCCACAGTGTACCCAGATTACAGGCTGTGGCACAGATAATGTAGGCTGCATGTCATGTATAATTCCTGGCACACCAGCCTACACTCCCCCCACTTTCCCCCTCAAGAAAGCATATCAGATGCAAGCAAGAGAAAATGGTGTTCTCAGAGAGATAACTTCAAATCTTCTCAAATTTATATATAAAAAATATCATTTACAAAACTTCGGACAGTTCTGATAACAGTAGTAATAAATGATATGCAACATATCTCCCAGCTGATCGCAGTATACCTAGCTGAGCACTGCTCCCCTGGAGAACAGATTTGAACCCCAGGAAGAAAGAGTGAATCTGAGCAGAGGGAGGAAGAAATTGGGTGGAATGAATGGTCTGGATTGCCTATCAGAGCAGAGAGTGCTGAAGAGCCATTAGGAGGGAGGGCAGGCCCAGGCAGGGGTCTGTGTGTTGGGGGGTGGGCACAGCAGTGAGTGCTAACATAAAAGAGAAGCAGTGGAAAGCCAGAAGGGGGTGGAGCTGGGCTGGACAGATGAAAGAAAAGAAGAGAGGAAGAAGAGACTGGCTAACATATGAACAAGGGAGAGAATTAGTGTCTTACTAGGCCAAATCACTTGAGTTCCCACAGGCTTGATTTTATTTATTTTTTTATATTTGTTTTTTTCCCTCCCAGACTTGATTTTAAAGAACTGAGACTGAGTATACCATCACATGGATTGCATTTTTGGTAAAAACTACCTTTCATATAAAAACCTTTACAAGTCCTTTTCAGAGATCAGGCTTTCTGATTAGTTGACACCAAACATTGCTCCTTAAACTTAGCCAAATGCCCTCTTTGCCTTGAATGCCAAGACTCAGAGAAGTTTTACACTTTGTTTTTGTACCATCCTTCAACTAAGGTTTCGGTATGTAGCTTCACCACCACACTGCCCCCATCCCTTCATTTTTTACCTTATGTTAAAGGAATTTAGCTTTATGCCCGTGACTTTGTTAGGAGCCACCATGACTAATTTTGGAAGGAAATGGGATGCCAAGAAACAATTAAATGAAATAAATAAAAGGGCCAACAGAAGAGTACAAAACATAGGCAATGAAAGTATTGCTTATACATGCCAAAGGATGGGTGACAGTAACAGAATAATGGGGAAATTACCTCTGCAGATTTACCAATTGCTTTCAGGACCTTATAAAATCAGTGTGCCTAGTCTTCTACCTCTACTTGGCAGAGGAATATTATACATGCTTTGCAGATGGGGTCATTAGAACACCAGAAGCTTTTCTCAAGGTTACACAGTGATGGAGTGGAGAGGGTCAGCAACCAGACACATGATGTTTTGATACAGTGGAAACAGTATAGCTTTGGAGTCAGAGTAACCTAGATTTGAATTCCAGTTCAAATCTACTAGCATGTGACTTTCGGTCCCCTTTCTGGACTGTGGGTTCCTCATCTGCGAAATGAGAACAATACCTGCCTGAGCGAATTGTGAGAATAAAATAAGGGAGTGGCTATAAAGTACCCAGTGCAGGGCCTGGCATGTGGCAGTATATAGTAAGTACCACCATCATTAGCTGGGGCACTGTTCCTCTCACTGCCCTGGCAGGACCAGTGTGCTTCTGCTACCCTTTATCTCTGCCACTCTCCTCTCTGCTGCCTGTTACTTCTCCAGCTCCTGAGCCCTGCTTGACCAGTTTTCCAGAGTTGGGAGGTAGAGGTGGCCTTACCGGTAATAGGAAGTTGGCCGGGGTGGGGCATCAGGGGTGTCCTGCTCCAACTCCCGGTATACCACCTCTGGCAGCTTGGGAGTGGTGCTCACAGAAGCGTTATGGTGGTGGTGATGGTTGGAGTCCTTGCGCTTCTCCTTGTTCTTATGCTTGCCTGACTTGGGAGTAGCAGCTGGTGTCTCAGTGTTCTCCTTGTTGCTGCCATTTTCAGGAGCCTCCTCAGGGGCCTCCTCATCCTCTGACACCACATCCAGGTTGTCAAAAATGCTGATGCGGTGGACACGGCCATGCAGGTCCACCTCCACCATGCGCTGGGCCTGTGCATAGCTCATCACCTCACGGCCCGGTGACTGGGATACCTCTGAGGGGCTGGGCGACTGCTTGTTGGCTGGGCGTGATTGGCGCCCCTTCTTCTTATGCTTGCGGAGTGGAGTCTGCTGCGGGGGCGGTGGGTTGTCGTGGTCATAGTGATATAGGTGGTACTCGATACCACTGTAACTCTTGTAGACCTTGCGGCAGGTCTCCACGGGGCACTCATACGGTGGCTTAGTTGCCCGCAAGTTGTGGCAGAAAGTCTTCACGTCAAAGTCCACCCCCATGCTGTCACATCTAGAATGTACAGATTAGTTAGCATAGGCCTGGGGACAAGCTCTTGGCCATCCACTCTACTCTCTCCAGCCCTCCTCCCCAACGGTCCTGGCCAGCCCACCTCTATAGTGACTCCAAATGCCATCACCTCCACACATGGCCACAGTCTGGGCCTCATCACCTCCTGCCTAGTCATCCTGCCCTATATCTCAACTCTTCTAGCCTAATCTCACATAATGTGACAAGAGTAGCAACAATCATGTCAATCTTTGGATTAAAAGCTTCCTGATGCTCCCCACTTATTTCAGGATAATATCCAAATTCCCTATGATGACATTCAAGGTACTCCTTTCATTGTCTGGCCCTAGTCCTCCTTTCCAGACTCTTCTCACTAGTTACAGCTGTGCTTCTGTCTACCCAGGGCAACTTGCCATTCCTGAATGTTATAACCTCTCATTCCTGCAAGATGATCTCTGTTTGAAATGGCTTCCACCTGATTGGTGAGCTCCTACTCATTCTTCAAAACCCAACTCAAATGTCACTTCTTGTTATGATTTGTCTTTCCCATGGGGAGCTATGTTTCTACAGCATTCCATTCTCATCATTCCATCATGGTGGCATGGCACTTACCACACTGGAAGTTCTTTGTCTCCTCCCACTAGACGGTGCTATGCAGTGCAGACATCAGAGCCTACCCACCTCTATATATCCCCAGTACCTGGCATGTAGTGGATACTCAGTTTTTGGCAAATGAATGAAGAACTTGTTGAATAAATAGCTAAATGAAGGGATCACCAGATTTGGAGCTGACAGATGGATGAAGGCTAGTGTTAACCCATATAGAAGCTTGCTTGAATGGGTGGCCAATGATTTAATCCTGGGCACCAGCAGAAATCATTGCATTACAGAAAAAAGCAGTTCATTTCTGAGGTCTTTAGGGGAAGCCTATGCCCTGGCCCTGGCTCTGGGAGTGGTACCAGACTCTGGCCCTGGGAGTGATACCAGGTACTAAGGGTACAAACAGGAACATGACAATCTAGGCACACTCAGCTCCATGATGGTCCTCAGGGCCTTCCCTTCCTCCTCGCCAGTGTTCCTAGGTGAGTAGTGACAGCAGATGGCACCAGCCCCCAGGAAGCCCAGCTTGGTCAGAGACTGCCCCAATTTCTCCAGGCCTAGTTGAGTTCAACAATTCAGCTAGGGTGTTGGCACCATTCCAGGCAAAGCCAAACAGTGACCCCTCTTGGCCTCTCTCCAGCTACTTAGCTAAGCCAAGTGGGCTGCTCCAGCCTCTCTGTCAAAGCCCCTGACTTCTACGTTGGTAAAACTACTTCAACTTTTACTTCCTACCTGCAGCTGTGTCTTTAAACACAAACCAATCAGAGGAACACGCAAGCTCTTCTTTTTCAATGATGGGTCCCTGGTGTACGCTGCGGCTCTGTCGCCCTGGCTCCCAAAGTAGCACAGAGCCCCGGGCAGATGTCCCGCTGGGACTGGGCGGCAGAGGCACACGCGGTGGAGACAAGAACTCAGACTGGAAGCCCGTGAGGAAGGCACAGGGCCCACAGGGGTATGGCGGCAGAGCTCAGGGGGCTGGAGGAAGTAGGGGGCGGGGGCCGGAGCGATCAGGCCGGGCCCAGGCGGTGCCCGCAGCCCTCTCCCGGATGCGGCGACGTTTCCCTTTTGTCGAAGTGTAACATGTTAAACAAGGCTCCCCTCCTGCCATTGGCCCAGGCAGCCCTGGAGGATACTCTGTTGCCCTGGGACGCGGGCTGGGAGGTAATGCACTGTCAGTTCTCCCGGCTGGAGTAGCCCAAGGGGCAGCCGGGCCAGACAGCTCAGCGCACGCCCCACGAAAGTAGTCTAGTCCTTCCCCGCTGGCCACTCCCGCCCCGGTCCCAGGCCCGCACTCACCGGCCACCTCGAGTCCGGGCTCATCGCCGGGGGCGCCCGCCGGGGCTCCGACCCCACTTGGGGAGGCCGGCGGGGAAAGACGGGCCGGGGAGAGACAGCCCCAACTCCGGAGACCGCAGATCTCGCCACCCCGGTCCCCTGCCGCCCCACGCTCTGGCCCCGGCTCCCCGGGATTCCCGCGCTGACCCCTGCCGCTCCCGGTCCCGCCGGCGCCCTGGTGTCTCAACTCCGTCGGCCGCCGCCCGTTTCGAAAACCCCTAGGTTGTCCGGCCTCGGGACCCGACACCGCCGGAACAATGGAGGCTCCCGGAGGCAGCGCGGGGACAGTGGTGGCGGAGACCGTGGCGGCAAAGGCAGTGGCAGCGGCGGCGGCAGCAGCGGCGGCGACGGCGTCTGCGCAGGGTAAACTCGGCGCCTCGGCGCTGTCGAGCTGCACTTTCGCCACAGATCCCCGCCCGCCTGCTGAGTCTCGAGAGGCCATTCTCTGAGACTCAAAAGAGTCCCTGGACGCCCCACATGGCTTCCCACATGGCTTCTCTAGCACCTCCATCTTAGAGTTGAGTTTCTGTAGACTGAAGACGCGATATTCGGGATCCGGAGTAGTCGGGCCGTTTGTGGCGAATCTGCGGACACGGACGGTGAGCGCGGGGCTGGGCTTGAGGAGCCCGCCCTTCTCCCTTCCCCCTCTGCCTCCTCCCTCCCTCCTGCTGGCGCCTCGGCTGCAGTAGGGACCTGGCCTTGGTCTCCGAGAAAGGCGGCGAGGCGGGGCTGGAGCCATGGGGCGGGGCTGGGGGCAGGTCCGGGAGCAAGAGGGACGCAGGCTGGAGCCTGAGGAAGGGCTCGGCGTTATGGGTAGGGGTGGGGCGGGTCTGGCGGAGAATAAACCAGTCCATGGGGCGGAGTTTGCGGCGAATGGGCGGGGACATCTGTAAAGCGGGCCTCAGTAAGGAGAATAGGGGCTGAACAGGGGTAAAAGGGTGGGGCTAAACAGAAGAGTGGGCCTCGGGAAAGAAAGGGAGGGATTTTAGATGGGCCTGGAAGGCGTTGGGCTGGGGAGAAAGGACAGAGCTGGGAATAACGACGCGAGACTGAAGTGAAAGGGCGGGGCGTGGAAAAGGTAAAGGGGCGGGGCTGGAAGGAAAGGGCGGGACCAGGTTAAGGGTAACGGGAGTGGCTGGAGGAAAGGGAAGGAGCTTGGGAAAGGCAAAGGAGCAGGACTGGAGGAAAGGTGTGGATCTGAAGGAAGGGGCCGAATTTGGGGAGGTGTAAAAGGCTGGTGAAAAGACTTGTGCATGGTAAAATGGGATTCAGATGCTGGGAACCCTTTAGGGTTGGCGGGGAAATGCATCATGGCTATGGGTGGAAGGTTGGAAGACTGTCAAAACAGACAATTGTTTTTAATGTGACTGGGCCACTTAGTAGCTATGTGAACAAGTAGCAAGTTGTTAAATTCTTCCTACCTTAAATTCCGCATTTATAAAAGAGGGCTCAAAAACTATTGTCAGTTCTTGGGGGTTTGGTCAGTTCTTGGGTGCTGGGAAGGGTCCACTTGTTAGGCAATGCTTGTTGCTGAGCCTCTTCAGTTTTGCCATCCAAAGAAGAGCGTGAAAGGGTCTTCCAGGATTCTGGGGCAAAGCTCGGAGTAAATGGAAGCTTCTATTATATCTTAATGCAAACCTTGCATTCGACCCACTATAATGTATGTATTTTCATAAATAATGTTTTCTGTAAAACATCCTAATAAAAGCAACACTCCAGAAAGATGTTTGCTGGTTAAGATCTTGGGATCTGGAGTCAAACTGATGAGTTCTCTTCAAAAGGCGACTTAACCCTTCTGAGCCTCAGTTTCCTGATGTATAAAGTGGAGATAAGATATAGTGCTCACCTCACAGGATTGTTGTGAGGATTAAATAAGAATATGCTTGTAAATCGCCTCCATATGTAATGAATACTCAAGTCTATAGCTGTTTTTATTATCCTCATTAAAAGATTCAGAATAAATGGATCAGAGCAGAATTAGACAGTCATTGGAAAGCTGACCCCTTTTGAGGTCAGGAATCCCTTTGAGAACCTGATGAAAGCTATGGGCCTCTCTTCAGAAAAAAACATGCACACAAAGTTTCACTTATCATTTCTTAAAGTGTTTGAAGAATGTCTGAAGAAGTGATTGGATGGATGGGTGATAGGATGGGGATGAACCCTAACTGAAGCTATTTTTGCTCACTTCTCTTGGTGTGGCCCCAGGCCCCCAGGTCCCCCACTCTCCTTCCCCAAGAACCATGAGACAGAGGTGGAGTAAAGATCAGCTTTATTATTGGCATGAAGGCAGGGAGGTGGTGACAGTGCCAGGCCCTTCTATGGGTGAGGGGACAGAGGGCTCGACCAGCCAGCACTGATCCTCTAAGCTGGACTCAGTAAGGTCCAGGGCTCCAGGTGCCTCTGGCTTTCAGCAGAAGCAGTGGGTGGGCAGGCAAGCAGGCTGCTAGTTACGGAATAGGTAGGCTCCTCAGGGCTGTTCTGGAGCGGGAGTTGGTCTGGAGTTGGCAGGAGGTGGGGGGCGAGGTTGGATATCCCTGGTGCGCATGTAGGACAGCAGCTGCTCTGGGATCTCAGCCAGCACGTCCTTGGCTAGTCGGGCCATACTCAGCACCTGGTTTCCTGACCGGTCAACATAGTCTCGGAATGGGACGAACTGGGACAGGCACAGACAACCAGGTGTGGGTAATGGCCAGGGAAGAGAGGAATGGGAAGGGGAGCAGTAAGGAGGTTTCCTCTTTGACTCCTAACATCTCTTTCCAAATATCACACTATCTCTTCCCCCCGCCCATTTTGGACAGCTTTCCACATTTACTTTCTCCCACCCCCTTTTTTTCACCTTCTATTCACCTTCAACCCACTCCAGTTTGGCTTCACTCAGTACTGACACTGCTCTTGCCAGTGTAATAGCCCTTATGTTACCAAATCAGTCCAGTGGGCAATAATTGTCAGTCTTCATCTTGCTTGACTTCTCTTTAGCTTTTCATTACATTTGACCATACTCTTCCTACTAGACACATCCCACTCTTGACATACCACACTCTTCTGGATTTTCTTGTTCCTTCCTGGATGCTCCTCCCTGTCACCCCCATTCCTCTGGGATCTACCTGATCCTAAACCTGGTCACTTCTCTCTCTCAGTTCTCTTCCTGGGTGATTTCATATACTTACATGACTTTAAAAACTGTACTCTGATGACTCCCAAATTTATACATCCATCCCTAGCCTCTTTTTTAAGGTCCAGGGCCACATATTTAGTTGCCCATATCACATCTCCATTCACTTGTCTTAGATATCTCAAACCCAGTGTGTTCACAACTGAGTTCTGGCCCTTTCTTCCAAATCTGTTCCTCCCCCAGGCTTCCCCTTCCCAATAAATGGGACTATCACTCATTCAGTTGCTCAAGCTAGAAAACTGAGAGTCATCCTTAAAGCCGTCCTCACTCCTCATCACCATTTAATCAAAGCATCAACTCTTGTAAAATTTTCTTAAATAATCTTTTGAACCTGCTTCTTCTCTCCATCCTCATTGCTTCCATTCCTGTCCAGATCCCAGTCATCTCTCCTCTGCTACTTCAAAGGCTTCTTCACTAACAGGTCTGTCTACTTGCCATCTCTCTCAACCTGCTGCTGTCAACCCTCCATGCAGCAGAGCTCCTCTGAAAATGCAAGTCTGACCATCTCAGTCCCCTATGTAAAATCCTTCAAGAGATTTCTAATCCTTTAGAACAAAACTCCAAATCTTCATCATAACCAACAAGGCCTTGGTTCCCTCTTCTTCGCATTTCCTGGGATCCTGCCCCCTGGCCTCTCGCCTTTTCCATATTTGGGCTTATTCTTCTGAGCCTCAGGGCCTTTGCATGTGCTGCTTCTCTACCTGCAATGTTTAGGTAGAGCAACCCTCCTTTAGGTTTTAGCTCAAATGTCATTTCCTTATAGAAGCCTTCCCTGACTACCCTGCTAAATCAGGTCCCTGTTATAGGACCTACATATATATATAGTGGCATTTGCTGTTCCTCTGGAGCACTTGTCACAATCTAATAGAGATTTAGCTGTGTGATTATTATTGGTTGCCTCCACTAGAGGGTGGGGGCTTTGGGGATCTCCTATACAATGGATCCAGAATGGCTGCAGCAACCTGCCTGTTTCTCAAAAAGAATTTGTTCAATGAATGCAGGACAGCTGGAAGAGTAATGGGGAGAAAGGTAGATGATTAAGAAGACAGTATGGGAGAGTGGCTGCCAACTTAGCCTGTCTTTCCCACTGTGCCTTTTGGCTCCATGACTTCTCCCTGGTTAGATCTACCTGAACGATGTCCCGTTCTGCATAGCGTCCCCTAGAGGACACGCGCACGTCATCACCATCCAGCTCTTCCATTGCTGCAGAGAAGACACTCTTCAGCTGATTGCCCTCTCCCACACCAAACCCATGCTACCCCCCTCCTTGTTAGCTCCACTTCGGAGTCATCATGAGAATATTTAGTGGTTGTATTCAAGTCCTAACAAATTTTAGGCACTGTTATGGAGTTGTTATTATGCATTCCATCCACCAGGGAACCCCAAGAAGGAAGTATTCATATCGACAGCCTTGGTTATGATAAAGAAATAGGTTCAGAGAAGGTCTGTGACTTGGCCAAGGTCCAACACAGGCATCCATCTTATCTTTTATGTTAGACAGGCCTGGGTGCCCAGATCCTCCCCTATTTTCCCCAGTTCTTGGTCTCATTCTTGGACACCCATGATCCTACTCACCTTCAAACATGGCTGGTCCCACACCGACAATAATGATAGACATGGGCAGTGAGGAGGCCTGTGAGGGAAAGAGGTTGAATGGTTGGGGTGAGCAATCATAACAATGGAGGTGACTACTGGGGACAATTCTCTGTGCATGTATCATGTTTCTGTACATCTTGCAAGCAGAGGCACTGATTCTCTTTGTTTCAGACTATCTTTTCAAGGACATCTGCATATCAAACAGCCTTGAAAGATAAAGTGTGTTCCTTTGGAGCAAAGGGCAGGTTTGTTTACTATTCAGTTTAATAAAGTATCTCACACCAGAACAAAGGGCAGGCATGCTTACTGCCCATTATAAAAGATTCAGATACCCTAAGCTCAGGGTTTCTGACCTACAGTGCATCCCACTGTGACTGCAGGTGTCATTTGACCCTCCTCACAACATCTTGTGGGAACTGGGACTTAGAATCAAAGCAAATGCTGATAATTGAGCTACTACTATGGCTGAGAATAACAAAGTCCTTTGTCTCCAATCCAGGAGTCTTGTGTCTTCTGCCAGCATCCATGAAACTGGAGGGCTAATTTGTTAGCTTGCAAGTAGGGTAAAACCTCAAACCCTTCACAGTTATTAAAAGTGCCCCTCCCTGCCAAGCCCTCCTCCTTAGACTCACACTGACAATGGCCTCCTTGGTCTGCGTCATGTCAGAGATTACCCCATCAGTGATGATGAGCAGAACGTAGTACTGGGAACCATCAGAGATTTTGGCTGCAGCCCTGGTTGAGAGTCCAAGATCAGAATCCAGCTGAAAGTCCAGAGTCCAAGGGAACACCCTATCCCTAAAGCTTCCACCACCACTGTATAAGCAGTGGGCAAGGATTGGGGTTTCTGAAGCTCATGCTCCTTCCCTAAACCTGGATGCCTGCCCCTGCCTGATATCCCTCCAGTAACATTTATGGAGAACTTACTTTGGTAGTTACTGTGTTATGGTAGGCACTGGAGGTACACAATGAGAAAAAACAAATTCATCCCAGCCATCTCGAGGGAGGACATTAATCCCAGAATCACAGAAATAGGTATAATTACTCTTGTGATGAGTACTGTGATGGAAAGGGACACCGCTATGACAGTGTCTAGTAGGGGATCCTGACATGGTCCAGCAGGTCAGTGAAGGCTTCTTTAAGGAAACAATGTTTAAGGATGAAGGAGAGGCTAAGCAAAGGGGAGGAACAAAGGGAACAGCACAGATAAGGGCCTTGTGATGGGACTGAAGGAGGCCCACTGTGTCTGGAGCCCAGAAAGTGAGGGAAGCAAAGTGGGCCATGTGGCTGAGGTGGGGTAGGGGCCAGATCACACAGGGCTTTGACGGCCCCTAGGAAGATTTTGGTTTTTATACAAGGGCAAGACCAAAGGCTAAAGGCCTCCTTTCTTCCCTTTCTCACTCATTTCTTCTTTCTTCCTTCTCCCCTCTGCTGACCACCTCCCACTGCCTATGCTGCTGGGTCCTTAGCCAGTCTAACAGCTGCTCCCAAGCTCCTTTCCCTTCTCTCACCATCAATCTTTGAATCCAAGATTTTTCTATCTGAAAAGGACTTCAGAAGCCATTGAGTCCAGTCCCCTTATTTTACATATAAGAAATATGAGACCTTCAGAGAGCACAAAGGTCATGGTACATCCTGGTCTCTTGACTCCCAGTCTTAGGCACTGAGTGGGTTGGAAAGGACGGAGTTGCACTACCCAGTAAGGCAGACCCTGGCCACATGTGACTACTGAAATTTAAATTAATTAAGTTAAATAGAAGTAAATATTTGGTTTCTTGTTCACCCAAGCTACATTTCAAATGCTCAGTAAAAGAGCCCAACTAAGCCTAAAGCCTGAGCTCTTGATTCCTTCACTCTCCATTCCTGGCCTGTTCTTTAGATACTCCTCCATATATGTGGTACATTCTGGTCATAATATTACTGTTTACTGTTTCCTGAGCTTGCCTCTTTATGACTCTGTTTTTTCACATGCTGTTCCTTCTGCCAGGCCTACTCTGCATCTCTTTTTCTGATTAAAGTCCAACTTGCCCTCTAGACCCAGCTGAGAATTCCCCTCCACAAGTTAGGCTCCCTTGGGTCTTTCAGACTAGGTTATACCCTCCCCTCCTCTCCCTCTGCCTTCTAGGATACCACCCACCAATTTGGGCTGTCAGCCCTTCCACATGGGTTTTCACACCCATGAGGGTACCAGCATGTGTGCCCAGGGAGACCCAAGGTCACAGGATACCTGGAGCATCCATTCTACTGTATGATCTGGTGGATAAAGCTAGATGACTCTAAGTATACTTAAAACACCTTTTTCTCCTCCAAATTAAAGCAAACATGGACACAACATGAGGAGGATGTAAAATTTGCATGAATTTTTAAGATAAATATGGTGACTTCAAAGACATTTTCAGCCTGGTTGCTTTCAGCTGTGCCCCTAAGATTCCCCTGGGGGAAGCAATCACTTGCCTTTGCCAACAGGCAACTTGCTGGGAAAGTCTGGGAAGCTCTGGCCTATGGAAAGTAATGATTTATTTATATTTCTGTCTCCTGCACCAAGGCAGGAGCTCCCAAGGGCAGAGACTAGATGTGATTCATCTGTGAGTCTCCAGTGCCCCAGCAGAGAACTGAGCATACAGCAGATGCCCTTTGAATAGTAATAATGATAATAATAGTAACAGTAATCGCTGACACTTATAGCAGTTATGATGTGGCAGGCACTAAGAGCTTGACATATATTAATTTAGTTAACCTTCACAAAAACCCTATGATATTACTATTATTATTATCATTTTACAATTGAGGAAACAGGCATAGAAAGGTTCAGGGTCTTGCTCAAATTCACACAGCTAGGGAGTGGTAGAGTGGGTGTATCGACTTAGTCTGGCCCCACAGCCCACATTCATGCTACATTGCCTCTTTATTGAATGTTTATTCAATGAATGAATGAATGAACTAAGATAAAATTAAGAAATCTGTTTAATAACAACAAAAATATGCTCAGTCTCCAATACTACGTGAAAAAATCAGTAGTGAACTATTACATGTATTTTTTTAAGTTTATTTATTTTTTAGTAATCTCTACACCCAGTGTGGGGCTCGAACTCACAATCCCGAGGCCAAGAGTCGCATGCTCTTCTGACTGAGCCAGCCAGGCCCCCCTGCATGTAATTTGACTGCAATTATGGATTCATAAGGAAAAAACTGTCAAGAACTGTATATGCATCCATATTCCCATGGGCAGTATTCTGGATGATCTCTTATTTTATTTCTCCATCCTTGAAATTTTTTACAGCAATGTTATGTTACTTTCATAATTGAAAGAAACTATTATATTCATTATGAATTACATAAACAATCTTTATCAGGGAAAAGGGAAGTCTATAGGCATATAAACCTCCCTGAAATCCTTCCATTTGTATTCTCTTTTTTTGCTTAATTTTTTACTTTCAAGCTTTCTGAGGTACTTTGTTTTAGCTAGGTCTCTTCTATTCAGCATATTGTAGGATTTACTTATTATTTTATTGCTTTATTCAATCAGAGAATCTTTTTCTTTTAATAGGTGAACTTACCCAATTTATGTTTAGTGACATATGTTTGGTTTTAGTTCTGTCATTTTATTTTATTTGCCTTTTAAAAAGTGATTTGATATGTGATCTTGTTTTTTTTTTTATTCTGAAAATTTGGAGTTTTTTTTTTAAGTGTTTATTTATTTATTCATTTAAGTAATCTCTACATCCAACGTGGAGCTCAAACTCACAACTCTGAGGGGCGCCTGGGTGGCTCAGTCGGTTAAGGGGCTGCCTTTGGCTCAGGTCATGATCTCAGGGTCCTGGGATCGAGCCCCGCTTCGGGCTCCCTGCTCAGTGGGAAGCCTGCTTCTCCCTCTCCCACTCCCCCTGCTTGTGTTCCCTCTCTCTCTCTGTCAAATAAATGAATAAAATCTTAAAAAAAAACCAAAAAACAAAACAACTCACAACTCTGAAATCAAGAGTCACAGACTCTTCTGACTGAGCCATCCAGGTGCCCCTGGAGTTACTCTTTTATTTTTAGAAGTTACTTTCCTATTTTTTAATCTACCATTTATTGAGCACTTACTAAGGGCCAGACACTGCTAATAATTCTTAATTTGTTATCTAATTTTAACCTCCCAATAACCCTATAAAGAAGTGCTATTGTTATCCTTATACCCATTTGTAGGGATAAAATGGGGACTTAGGCTGAGTTGCTTCAGTTCACATGGTTGGTGAGGGGTGTAGCCAGGTCTGATGCCAAAGCTTGTGCCTTAATTATTGTGTTATAGGACCATCTCTCTTTTCCCCAAACTTGAGGCCTGAATTGTTGTTCCCAAAGAGTGGGGTTGGGGTAGTTTGTTCACACCCTCTCTACCCCAGAATAAGGCATTTATCTCTTTATATCAGAGCCTGGCCAACACTGAAAACTTTACCCTTTCGCCAAAGCCCAGGTTCACCCAAGAGTGGTCTTGACTATCCTTGGGAAGTCAGTCCCCTGTCTGGGTCCCCTCAGTCCTCCCAGCCCCCACCCAGTTCCCTTACCTGGCAACCTGGTTGATGACAGGAGCAAAGTAGGTGGGCCCATAGAGCTGCACTGTGCGCAGGCTCTGAAAGTAGCTCTCCAACACACCTTCAATGCCCGCACAGTTGGGATCCTCATCGTTGTTGTTCTGTCAGGAAAGATGCCTTGCTAGGCTGAACCATGCTGCGTATACCCAGGAGTACTCTGATCCCAGCTCACTCCTTCTTTTTTCCATCTCTCTCTCTCTCATGCTCCCCTCCAAACTCCAGCCCTGCTCCCCTCCCTGCTCTGCTCCCCTCTCATAGTTTCCTGGTCCTCTGCAGGTACTTGATCCTGAGAAGAAATTCACCAACTTGAGTGGACCAGATGCCAGGGCATGGAGCGTAGGCTCCGGCCTATACTATACCAGGGGGAACTGGTGGGAGATCCGTCCCTCTGGAGGCAGTTTGGCCCCAAAGCCATAGGCTGGGAAGAGCTTGTCACTGTCATAGTCCTGGATGATTTCTCCCACTGCCTTGAGGGCCATGGCATAGGCGCTGAGTTGGTAGGGACTCATGTAGTGCAGGGAGGTGGGCTGCAGAGGATTCCCTGTAGGGACACAGGACCCCCAGCCTCATGGTCACCTTGATCATTTATCTATTCACCTGTCCATCCATGTATACATCCAACCGCCTATCCATTCACCCACTCTTTACCCATGTACTCCCTCATTATTTTGCCCAGTCGTCCATATGTTCATTTATCTGTCTATCCATCCACCAACCCCTATATTTATCAATCAATTTATCCACTTACCCACATATCCATTCTCCCATCCACTGGACATAAATCCATCTTTCAATCTACCCATCCATTTCTAGCCATCTTCCTCTCCATTCTCTTATCCAGTATCTACCCAACTACCACCCACCCATCATTCCTATTCATTTCCATTCATTCTGTCTTCATATGGATTCATCCACCTATCCACTCTCATTCATTATCCTGTCTACTTACCTGTTATTTCTCCAATTTAAACATCTGTCCATTTGTCCACCTGCAGGCCTATTCATGCATCCACTTGTCCAACCTATTGTACTCACTCACTAACCCAACTACCTACTTGGTTTATTCATCTATTTACCTACCCAGTCATTACTCACTCACATTTACTGCTTCATTTCTCCTTACACTCCTATTATCTCCCATCCATTCATTTACTCATCCACTTCTTGAGGTATCTCTCCTTTCAACTTTTTAAAATTGACACACCTTTTTTCTTTTACCCTCTGTCCCCCATTATACCCAATAATCTCCTCCCAAAACTCCTGTCCCAGTACCAGCCTAGCTGGGCTTTGCCTCAAGCCTGGGCTTACTGGGTAGGTGAACTCTTAACTGACTGAGCCACCCAGGCACCCCTCGGTAGGTGAACTCTTATCCCCAGGTCAGAATCCAGGCCAATCCCTAATGAATTCCTTAGAATTCCTCCATACCCCATTCCCCCATCCATGCCTCACCATTAGAAGCTGTGAAGTCAATGGCTACTGTGAAGTTCAGCTGTGTCCTGTTGGGGAAGTAGATCAATTGAGAAGTGAGGGACATACATATTATATCAGGATTTCTCAAACACTAGTGTGCATACGAATCACCTGGAGATAGTGTTAAAATGCAGATTCTGGTCTGGATGATCTGTGTGGAGCCTGAAATTCTACATTTCTAACAAACTCCCAGATGATGCCGATGCTGCTGGTCCATGGAGCACACTCTGGGTAGCAGAATTAAATGCCTACTGTGTGACAAGTGTATGTAATTTATGTCATTTAACTTAATCTTTACTATAGCCCTGAAGTAGTAATGAACACTTCCATTTTGCATAGGAGAAAAGTGAGCTTCAGAGAAGCAAAGTACTTTACCCACGTCTGCCTACCACTACTGAGCCAAAAGGAATGTCCTCTTTGGTCTGCTTGGGTTTTCCCTCTCTCTTGGCCTCTTCCTGTTGCCTGGCCATGATTTTTATTTGGACCCCAGTCAGGTTACTGGGGCCATCTTTGAAGACCACCTGTCTCGCATCTTCCCATGGGAGGACTGGAAGCTAGGGATGAAAGTCAGCTTCATGAAGAAAACTAAGATGGGCAACATTATGCATTTTACAGAGCACTTTATAGTTTGCCAAGTGTTTAAAAGTTTATCTCCATGGACCCTAACCATTCATAAATATGAAAACTGAGGCTTAGAACTGGGAGTAACTCAATGCTGGTCTTTCAGCCCAGAACCTGGCCTGTGACTCACCCTCCCTTGATGTAATCAACAAAAGTGAATTCAGAGTCCACAGAAAAGGAGAGCAGCGTCACCTGTGGGGCAAAGAGACAGCCCTGCTACTTTGGAAAGGGCAGTTGGGTGGCAGAAGGCAGAGAGGCACATGATTCCATCCCCTACTGCACACTCCCCATCCCTGTCTAATTTCTGAAAGGGCAAAAAAGAGGAAGCTGTCAGAAACATATTTGGATTTTCAAAAGTGTATTAAATTGGGAAATACAACTTAAGTTTAAAAAAAATCTGCAAAACAGTAATGAGCAAACAATTTTCCTCAGGTGAGAAATCAAAAGAAAACAAAAGAAACTTAAATGGAGCCACCTTGGGCCCAACGTTACTATATCCAAGTAATCTGTGCCCACAGCCTTCCCCCAACATTCATCATACTATGTCAGTGGGAATAGAAACAGAAGGATCTAGGGAGGGCCAGAGCTCCAGGGAACACTCACAGTTCCTGAATTGACATATTTCTTCTTCTTACATTTCTTCCGAGGGTTAAGTACCTAAGTGAAG
Source organism: Leptonychotes weddellii (assembly GCF_054177405.1). NCBI lineage: Eukaryota > Metazoa > Chordata > Mammalia > Carnivora > Phocidae > Leptonychotes > Leptonychotes weddellii. The sequence continues at coordinate 43,890,799 of NC_138369.1, read as the reverse complement.
AAGATAACAGTGATGGTGGGAAACAGAGGAAGGGAGCTACAGACTGAGCACACTGGGATGGAGGGCCTGGGCAACCTGGACAGAGCTGGAGTTCTCACCTCATACACTGTGAACTGGTTCTGGGCCTTGCTCAGCTCCCGGTAGCTGGTGGTGAACTCACCGATGAAGTCATGGCTGCAGTGAGGCCGGGGTGGGTGAGCAGCAGCTACTGTTGGCTTGGAACCAGCCCTGAAACTAGTCTTTTGCCCCCATTATCCCTTGCCTCTACTTGGGCTGCAGGGCACTGGGGTTGGGGCCAGAAGAGAGGCCAAGTTAAGGGGGAGAGAAGGAAGATCCAACTGAGAGGGTCAGTTGTACTCAAGGTCCTGGCATCTATTATCACCCTTCTTGACTCCCAAAACCACTTTGGTTTCCTAGTGAATGTACTACGTATTATAGGAAGCTGTTTAAATTAACTACAAAAGAAGACAGTACTATGTGGGGCAGTTCTACCTTCCATCCCGGTCCCAGTCGTACACATCAATCTTCACTGTTCTGAAATGCAGGAGATAAACATAGGCTAGCGTGTATGATAAATCCTAGAGACACCCTCACCTACTTAACCATTCAGAAATCATCCTCCCATACACGCATCTGTTTTTCCTTCAACCTTCCTCCCATCAGTGCATCCAACCTATTTATTCATTCATCAGTCCATGCACATACCCAACTATCTATTGCCACTGCCATTATTTCTTCCACTGCTATTTGTACCACTGTTACTATTCTTTACTACTACTTGTTGAGTCTTACTATATTCTAGGCATTGTTACCAGTGCTTTTGTAGATTGACTCATTTGATTTAACAACCATCCTAAAAAGTAAGCACTTACTATAAGGTAAATACTATTATTCTTATTTTTGGATAAGGAAACTGAGGTGCAAAAAAACAGTAACTTGACTAAGGACTATAACTAGTAAGTGATTGAGCTGAGATTTAAACTCAGACATCCTGGGGCGCCTGGGTGGCTCAGTTGGTTAAGCGACTGCCTTCGGCTCAGGTCATGATCCTGGAGTCCTGGGATCGAGTCCTGCATCGGGCTCCCTGCTCAGCGGGGAGTCTGCTTCTCCCTCTGACCCTCCCCCCTCTCATGCTCTCTCTATCTCATTCTCTCTCTCAAATAAATAAATAAAATCTTTAAAAAAAAATAAACTCAGACATCCTGGTTCCAAAGACTTTGTTCTTAAGTACTGTGCCTAAGTCCTCCTATATGTCCATATATCTGTGTTGCAGTTACAACTATCTATCCACGTAGCCACCCACTTACCCATACATTAGCCAATCTAATTACTTTTTAATACCTATCTTTATCCACCCATCTAATTATACATCCAGGCATACACTGACTTACTGATGTATGCAAGCATCCATCTCTCTGTCCATTCAGCTATCTAACCAAACACCCATCTATCACATTTGTCCATATGATCATCCATTCACCTACATAACCAACCATGTATGTGCCCATCCATCCTTCCACCCACTTACCTATCTTCATACTGTCCATTTATTAGTTCATATGGTCAGCCTATCCATCTACTTTACACTCATTAATCAACTAATTAATCTACTGGTCCTTCCATCCATCTACCATCCATTGACCAATCCACCTTTTGCTCTACCTATTTATCCTCCTGCTTTTTCAGTCATCCCTCTGCCTCTCCAGCCATCTAACAATCTCTCATATACCCATCCATCTATTCGTTCATCCATTAATCTATCCATCATTTGTCCATCTGCTGATCTGCCCATCAGTCCACTTATCCACTTATCTGTTACCCATTCATCCATCTCCCCTTCTACCCACCAGTCCTTTTACACATCCATCCATATACCCATCCATTCATTCACCAGCTTATCCATCCATCTGACCCTCCACCCATGTATCTGTTTATTCATTTGTTCATTTGCCCTTTCATCTACCCATCTACCCTTCCACCCTCCTATTCATCTATGTGGCCATCCATTTGCTTCCCCATCTACCTATCTCCATGCCCAAAACTCTGTTTCACCAGGCAGGATCCTCCCAAACTATTGTCTGGGGCTCAGGAATCCCATTCTCATGCCCTTGTTCCCTTACTCCCTAGTTTACACTGAAGCAGACCTGTCATAGTCTCCATTGCACAATGCCCGCACAGGGATGCTGAAGGGTTGCCACACAGGATTCAGTGTGTTTTTCACAACCTCCGTCTTGTGGCAGATGGTGAACCTGGAGAGGAGCAAGAGGACTGGAACCTGCCTTGGGGCAGGACTGAGCCCAGAGATAGGGCCTCATACTATTGGAGATTCCTGGGATTTCCCCACTTGTTAAGCACATATTGTGTACTGCCTTGAGTGAATTCTGAGGTCAGGTCCTGGTAGAGTTTAAGATGCCCACATCCAGCCTGAGAGCCCTAATGGGCCCATGGTCACAGCAGGGCAGGGGTGGGTGCCACTGGAGAAGACATTAACTCACGTGCCATCCTCATTGCTCCTATAGAACACAAGGAAGGGGTCTGACTTTCCAAAGAAATCCTTCTTGTCCAGCTTGTTTGCACAAAGTTGCATGGTGGCAATGTCCTAGGGATGAAATTTGGCTGTTGACACCCAAATTGTTCATAGCCTCAAACAGTCCACTAAAGGGAGTTTAGGAGAGAAGGAAGCCTTGTGGGTCTAGTATATGGCCCTTACTGACCCGACAATTGCTAAGCTCCTCTGCAGTCAGCAGTATGGTCCCACACTTCTTGCCTGGTACACCCCTGGAAGCAGAAAAAGCCTCTTTGTCAGGGGAGTGAGAGTAGGCAACGAAGAATGGGGTAGCTAATCTGGGATTAGGTGGGCCAGGGGATTCAATATGCCATTTCCTGACAGTCTCCTATATGTATCCCTTTCTGCCCTGTGTGGTTCCTTGTGGGGAAGGGCCTGACTTGGATAGGGAAGGGGTCTGTAGTCTGAAAGGAAGGGGCTAATCTGGCCTAGGTGGACGTGTTATAATGGTAGCATGGGAAAGACATAGGATTTAAAGTCCTGAGTAAGTTATTTCCTCTTTTGGGGGTCCTAGTTTCCTCTACTATGAAATGGGAATCATGCCTACCTGTCAGGGTTGTGAAAAGATCTGAATGAGTGCATGGAAGGACAAGCAATTGGGAAGCTTTATTGATATGAAGGTGGTTAAATTTGTCAAAGCAGACCTTGGTATCTACTATATGTCAGGCACTGTGCTAGGTATGAATTGGCCAGTTGGCACTCTCCAGTTCTGTTAGACTGTACCCTTGGTGAGCTTCCAGAGGGAGGTGGGATGTCAAAGCCAATAGGCAAGTAGAATGTGATGTAGCAGTCCTGAATGAGGGAGAGGATTTTCTATCCAGACCCAGGGCAAAAGGCTGTTTTGTTAGATCAAAGATGCTGTGCTTTTGAAGAGTGAAATAAAATGTGAAGAGTGAAATAAAAAAGACAAGGGAAGCCTTATCCTCTCCTGACCCAAGAAGGGACACTTCCATGTATTTGAAGGGTACATATTAGGACACCCATCCCCAAATTGCCTTGCCTTGGGTCTCCAAGTGGTCAGGGACCTTGCTGATATGGGCCTGTGAACCCTGACCCCAAAGGGATCCCAAGTGTGGCAGAGAGAAAGCTAGGTCAGAAGTGTTCTGGGTTCAAGTCCTGGCTCCAATTTATTATGTGATTTTTCCCATCTTTGACATGAATGTTGAACCATTTCTTTGGCTCTTTCAATTTTTGACTCTTTGTGCTTTAAAAAGAGTGTAAGGAGTATAGGGACTCTTCACCTGCACACCCAGGAGGACCAAGTCTCTGATCTTACTGCTTTCTCTCTGTTCTTTGCCCCCTTAATGTTTTCCCTCACCTCCTTACCCAGTGTGAATTCCAGTCAATGATTATAATAATCGCTCCCTTGCATCCTACCTCTTATCCATTGCCTTTCTGTCACTTCAGTACACTTATTTGGCAGAACCACAGCCCTAGTTAAATCCCATTCTCTGCCTAGCCTGTACTGCACCTGTGCAACTGAATGAGGCCAGAGGAAAACACACAATCTTGTTAACTGGCCTCACTTTTTTTTTTCTTTACATCTTATTTATTTAAGTCATCTCTACACTCAACCTGGGGCTCAAACTCATGACCCTGAGATCAAGAGTCACATGCTCTACTGACTGAGCCAGCCAGGCGCCCCTAACTGGTCTCATTTTAAATGCATGACCACAAACCTCAAGAGGGTCCTTAATCATACTTCACTCTCCAGTTCGGCTAGATGGCAGTTTCACTCCTCCTCTCTTCTCAAACCTGGAAAGCCTCCTCCCCCATCCTCACTCAGCCAATGACCTTGTTTCCTACTTCACTGACAAAACTGAAGCAACCAGAAGAGAATGTCCACAGACCTACCACCACACCTACCTTGCCTCCAGTATCTTCACCCACGCAACTGTTGCTATAAATGACTATCCTTGTGCCTATTTATCCCTCCACTGTGTGCTACATTCCACACCCTCTTGCCTATACATGGACATCATTCCAGCAATTCTCTCCTTTTTTCTTTATTATGTCAATTTTTCAGTTTCTACTGGGTCATTCCCCTTAACATACAAATGTGGTATAATTTTTCTCATGTTAAAAAATGCAAACCTATTCTGACCTCACTTCCTTTTCCTAACCCTCCTTTTCTCTTCTCTTTGCAACAAAACCCCTTGGAAGATTTCTTGACTTTCATTCCTCTCTTCCATTCTCTTCTAAACCTCTCCAACCAGGCTGTCACCCCCACCTCTTCCTTCAGAACTTCAGACATGCAGCAGCATTTGACATGGCTGGTCACTCTCTCCTCAATACACAAACTTCACTTTGCCTCCAGGACAACACCCCTTCTCTTGGTCCTCCTTCTACTTCATTAATGCTCCTTCTCAGTCTCCTTTTCTAGTTCCAATTCATGGAGTCTTGGTGTTTGGTCTTTTCTTTCTCTGCCCACCCCTTTGGTGATTTCATCTAGTCTTCTGGTCTGAAAGAGCATCTACAACTCATGGATCTTATTGCCTATTTGACATATCTGCTAGGGTGTCTAATAAAAATTATCAAATTCAACAGGAGTCAGAATGAACTCCTGATTAAATCCCCCTGCAATGTACTTCTCCCTCACTTTTTTTTTTAACCATCTTATTTATGGCAACTCCATCCTTCCAGGTGTTCAGGCCAAAGGGTTTGATGTCATCCTTGACTCCTCTTCTCCTCTCACATCCATATTCAACCTGTCAGGAATCTGTTGGCTATACTTTCAAGTTATATCCAGATCTGACCATTTCTTTCCTTCACTGCTGCCACCCTGGATTACTGTAATAGCCTCCCAATGGGATCCCTGCTACTATCTTCATCTACCCAAGGTTTATTCTCAATCCAGAAGCCAGCATTATTCTTTGAAAACATGGTCAGATCATGTCACTCCTCTCTTCAGAGCCTTCCAGTGACTCCCAACTCAGAGTAAAAGCTAGTCTTTATAGTAGCTACAAGGCCCTAAACTGTTCTCCAATCTCGTCTCCTCCTTTCTTCCTCCTTGCTCACTTGGCTATAGCCACACTGGCCTCCTTGCTGCTCTGTGAACATATCAGGCTTTTGCACTGGCCAACTTCCTCTGCGTGGAACATCCCACATCCAGATACCTGCATGGCTCACTTCCTTACTTCCTACAGGTCTTTGCTCTAAAGTTACCTCTCCATAAAACCTACTCAGCCACTCTGTAGAGTATTGCAAGTCCCACCCACCCAGCATTTCCAATCCTCCTAATTCTGCTCTACTTTGCCTTTTCCCCATAGCACTTAATGTCTTCCAATATATTATATAATTTACTTATTTGTTATGTCTATTTTGTAGTTTCTCCCCCACCTTCTATAGTATAAGCTCCCCAAGGGCAGGAACCTTTGTTATGTTCGCCATTACAACCCAAGCCCCTTGAACAGTGGCCGACATAGAGTATATGCCCAATAGTATTTATGGAATGGATGAGTCCCTGGTGCCTAGCACAGGGTATGGCATGCAAAACATGCTAATAAATATTTAGTGAGTAAATACAGTGGAAATTCCAGGGGTCTTGATTTAGTGAGGGGAAGCTTCTCGGAGGGAAAAAGCTTGGAAGTGGACCTTAAGGGTAGAATCAGACTTAGAAAAAGAGTGAGGTGAGAGAGACCGAGACAGACAGGTAGAGACAGAGACAGAGAGAGAAAGAGGACAAGACAAGACATATCAGGCCTAAGACTGACTTGAACGGAGCCCTGGAGATTGGTCTTTCCCAGGAAGATGATGGGAGCCATTGAAGTCTCCCAACCAGGGGAGTCCCAGCCTTCACAGCTATTGGGTCAGCAGTGTCCTTGGGAGGAAAATTTGGGGGCACCCACCCTTCCCCAGCACCCCTCTTGTTCAGCTCACGTGAGGGGTCGCTCTACACGGCTGCCCTGGCCTCCGATCACCTCTCCCAGGGCCAGGAACGCTTGTCCCAGGAAATCCTGCACCAGGACATGGAGTCAAGAAGGCCAGGAGGGGCTGGGGATGCAGAGTCCCAGCCTAGCCCTGGTGATACTGCTGCACAGACCAGTGTGTTCCAGGATGGCAGAATGCTAGAAGCATCGCCCTGCCTGTGCTTTAAAGGAGGGGAAGGAGTCCCCAGGCCAATTCTGCTTCTTGGTCCTGCTGTCAGTTTAAGCTGCTCTCCACAATGCCATCCCACACCTCACCTTCCATTCCACACCCCACCATCCCAAAGCCAGCCCCGTTCAGCCTCACCTTCTGTGTGTCCCACAGGTGGCCGAGAAGGAAGAGGAACAGTGAGTAAAAGGCATGGGTGGGAAACCAAGAGGCAGGAGCATGAGAGGAGGGCCAGGAGGGTGGGTTTGGGGCCCAAGAAGGTGGAGTTGGGGTTGAGGGGTAGGAGGGTTCTAAGGAAGGTTGTTTAACACACTGAGCGCCTCCTGTGTGCCTGGCCAGCCTGCGAGGGGACGCTCGCTCACCGGTTTGGAGATGTTGGTTTTGGAGTCAATGTTGTATCTGGGAAGAGAGTGGAACCAGCATAAGGTGGGGCTGGTGAAAGACAGCCTGGAAAAGGGGTCGTGTTTTGAATACTGGTTAAGATTGTAGGTAGAATGAGGGGCGGCCTTGGATCCAAATTCAGTCAGGATCTCCTTTAGGGCAGGAGTCAGGGTCACAGAAAGTCAGGGATGAGGCCAAGTCTGGGGCCTGCTGAGGGTGGGGTCATACCAGGGCGGGGACCTTGATGGAGCCTGAGCTAAATTAGGGTGCAAAGCTTTGGGCCCAGCTAGGTCTGGGGAGTGAACTGGATTGGATCTGACCTAAAGACAGGGCCAAGCTAGACTTGGGGACAGAGCTAAGACTAGAGTGGAGGCCTTCAGAATGGGACCAAACAGCCTGGTGGAGGAGCCAGGCTGGGAGGCCGGGCTGGGGAGGAGCGAGCCAGAATTTTGTGTGGATCCAGGTCGGGGGGCGGGGGCGGGGGGGATCCAACCCAGGATTCTGGGCGGGGCTCACACATCAAAGCGCAGGTTTTGCTTTTCCTCAAAGAAGTAGTCCAGGACGAATTTGCGCACAAAGTCTGGGTTCAGCGTGTTGTCAATCACCTCTGTCCGTCC
>NC_138369.1:43847379-43883040 GCF_054177405.1 Leptonychotes weddellii | reverse complement strand
GAAGGAAGGATGTAAGATTGCCCTGAACCTCTCCCCACCCCTCAGTCACGCTCGGACCCTAGTTCCCCCTCCCGTCCCTGGCGCCTCCTACTGGGGTCGGACTTGGAGAAGGTGTCGAGGTCCAGCAGGTTCCTAGAGAAAGCGACAGACAGATGGACAGAGGGTGGGTCATTCTGGAGCCCAGTGCCTCGACTCTGCCCTGAGTTGGGCACCCGGGGGAGGCATGGGGCTCAAATCGCATCTCCTTGCCTCATTACTACACCCAGTGGAGAGTTGTTGGGGGTGGGGGTGGGGGTGGGGGTGTCCACGTTGTCAGCACCCTGGACAGCACCGGAAATATCAGCTCAAGAATCATTATCTATGCGTCCACCCTGTCTTCAAGGGCCCAGGAAAGAGGGTTAGCCCCAGAACTTTGTCCTCCTGAGGCCCAGATCCTACTGGATCCCCATGACCCGCTCCTTGAACCCGCAGGCTGAGCTTTTATCTGCGGGTAGAGCTGTTCAAAGAAACCCCCTCCCCGAACCCGCCAGAGACTCTCCTAAGTCTGAATCTGAGATTTTCCAGCCCTGGATGCTTCTTTCCCCCGGGGGTCTGGCCCCTGTCCGCTCCAAGCCCCACAGCCGATTGGGGCAGGGGCAGTGCCTACGCCCTCCCCAGCGCGGCGGCTCACCGGCAGGACACGGTAATTTCAATCTTGGTGGCCGGGACGCTGCGCTCAGAGGCTCCGCTGAGAGACATGGCTGGTCGAGTGGCCGGAGCTGCGGGAGGCTGTGAGACGGGGGCCGCCGGCGCTAGGGGCGGCGGCAGCGGCAGCGGCGGGGCTGGTCCATGTGCCGCCGCTGTAGCGGCGGCGGCTGCACTCCCTCCAGCCCTGCTTGCACTCCCGCGATCGCTCCTTGACTGTGGCCGCCGGCGGCAGCGACTCCAGATGATAACCTAGCCCCGCCCGGCCCTGCGGGTGGCCCCCGCCCCATTGGAGCAGCCTCGAGCCAGCCGGGAACCTAACCCCGACCCCAAATCCAGCCCAGACCGTGGGAGAGTCCTCCCTGCGCATTTCACCCAGACGAAATCCAAAAACCTTCTGAGAACTGTCCGCGGTACTGAAGGGTTTGGGGCACCTGGTGGGCGTTGGGGACGCTTCCTCTTCCTGAGCTGCTCCCTGAACAGTCTGCTTCTTCCCCTTCCCACTTCCGCCCTGCCTAGGTCTTCCAAATAGGAGTTTTACATTTATGCTTATTAGCTGTGTGACCTTGGGCAAGTTACTCAACATCTCTGTGCCTCAGTCTTATCAGTGAAAGGCTGGAATAGCACCTACTTGGGGTGTTGTAAAATTTTGAGATAATCCAATAAAGGACCTAGCTCAGGGGATTATACACAGTAAGTACTAAAGAAATGTTCACCATTATTTCCTTCCTCTGGGCAGTCACATGGGTGACCTCTTTTGTGTTGAGCCAGAACTCAGTAAATGGCAGCTTGATAGCACTCTGAAAAGCCCTTTGCCCAAGTCTTTGAACTCTTGACTTCATGATGTTACAGATGCAGAAGACATACTGTGAAGATGCAATCTATCTAGGTCACAGTGCAGATGAGGGTGGTAGTCAGCCAGGTCCATTCTCCCCACACCAATTACTGCCTCCAAAGCCCCAGAAGCCAGTCCCTCCACCAAAGTCAGGGCTTCGTAAGGTAGGGGCCGTGAGTCACCTGTACCAGGACTGTGCTCCCTGCAGAACTTGTTAAAAATTAAGGATCCCCTCCCACACACACCTCCGTCCATTCCAGCTAAATGACCATCTCAGCAACCCTAAGTCTCAATTTCAGGCAGCCCTGGGAATCCGTGTGAATAAATGGGTTCCTAGGTGACTAGGGCCCATTGACGCCTAAGGACCACTGCTCCCACCTTGACAACCTGTGACTACTTGTCCCCATCTCACTGAGACTGTCATGGCTCAGGAGTTAAGAGGCACAACCGAGTCTTCAGTTGTCTTTCTGCTTTATCTGACCCCCACCCCAACCCCTTCCAGCACAAGGAAGAACAGATAACTCCAAATAACTCCACAAAGACAGCAACCAAATGAGGATGCAAGAGACTTGTTCAAAAAGATTTTTAATTTTGTGATCTGTCAAACTGCCTCATTCTCAGTGCAGGTGATCCCTCCTCTCCAGGAAACAAGAACAGGAAAAGGGGAGTCTTTTGTGAGGTCTCAGCCTCCACAAGGCCTCAGGGAAACCACACACAGTTCTGAGAGTTGATGGGAATCCCAACCAAGACTAGGGTGGGTGGAAAGGCAGTGACAAGAGGGATGGTGGTCACCAGTCAGGAAGCTGGGGGTTGGAGAACCCTGTCCTTAGCCCTGCTCAGCTCTGGGGCTGCCATGTGCATGATGGAGGAGGAAGAGGAGGGAGAAGATGTCTCTCCTATCTTTAAGCACCCCTTGTCCGGGCATGGCTTTCATTCTGCTCAGGGCTCAGGTGAGAGAACAGGAAATTGTTGGGGGCTGGCTACTTCATAAGGTGCTGCTGCTGGTGCCCCGGAGTCCAACACCACGGACAAACTGCTCCAGCAGGCCTCCGATGGCACCAGAGGGACTGGGGGCTGCTGCTCGAAGCCCCACTGTGCTGCTGTACGCGGCCAAGAAAGCTGACCGTACTTCCTGCAGCCGAGTCTCCCGCTCGCTCAGGGCTGCAAGCCTGTGGGGAGGGAGGGAAGGAGGGAGAATGAATGCATTACCCTGGGCAGGATCCAACATCCTTATCCTCACACCATACTACCTATCCTTCTGCCTTTGCTAGCACATGTCCTGTGGCCATACTACCCCTGCAGTTCAGGCCCTAAACATTTGGCCTTGTTCCCCTCCATAATCTTTCCTCTCAGCTCTCAGGCTACTGAGAACCTAGAACCAGCATGTTTTAATGGTGCACTGGGGAAGTTGGGGGGAAGGTGAGCAGGAGGGAGTTTGCCAACTGTTGGCTGCCATTCCTCAGTGAGAATAATATGAGGCACCAATCTGAGACTTAAGGAGAGACCACAAGATGAGGCATCAAGCCTTGGCTGACCAAAGGCTTAGCCTTCTTGTGGCCAGGACCTGGAGCATTCGGGGAGAAAGTTCTTGGCAGTGTCCTGGAGAGGCCAGGGTCCTCAACCGGAAACCCCTGAGGCTTCAGCTACAGCTTTGGTCAACTGTGGTCCCTAGGGAAATAGCTAGCAGGGTGCTGGCTTTTCTAGCAGGATTCCTGTTCTGATTTTATTTGCTGTTCCTTCCCTGGCCTCTGCAGACACTGATCACAGAAGACGGGAAGCCCCTCTTCTCTCCTTGACCTGCAAATACAAATCTAGAAGGGGAACAAGTAAAAAAACAAACAAAAACCCCTGAAGGGGAACAAGTGCATGAAAACTCAGGTTTATCAAAGAATGAATTCCATGAGGCTATTTGACACTTTGAAAGGTCTTTAATAGAAGAGGAGAAGAGACCTGAGGTACCAGCCACACCCAACCTATGAACTAAAAGGTATGCAGTCTAGGGGTGAGAGGGACATGGAATCAGAGGAAAGGTCAGGAACTCACATGGTATTCACCCTAACTGTCCCCTGGAGGGCTTTCTCCAGGGGCCACAGACCTATATGACACGAACCCTCATGTTCCCATCCACCTAAAAATCAAGACTAGCCCTGACCACTGACACCAAAATTTCCCCCCAAGAGACCAATCCCTGTGTAATCCCTCCAGGGAATTTGTCAGAAGTAGCAGCACTGTCTCCAATTCCCAAGCCCAAATGACTTGTACCCCAGGGCCTGGGGGAAACAGATGGAGGTATGAGGATAAATGGCAGTCCTGGGGTAGGTATGGGGAGAACAGACTGAAGGAAAGTAGACTGGTGGGAGTGGTAGGTATGAGTGGGTGACTACTGTGGGAGAGAGAGAGAAGCAGCAGGTCCTAGGGTGAGGGAAAGTCAAGTAGCTCTTGCAGCAACACTAGGAAAACGGAGCTGATACTAGATACTGGATTCCTGCAATACCGTGAAGAACTCCAAAGTCTGTCTTGGCATTTGGGGGAGACATGTGGCCCTAGTTCTTCTTTACACTCTAATTAGGTTTCACATAGGCTGTAGGCCATGTGTTCTTCTTCAGCTTTTCCTTAGGGCATATCATATAATTCAGATTAGTAGTTTGTATTCACAGGGAATATCCAAAGGTCCATACATGTGCATTCTCACTGCCCCTTATTTCTGGGAGGCAGAAGAGGGAGGGATCAGCCTATTTAGAGATAAGAAAACTGAAGCCCAGAGAGGATAGGTGATTCACTTGAGGACACACAGCAGGTAAGGGGTAGGCAGGCAGAGATACTCTAGTGCCATTCTCTCTCAAGAGATGAGCCAGCAGGCTCAGAGAAGTAAGGGCTGACACCCCAAGACATAGCTGGTAAGGCAGAGCAGCCAGGAGTTTTGACTAAATTTCTCTGATAACAAAGCCCAAGCACTAAATCGACATACTGTATGACCTCAGCAGGAATCAACCCTGACCCCATCCCTACACTGCAATTTTGGAGGCCATGAGATCACATAGAACCTAGCTTTCTTCTGGGAACCACCCAGATGGTGGGGGTTTGCTAGGAGCTCAGAGAGCTGCCCGTTTCAATGGTTAATGCCAGTTACGTGAGGGGTGCCATCAAGCAGGGGCAGAGATGTCTGCTTCCTCCAGAGATGGCTCTTGGGCCTATTCCATCCTGGAATCCCAAGGTCCGGCCTCTGCCTGCCCTCAGCAGGGATCCTTCTTAACACCCCAGGGCAACTCGCCTCTGACCTATCAGCTCTGGTGGGTATGAGCCAGATTCTGGTGGGGACAATGAATGCCCAGCACCTGAAGTTCATTCAGCCCATCGTGGGGAGGAGAGGCCTTGTTCCCCAGGCCACCAGAGGCTCTACCCGGCCTGACACCCATGAAGCAGTAAAGCGGGCAGGGGACTGCCACAGAGGCAGCCACTCAAGCGGACACACTGTAAGACTTGAAAGCCCAGTGCTGGAGCCTTAAAGGGAGAGGATTTTACAGCCTTGGGACTTGGTATCCCCATCCAATTTTCTTACCTGACTGGAGGTAAAAGCAGAAGACAAGAGGAGGAAGGGGATGGCAAGGAACCCTTGGTTCTGCTTGGAGGAGCACATCCCTTGAGTTGACCTAGCTCCATTCTGGCTGTGGTCTCCACCATACACCTACCTTCACTACCCCACTGTTCTGATTTCAAAGGATTCTCATGTCAGGCAAAGCCTCGGACAGAAATAGAACCTTCTATAGTTACAGTCCAGACAGCTTTCCCTCAGGGTGTGCCCCGAGGCACCTGTGGATGAGTTTCGGAGGCTCAAGAGAGTGAACACACACCGCAACACACTTCCTGAGCAGCCCAGAAAGCCTCTTCCATACCTCAGGAGTCCAGGAGCAGTGAGGTATACTTAGCTGACACTGAGCAGGGGCAGGGATCCCGGGCCAGCTGCTGCCTCACTCCCTAACCAACATTCCTGATGGCTCACCAGCTTCTGATATGGGCAGGGGAGCATCCTGCCTCCTCAAGCAAGACACTTACAGACAACTGTTAGGGAGCTCATCCGGGAAGCTGAAAGGGAGAGAGGAGTCTGTGTGCAGGACAGCCCGTTCCTGAATACTGCCACAGCCTGTTACCATCTGCCAGCTGCCAAAGTCTGTGGAGAGAGAGGATCCGGGCAGGGGATGGTCCACTGATCTGGGGCAGAGAGGAGAGAGAGGGGAGATGATGCATAGTCAGTCATATGCCTGACAGGGGAGGCCCTCTGGAGGAGTCGGGGTGGGGCTATGGTGGTCCTGGGCCACAGGCTCAGCTGTGAGGACAATGCTTCGTGCAAAGACTTACAGAAAAACAAGAGCAAAGCAGAATGAGAAGAGGTGAGCCAGCAACCAAAGCATCAGGTCAGGGCATGCCTGCCCCGGTGGCTGACACAGCAAGTACAGTCTCAGCAGCGCCAAAAGGAAGGAAGCAAGGCCGGATGCCCTAGGAACCAGGGAGGCAGGATCACCTCAAACACCCCTGGCATGCAGATTGGCAGGGTGGGCAAGGCAGAACCCAGGGGCCACTGAAGTCTTGTCAGAGCAATGGGAGAATAAGCTTCCTGGAGACGGTGGAGGGTGGTGACCTAGACTGAAGAGTGAGGTGATGGGAGCCCTGAGGCGCCCCCCACCCCACACACAGGCTTTCTCTGCAGCACCTTCCAGGAGCCATAGTTTGTATTCACAAGCATCAACCTGGCAAACTCACTGGTTATACCCTAAGGGATGAAATCAGGCAGGCAACTTGACAGCTTCATCAGGCCTTTTTCAGATGGAGATTTGGGCGGTGCAGGGAGAGGAAAGCTGTACTGGGAATCTACTGCGGCCACCACCTGGCCACCACCTCGCTGACAGCTAACCTCTCTCTACTGTCTCAGGGCAGTAGCCCAGTCACTGGGGGTGGAGGAGGAAGGGAGACAGGAAGACATCAAACAAGGCCCTTTCATTGGCTACCCCAGGTCTCCATCCCCAGAGGTACATCATCTTTGATGTTTGACCCTTTATTCTTTAATTCAAGAATAGCAGAAAGTGCTTCTGTAGGGCCCTGGAACAGAGAAGCATGAATAGTGGTACAGGGGGTGGGAAACAGAGACATTCATTGACCTTGGCCCACCCAGTTAGCTAGCATCAGTGTCTCCCAAGTTTGAGGCAACAGCCCTCATGAGTGGCCACCCCAGCCTCATCCTCAAGCAGCTGCCACCTGAGTGATACTCTGGCCAGGTACTGCAGCTCTGGTAATCGTTAACCATTCTTATCTTAGAGACAGAGCGAGAAATGGCAGTCCAGACAGGTGAAGACACTTACTGAAGGTCCCACGCTAGTGAGTCCAAGAAGAGATTTTTAAAGCCAAGTTTGATTACAGATTTGTCCTACAACAGAACCACCTTGAGACCAGGGAAAACAGATGGTCTTCTACATTAAAGCTGCCATGAATAGGAACCCCCTGCAACACAGAGACTTCCACATTCATCATTCCTGCTCAACTCTGGAAGGCGTGTGACGGCATTAGGGATGAGAACAGGACATGGTCGGCTACTTGGTGGAAGCCCCTCATGCCCCACAAAGCAGGGTTTCCTTGTTTCTAAACTTGGCAGGACTCAAGCAGTCTGTAAATCAAAGAGACAGCTGCCCAGGAGGGGCTAATCACATCACAGTCTGGTAGTTTCCCTGTACTTCCTCCAGGTTATGCTGGGCCTGCAGTCAGCATAACTCGACTGAGGTCAGCTTGGCTCCACAAATCTCATCTACTGTTGAAACTTTAAGGGCAGATTTTCTCTTCCAGTTTTAGCAGTCTGTAGGAAAACAACTGCTGAACCCCAGTGTTGAGGGAATGGAAGGGATGCTGAGTAGGATGGGGCACTCCTGGGGCTGGGAACATGGGAGGTTTCTTATGTTCTCCGTACCCCCTGCTCCCAGACTATGAGAGACTCAACTACCAATGGAAAAATGACAGGATGGAATGGGAGGATTCCTGGTCCCCTTAGGCTAGTCAGGTCCCTAGCATCTAGCAGTTAGCACCACCAGACAAGGAACACATTTGGGGGAGCCAGGGGATAGCTGTGGAATGAAGTAGGCAGTACAGATAGCAACAGGGTATGTGATCCCAGGGGACATAAAGCCATCTCAGGAAGCAATCAGCTGCAGACAAATCTTCCTATTTGAGGCTTTTGTCAAAGAAAGGGTTGCAAAGCAGTTGTTCAGCTCCTGGGTTTGAGAGCAAGGGACTATGCTAAGCAGAAAGGTGCTCCTAAGTGCCGATCTGGATTAGCTGGCTGGCGGGGACACCTAAAGATGAAAGCAAACAGTCACCAGAAGTAGTACCTGCACCTGCCTAATGAAATAAGGAAAACTTTCAAGATAGTCTCAGTACACAGGTAACTTAACCAGCTTTATTAAGACCCCACACTCTACTGCCCTGCATCTTTACTCAAGCACAAACAAAGCAGGGGGAAAAAAAAAAGAGAGAGAGAAGTCTGAGTTCTAGCTCCTCCAATCTACCTACAGGGCCAGAGGGAACATGGGGCCAACCTACCCTCCAACTGGAGAACTGTGGAACCGATGATGCTTCCAAGGTCATCTGTCCACATCCCCAGGTCTCGGAAGGCTCACACCTCTGCCCAGGAGACTGGATTTTTGGCAACATTTCACTCCCTTATCTAGATATAGCCTAGGCCCCTCTTTATAGCACCGAAAGAGCTGCAACTCCCACTCCCCACCCCCCCGCCCCGCCCAGACACCCAGTGTACGCAGGACTCAGGCAGGTTATCTTTTAGCTAGTCCTCTTCGGGAAGAGGTACAAGAATACCCACACAAGCAGAGCTGGCCTGACCCACACAGCTGAGGCATGAATAAACAGGTCTGCCCTGCGGTGCCTGGCCTGGCCTTTTACCTAGATGCCTAGTACCCTGCCATGGCCCATATGCCCTCAGATATGTGAATAAGGACTGGTCCTTCACCACAACTACAGTTTACTGAGCATCTGTGGAAAGGATGAGTATTTACTGTGTGCCAGATACTTAGTTCTATTATCTCATTTAAACCTAAACTTATGGAAGGCGGATCATCACTTGATCTTTAAGGTGGAATGAAAAAACTGAGCTCAGGAGGGAAGTGATTTTTCCAAGTCGCACATAGCTAGGAGTGGCCAAGCTGGGACTGAAACTCGGCCCAAACTAGCCCCTTAGTATACTGATCTTCCTTCCTGATTAGGGGCAGTAGGGGCTTCAGGGGTTGGTTCGGGGATGGGCACATACTTTTCAACTGGCATAAAGCAGAGAGCTTGTGATTCATGGTTGGAAGGGGGGTCCTCATGTGATTCCTGGATGTGAGAAAGGAAGCAGGGTGCCCAGGAGTGGCTGTTCACCATTACGGAAGCTGGCTAGAGGACAGAGCTAGCATGTGGAAGGAGGCAAGGGGAAAGAATCACAGGAAAATGGAGTTGGAGCCTTGATCAGACTACCCCTGGAAGGTCATATTTTCCACTGGACTTTTCCATAAGAACCAACAGTTTTCCTTTATTGTTTAAACCTGTTGAGATGGGTTTTTTGGTTAATTGCACCTGGAAGCACCTGAGTTGACACAGAAGGCTGGAAGGTACACAACTAGGAAGAACCTGAGAGTTGCCTGTCTAAACCTCTTGATTACACAGATGAGAAAACAGAAACTCAGAGTCATCAAGTGACATGTCTGAAGTCATGCAAGGAATGAACATTTGAGCCAAGACTGAAAATCCCACACTTTGAGGGGGCCTGGAGGTCCCCTCTAATCTACACCTACACCTGCCAACCCGCTAAGCCTCTACATAATGGTCCCAGAGCCTCTGCCTAATTGAATGCTTCCAGGAATGGAGCTTTAGGCAAGATTCCTTCAATTCAACAAATTCCTGAACTCACAAAGCAACTGACTTCAGAGATGGCTAGGGCAGGATTTCTTACCACATTTGGGGAAAAAAATAAAGGAAAAAATATCAGTTTTCCCCAGTCCAGACTTTAAGCCTTTAAACATGGGTGTGGGGCGGTGGGGAGAAAGAGAGAGAGAGAGAGAAGGAAAGAGCAGCAGCTCAAGAAATATTTTAGGACTCTAAGTGTCCTTTTCTGGGACTTAAGCTGGCAATGCCTTCACGCTTCTTACCACTCATCCTTGGTTGGAAGCTATGATCCTATGCATGACAATGTCAAACATGGGACAGGAACCCTATGTATTGCAGAAAGCAGACTGGTTTCTCTGCCTCATTAAACAAAGCCCAGGACAGAGCTCACTGCTTATAATGAGCAGTTGATTATGTGGTGGAAGATGGGGAAAGAGAAGCTAGCTGGGCAACAGAAGTTGGTATCTATGTTTCTACTTAGCTATTCAACCAGACTGCTGCTAGGTGTCCCTTAGCCAAGTTAATCTGCTCTTTAGGCAGCTTAGCTTCAAGCTGGGCTCTGTGGTGACACCATCCCTCCTCAGGTATGGACAGGACTGTGCTAGCCACCTCCCACCCCTAAAGATGTCTGACTCTGGAGCAGAGACCAAGGCCACGTGGGGCTGAGCCACTTACCAGAACCTTGGGAGGCATGTGAGCTCAGAGCATTGGCCCTGCCTCTTCTCACCCCCAGCCCTACAGCTGATTAGAGATTCAACAATGTTCCAGAAATGCAGCTCAAGCAGAAGCTGTTGCAGTGGCAGCTAATAAAGCAAAAAGCCACCAGTCTTCTCAGAGAGGCACCTGGGGCTGGGACTGGGTAAGAATTAGCACCCCACAGAACTTTTTTCACCTACTTCTTAACTTTGAACAAAGCTTTACTGACTCCTTTCATAGGGAAGTCCTGCTTTAAGAGAAATATGCTTACAGAATTTGGAGTATTCGAAACCCAAAGACTTCACATAATGAGGGGAATTTCAGCTGTCACAGATAGCTTTACTAAAGGGTTTCTTTCCCTATAGTTCCCCCCACTGCATTAAAAAGCTGATTGGCTCTTGTTACCTAAGAGAGGCAGGGAAGCTAATGACAGGATCCCTCAGGCACTTTAAAAGAGACTAAATTAATTTTAATGTTAATGGAAATACATAATTAGAATGCTCCAAATCTGAATAATCTAGTCTTTCAAAAGCTCTGGCAAACAGGCAGCCAGTCCAGAACCTTGCTGCCTGGCCAGACCAGTTGAGCTCCGAGCAGGCATTCCCAGAATAGACTGGCAGAGCCAAACACTTCAAAGCAGCCCAGCCCACGCCTCTGCAAGGCCTTGTGCCCCACTCTGGCCCAGCTACCCCAGCCGCGACCAGGCCAAGCACACAGGGCTGAAAGGCCAGAGGACACCCCCAACCCTCCTCTGTCTCCTTAGGGAGGGGCCTCTGTAGCTCTGCTGGGCCAACCCTAGGAGTCTGAGCCACCCAGTGCAGGCAGAGAACCACTGGTGAGACTAAAGGAAATGATCACCAGATTGGGAAGGAGGATCTCTTGGCAGGAAGAAGGGAATAATAAAAAGCTGGGGTGTGCGTAAAGGTGATGGGAGTGCTGCCTCAGCGGGGGAAACCCTAGCAGTGGGACAGTTAAGGCTGCAGCAGGACCCGAGAGGAGAGGAGGACTCTTCTGGTCTCCTTCCCAGCTGTCCAGCAATGCTGCACAGGCAGGAAAGGAGGTGGGGACACTGAACAAGAGTTCCAGCCCGGAACTGCGAGGGTTAGGCCGTGCCGCCACGGCCCCAGGGCAGCTCTGAGGAAAGCCGGGCGTGCAGCCGCGGGCAGCCAAGGGTGGCGTGGCACTAGGCACACAGAGAGGACAGGACCGAGCACAGGCGTGTGGCCTTGTCGGCCTGGCACCACCTCTGCTCAGCTATCTTCACCAAACCTCCTGCATGGTCAGAGGAGTCCTGGTCTTTGTTTAGCAGACTCAGCTATGCCCCTGGCAGACATGGCAGCGCTCCGGGTTGGAGGGCTCACCTTCAGAGGTGAGCACAAAGGACTCCTCTGGTCAGTGCACTTCGTGGGGCTCCTGCTGACCTAGAGCGCATCTGCTGCCGGCATGGGGAAGGTGTTTTCCTCCATTGCCTGCTTTTTGCCCATGGAGAAATGCCAGAGGGTGGGGACAGGAGGCAGGTTCCAGAAGTTTCAGGTCTTCCCTGTGACTTTGGGGCTCAGTTTCCTCACTGTTAACAGGCCTGCTAAAAGGAAAAGACCTGAAACTTTTGGAGCAGTCCATTTCAGAGCTGGGTTCAAATCTGAGGTAGACTCCAAGGCTCACACTCTTTAGGCTAAATGCCCCTTTCTCCTTGGAATTTATCAAGGACCTCGTAAGTCACACACTGCTTTGTTCTCTCCAGAAGGGCCAGACGTTCTCGAGACTTTAAAAAACAAAGCAACTCACAGGATTCCTTCTGTGTGGGTATGACGAAAAAGTGGTATGGGGTCAGCCAGGAAATGCTTTCCTCAAGTGCCAGACCATCCCTCAATCCTAAGCCCCTGCCCAGTGCTCAGCTTTCCTCTCTTCTAGGGAACACCATTCCCGCAGCACACTCCAGCCACACCTGTCCATCTGGCTGAGCACTTCTCAGGTGTACAGAGTCTCCCAAGGTTTGCCTGAGCCACACTTATCTAGCCTAACTCCCTGTCTGTTCTCCTCACTGCCCTTCCAGTTCAGATATGGAATGTGAGAACCAAGGACTCTGAGGATCTGGGTCCATCTCGTTAAGCAGAATGTGAGGGCCATGAAGGCTGAGACCCACCAAAGGCAATAGGGGGAGGCAGCCCTGACCCTCTGCCCATCACACTGCAGTCAGTACACCTTCTAGATTCCCCATCTGCTAGCACTCTGGGAAGGAGTCTCAAATCATTCTACAAACCAGCTCTTACACAAACATTAACCCATCCTCCAAACAGGGGTTTGTGAAGCTTGTCAAGCCCCTCTGCCTCCTGGGTACACTGCCCACCAGGCCGAGGCCAAGGCGCTCTGTCCCAAGACACCATCGTAGATACCAGCTCAGGGGCTGGAACCCCACTCCCCAGGCTTAGTAAGAGGGAAGGGCTAATCACGTCCACCATTAGGGGCTTTGGAGCTCCTCACCTGGGTTTGGGGACCTCCAGGGGACTGCTACCCATCCTGAAAAAGTCAGAATGGTTTGAGGATGAGGAGCTGGAAGACTTGGCTTCCCCCAGCCCCTGGTGGGAAGGCAGGCGGTCCTCCGAGAGCTGTGGCCGGTTCCAGAGCACGCTCTGTGGAGAGGACGAGTGGCTCTTCCTCCTGCAGCAGAAAGAGTAGGGCTGTTGGCCAAGGGGCCACCCCAGGCAAGCCCTCTGCCCACTTTTACCAAATGTCAGAGCCCAGTCCTTACTTCCACTGGGAAAATGCCACATGGGGATGGGTATACATTAGCACTGCCTCAGGCTTGGCCATGAGCAGCAAGGACTGGGTCTTCAGAGAGGAAATGTGACATCCAAATAACACTGTCCCACTGGCCTTGGAGTACAGGCTAGATTCTTTTTATTTATTTATTTATTTATTTATTTATTTATTTATTTATTTTTTAAAGATTTTATTTATTTATTTGACAGAGAGAGACACAGCAAGAGAGGGAACACAAGCAGGGGGAGTGGGAGAGGGAGAAGCAGGCTTCCCGCAGAGCAGAGAGCCCGATGCGGGGTTCGATCCCAGAACCCTGGGTCATGACCTGAGCCGAAGGCAGACGCTTAACGACTGAGCCACCCAGGCGCCCCCAGGCTAGATTCTTAACAGCTCAGTAACTGCTCCTCCTTCCAAATGCAATACAAAAGTTTGAGTCATCTGTCTAGAGACAGAGTCATCAGATTCTCAGAGGAGTTCACCCTCAAACAAGTTCCCAATTCACCATCATTTTGAACTCACTTTTCTTTTTTTGTAACTGGCCCCCCACCCCCCAAGCAAATGATACAAGGGAGCTCCCCCAGGGAGTCTCTTTAACACCAGCCTCCCCTCACCCCACCCTGTCTGCCCAGCCCTGCGGCTTCTTTCTTCATCCCACAGGGAGCCCCAGCCCTTTATGTTCCTGGCCCACCGTGGCCAGTGCCCCTCACCAACCAGATGGCTGGCCTCTGAGGGCTAGGAGAGACAGCAGGGCATGGAGCTGTGCTCTCAGCCCTACTGTCGGGGGCCCCTTTGTTCTTGGGGCTCCCTGGAGCTGGTGGCCCTGGGCCACAGCTGTGAGCAAGCTTAATTCCAGCCTGGCCCCTCACCAAGCTGCCTGAGTCTGTGCTCCTGCAGGGAGCAGCTCCACGGCTTCATAGGTGAAACTCCCGGCAGCTCCTGGGGAGCTCTCCATGACCAGAGAGAAGTCGCTGCCAAGGCTGGTGGTGCTGCCGCGGTCCTTTCGTCCTGAAAGAAGCAAGTGCCATTGGTTAGCACATTATCTTCTCACACTACTGGTCCCCTAGCTCTTCCACACCATACATCTGGAAAGGGAAGTTTCTAGAACAAACAGTTCCTGCGTGGTCTACACTCAGAAAGATGCACAGAGGAAGGGAAATCTGCTGGGGCCTGTAACTCACTCAGCATACAGATATCTTCCAGAGTGAAGCCCACATCCCGGGCTGGCAAACTCTTCCTCCTGTACAGAGAAACCAGAATAGTGAATTACATTCAGTCTTCTCTGTTGTCTCCATACCCAGCATGCTGCTTGCCTGGGAAAGAAGCTCCAACTCACTGGCCAATCAATGAGACAGGTCCTACCTAGAGTGTTGCAAAACGTCAGGCCACTTCTGATAGGCCAGCAAAGCCCGACTCCTCCCTTTCACCTTGGCCCCTCAGAGTTCAATCTGGCCCAACACACCTAGGAGCTTGGATTTGGAGGCAAGTGAACTCAAAGACACCAACTCTCAGAGAGGTTGTAAGGCAACTGCCAGGCAAGACTCCTGTGTTTCCCAGGCTGGAGGCAGACTGTTCCATGGTGGAGGGCTGCACAGAGATGCAG
The DNA here is from genome assembly GCF_054177405.1 of Leptonychotes weddellii. Taxonomy (NCBI): domain Eukaryota; kingdom Metazoa; phylum Chordata; class Mammalia; order Carnivora; family Phocidae; genus Leptonychotes; species Leptonychotes weddellii. The sequence goes on along the minus strand of NC_138369.1, from coordinate 43,868,548 downwards.
ACACACCTCTGCAGCAGCCCAGGAAAGGGCAGGCAGAAGAATCTGCTGTCTCAGTCAGAGTATGGGGTGCTGGGAGTCCTCCTGTCCCTAGGTTGGCTTCTCCCAGCAGCAATGTGCCCTGCTCTCCTAGTCCCCAGAGACCACTCCTTTGTCCCATAGCCTTTCTGTTAGTATGACTGCAGGCTGACCCCAGGCCTGCCTCATGGGCAGGAGAGCCTCTTTCCCCACTGGCTCTCACCGGGAATCCCTACCCAGGCCTCAGAGGGAAGGCAGGGATGAGATGCCAACTTGCCAAGCATGCAGGGAAGCCAGGCAGGGAATCAGACAGTGAGTGAGACCCTGCCTACTCTTCCCAGAGTGGCCCTTCCCAGAGTGCCCTGCCCAGTGTGAGAGAACAGGTCTCTCCTCACCTCTGTGTCTTCAGAGCAGAGAACTCCTCAGAGATGATATGCTTCAAAAAATTGAAGCAGAAGAAGAAAATCTGAAGAAACCAAAAAGCAGTACACATGAGAAGACAGCTTTCTCCAAGGAGAGGAATCTAGGTGGCTGAGCTCCTAGGAGAGAGCAGCCAGCCACCTGGTCAACCCTGATGGACAACAGCCCTGCCTCAGGGACCCTGCTGGACATTCTGCTCTATAAATGGGTGGGAGAGGGTTTGGCAGACAGGGTAATGTGCCTGGGTTAGGGAAAGGAAGGAAGGGAATGTATAAGGGTAAGCCAGTGAGTTTTCAAACCATCTTCAAATTCAACATGCATGTTCTCGAGCCACTGAAAAGGATGAAGAGAATGGCAGCTTTTCCCCTCAGCCTCTCCTAAGGACCCCAAGGTGAGAGGCTAACCAGGAAGAACAGCTGGGAGAGAGATTTGGGGGTGAGGAGATTAATGGACACTGCAGGAACATAATGGAAGGGAAAGGGATCAGATTTTGTAGGAGGAACACCCAGAAATGGTAGTTCAGAAGAACCAGGGGTGAGGGGCAGCCAGAGTCTGAGGTGGGCAGAGGCAGGAGGCAGCTCCTGACCTCTAGCTGCATTCCCACCGCCTCTCTCCTCCCTTCCAGCCAGTGCCCTAGTCAAATGGGCCCCCATGAAGTGCACACAAGGCAGTCTCTACAGTTTTTACACAAACTCCTCAGTGATTCTGAAAGGTGTGGCCCATCAAACCCTCACTTGGATAAACACCCACGTGGTATCCCAGAGCCCCATATGATTTCCTCAAACAAACACCGCCCCCTCACCAAAAGGGAGGGAGGGTGCCCCAGGTTAGGTCAGTATGAAAATGTTGGGTTACATAAAATTAAATAGGTGTCTTCACCACAGCCTTTAGTCTTTAACATGCTAGTGTGCTGTGAACCTCAAGGGCTGGGGAGGAGGAGAGAGGCCATTTAACAGGCCTCTGTTTTGTTTGTTTTAAAGCATCAGCGTCTAGAGTGTCTGGTAGGGGTAAGAGAAAGGCCCATACCCTGAAAACCAACCCTTCCAGCTGAGGAGACCCTCTTATTTATGGGGATGAAAGATAGCCAGGGTCTGAATCCAGACCCCACTGGACTCGGCCTCATCCTCTGTCCAGTTTCTGAAGGCAGAATCTGGCTTGTTCTGAGGGTGGGGGAGGCTGCGTGGAGGGCAGAATGTTCTGGAGCACCAGTCAGTCTGAAAATGAGAGGCTGCAAAGGGGCTTTACGTGCTGATTTCAATGCCAAAGTCACTGCCTCTGACAGAGTTCATGGAGGCCTCTGAGGAAGAGGCTTGTGAGCTCTGCAGCCCCTGCAGATGCGATAAGTACTCAAGAGATTTGGAAGGGGAGAGGAGCTGCTGAGGAGCCGCTGAGAGGGAGGAACAAAAGGAGGAGGCACAAGATAAGATGCTTGGAAAGAAGGCAGCCTCAGGAGGGTGAGAAAGATGCTTCAGGAAGCGGGGGGGACAGAGGGCAAAAGAGAAAGAGCTAACGCTGTGTGACAGCTCCCACGCTGGGCACCTAGACTCATTCTCTTTGTGAGGCAGCATGATCAACACCAGGAGACTCAAGGTGAATCACATTACTCAGGGTCACCAAGTAATAGGTGGGACAAGCAGGGTTCAAACTCAGGTCTGACTCCAGGTCTGCGTGCAGGGAAAACAGGCTGAAAAATAAGCATACCAAAGAGGCAAAGACTGCGAAAAGCAGAAAAGGATGGGGTACAGAGAGGGCAGAGAGAGGAAGAGGGAACAGTGCCCAGAGAGTAAGGAGACCCTGGAGGCCAGCTGGCTGTGCCCTGGTCTGGGTCTGCTCCCTGGGCTGGTGGGGAGCAGCCGGGCAGGACCCGGGCTTGCTCCGCTGGCCGTGGGGCTTACAAGTTGCTGCATGGATGTGAACAGGAAAGACAGACAGGGAAGAGCCTCTGGTTGTAGCTGTAGGGCTGAGGAGCCCAGGAAAAGGCTTGTAATTTGGTTCCATAACTGAGTGCAGAAAACAAGGTCACCTGTGAGAAAGATGGCAGCCAAAGCAAGAAGAGGACTGGCAGCCGGAGCTCAGGGCAGCCATGTGGGCAAGCGTTATTCTCTACCGCACAGGACAGGAACGGAGGCTCAGGATGGGGGCTGTTGTGCTGCTGCTTTTGTGGCCATGCTGCCCGATCCCTGCACGCACTGGGCAAGGAACTGCCCCCTAAGTGTGGATGCCAAACAGGACGTCGTGCTGTTGTTCTCAGAGCCCCGGCATTTGCTCACAGTACCCACCTCCTCTCCTTTGCTGAGCCGATCTACCAACATGTGCCTGAAACAAGAAGGCGAGGAGGTCAAAGCGAGCAGCACCCCAAGACGGGAGGGCAAAGGGGGCCTTGAGTTACAGGGACAGACCATGGCTTTGGCACCACAACCTCAAGTGGGGCCTGACAAGCACCTTCAGTCTTTCCCAAGGAGGCAGGATGGTCTTCACCTCTAACCCTGTCACAGGAGCCACCACACCCAGATGCACACGGAAACACCGTTCCCCAGGCATGATGCCCACCCAACAACCGGACATTCCCCGAAGGCTTACCCAAAGAGGAACCAGTCATAGGCCACAGTTAGGTAGAGGATCTCAGCAGGCTTCAGGGATGTGTGGATAAGCCCATCCTGGAAGAGACCAGAGAGACATGCTAAGATTAGAAAGATGACTCCCCGTAACAACCCCCTCCTTGTCCCAGGAGCTGAACTGCAACCACAGACCCAGTGACAACCGGGCTGCCCAACAGTCCCCAAAACAGCATTAAACCTAACACTTGCTCTGAACACTTGGGGTTCCTCATCCCAAATCTCTAATTTCTGGAGGTACTCCTAATGGTCCCAGAGTAATCTTGGTAGATGGCCTCAGCAAGCTCCCGAACCCCACAGCCCAGCCCGTCCATACTCACAGCCCACAAGGAAAGGCGTAGGAGAGAGATGAAGAGGGGGGTCCGATCCCAGCCTGAGATACAGTGTACCAGCAGCCCGCTGTCATCTACTCAGGAACCACATGACAGGAAACCCAGAAGCAAAGCAAACACGGGTGCATGAGAAGAGGACATGCCACCACCCTGGTCTGGTGTCAGCCATGCCACCCCTAGTCTCCCTCTTCCTGGTGGGCCTCTCCAAGATTCTTCTCCCACCTACTCCCAGAAAGGGGTGGGTGGCAGGCACTTGTCTCTGTACACAGCATTTCTTCTTCTTTCTTCTGGCTACCTTTCTAGACAAGCAGTACTGCCCAGGTCATTTAGGTGGGGCTGATGTGCATATCCCCACCCAGCATTTCTCAGGGGTCCCTACAGGAATTTTGGAGGAAGACAATTCTTCACTGTGCAGGGCTGTCCCAGGAACTGCAGGACATTTGGGATTCTTGGCTAACCACGCACCAAATGCTAGTAGCCTTCCTCCAGTGCCTGTAACACCCATTTTTCCAGAAGCTCCCTTCCTCCAGTTCCTACAACACCCATTTCCCCAGAAGCAGTACTGCCCCAGGTAGAGAACCACTGCTTAACTCCGGAGTTAGGCATGTGACTTTTTTGCACACTTGGCCACAGTGACTGGTTCAAGGATGGGCACTTGACCCAAACCAGGTCAATGAGCATGAGCTCTGAAACAGAGGCTCTCTCTCTCTCTCTCCTGGGGGAGGTCAGATGGCAGGAAACAAATCAAGAGTGGTTACAAAGCTAATGAGACAGCGGGTATGAGAAACAAGGAGGTTCTTTATGACATTTCTTAGGCACCTGGCTCTGCTTTGGGGCTTTCTTGGTTATATAAGCTATACATTTCCACTTGTTTAAGCAAGAGCAACCCCACAGAAGTCTTGACTGGTATCGATGAGTTAGTCAGCCCACCCTAGAGACACTGAGCATGATGGGCCCATCCAATCAAAACAGCCAAACCAGCTGGAGTACCATCCAGTGAACAGGCCCTCTAGGGACTTTCGTGTGTGCCCAATAAGAATCCAGAACTGATTTTCTCTCATCTTTCTGAATTAGAAGAGGCAATTCCGGCCCCACACACAACGCTGATGATCAAAGGTCAGCTAACCTAGTGTAGAAACACGGTGCATAGTTCAGATGGTAATGAGCTCACAATTTTGTTTTCTAAGGTTTTGAGGAATAAAGCTGCCAATGGACAAGGGAATCCCTAAATCTTTCTCCCATAAAGCAAAAGGCAGGCGTGTGACCCCAACAAACATATTCATGGTATCATGACCTGGGAATATCCAGAAGGGCCAACGGCTTGAGGGCTCAGGCGGAGGCAAACTCACCATCGCTGTTAATTATGGAAAGCAGCAGTTTCAAGTAGTTCTGTGTTTGTTGCACCAGGTCCCAACTCTGTTGAAGAACGATACAGGGTGTCTAGGAATCGATATTTCACTCAGACTGGGAACTTAAGGTATTTCCGAAATAAAATCCAAGAGTTATTCTTGGGCAACAAGTACCCCAGGATCTTGGTCACAGGCCTTAGGCCCTAAATCCCAGATAATCTGAAATTTCACTCTCACGCTAAGAGCTCCTCCCACCTCTCCCTGCACCCTCACCCTGTGGGCCGCCCCTGCCCGGTATTCTAACACGATGTGATGGTGAGGAGTGGGAAGCCATGCAGCAGCCTGGGCAACTCACAGCTTCACAGCCAGCAGCCGCCACACACTAGCCTGCTCTAAGCCCTGGGCTCGCAGCATGGCTGTCCAGGGAGGTTAGAGAAGCGAACAGAGCCTTGAGCCTGTGAGCACTGGTGCCAAATGGAAAGAGCCATTCTTTCATCTGCAATCACATCACAGAAAATATCAACCTTCAACCTCCTCAACAACCATGTTTCATTCACTTTTTACTGCTATTCACTGCATACTCCTTTTTTTTAAGGATTTATTTATTATTATTTTTAAAGATTTTATTTATTTATTTGACAGAGAGAGACACGGCGAGAGAGGGAACACAAGCAGGGGGAGTGGGAGAGGGAGAAGCAGGCTTTCCGCTGAGCAGGGAGCCCAATGCGGGGCTCGATCCCAGGACCCTGGGATCACGACCGAGCCGAAGGCAGACGCTTAGCGACTGAGCCACCCAGGCGCCCCTAAAGGATTTATTTATTTTAGAGAGAGAGAGAGAGAGTAGGAGGGGGAGAGGCGAGAGAATCCCAAGCACGGAGCCCCATGCAGGGCTTGATCTCATGACCGAGATATCACGACCCAAGCCGAAACCAAGAACTGGACACTCAACTGACTGCGCCACCCAGGCGCCCCTGCATCCTCTGTCTTTTGATGAATAATAACTGCAGTCTGATTGGCAGACAAAATCTTTTAAAACAGGAAGTCCATGGGGGCGGGGAGGGGGGATGAAAAACAAGAAAAACTGCAGAAAGTATAGCCCAAGCTAAAGGTCTAGACCAGACGCTCTGAGAAACCGTCTAGTGGCATCTGGAATTCCATGGAAGGGCCTGGGCCAGTTCGGACGCTCCTTCCCCCACAGCTGGGGACAGCCTCCCTCCACAAGTGCTTACCAGTGTTCTGGGGCTGAGTGGAGAGGCCAGCGGGTGCCGGTGAGAGGGCGAACATGGCACCTGGAATTGGAATGGTTTTCCCGGGAATTTAGAACAGGCTCATTTACGTGAGCCTCGCCCGGGCCCTGGTGGGCTCTGACCTGCTTCGGCAGCCCTAGAAACGGCTGCCGCAGTGCGTCACTAACAGTGTCCTCGCCCGCAGCAGCACATGGGTCTCGGCGCTCATCTGGCTCAACCTGTCACACACACCGCTGCAAACAGATCTCCCCCGAGACGGGGTTCTTGCGGGTGTGGAAAAGCAGGAGAGGGGCAAGGGAGGAGGCAGGAGCCATGTGGCAGCACGAAGCCCAGGGAGGTCAGGTAAGCCGGGGAGAGGCTGCAGCGCCCAGGAGAGGGCAGGAAGTGACCAAGGGCGGTGGCCTGCAGAGCTCCAACAGCCATGGCGGCTACTGGAAGGGGACACCAAGGCCCAAGCAGAGGCAGCAGATTCACTGTGCCCAGTGCTGGGGCAGGAACCGCAGGCTGGGGAGCTCTAGGTTGGGAGAGGCCCAAAGTCACAGAGCTAATCTGAACCCAGCCCTGCCAGACCGTGAGAGTCACGTCTGTAGTCACATGCTACACTGCAGGGACTTCTCTGATAGCAGAGTATGAAACTGAAGTTTGAGGGGACTGCAGAACTTGAGGGGGACCTGAGAAACGCACTAAAATCTAGGCTCAGCACTAACTCTCCCTTCGTAAGTGCTCTACGAACAAGTCTCTGGGGACAGAGCTCAGCACCGTGCCACTGCTTATGTGTCTATGCTTGGAGTCCTCTTCCCCGTGGCGGGCAAACTCCTATTCATCCTTCAAAGGCCCAGCCCTGTTATCTTCTACTGAGTCTTCAGAAAGCCCTGGTCAACACCTCTATGTCATCACCAGATGACGGTGATGCTGTTGCCTCTTTTCCCAGCCTGAGCCCAGTGAGGGCGGAAGCCGTTTTGGAATCTCTGCATCTCTAAGGCCTAGTGCTTTGGGACGAGAAGGCACCTGCAGATGTCACTTCTCTGACTGTTCACGAGGAGCAGCCGCCACTGGAAGGGGTCTTATGCCACAGAAAGAATGAGCACTCCTCTAAGGGAATCAACCCGTTCACAGAGGGCAGCAACACCCATATATGTACTTCCAGAAGTGTTCCTGCACTTGGGAACATCGCTGAGGGCCTGGCCCTGGGCAACAGCAGCGTCCATGACGGCCCCAGCCCCCTAACAGGGCTGCAGGGGCAGGCAGGCAAAGTGAAATTCTACATGTGCGCTGACTAAAAGGAGACCTGCGGGATCCTGCAGGACCCTGTAACCAGCGAGCTGAGCCTAGTATGATCCATGGGGTCCAGTAGGGAAGCTTCCTGAAGGCAGTGACATCCATATAAGAGGGGAGGGAAAGGAGCCAAGTTTCTTCTGCCAGAGAGAACAGTATGTGCAAACCTGGAGAGCATTCTTCCATTGAGGGGCCAAAAGGAGGTCAGTGTGGCTAGAGAAAAGGGAAGGGATGGCTAGTCACAAGCACAGGGCTGGGCTGTGTGGAGCCGAGTGGCCCACTAAGCATCACTGGACTGTACTCTGAGGAAAATGGGGCAGTCAGTAGCACATTCTAAGGGAGGGGTGACAATGATGACCTTGTTCCATCATTTGAGTATTCCTCTCTGCCAGGCCCTATTCAAATGCTTTACATTCACTGCTTCCAGCTCCCCCTCAATGGGGCACCTGTTCAGACACAAGACGCACCCAGATGCCAGCGGCCCAGACTAGGCTAGTGGTACAGGAGATGGAGGCAAGAAGATCTGGAGAGTTTCACCAGGGGCAGAGATTTAGAGAACTGATGGGACCGGGCAATGGATGTGGCAGGAAAAAAACCCACGTTTTGACTTTGAGCATCCGGGTAAATGGTTGAGGGCCTGGGGTGCTGTGGGTTGTGGCCAATTCCATTTCAGACAGTTTGTTTAAGGTGGTTGCATGAAGGGACACTGATAAGAGGTGATGTAGACGGGCATCTGCCTTCGGCTCAGGCCATGATCCCAGGGTCCTGGGATCGAGCCCCGCATTGGGCTCCCTGCTCAGTGGGAAGCCTGCTTCTCCCTCTCCCACTTCCCCTGCTTGTGTTCCCTCTCTCGCCGTGTCTCTCTCTGTCAAATAAATAAATAAATTCTTTAAAAAAAAAAAAAAGAAAAAGAGGTGATGTAGATGTGGATCCCCAAGAAAGGTGTGGCCCAGAATCCTGGGTAGGGGAGAGCAGTGGGCTAACGGAGTGGACAATAGATAAGGTCACCTGGGGAGATAAAGAGGACTAACAGGGAGTCCTGGACACTCATGCTGAAGTGGCTGACAAGGCAGATCCCACACCTGGCTGAGGAAGAGGATGGTAGGAAGCCCAGTGAGACCAAGTAGCTGAGCAATACTGGAGAGGGGAAAATGCCCTGGCCTCCTACTTTTGTGCCTAGAATTTTATTAGCGTTCACTTCCTTGAGTTAACAGGCTAGCAGCCTACTTCTGAATTATCATCATTAAAATTGATCTGGCATTTCAGTTAAGAGGCCACTTTCATACCGTGATCATATCTGAACTCTGAAATAGGTGTTGTCATCACCACTTTTCGAGGAAAGTGAGGCCATTGCTCAAAACCACAAAGCCTTGAGAGAAGGGCCGAGCAAGCTGGGGCCTAGATCCAGGGCCTTGATCTACTAAGCAGGACTCTTCCTCATATGCACAGGACTCCCTCCTAAAGAGACCTACATCCTACGCAGCATCAACACATTAAACTCCTATTTGCACCTTATTGGTTAAGTCGTTCATCAGACCTAGTTTGTGCATAAGAAGAATGGTGCCAGAGTGGCGCCCGGGTGGCTCAGTTGGGTTGAGCGTCCAACTCTTCGTTTCAGCTCAGGTCATGATCTCAGGGTAATGGGATCGAGCCCTGTGTCATGCTCCAGGCTCAGTGGGGAGTTTGCCTGAGACTCTCTCTCCTCTCCCTCTTCCTCTGCCCCCGATGTGCGCATGCATATGCTTGCGTACTCTCTAAAATAAATAAATCTTAAAAAAAAAAAAAATAGAATGGTGCCAGAAAGAAGAGTGAGGGTGGCTGGGGGTAGAGCCCACTTGACACCTCTGCATACAACAAATTAAGAAGGAAACCTGCAAGTTTTGGAATCTCTGGGGACAAAGATCTGTCCACTCAATCTGTCTAGGTACTGCCTAGGACATGAGACCAGGGGATAGGGTCCCCCAACCCATTTCTTCTCCAGGCTTCTGCAGCACAACAAAAAACTGGCCTGCTCTTCTTCCTCACCTGCAGAGAGAACACCTGCTACCACTCTAACTCATTCAGAGTTGTCAGGGGCTGGGTGTAAAAGATGAGCACAGCCTCTGCCTTTACAGACCCCTTACAGACCAGGACAACAAAGCCCAAGGTGATACGGGAGCACACAGCTGCCTAATCGGTGAACCTGGCCTCTCTGCCAGAGGGAGACCTCAAGGCTAGATGGGAATTGTCCAGACCCAGGGACAAAAAAAGGGAAGGAAACAGGATGTTTCCTAGGGATGTACTGGCTTGGCTTCTCCAGCTCTAGGCTCCGTGCCAGTTTCTGTGCTGGGGATGTAAAGCTGGGGTTCCCCATCCTCCCGGAGCTCAGTCTACCAGAGATGGAGAAGCAGATCTCTACATCAGTGACTTCAGCTCAGTGGAAAATTCCATGACAGATATGCCCAGGGTCAATGGGAATGCAGATACAGGGATCCAACCCTCTGGGGAGAGGGGAGAGGAGGTATGTCGGGGAAGTCTTCCTGGAGTGGACACTGGAGCCGAATCCTAAAGGCAGTGTGGCAGCCAGACAAGATGAGAAGACAAGGTGAGAAGTGGCAGCCAGGAAGAAGGAACAGACATGGGGAAGGCAGTGGGGAGAGCAAGGCTACTTGTCCTGGCTGAAGCAAGTGGCAAGGAAACTGCTGGTGGCCTTCGGGTTTCTACAATGGGCTAAACATGTTTACTGGATGAATCCATCCAGTAAGCCTGGGGCCCTTTCCATGGGGAGAGGGAAGAGGAGCACAACGGAAATAATTTTAAAGTTTCTATAATCAAACGAGGTCAGACAGCTCTGCACTTCCTCTGGCAGAACATGCATTTAAAAGGAAAATGAAAAAAAAAGTCACTAAAGCCCAGAGCTGGAAAAGCAGACTCCATGAGGTCCTCTGGAAACAGAAGCTGCTGGGGGATGTAAATCTTTGAGTGAGTCATGATCAGAAAGCTTTCATTTTCTGGGCTAAGAGCAAATCCGCAGAGAGCTAAATGGATAAGCAGCTTCTTCTGTCCTAGACTGTGAGAGGTGAGAGGGCACGAGCCAGCCCTTCTGGTATCTGCATGAAGGACTTCTAGGGCAGGCACCAGGGACCCCCTCCATCCCTCCCTTATCCTGCCCTGCTCCAGTCAGGCCCCTCACCTGATACTGGCTCCAGTCAATGTTCAGAGAGCAAGTCAGGAAATCGGGGATGCTCAGTGGGGCATCGACATAGTCCTGGGGGCAGAAAGACACTTGTGAGATGCAGGTGGCCACCAGGAGAAGCCATGATGATAGGGCGGGTCATGACCCTGAAGCTGTGGCTTCCACAGGCAGGCAGGACATCCCTCCACAGTGCTTGCCTTCTCCGGGCCAGATGCCTATGCTGCCCTAGGAGTGACAGTTTGAAAATCAAAGGGACCAGACATTGCTTGCAAGTGGAGTTTTTCAGTGGGCCATTCTAGTGTTCGCTGCTGAGACAGACATGATGACTCTGCAGTCAGTGTCCAGCAGGCTCCCGTGGCCTGCTCCTGCCGACTGAGAAAGGAACAGAATGCAAGTCCCACTTTTTATGCAGATGGTAGAGCAGACAGAAAGGATATTTCCTATCTTGTCCCTGAAAAAAACCTTTGAAGAAAGGGATAAATTAAAGGGGGAGAGCAAAGCATGTATGAGAATTTCAACATGTACATAGAAAGAGAAGAGGGAAGGAAAATAAGGAAGAGAAGAGAAAGGAAAAGGTAGTTGTTTTCCCCAAAAAGACTGCAAGCTGTTCTCTGTGCTCTCCCTTTGCAAAGAAATGTTAAGACCCAAGCTGACGAATGTTACTGCTCATACCTGCTTCCAGTTAAAAATGAGCCCTTCAGCCATGTAATCCCGATCCTTATATTCCTTGAAAAATTCACAGCCTGGAAAAGAAGGGCAAAGTTAAGACATCACCCTTGCTAGCCCAGTTTCCTGAGATGCCCCTGAGTGCTGAAGGACCCAGGTGGCCACCATACTGGCGGGCCCCACGTGAGACCACAGCTGACACAGGTGGGGACTAGCACGGGCAGGCAAGAGCTAGTGCTCCTTTGGTTTCCAGTTACAAGCCCTCATGATGAGGTACGGCCTGCCGGCACACCACTTTGTATCTGTCTCCAGCTGGGCTCAGTGGTTACTGGTCACTTCTCCCTGATTTCAGGTCCCTTTGTCCTACATGTCCCTGAAGTGCCAACAGCCAGCAAACAAAGCATGGTTTACAGTCTGAGTGCCAACAGCACTTTTCTCAGCCACTTCCCTAGTTACCGAGGACCATTCTCCCTCCTGTCTAACACCAACCTCACAGGCCCCTGGTGACATAGTAGAAAAGACCACAGACAGTGCCTGAAACATGACAGGTGCTCCAGAGACATGTCCGTCTCCAACAAACCTGGCTGAGAGGTACTTTTCTGTCTCATTCTCTAGAAAAACTGTAAGAAACTCGGCCAGAGTAGGCCCTCAGGAATATAGAGAGGAACAGCGGAGAGAAAGGGCTTCAGCAACATTCTCGGCTTCAAATCTGAGCCTTTCACTTACCTCTGTGATTGCAAACAGGTGGTTTAACTTCTCTAAGCCTTGATTTTCTCATTTATAAAATGGTTAAAGACGAAATACTACATATAAAACACCTAGCAAGCACGGTACAGATGGCTTTCGAATGACAGCCATTGGTATTATGAATAATAGTGCTGGTTATACCATGCTGCTTCTGCAGGGAGGGCCCACAGGGCCAGCCCTGCCACTTACAGTCAACTGCTTGGGTCACAGAGAATGAGACTTGCTCATCTACCACAGCACAGGGAGCATCCTGGGCTGCTGTGGCTTCAAGAGTGGCAGAAGGCACTTCGACGCAGCTTCTTGAAGTTATTCTCACTTCCTCAACCAGAACCAGTACAAACTTTGGAGGGCACATGCCTTTGGCCACAGGTCCAAGTCTGGTGAGGTCCCCACCCAATGGCAATACAAGAGGCTGTCGGAATTCTGTGAAGGTGGCCACAGGCCAAAAAAATTCACATGGAACTTCCCCAGCTACTCTTGGGCCAAGTTCCTGTGTGAGGCCGCCCCAGGCAAGACTGGAAAGGTTCCTTCGGAGAGGAAGGTCTGGAGACGCAGCCCATGTCCTGTATCCCGGGCTTCCATCCCAGACGCACTCCTGCACTCTAATCCCTCAGGCCTCACTGCTGATCGAGAAGTCAGGAAACCATCCTCAGCTCTAAGGCTCCAGTCTAAGGTGCCTCACTGGCAGAAAGAAGAAATATAAATATCAGACAGGGGCCCCAGGCTTATAAGCCCAGGTTTAGTAAAGCCACCAATTAGCTCTCAGAGCTCCTTCGAAGGACCAGTTTCCCCAAACTCGACCTGCTCAAATCAACACTGCAGGCTCTGGGCTGAGCTCCGGCCAGCCTGTGATGCAGAGGCAATTTCTTGGGAGAAATGGACAGAATTAAAATAGATTCAGTACCGGGACACCTGGGTGGCTTAGTCGGTTAAGTGTCTGCCTTCGGCTCAGGTCATGATCCCAGGGTTCTGGAATCGCCCACATCGGGCTCCTTGCTCAGCAGGGAGCCTGCTTCTCCCTCTGCGTGTGCTCTCTATCTCTCTCTCTCTGACAAATGAATAAATAATCTTTTTTTTTTTAAGATTTTATTTATTTATTTGAGAGAGAGAATGAGAGACAGAGGGCACGAGAGGGAAGAGGGCAGAGGGAGAAGCAGACTCCCTGTTGAGCAGGGAGCCCGACGTGGGACTCGATCCCGGGACTCCAGGATCATGACCTGAGCTGAAGGCAGTTGCTTACCAACTGAGCCACCCAGGCGCCCCGAATAAATAAAAAAATCTTTTTTTTTTTTAAAGATTTTATTTATTTATTCATTAGAGACAGAGAGAGAGAGAGGCAGAGGGAGAAGCAGGCTCCCAAGGAGCAGGGAGCCCGATGCGGGACTCGATCCCAGGACCCTGAGATCATGACCTGAGCAGAAGGCAGACGCTTAACGACTGAACCACCCAGGCGCCCGGAATAAATAAAAAATCTTAAAAAAAATAAAATAAAATAAAATAGATTCAGTACCCAGGGCAATGCCTGACATTCATTACCTAAACAGGCTCCTAAACCCACTGAGAGACAAGAGGGATGGGACCAAAAGCAGGGGTGAGAACAGCCACTCGCTCAAGAAGAAAACCAATCAGACTTGTGCAGCTGAGTCTTCAGCTGTTTTGGTGTGCTGAAGGAAGTGCTCCCAGAACACTTCTCCAGGTCAAGGGCCAGTCCAAATCCAAGTCCATCCGACAGAGCTAGAACTGAGAGCATCAGAGTTCCATCTGGCCTCACAGTCATCAGAGGACTCAGCTGAGATGCCGTGAACAGCTACAAAGAGCAGTTCATGACTGGCCTTTCAGTAATGGTAACTGTTTCTTTTCTTTGGGAAGAAGTAAGCCAGGCTTGTAAAGCAATTATAAAGAACATAAGCAGAGCAGGTAAAAAGTGTCTCTCCCATCCCCTTACCTGATGTGTGATGGCCTCTCCCCCACCTCCGGCCTTATGGTTTCTATTGATTTGGAGTCCACTAATTTCCCTCCCACCAACACACACACACACAACTATCAGGTGTAGTACACGGACACCTTGGCAAGAAGAGGGAAAAAAATTCACAGGTTGTAGCATCTTACCATTTTGGCTATTTCCTGCTCGCCCTTTTGTGAAAGCATTTTTTCCTTTACATTGTTGACACTGTACTAATACAATTTTGTGTCCTGCTTAGCATTTTAAGCATCTTTCCATATCAAAAATTCTAAGCATTTTTCTATGACTATGTAATAATCATTCTGACTAATGAAAATGCTTCTTGTGTTCTGTTAGTATAAACAGACATCATGCTGAACATCCTCAACCCCGAGTTAGCTGCATTATGGCCTGCTGAGTAATGGGGTCAAAGGGTGTTACGATTTGGGGAGTCCTGTAGCAAGTTGTCACGCTACAGCAGAAAGGGGACAGTGCTACAGTTCTGGAGAAGTAGCAGGACAACTTCCAGCAAAACTATTTTTTCTAGGGGCGCCTGGGTGGATCAGCTGGTTAAGCGTCTGCCTTCGGCTCAGGTTGTGATCCCAGCATCCTGGGATCAAGTCCCACATCGGGCTCCCTGCTCAGCGGGGAGCCTGCTTCTCCCTCTCCCTCTGCCTCTCTCCCTCTCTCTCTCACTGTATCTGTGTCTGAAATGAATAAATAAAATCTTTAAAAAAAAATTTTTTTTTCTAAAAAAAAAAAAAAAGGATAGTAGGAAGGGAAGAATGAAGGGGGGAAATCGGAGGGGGAGACGGACCATGAGAGACTATGGACTCTGAGAAACAAACTGAGGGTTCTAGAGGGGAGGGGGGTGGGGGGATGGGTTAGCCTGGTGATGGGTATTAAAGAGGGCACGTTCTGCATGGAGCACTGGGTGTTATATGCAAACAATTAATCATGGAACACTACATCAAAAACTAATGATGTATGGTGATTAACATAACATAATAAAATAAAAAAAACTATTTTTTTCTAAACCAAGCTCTACTTAAAACCTAAATATAAACAAAGAAAGCGACGCGTGGTTCCTCACACAGCACAGACTCTTCCTGTTCAACAGAGTACTTTGGTCCGTGGACCCCCAAAACATCTGGGAGTTGGGAGCTGGGTCTGAAAATTGGCTTTAGAGCTATCTAACTGCTCCAGCACAGACACTCTGCGTAGGACACTTCTGTCGCAACGTGGCTCAAGCCCACAGCATCACCATCATGGTTTGCATCTGCTCCCAGCAGCTTTCAGGGAAGAGGAATTTCCCTGAGCCTGTCCTCCCTGTGTACCCATCATTTAGCCTGCTGTTTACTGAGCACCTGTTAGGGGTAGATCTGGCACTTTACCTTGAAATAAGCCCCATTATCTTCATTTTATGGAGGATGAAGCCAATGTGAGGCGGGGTTGAGGTGCTTATTCCAAGACGCACATAACTATTAGGGCTGGGACTCGCACCCTGCTCTGCAAGGCACTAACCGCTAAGCTGGCAGAGAAGAGTGAAGAGAGACTCCAGGGGAGGCCATTATGGGAAGAGTGCCAGGCTATCAAGGGTCGTGGTTTGAATACCACCAGCTCACACTGGGGAGGACACCCTCTCCTGCCAGGCACTAAACTTGTAGTTCTAATGAGGAGACCTGCTGTATACAGCAAACCTGTTGTCCCTGGCCTGCTCCTGCTATTGGCCATGTGGCTCCAATATGAGGAGATAAGGTCCAGCATAGGACCGAAGGTGGATGCTGATGCTGAGAAGTAGAAGAGAGGTTTCAAGGAGAGAGAATACTTCCTGCTCCTGTTGACAAAGTCTTGGCTGACATTAGGGCTCTTTGACCGCCCTTGCTGAATAAGCAGGTATTATCAGAAAGTTTCAGTGTTACCAACTGGACATAGCTTTACTATCCAGTACATTCAATACTGCCCTGGCCATAGGTCTCATACATATCTGGGCACCAGAGACAACTGCAGCTAGCTCTGTGTACGCCAACGTGTTTTACAACATGGTGAGGCCACCCACGGTGTACAACTGGGACACAGCAATTATGTTCTTCATCACCAGGAGGGCCTCACCTAGGGCAATTTCCATAAATAACTTGATCACCCCAAGACAGACATTCAAAGGTTCATATCCACAAAGGCCAGCGCAGCATGATTAGTTGCTGACACAGAGTAGTAGTAATGTTGTTTTATGCTGAAACAGCGTTTTACCTGCACAGAGCACTTTCACAAACATGATCTCATCTAAGCTTCACAACAAACCTTGAGTTAAGCCTTTCCAAGTTCCAAATGACACCTGAGAAAAGCTGAGGCTTGGAGAGGCAAAGTAACTCGCTCAGGGCTGTAGCAGTAGTACCCGAGCCTGGAGTCAATCCCTGGACCCCGAATGGAAAGTGCCTTCCCGGACAATGTCCTACCCTAAGTGTGAGAGCTTAAGACTGAGAGCCATGGTGTCCTATGCTGATCAACACAGGATCCTCTGGGCGGGGGGTGGGGGGGTGGGTGGAGGCATGGCGGCCCACCTGGGTGGCTCAGTCGGTTAAGCATCTGACTCCTGGTTTCAGCTCAAGTCAGGATCTCAGGCTCATGAGACCGAATACCGTGTTGGGCTCAGCGCTCAGCATGGAGTCTGCTTAGTTTCCCTCTCTCCCTCTCTCTCTCTCAAATAAAGAAATAAATCTTTAAAACAAGACAACACAAAACATAAGATCCTCCGGGAAAGCTCTAGGGCACCTATGTACCTAAGTACAGAAGCCTGCAGATGGCCTCCGAGAGCACCCGGTCCTAGGAAACCTGTCTCTTGACTAGATACTGAAAAGAGCTCCCTACCTGGATACGGGATGGAGAGCAGAGTGAAGTCGGCATAGCGCTGGGCTTTGTCCACCTTCTCGGAGGAGGTTACACTACAAGACAGGACACAATGTGTTATGGCATCACAACACATATGCACCATTCTCCAGTGAGTATTACATCAATGTAAAATGAACCTCTTGCTAAAGAAACTACTCTTCAGATTTAGGAATGATTCCCTTCAGCAGTGCTGACTTTGAACAATTAAGAAATGTAACTTCTCGGGGTGCCTGGGTGGCTCAGTCGGTTAAGCGTCTGCCTTCGGCTCAGGTCGTGATCCCAGGGTCCTGGGATCGAGCCCCACATCGGTACTCCCTGCTCGGTGGGAAGCCTGCTTCTCCCTCTTCCACTCCCCCCTGCTTGTGTTCTCTCTCTCACTGTGTCTCTCTCTGTCAAATAAATAAATAAAATCTTAAAAAAAAAAAAAAAAAAAAGAAATGTAACTTCTCTGCCCCCTACTCTAACTTATCAAGCAAGAGAGGTTACTCTCCAATTCTGCAGCATCCACAAGCGCAACAACCTCCCTACTGAGTCCCACAAATGAAGGCAGCACAACCACCCTGACCCAGAGGGTGGAATGAGATGAGAACAAGTAACTGAGACACTGTCCAAAGGGGGCTTCTGGGGGACTCTAGCCTCTCCTGTCTTCTCCAATATTCACTGAGGACACTCCTCAACAGGGCGGACAAATGGCATCTGAAAGGGAAAGACTTTGGACATTCTGACGGAAGAAGGGAGAAGGGAATATTCAGGTGTCTATGCACAGCTGAGCTGTAAGGCCTCAGTATGTCTTATTTTCTAAGACAACCTCCGCATAAGTAAAAGTCAGTATGATGAAAAAATAAAACATTTTTTTTGGCAGGGGGGGAAATTCTACAATCTCATCACCTCAACCCAGCTTCCATTATTTTCAAATTTTGCCTTATCAAGTATCAAGATTTGGTCCATATGTGAAGTAAAAATTGGGCACATACACTGAGTTTTTTTGTTGTTGTTCCATTTAGAAAGAGACTCTAACCTACCAGAGAGGATGCAGAACTTGGAGCCAAGGGACAAACCTTCAAGAGTTTCTAAGAGAAGGAGGCAGCAGAGCGCAGGTTAGAGACTCATGGGCCCTCAGTTATTCTCTGCATGACCTTGAGCAAGTTACTTAACCTCTCTGTGCTTTAGTTTCTCACTTGCAAGAGGGGCATAGTAGAACCTGCCTTGCAAGAATGTTTGAAGATACAGCTAGAAGATGTACAGAAAGCCCTCAGCATGAGGCCTGGCATGTAGTGAGCCCTTAGTAACTGCTGTATATACCATCACCGACCTGAAAAGCGGTGAACATATCACCAGTGCAGGAGGTGGCCTGTACTTACTTCATGCCAAACTTCACCTTCTTGTTCTCCACCATCAGGTCGCAGATGTATTTGACTGACAGGTACCGAAGCAGCTTGATGTCATAGCCTCTGACCTTATCAAAAAGATGTGTGTCGGAACTTCTGAAACAAAGAGCCGAAGGGAGAGGTTGTACTGCACATTCATTCAGAGAAGTTTGGGGGATAGGGAGCATGTTCAAGGAAGCAGAGATGTCACTGGCAAGAACTTCTGTTTCCCCTCTCCATTCGATGGAGGGAGGGCCGAGACAGGACAACTGGCTTCAGGGAAGGTGACTTTCTAAGAGATTACCCTGCTCTCTGGGACATATTTCAAAGAGGAGCAATTTGCAGCCGAGAACTGGGAAAGGGCTTTTTGGCACTGCCTGACATTAAGCCAAAAGACTCGAGATAATCTCGGAGTTCTAAAAAGCAGCAAGCTGGTGGCTGATAGAGTCTCTGAGCTTCCATTAATCTCCCTCCAGCCCCCCCTTTCCCATTTATGACCATTTTTAGCCATATGATTTGCTCATAATGTAACTGAGTGAAATGCTTGCTGGAGATGGACTTTTTAGAGCTGTTTTATCACCTGATTATGAAATTCTACCAAGTGAATTCCCTCTTCTTAGCAGGTCTAAGCAGCAAGGAGATAAAATTTTTCCTAATCCCCCAGGCTGTCTTTTGATCAGTCATACAGATAAAGGCAAAAGTAGAATGAGTACACAGTCACCATTAATTTTTTAATGCCCACTGCTTTGCTGTCCACAGCAGTGTCCTCGCCAAAAACAGTGTATGCTATGGAAGACGGCCTGGCTGAGGCAGAGGTCGTCTGATCTCAGGGGGAGAGCCAAACATTCTTGAGCACAAGCCAGGGTTGCTGCTCTCGGAACTGACAGGCAGAACTGGGCATAGTGAGATGCCTTTTCATGCACCAAACCATGATTTTGGGCAGCTGATCTTACTAGGGTGCTCGTGTGCATTCCAGAGATGCCTGATACCAGTTAAAGACTTCCCACGGGTACAGGCCATGCAAAGGAGCTTTTCCAAAATATCCTAGGGTGTCATTTTCTAAAAACATTTGGAAAGGAGGTAGAAGAGTGTGAACCAACCCATTTCCTCCCTTTAAGGGGGCCTAAAATACTTCTTTGTATCAAGCTCTATTATGGCATCGATGACAACTTGATGAACTGTGTAACTTCTAGTCTCTGGGTCTCCCACATGGGGACTGTAGCCCCTGCCCTGTGCCTTGGTACCAGGTGTGCTGTGACACCTGGTAGGCTGGCTGTCAGCACCCTGGTCACACCCTGGAAACCACGGGGCTTGAACACACACACAGATGTCTGAGCCCTGTCTCAGACCTGCAGACCCTGGGGCTGAGATACTGCCCAGGAGGGAGACAGACTGCTCAGCCAGCCAATAAAATCAGCTCTGGTGAGAAGCTATGGGATGGACCTTAATGACCCTATTTCAGGGGCATGGACTTAGCCGTGGAAGGAAAGGAGCCAAAGCACTCACCTGGACCAGTGATGAGCATACACCATCGGTATGAAAATGCCCACCACTGGTCAGATACCCCATCCCCAATACAAGCCCAGATCCATAACAATCTGGCACTGACCGAAGAGCGCAGTCCTCCTCGGTGATGTCCTCTGAATCTGCCCAGGCATCATCTGCACCCCCTGCCAGAGAAACCTGTCAGCACCAAGGCTGTTGCACGGGGCTCCACCCAGGGGCTTCCTGACCAGGCTCCTCCCACCCCGCGCCGACACCACCCCCAAGGGCAGCCCTCATGTCTTTCGGCATCAGATGTCCCCTATGCCTGGCAGGCTTCTTTACCCCAGCATCTCCTTGAGTGAAGGGAAGGCCCCTGGTCTCCACCCAGACTGCTCAGACTCTCCACCTCTGCCACCGTGGTGTGGGTGGCTCTTCTCTACATCTGGGCTCTTGTTCTCAGTCAGAGGAGGTAGCTCAATATTCACCTGAGAAAATATAATTGTAGCCAGTGCGTCCATACAGCTCCCCCCATCCAGCCAGGGTAGCCGACCTGCAAATGTGCTGGGAGAGAAACAGCATTTTCAGATGCTTTTCTAGGGTTTTTTTGTTCTTGTTTTTCCCAGCTTTATTGAGATAAAATTGACATACGATATTGTGTAAGTTTAAGGTTTACAACATGCTGATTTGATATACTTATAGATTGTAAAATCATTACCACCATCGAGTCAGCTAACAGCTCTATCATGTCACACAATTACCATTTCTTTTATGTGGTGAAAATATTTAAGACCATCTCTCTTTGCAACTTTCAAGCATATAATACAACATTAACAAGTATAATCACTCTGCTGTACATTTAGATCCGCAGTTTGTACACTCTGGCCGACAGTCAAGATGATTTTCTCAAGTGCGCACAGTTGAAGGAACACCTAGGACTCCGCAGTCTTCCAGGCCCAGCTTCTGGGTCCAGGAGCACTCCCCAAAGTCTTATCAGCACCCAGGCCACAGCAGTCAATCTGAAGAATGCCTAGAATTTTTAATCTACATCCTGTCAAGGGAGCAGCTCTCCCAAACAAGAGGCACCAGAGTGCTACTAAGAGTAACAGACAGATTTAGGGGCTGTCACGCGTGTATGTGTGTAGGATTCGATGTTATGGTCTATGTGTGTGTGCTGGGCGTGGCACTGAACCGTTTACACCACTTCTCACTGAATTTTCAGTGAGCCCACGAGGAGCTGTGGCAGGGTGCATGCACTGCAGCTGCTTCACAGAAGGCACGGGAAGGTCATACAAGGACGGGTAAGCTGGGATTCGGTCTAGACCCACCCACTTCCACAGCCTGTGTGCTTATCATCATCTGGAACTGTTTAGCACAGGGGGGCAGCAACCTCTGAAGCAGGTGGGTCAATTAAGGGAGAAACGTTTGGGTGGTTTGTTTTTGTTTTTATTTACATCTCTCTCTTCTTTACCAAGGAAATGTAGTAGCTATAACTGTGCTTACGGGTTTTTTTTTTTTAATTTTTTTTATTCTTATGTTAATCCCCATACATTACATCATTAGTTTTAGATGAAGTGTTCCATGATTCATTGTTTGTGCATAACACCCAGTGCTCCATGCAGAATGTGCCCTCCTCAATACCCACCAC
>NC_138369.1:43829389-43846879 GCF_054177405.1 Leptonychotes weddellii | reverse complement strand
TAGTGCAATTGCTGGATCATATGGTAGCTCTATTTTCAACTTTTTGAGGAACCTCCATACAGTTTTCCAGATTGGCTGCACCAGCTTGCATTCCCACCAACAGTGTAGGAGGGTTCCCCTTTCTCCGCATCCCCGCCAACATCTGTGCTTACGGGTTTTTTTGTTTCTTTTTTTTTTTTACTCTTTTCCTCATTACTTAAAGATCACTTTGAGAGCTAGAATCCTAGAAACCAAGCAACTGGACAACTTCATTAGAAGTTTTTAAAGCAACTTCAAAATCTAATTTTAAGGCTGTATCTTTAATTAAACTGTAATGAGATCCGGTAGGGTTGGGGGCATGGGAGGATATAGGTGGTAATGGGTAAGCCAACTAACCAAGCAACTGGACAACTTCATTAGAAGTTTTTGAAGCAACTTCAAAATCTAATTTTAAGGCTGTATCTTTAATTAAACTGTAATGAGATCCAGTAGGGTTGGGGGCATGGGAGGATATAGGTGGTAATGGGTAAGCCAACTAACCCAGAGTTTAGCTAAAGGCCAGGGGTGGCAGTGAGGTGGCTCGGAGTTTATATTAGAGAGGACAGCTGCATGACAGAGAGGGGTGAAGTTCATTTCTGAATGGGTCACACAGACTGGCAAGGTAAAGCAGGTCCCTGAAGACTGCAAAATACTGCCTGAGGGCTTCTTTTTTTCTCTACCTGTTAGATAATAGGAGAGACAAGGTTTTGTTGCTACAGGAAAGGGGTGTGGGTGGGCATCACCAGGTCACCTTCCGGCTCTCTTGAGGTAGTGACAGTCTGGGGGAGGGGGCAGGTAATAAAAAAGCAACCTAAGGCAGCGTGTGGTGTTTTTTCAGGGCTGGGGACAAGAAGAGATTCATGGGAAGGTTGTCCAGGCAGTCTGTGATGAAGGACATGGGCTGGGATTCCTGCTGGCCTGAGGAGGATACACACTGGTGGGGGCTGCTTAATTTTCTCTGGGTCCAAAAGCATTTTGGAAATCTGATGAAAATGATCAACTATCCCCAGAAAAAAATGTGTGCACCACAGTTAACTTACATTTTAGAGGTTCCTGGACTCTCCCAAGTCCATCCATGGACCCATCTCTAGCCCCCATTAAGAGATGCTCTAAGGGGACCACCCCAGTAATGGGGAGTAGGGAAGTGGAAAACTGTAGCAGGGAAGTGTCAATCCTCAGGGTTAGCACCTGAGAAACTCTCACGTTAAGTGGGGAGGTCTGATTCCTAGGAGCAAGACAATAGGTGGCATTCAGCTTGTTTTGAGGGTTCCCCCCACCCCAGAAATAAACAGCCAATTTTACTGGGCCCAGACCGGGGGTCCGTGTGTCTTGAAGACTTCTGCGTATTTGTCAAAATTTTCTTCTCCAGGTTCTTTTCAGCCTGTCTCTGTAGCCTCATGAGCAGCTTTTTCTTCGAGTAATGGATCTCGGCCTTCTCCTTCCTCTTGTCCTTCAAGTACTGTCTGGTACTTCCAGCCAACCTCGTGAGCCAGGCACCCAAGGTAAGCGAACTTTCGTGTAGGCTTCAGACACAAACTTGGGAGCAGCGAGTACCACCACCTGCTTTTTCTTGTCATAGGGTGGCAGGAACCCTTGAGGCGGTCAGGGCAGCCTGGCCCTGCTGGGTCTTGAGGGGGCAGTGGGCCTCGCACTGTCCGCCAGAAGATGCGGCTGGGCACTCAGAAGTGGCAGGGGCCACAGGATGGGTTGGTGTGCATCCGCTTGCAGAGAAAGGCCAGCTACTTCAACTTGTTTCTGTAAAATTGCTAGGAATGTTGATGCCCTCACAGCGCGTGACTTCAAGCCTAGCCGCACCCAGCTGGCCACGATGGCCGCCCAGCAGCCCAGGAGATAGCCGCTGCCATCGAGCACCAGTACTCGCCCCTCCGCCATCTTCGGCAGCCGCCTGGGAAAGCTTCTCTGAGTTTGACTGGCGTGTGTTACCATCCCCACCCTTCCCCATCATCTAAGTTGCTAACACCAAATCTCACTTTTCTTTGCATTTTTTTGTTGTTGTCGAATCTTTTCAGAGCAGAGACACACACTGTCTTTGGCTCTTGAGTTTTGAGACTGTTTCTTGAACTGTCTTCTAGGTCCAGATACCTCCTTCTGTCCCAGTTCTCTCATATCCCTTAGATCTGTCTGTCCTTGCCTTTTTGGTAAGTCAGGCAGCGAGACGCGGGCCCAGAGGACTCATCAGATTGAAAAGAGCGGGCAAGTTGGCTATCTCCCCCAGTGAGGCACTAACCTCCTCTGAAGGAAGGTCCTCAGGTGGCACCTGGCGGAAGCGGTACTGGACTGCAGACTCTATCTCCTGAGCCCTGCTCCTGAGCCTCATGGCTCCAAACCATAACCCTATCACTTCTGCACTTTAAGCTTAGCTCTTGACTGAGAAAGCAGGATGCACTGTGAATGCTCTCCATTTATCTAATTGTGAGTGGCCTCTAATTCCACATGGGGAGTATCGCTCTGTAGGATTCGCTTATCTACTAACCAACTCTGACATGCAGATGAAAGTGGCAGACCTTTACTCCCCATCTCTTAAGGGAGGAAACAAAGAGAAAGATGACTTGTCAAATACAAGTGTTGGGGAAGAAAATGGCATAGGAGAACACCTTACCCTTAAATGCTTGAACTGAGTTTTTAAAAATTTTTGATAATATATTTTATTTAACCCAACTACATCCCAAATATTATATCAACATATAGTTACTTTAAAAATCATTAATATTTTACATTTTTTGTACTAAATCTTTAAAATTCGATCTGTATTTTACTTGAATGCTTTACTTTTAGCCTTGTTTTTTTTACAATCAATTTTTTTTTTTAATTAAGTAATCTCTATGCCCAACGTGGGGCTCCAACTCATGACTCTGAAGTCAAGAATCGCATGGGGTACTGACTAAGCCAGCCAGGTGCCTCTTTACTTTTAGCATTTAAAGGAAAAAGTAGTCCTGACCCCAAATACGGTTGTGTTTCACAAAAAAATTCCACGTTGTTTCAGTTATAAATTAACTGCAATAACATCAAACACTTCGTTCCTCAGTTGCACTAGCCACACTGAAGTGAGTTTTGAAGGAAGCAAGCACTTCCTAACACACCCGCCTTCCCCAACCTAGCAGAGGTGTCGCCTCTGAAGTATTAGTAATAAACCGCCATCACCGCCCTAGCTACCAAGTGCCTGCCGTGTGCCACACATCTGAGGATGAGGTCCCCATCTCACAACAGAACACGCTCCCCTACCTTTCCTACTCTCCCTCTCGGTTGCCCGTTCACTTGTCTGCCACTCACTGGGCTCACGAGGATGAGGACCGCCTTACTCATCTCTGTCGCCCCAGACACTAGCACAGGGCCCACTACTGCTTTATCCAACAGCAGGAGCTGAGCCTCCACTTCTAAGCCGGGTGGGTACTTTGCTAGGCGCTGGGAGGACAACAGTCAGACAAGGCCCCTGTCCTCAAAGGGATTACGGCAGAGAGGAAATGACAGACATTCAAACACGCAATTAGAGTGAAGCCCATGTAGGGAGGTAGGGAGGTAAAAAGTGACCGTGTCAGAGGAAGCCAAAAGGTATGAAATGGTATCTCACTGCCTGGATAAGAAGGTGTAAAAGGAGAAGAAAGCAGGATTAATGGCAAAGGCCTTCATAAACATTTATGAATGCCAAAGACTCCAAAGAATAATCCTTCTAACTCCCTGGTCTTCCTCTGAAATCAGGTGGCTTAGGGCTCTTTTTCACAGGCCTGCCTAGTCTGTAAGTGCAAACAATCTGCCATTTAGCAACCCCACTTGTTCAGCTGTTCAGTGTGGCACTTCTCAAACACATTCAGGAAAGTTCCTTACTCGTGGTGTACAGACAAAGCAGTGAGAAACACCAGACCTGACAAAGCTACACAGGTCTCTCTGCTACAAGACGTCTCTGAGCCTTTGTTACATCAATGTACACGTACCAATGGACTTTATGAATGTGGAGCCTGTGGTCAGGCCAACTCAGGTATGCAGAATTTCTCATTCACGGACAGGGAATGCTTTTCACAAGCATATCCTTAAACTACTGTTCTTTGGAACACACTTCGGCAAACACTGGTTTGAGTATTACCTATGTAATTTCTAGTGACAAGCACTATGCTCCATAGAGCAGTGGTCTTTAAACTGGAGTTCCAATAACTTGCAAGAACCCGACAGCTTCCCAAAGGGGGAGGGGGGACAAAAAGCTGTAAGACGATCAACTTCAGGAACTTCCATATCAGCTTTTCCATACAATCGACCTCTCCAAGCAAGCCTTCATTCAAGTCCCCTTTCCTAACTCCCCCTTCACATTTGCCCTTCTCCCATTTTACGAAAAGGCAGGCACAAAGGGGCCCAAACAAGCCTCATATCTCTCCTCCTCACTGTCCGGGCACTTGACCACCCACACTGGGTAACCGCAGCTGGGTTCTGCAAGCCACATGCTCATGTATCTGCCAACCGAAGAGAGAGACTGCATCTGCTCCCTTTCCTCCTCCAGGCTCTCCCTACTTTCATCTGCTCCTCCTAGACTAATCCCCCCGAAAAAGCTACTTTCCTCCTATATTTCCCTGCTCAAAAATCACACTGCTCTCCTGGCAAATGCAAGCAATTTGGGCAGCATTCGGCCTCCTGCAATCAATCCCTTCCATCCTCTGGCCTGGCACGCACCTTCCCCACCAGCCAGGGAGGTGCCCGGGCCCCTCTGGTTCCTATCTCCATGCCTTTCCCCATGTTGCACCACCTGCTAGGAGCACCTTCCCATCTGTGTGCCAGCTAGCATTATTTTTCCTCCAGTGCTCTCAAGCCACGGCCTGCTCACTTAATGAGGCCACCGGTTGAGTCACTCCACACTGCTGTCCAAGCTTCTCTTACACCACACTGGAGGACCCTCAATTTCAGTGTGGTAGCCTGAGGGAACTCCAGGTTCAGTTCAAATCCCAGCTCTTTTGGTAAACTTGGCAAAGTTACTTAATCACTTCGTTTTATCTGCAAAATGGGAACATCAATTACATCAAACGATTATAAAAAGATAGGTAAATGAGACCACACTGGGGAGCCAAGTTAACGAACGTCACTAGAGTATAAGCTCCATGAGGGTAAGGGTTTTTGTCTACACACTGATGTATCTTAAGGCCTGAAACCTAATATACATTCAGTAAACACTTAGTAAATTATAGGATGAACAACAATGAACAAACAACAATGTATTAACTTACCTGATCTAATGTAGTCCATAAACCTTTGATGTAGGCATTATTATTATTCCCATTTTATAGAGGAGGACACTGAGGCCTTGTATAGGCAGGAAGTAACAGGGCCAGGATCTGAACCTAGGCAATCTGGCTCCAGAACACAGGGTGGGGTGGGACGCCTGGGTGGCTCAGTCAGCTAAGCATGTGCCTTTAGCTCAGGTCATGATCCCAGCGTCCTGGGATTGAGTCCCACGTTGGGCTCCCTGCTCAGTGGGAGGCCTGCCTCTCCCTCTGCCTGCCGCTCCCCCTGCTTGTGCTTGATCGGGCACTCTCTCTCTCACAAATAAATAAATAAATAATCTTAAAAAAAAAAAAGCACAGGGTGGGGTACTCTGGTGTGACTATCCCTTCCCTACATAGACTCCCTTGGAAGGTGGTATAAGAATTGGATTGTTGCTGGGGCGCCTGGGTGGCTCAGTCGTTAAGCGTCTGCCTTTGCCTCAGGTCATTATGATCCCAGCGTCCTGGGATTGAGCCCCGCATCGGGCTCCCTGCTCAGTGGGAGGCCTGCTTCTCCCTGTCCCACTCCCCCTGCTTGTGTTCCCTCTCTCGCTGTCTCTGTGTCAAATAAATCTTTAAAAAAAGAATCGGTCTGTTTCTATGGCCTGCGCTGCACAGCACCAGGCACCCAGTAATCACCCAACACTTGGCTGGCAAATGCTGAGAACAAGTCGACCATACACTTTGCATTCAGCCAGTTACCCCAGAACAGGGTCTAAGGGAATGGTGTATTCTTACCTTGCCCTTGAACAGGATCACTGGACAGACAAACCGTCCTCTGCACCTGGCCGTCTTGCTACGGTTGACAAGGTCTTGCAACTTGCTCACTTGCACAGTGCTCTGAAACCTAAGGCACAGGCAAGAGTCAGGTCAGGCTGGCTTCTAAGTGGGCTGTGTGTGTGTGTGTGTGTGTGTTCACAAAGACCCCACGCGAAGTCTGCAGATGTGTGCATGAATACTCATTTGAAATTTAGTAAATGCTTTAATTCCTAAATTCTAGATCACGGATATGTTAAGCTTTTCAGGAAGAGAAAAAAAATGCTATATTATAGGTAATAAAATTTAAGTCATCCTGATTTTAGAATCCTTAAAATGAAAAAACAAGTGAGCTACTTTGAAGACATGGTACATAAAATACAGAAATATACATAGCAAACTGAATGCTGATTACGTCCGGGGTGTACATTTTTTTACTCCCAGAGTAAGACAATAGTTGTCCTGGGGACCCTATGGAAATCACAGGGCCATTTTTGTGATCTTTCAGGGGGCAGGCTAAGAAGGTTCGTATTTCACATGGTGATAAGCTTCTGATATTTCATCAACATTCCAACTATCTTTAACAGTCCAAACAGCAAACAGGGCAGGGAATGCTGGAGCAAAGGAGGTAAAAAAGCAGCTATTTGTGGCACGGAGAAATATAGTAGTTAATGCACTGGGTTTGGTAAGGAACTTCCAGAACATCAGAGAGTCAGGTTTAGAGATGAGCTCCAGCAAGTCAAAGCCATAATCAAATCAGTAGACCCTAAAAACAAGGTCACTTGTTATAGACTCACCTACCAATCCAAATCAGCCAGGCAGAGCTTCTAGTTACACGAGAAAGGAGAGGCAGGAAAGTTAAGAGTGGGACACTATGTAGATTAAATGAGTAGAAGGGAAGGAAGACGCTCATGTTCCCTCCTTATAAGGGTGAGCTTCCAGGTCAAGGGCATTTAATTCCTTCTACATCCTAATCCTTCTGGGCATCCAGGTGTTCTTGCACAGCAAATGCATACAAATAACTGTTTCCAAATGAGTAAGTTCAACTCCTACACATCTGTGGTTAGCTTTTTAAGTCTATCTGGATGCTGTTGGGATTAACAGTCTTTTAACGATACTGCTGATTCTTAGTAGCCTTTACAGATATATTCGCAGGCCACAGTAACTACTGTCAAGTGGGGGTCTGAAACTGAAGTTAAAAAGAGGGGTTCAAATAAAAACCTGGACCAGTAGTTTGATGATCTTGGAAAGAGAACAAGGGGGTAAAAGAACGGAACTTACACTTCCCATGGTGTGTTTTTCTGTAAGGTCTGATTTAAGATGTTACTTTTGTAGTCATTTTTTTTTCTTCTTTGAAGTCAGCAAGAATGGCAAATTTGAAGAGGCTGGGGTGCTTCTTCAAGGTGCCTGTAGGGTGGCACTGGCCACCCAGCCATGCCCTAGAAAGTCCATGGCTCACTGAAAACCAAGTTCTGCCACTTCCCCTCACTCAATTTCTCTATGAAATAAAAAGGCACCTCAGGGGGCGCCTCAGTGGCTCAGTCGGTTAAGCGGCTGCCTTCGGCTCCGATCACGATCCCAGGGTCCTGGGATCAAGCCCCACATCGGGCTCCCTGCTCAGCGGGGAGCCTGCTTCTCCCTCTCCCTCTGCTTATTTATTATAAATAAATAAATAAAATCTTTAAAAAAAAAAAGGCACCTCAGTACAAAATAATCTAATTCAACTCAGATGCCAGGAGAATATGAAACAGAGAGCACATACAATACTGTCCACAGTAGTCTTCCTCTTGCCTTTTGGTGGCCCCAAGCCATTTTCACAGATCTGATCAGCACCATCTATTGCCACAGGATCTCACTGAGTCACACCAGCAGCTCCCTCTGAGTTCTAAATGCCTTCAAACTGTGTTTGATGCTCCCAGGCTGAGAGCTTCCATTCGGCAAACTCCATAAAACCAAGATGGAAAACATGCCAGTATTTCCCTCTTAGGGGCTGTGGGCAGTCTCTTAATGTAGAAGTGGCATACTTTTTCCGGTTAGGCTAGGTG
The DNA here is from genome assembly GCF_054177405.1 of Leptonychotes weddellii. NCBI lineage: Eukaryota > Metazoa > Chordata > Mammalia > Carnivora > Phocidae > Leptonychotes > Leptonychotes weddellii. The sequence goes on along the minus strand of NC_138369.1, from coordinate 43,838,799 downwards.
GTGGTTTATTTTGCTAGTTCCCCTACTCAAAGAAACAATTCAGCTTCCATTCTCAGTAGTTCCTGCTTTTATTTTTATTATCTCTTGGCCTTAGGATCTTTTTCTTACAGTGCTAAGCACTGAGCTGTATCTGGCACATGATACTCAGATTTGAATGAATAAACATAGGCTTGTGTATTTATGTTTGTCTCGTGGGACTGAGCTATTAACCTGTGGAATCTGATGCTATCTCTGGGGAGATAGCGTCAGAATTGAGCTGAATCGCAGGACGCCCAGCTGGTGTCCAAGAACTGGTGGTGTGGGGGACTCCTCAGTCCCACCCATGTTGGAATTAGGTACAGAACTTAACCACTATCCCCCAGTGCCTCATCTGTACTGTACTTCCCCTAATTCTGGTTCTTGTTACACAGTCATTGCTTCTTTATTGGTCTGTGTTACTCAAAAGATCTAAGGGTAGGGACTTCATCTATCTGGTAGGACTTCCAACTGGATCCCTGGGCACTGCCACATGGCAGCAGCTCAATGAACACTTGTTGACAAACACATGTCTTGGCTGTTCAGAGATCCCTATCCAGACTTCTATTCCCAGATGATGGGCTAAACTGGGGAGGTGGATTAACAGAACTAAACCACTTCCTAAATCCAGTTCTACCCTGTGTAATGCGGTCTAATTACTGTCCTATTAACACCAAAGCCAGGTATGTAAAGAAGCAAAAGTTCTGTTTCTTCCCACCTAAACATGCATATACTCCTTTCTCTTCAACTGAAAGGCACTGCCCACTCCGAGTTACTTCAAGGCCTTACAAGAAGTAAAAAGTAAAAACAAAGTTCAGTAACTCCTCTAGGGTGACAAATACACCACCGTGGCCCTGGCCTAGAAGGTGCGGCTCTGCTGGTGGAAGAACTGTGGTGATGACAGAAAGAAAAGGCAGACAGACCCACGGAGCAGAGTGAGGAAAGACCCGGATTTTAAACCCACCCTGCTTACTACTTCTGTGGTCTTCAGGAAAGCCAAGTTACTTCCCTGGGTTGTCACTTTCTCTTCGGGACAATGGAAGTGATACCACCTACTTCACTGGGTTGTTGCAGGGCTTAAGGGAGCTGCTGTGTGAAACTCTAACACCTGGCAAACATTAGGCCCTCGGCAAACATTCATTTCCCCTTCTTTAAGGGCTCGACTGCCATCAGCACTGAGCTGGTTTCCTTCCAGGAAAAGCTGCTATGGGGCAACCAAGACACAGTTCCTTAATGTACCTCTACTACAGGGTGGGGTGGCATCACCTGGGAGCTTGTGAGAAAATGCAGAAGCTCGGGCCCCACTCCAGACTACTGAGTCAGATTTTGTGTTGTCACTAAAAGCGCAGGTGATTCGCTCATAGTCTAGCTGAAGTAGCACCATCTTGACTAAAGCTTAGCTTAATAGCAGAATGCCATCAGGGCACCAAGGTAAAACCATCAGCCAGCACTGAAGAGGGTGGAGGGGAGGGCAAGGGCAAGGAAAAAGAGATCTTGTTCAGAAACTGTAGCTAAGGGCTTACAGATGTTGAGTCTACCTAACTAATTCTGGAAGAAGTTAGGAAGGGATGGAAACCATATATAATGGAGCCTTAACAAAACCCAGATCTTTAGGGTCAGAGATCCCTGGAGTTCTTAAGTTATATGACTGAGGATATAATTTCTATGATCTACATACAATTTGTTTTCCTAATACCTGCCTTTTTCTCAGTGAACCCCACCACCACCTCATGAGATGGCACACTTAATAGAAATTACATTTTACAGGTAAGGAATCGAAGGCTTAGTCCTTAGACTCCTCTCACCTGGTTATTCCTCTGCTGCAAAGCATTCTCTGGCTTCCTGTGGCCTCTAGCAGTGTTCCTCAGGCTACACGGTATATTAAGGCTCATCTAGAGAGCTCTCTAAGAATGTAGATTCTGGAAATTCTGATTCAGGGACCCTAAAATCTGTGATTTTAATGAGTGCTCAGGGGATACTAGCACAAAAAAACTGTAACACCCACAAGTCCACACTCTTTGGCCTGATGATCAAGACCATATATAAATTGGTCTTTTAGGACATGTCAGGTCTGCTACTCATCCTTCCAGTTCCAACTGAAGAGGACCTCTACCATGGGCTCTTCCTAAACACACACACTCCAGGCAGAATTAACCATTCTCCCTGGTTTGTCTGCAGCAGCACTTCCTAAACCTTAATGTGTGTATGAATCACTAGGGCATCGTGTTAGGCTGTGATTTTGATTCAGTGGCTCTGGAGCCAGAGTTTCAGAGTCTCTAGCAGGCTCCTGATGGGCACACTTCAATAGTGAGGGCCTGCTGCACTCATCATTAACATCGCATCTACAGGGCCAAGCTTTCACAGATACTGTGGACAACAGCTCCTGGATTCTCTTAAAATCAGCAGCAAGCACGGAGACTAAGGGAACAAACTTTGAAATCAACATAAAGCATTTCCTGGAGCCTCCATGCTGTCATCATTTATTAGTGTCAAACAACTGCCACCGTTTACTGACTACCTTTGGTTGTATCCTGTGCCGGGTGCTTTATATATGCTCGTATGTGACCTGGTTTTACCCAGAGAAAGCACTCGGGCCTTGGTAGGTCCTCAATAAATGGTAGCTCTTACTTCTAATTCTTACAATAAACACGCCAGGCTTGTAACAGCCCCACTTATCATCTGGGATTGCACTAGCCACTTTTCTAAACAGAGACAGAAACCTACCAATGAGAAAATCAAGAGACAAAGAGATTACGTAATTTGCCCAAGATACTTACACAGCCAGCACGTAAACTCAAAGCAGTCTGACCTCAGATCTCAGGCTCTTAAGCCCTATAAATGGTTAAGTGCTCTTAAGAATGTCAACAACACAGCACAGCTCCCACCCCATTCCCTTAAAAAAGGACAGTAAGGTTCAGAATGGTGAGGTGTGAAGTAAGCTGTCTTAGGTCAGTGGGCCCTAGGGTGGGGGAGAAACAGAAGTCCAGGATTGTGACTTCCAACCTCTCATTCTACGCCATGCTACTTTGTCAATCTAACTTATCAAACCCTGAATGGAACAAAGAGTCCGGTAAGGTTTCATACCTGGGGAAAGTGAGTCTACCCCGCCCAGTTTCCCGCCCAGTTGCAGATTTCCTGACTCTGGGGATGAGATGTCAGAGCCTCCCCAGACAGGCACACTCTAGTTACATGATGCTCACGTGTCTTTCTCCTTCTCAGAACTTTCATACTCCAGGAACACGATGTGCTGGGGGTAGTGGCCACAGATATCCCCATTCACATTTTGGATCACACTGTAACAGTAGTCTCGGCCAAACAGCTCCAGACATCTCTTCTCAATGCGCTCAACCTGCACAGAGGAGGAGACCTGAGCATAAAGAAGATTCTGGGATTCTGAGTATGAGAATTAGGCAGCTCGGGACCTGCAGAGGTCACTGGGAATGACATGTGCCTCTGTGATTATTATTCAATGCCAGGAAGAGACACTTTGCTGGGACACAGGCCCTAGATGTGTACTTCATTAATCTATATGCGGTTATGTTTTGGGAGGTCTCTGAACCCCTCAATGTTGCAGTGAAACGGTTAAGCATTTGAAGGAAAGGGCTACAATTTTTATTAGATTTTCAAGGTGGTCCACAATCCATAAAATATTAAGAACTCTTGCTCTAGGTTACTTTAACATTAATCCATTATCTTCCCCTGGCTCCAGATTACTCCCCATTCTCTAGCCACAGACAAGTACCTGGACACTCTAGTTAGTGTAATGAGTAAAAGCTACAGACAAGGCTGTCTCCCCACACTCCATTTATTTATCAAATAAAAGAATGAACTCCCCTTAAAATTGCTCTTATTGGGGCGCCTGGGTGGCTCAGTCGGTTAAGCGACTGCCTTCAGCTCAGGTCATGATCCTGGAGTCCCGGGATCGAGGCCCAACATCAGGCTCCCTGCTCAGCAGGGAGTCTGCTTCTCCCTCTGACCCTTCCCCCTCTCATGTGCACTCTCTCTCTCTCTCTCAAATAAATAAAATCTTTAAAAAAAAATTGCTCTTATTTAGTTCACAGTTTAGGGAAAGGTCCACTAGAAAAAAGGCATAAGACGTGTAATTATCTTGAGAAGTCTACAAGAGATCAGGAAGCCTGGAGAGGCTTTAAGGCCAGCTGCAGTGAAAGTCAGGTATAACTTAAGACAACCCTAATCTTTAGAGATGGAAGATGGAAGAGGGGCTCAGCAAACCACTGACCCTCCACAGCCACTCAAAAGACCAATGGAAAAACTCATAGTGGCTTAAACTAGGAATTCTCAAATTTTAAGATGCATGAGTATCATGAAGAAGCCTATTAAAAAATGCAAATTCCAGGTTCCCACCCTCAGAAATTCTGACTCAGTAGAACTGGATGGGATCAAGGAACCTTTATTTTTAACAAGGATCCCAGACAATGCTGAAACAGGTGGTCCTCAGGCTAAGCTCTGAAAACCACTTGGTTGTTTGGAGAGTGGGGAAATCCCATCATTACTTAAGTCTTCCCTAGGCTACTCCAGAGAGTAGCAGGATGCCAACTGCAGTATGTTCCAGCAAGTAGTACCCCTGGAGCCAAACCAGAGTTTCATGGCCCAGAATGGAACAGAATCCCACTGGAAAGCCTGATGCTAAACCTGCCAAAAGCACATGGGGAGTAAGAGATAGGAGGATCTGCAAGATTTCCAATTGACTGCCAAACAGTGGCTAGGATGGGAATGGCCTTAACCAGGCTCGATACCTTCCAGGTCTGGCAATAAGGAGACTGAAGGGAATCCCAAGAGTAGAAAAAAGAGGAACTGAGACTTGCTTTTTAAAGGAATAGAGGGAGTGCGGGCTGTTTTCCTATCTGTAGGGGAAGGAAAAGGATGGGCCTAAAGTCACCCGAAGGCTTTAAAGGAAGCAACACACTCGGCCCATGTCTTGGTTCCATTCTGACCTCTGACCTGGAGCAATCCTCTAAACTTTTTTGTATCATCTCAACGTGAGACTTTTGTACCTGCACCTGATGCACGGGAAAAACCCTCCTCAGCTTCCCTTCTCTAATGTCTGAACATGGTCCCTCAGCTCTGATCCTTGATCTCCAAACGCCTTGTGTCAAACCAAAGGACGTCCCTCCTTGGCTTCTTCTGACCCCAGTTCTTCCTTTTTCGGTTTTTGAACCCGACCCTTACTCGCCGGGTCCAGATCCTGGGAACTTCCCTCTCTCCTTCCTCTGACCCCTGACCTCCGCCTTTCCTCTGTAACTTTTCAAGCCAAGGAGTTCTCTTGGTGCTCATTACACCTCCAAACTCACCTTAGAGCCGCCCGTCCCGCTGCAGTCCTTGGCCCGGTACTGAGTCCGGGAGAACTCCTCCAGCAGCTCCCCAAGCCCCGGCTCCTGTGGCGGCTGGTTGCCCGAAGAAGCCGACGGCCCCCCCGAGGCGGCGGCGGCGGCCCTAGCACCCGCCATGGCCCAGCCCCGCGTCCCCTTCAGCACCCGGCGTCCCCCTCAGCACGCCTCAGCCCTGCCCATGACACCTGGAGGCACCAACTCCGAGTCCGGAACCTCCGGAAAAGCCTCAGCCGTCGCCTTCCCTTTCCACTTCCGGCCCCGCCCCACCCAGCCGGATGTTTACTTCGGCCCTGACCAATCGAAGCCCGGGACTCGCGCCCTGCCCCGTGATTACCGACCCACCCCCAAATGTGGAGCGATCCAAATGGTCTAGGGAGAGGGAGCGAGGCTACTCGCAGATAACTCTTGCTCCGCCCCTCGGGGTTTCCCTGGGGAAGCCGGGCTAAACCATTGGGGCTGCGGGAGGGGTGTTAGTGCGGGAACTAGGAGGAAGGAACTATGGGAAATAACCGGAGGAAGAGTGGAATAAACCACTACAGGGAGAGGAGGAGGGAACGCTTGGAGGCAACTAATTAGTGTTGGCAATCATAGTAATAATAGTAAGTAAAAATAAAACAGCATTTCGTAAGGCACTTTTTTTTTACACTACTCCTCACAACTTCCCTATAATTATAGTGCTCCTGTAGTCAACCCGTGTTATCAAAGAAGGAAACGGCAGTCATGACTATGTTGAAATTCTGTGATTGAAAAGCACCATAGTTTTCTTTTTGTGTTAATGGAACATTTCAAACATTCACAGAAGTGGAGAGAATAGTATAATGACCCCCTCATGTATCCATTAGTCCATTTCAACAATAATAAACATATGCCAATCTATCTTGTTTAATCAGTCTTTCCCCCAGCCAGTAGAATAATTTTAAAGCAAATCTCATTATTTCATCTGTGAATATTTCAGTATTTATCTCTAACAGATTAGTAGTGTTACAAAATGATTTTTTAAAAAAGACAATTTAGGTGTGTTAAAAGAAATTCAAGGAAATTTAGCTTTAATCAACTGTTCATGAACCCGGCAGCATCCAAGGTAGCAAATGAAAAGGACCTCCGGGGAACTGTACAAAATGGAAGGGTTTTATAGTCGGAAGGTGGGACAAGGAAGTTAAAAGACTGGATCATTCATCAGTTTACCTTTCCCTTTTTTTTTTTTTAAGATTTTATTTATTTATTTGAGAGAGAGAATGAGATAGAGAGCATGAGAGGGGGGAGGGTCAGAGAGAGAGGCAGACTCCCTGGTGAGCAGGGAGCCCGACATGGGACTTGATCCTGCGACTCCAGGATTATGACCTGAACTGAAGGCAGTCGCTTAACCAACTGAGCCACCCAGGCGCCCCAGTTTACCTTTCCTTAAGGGCAGACAGGGGGTTTTATTAAAATGCAGACTACCTCACTAGTGCTGATCAGGAAATTCCTGAATAATTGGTTTAAAATTACACTCCTGGGAGAGGCTGAAACTGCAACTAGGTTAGGTTTTAAGTCTTGATGGTGCTTAGCAAAATTGACTCCATTTGGGACCTATTGTTTCTTTTTAACGGGTGATAAAAACAGACTTTACGGGCGCCGGGGTGGCTCAGTTGGTTAAGCGACTGCCTTCGGCTCAGGTCATGATCCTGGAGTCCCGGGATCGAGTCCCGCATCGGGCTCCCTGCTCGGCAGGGAGTCTGCTTCTCCCTCTGACCCTCCCCCTCTCATGTGCTCTCTCTCATTCTCTCTCTCTCAAATAAATAAATAAAATCTTTAAAAAAAAAAAAAAAAACAGACTTTACTTAAATACCTCCTGAAGCAGGCAGTCTCTGGTCCCCAGGGTCCAGAGAACTGCAAAATGGGGCAGGAGACAGGAAGCTTTTATAGGATAAAGAATAAGGGACGAGGAAGAGAAAAAAACTGAAAATGAATAAGGAACAAGGAAGTAAGTATAGAGCCCAGAGTTGGCTTGTAGCCGGGGCATAGGGATGCAAGAGCACCAGACTCTGGGGGGTCCCAGACTGACTAGGTTCGGCCACTCAATGCTGACAAAACCCTAAGGCAGATCAACCAGTGGTAGTGAAACAAGAGAGGAATTTATTTCAATGAGGCCAACACAGGGAAGAGAGCCGACTAGCATCTCAAAGACTCCAAAAGGCCAAAAAATACTTTCAGGTTTATATAAGGAAAATGTGGGACGAAGGTCAGTGGGTATCTAAGGCAGTAAAGGTGTGGTCAGTCATTGTCATGGGTGAGGTCTGGCTGGCAAGGGCAGTCCTTACTGCTTGAGGAGATAGTTTTGGTTCCCACCATCTGATACTTTGCCAGGAAGATCTTTTGCTTGAAAGTTAAGAAATAAGCTGGAAGGAAGAACTTAATTCGAAAGTTTGAGGTCACAATGAAGAGAGTTGAAGTCCTCTTTCAGGCTTGGTGTTTGGGGGTTGGCTGCCTAAAGCTACTGTGTTTCTGGTCAAGCAGAGCACTTATCTGAGTTATCTGAGTTTCAGTTTGTTAACCTGGTAGTCAGGAATGGCTCTATCTTGGGACTAAAAATTTATTTCACCCATTCGCCTTTTTGATCATTCTCTTGAATGGTTTTTAAAAAAAAAAAAATCAGTATTCGGGGCAGCTGGGTGGCTCAGTCATTAAGCGTCTGCCTTCGGCTTAGGTCATGATCTCAGGGTCCTGGGATCGAGCCCCGCATCGGGCTCCCTGCTCTGTGGGAAGCCTGCTTCTCCCTCTTCCACTCCCCCAGCTGGTGTTCCCTCTCGCTGTGTCTTTCTCTGTCAAATAAATAAATAAAATATATTTTTCTAAAAGATCAGTATTAGTGTGACTCTCAGTTACCATTGTCTCTTCAGGTCTCAGTATAGTATTCACAAGAGATGATATCAGGATTATATCCTTGGAACTGGTTATGTTCTTCAGTTCTCTGTTGTCATTCCAGTTGGAGAGAAATCATTTGTTGGATGATCAACAGTTGCACACATTCATTTAAAACTTTTGAGAGAATATAGCGTATAGAGAGACAGTAATAATTATTACCAACAAAACAATATCCATGATCCAAACCAGCTAGAATACTGAGAATATTTCTTTAAGCCAGTTGACTTGTTTATGTATTTTGTGTATTTCATGTAACTATGTCTCCACTTCCCCAGAAGTGTTTATCCAGCAAGCTTGTTCCAGAGAAACTGAGGCATTGGAAATCAGGAAGAAATCAGTCACAAGCAGAAAGAACTGTAGGATTACCAGGGCAGCATAGCAAATCCAGCAATTGATTTACCTTCCTTTGTAATGACCTGAGATACATGCACAATGGCATTATCTTTACAGGTTAGGGGAAGGGAAAAGGTGGAGAAAAGAATCCTAAAATGTAGAGGTTGCTTTTAGGCAAATAGGCTTGAGCAATGGAATGTAGAAAGGGACCACAGCGACCCACTGGAAGAATACAGACAGGCCCACCAGGGGACACACCTCAAAATATCCATAGGCCCTAACTAACCAATGGGCTACTTACAACCAGACACAGTTACCAAAAAAGGGAAAATTTCATACGCTGCCACACCTCCTTATCTTCCCCCTTTAAAAACAGCTCCCAGGGCCACTGGGTGGCTCAGTTGGTTAAGCATGGGGGAGGGGTGGAGGGAGAAGCAGACTCCCTGCTAAGCCAGGAGCCTGACATGGGGATCAATCCCAAGACCTTGAGATCATGACCTGAGCTAAAGGCAGATGCTTAATGGATTGGGCACCCAGGCGCCCCAATACCTGAAATTTTTACTGATAATATTAAGCCAGGGCCTATCAGATTTTTAGGAATTTTATACAAGTTCTGGAACACGTATGTTAATAACATACCCATACAGGGGCGCCTGGGTGGCTCAGTCGTTAAGCGTCTGCCTTCGGCTCAGGTCATGGTCCCAGGGTCCTGGGATTGAGCTCCACATCGGGCTCCCTGCCAGGCGGGAAGCCTGCTTCTCCCTCTCCCACTCCCAGTTCTTGTGTTCCATCTCTCGCTGTGTCTCT
>NC_138369.1:43823775-43829289 GCF_054177405.1 Leptonychotes weddellii | reverse complement strand
AAAAAAAAAAAAAATACCCATACAAATATAAACTAAGCAGATTAAACATCACTCCTATTTGGCATGCTTCCTTTGTAATTTAATAAATCAAATAAACCTAGTTTAACATTTTCCCTTTTTATAGGGAGAAAGAACAAATCTTTTGAGATGTTCTAGGGACCCTCTGAAATTCTCAAAGTTAGTTCAAGATTAAAAAAAAAAAACTTCATTTAGAATTTGATTTAGGGGGAGTTTGTCAAAAATATCCATTTAGGGGTGCTTGGCTGGCTCAGTCAGAGGAGCATATGACTCTTGATCTCTGGGTCATGAGTTTGAGCCCCACAATGGGTGTAGAGATTACTTAAATAATTAAAACTTTATATATTTTTAAGATTTATTTATTTATTTGAAAGTGAGTGAGTTCACGATAGCACGCAAGCGGGGGTGGGGGGGGCGGGCAGAGGGAGACTCTTCCAAGCAGATTTCCACTGAACGTGGAGCCACGCAGGGGGCTCCATCTCAGGACCCATGAAATCATGATCTGAGCCAAAACCAAGATTCTGATGCTCAACTGACTGAGCCACCCAGGCACCCCAAATAAAATTTTATTTTGAAAAAAATCCATTTAGGGGCACCTGGGTGGATCAGTCGTTAAGCATCTGCCTTTGGCTCAGGTCATGATCCCAGGGTCCTGGGATTGAGCCCCGAATCGGGCTCTCTGCTCTGCCGGGAGCCTGCTTCTCCCTCTCCCACTCCCCCTGCTTGCGTTCCCTCTCTCTCTCTGTCTCTCTCTGTCAAATAAATAAATAAAATCTTTAAAAAAAAAAAAAAAGAAAAAAATCCGTTTAATCAAAGTGACAAAGACTTTGAAGGCAAATACAGAAAGTTACATAGTTGTTTAAAAACAAAGCACCCTTAGCTCTTTTAATATTGAGAAGACTAGGTTTTCTTCAGTAATCAAAGACCTGATAGAGACAACATGAAGCACAGTAAATTATTTTGGTAAGACACAAAATCTTTGCTTTCCAGGTAGATTTATCTAAAAGGTAAAGAAAAACCTTTGTGATTTCTTACTAAGAGAAGACCAATAGTCCAACAAAACTTTATCCTATTTTTTTTAAGAGGATTTTTTAAGGATTTCATACTTTTTTAAGAGAGAGAATGTGCACGTGCGATTGGGGGTTGGGGGATACCACAGGGAGTATCTTAAATGGGGCTTGATCTCACGACCCTGAGATCAGGACCTGAGTTGAAATCAAGAGGATGCTTAACCAACTGAGCCATCCAGGTGCCCCAGTTATCTTGCTGACAAGTTCTGTAACAGAGATAACATGAGCTTATTTGACTTTTGGTAAACCTAGGTAGAATAAAAATTGTATGTCTGCATTATTTTTAATGCTCATAACTCTAAAGCCATGCCTGTTTTAATTAAACCAACAGATTTAAACTAGCTTAACCTCCCCAAAGTTATCTAGATCATGTGAACTTGAAAAACATTTGGGTTAGGGGCACTGGGTGGCTCAGTAGGTTAAGTATCTGACTTTGGCTCAGGTCATGATCTCAGGGTCCTGGGATTCTTCTCCCTCTGCCCCTCCACCCTGCTTGTGCTCTCTTTCTCTCTCAAATAAATAAATAAATAAATAAAATCTTTACTTTTTTTTTGAAGATTTTATTTATTTGTCAGAGAGAGAGAGAGAGCAAGCACAAGCAGGGGGAGCAGCAGGCAGAGGGAGAAGCAGGCTCCTGCTGAGCAGGGAGCCCGATGCAGGATTCGATCCCAGGACTCTGGGATCATGACCTGAGCCAAAGGCAGACGCTTAATCGACTAAGCTGCCCAGACGTCCAATAAATAAAATCTTTAGGGCGCCTGGGTGGCTCAGTCGGTTAAGCGACTGCCTTCGGCTCAGGTCATGATCCTGGAGTCCCGGGATCGAGTCCCGCATCGGGCTCCCTGCTTGGCAGGGAGTCTGCTTCTCCCTCTGACCCTCCTCCCTCTCATGCTCTCTCTATCTCATTCTCTCTGTCTCAAATAAATAAATAAAATCTTTAAAAAAAATAAAATAAAATAAAATCTTTAAAAGAAAGAAACATTTGGGTTAGTTTTCTATATTTCTGAGAGTATACTTGATTTATATAAATGTTTGATTTTCTTTAAGTCAGTTAAATAGAACAGTCTACAAATCAATTTTGGCAATAACATCCAGAGGTCGATAAATCACACATCTATAACATACAGACATGCATAACCATATATATGCAAACAGAGATCTTGCAACTTTTAAAAAAAAATTTTAGTCATGAGACAAGTATGATAATGCAAAACTCACATTATAAAAGAAAAGTTGAGGGGCGCCTGGGGGGCTCAGATGTTAAGCGTCTGCCTTCAGCTCCTGTCGTGATCCCAGGGTCCTGGGATCGAGCCCCACATTGGGCTCCTGGCTCAGCGGGGAGCCTGCTTCTCCCTCTCCCTCTGCCTCTCCCCCTGCTCATGCTCTCTCTCTCTGTATCTCTGTCTCAAATGAATAAATAAATCTTAAAAAAAAGAGAAGTTGAATCCAAATCGTGTTTCAGACAGATGGAATGAGTTAAGGTTACCTGTTCAGATGACTTAAAATTTTTAGTAATATTTGTGAAGAAAGCTTTTAAGACTTTTTTCACCTAGTTTCCAAATAGCCTTTCCCTCCCCACCTTGGTAAGAATTACCTCCCTAAGGTACGCATTTCAAACAGATGGTTCTCAGCTCCTAGAAAAGACCACTTAGAACATTTATATCTCAAAGGCACAGAGAAAGAATGCAAGTTCCTCAAAAGAAGACTTTTATTTCCTAAACCCAGAATTTTTACAATACCGACAAGCCTTTTGAGATGAATAGTAAAGATTTTCAGGTTGGTAAAAAGGATAGATGGGCTGCTTCTGTTCTTGCAAAGACTCAGGACAGTTGTTTTTAATTCCTCAAAGAATTGGAGCTGCTTAAAAAATCCTTTGAAACTTGTAAATTTCATCCAGGACAAAGTATTGAACAACCTCATGGATGCAAGAAGTGTCCCCAAAGACGGTGCGAAAGATACTGCCCTCCCCAGGTCCAGTCACTCCCAAAGACTGCCAAAAGAAAGAAGGACTTAAGACAATCCCCTCAAGGGCTGGCAACAGTTGGTATGACCCTAGCTGCAACCCACATTTCTGGTCTGACCATATTTTTGGGCTTCCAACCTGACTACTGAGCTGCCTACACTTGCAAGAAGTGACAACCTATGTGCCCTAAGCAGGCAGAAAGCCAAGCCAAGTCCTCAGGACAAAAACCGAGACAAGGGCAACCCCCTCGGGTCCCCTTCCTCCTTGGGAGGCTTGTACTACCACTTTGCTATTGCTCAATAAACCTTGCTCTGCTGCCCACTACTCTGTCTGGTTTACCTCTCCGCTCTTCGAAGCAGTGCGCGCCAAGGGAGAAAAAAAATCCTGTAACATTTATGGGGGCTCATCTGGGATATCCATCATCATTAAGGATAACTAACTAATAAAGGTCATCAAATTCCAAATGGTGGCTCAGATGGAGCCTCACACGGAGGTCAAACCAGACATCTACAGGGGACCCTTTGATAGATCGGGAGGAGAGCAACCTTGATTGCTGCTCCATCCAATGCCCCTGACCAGCAGGAGGTAGCTACGGTTGTCTAGGGTTACCTCTTTAGAGGGGGAAATGATGAAGGACAGTTGGAAAGCAGGCAGGCAGGCAGGGACAAGGGGCCCCACCCTAAGAGGAAATCACCCTTAAAAGGATTTTACTCCACCCTGGAAGGAGCCCTCCATCCTTTCCCCTGTGATAGATAGGTGACAAAAACCTGGTTGGATGACAGGCGCAGGGAAGGTTAATCAGATTAAAACAGCCCGCCAAAAAGCCCATAAAATTCCCCTAGACTTAGAAACTCCCGTAGCAACGCTCTCAGGTCCCCTCCCTCCTGGTGAGCTTTGTACTATCACTTTGCTATTGCTCAAGAAACGTTGCTTTGCCGGCCACCACAAAAACAAAAAAACAAACAAGAAGGCAACAGCTGTCCCTGGGAAAGAAATGATTGCTAACCAATGGTTACCCCAAAACCAAGTTCCAAGTGTCTAGACTTAGAAAGGAAGGGACAATGTGTAATTGTGACTTACTTTCTCAGCCAGGCTCCACAGAGATCCAGGAGACCTGCACTGATAATTCTCACCCTTAGGCTTCTGCCAATTTTCCCAGGATCCCATCTGCAGGCTAAAAGCAAGTGGGGTTTAAAGTAGAGAGTATACGGACGCCTGGGTGGCTCAGTCGGTTAAAGGTCTGCTTTCGGCTCAGGTCATGATCCTGGGGTCCCTGCTTGGGCTCCCTGCTCATCAAGGAGCTTGCTTTTCCCTCTGTCTGCCGCTCCCCCTGCTTGTGTGCTCTCTCGCTCTCTCTCTCTCTGACAAATAAATAAATAAAATCTTAAAAAAATAAAGTAGAGAGTGTAGCCCTGGTATCTACCAGAATTTGGCAAGATTTTCCATTAATTTTAGTTTCCCCTTGGCTCTTTAAGGGAATAACTGCTATCAGTTTACTGGAGAATCCCTTGGAGTCCCATCAACCCTGGGAGGGGCCCTATGAGGGAGGGGGGTCTTCCTTCGAAGGTAGATGTGGGAGCATTCAGAGTTGGTGGGGAAGGATTAGATAAAACCTTTGAGGACAATCTTTTTTCCAGTGTCCTGGCTGAGTACAAATGAGACACCGAATTCTGGGTCAGTATTTTGGTGATGGACTCCCACAAGAGTGCCCAGGTGTAACCAAACAAATGTTGAGTTGGCTTCTTGGTGAAGTCACAGAGAGAAAGTACACCAGGCGGAGTTATCACATCAAGGAAAGTTTATTTGCAGCAAATAAGGAGATTACGGGGAATAACTTCCCGAGCAAGGGTGAATGGGTATCTTTTATTTAAGGTTAGGATGAATATTTAGATAGGGGAGACTTGTCATCCTATATAGAGGTGGGCATAAGGTGGCGTGTGCACCTTAAGGAAACATGCCCATATATATATATTGTAGGTTACATAAATGAAGCTTGTGCTCCTCACTGGGCAGAGATTTTAGTATTATAATGAGGTAAAGGTAACTGTCAGTCACTCCATGGGTCACTCCATGGTCTCTCTGCACAGGAATGAGCCAGGAGTTAAGTTCAAACTGGTCTGGGTGGTCTGGGCTAGCAGGAGCTCTTTGGCAGTCAGTGTCGCTTGAGGGATAGTTTTGGTTTCCATCACAGGATGCTATGCCCCTTGGGTCTTTCGCCTGAGTTAAGAGATAAACTGGAAAGAAGAGCTTAAGGAAAAATGTGGGACAAGGTTGTTGGGTACAAGCAGGTGAGCAGTACAGGTCAGCCAGGGGGCGCTAGCTGGTGACAGAGGTGTTTTAGGTTTCTGGTGTTGAGCTGCTGAAGCTGTAAGACCGCACTAACTTGGCCGACTTCTAAGGTTTTTTTAGTCTCTTCAGAGTGGAAAGGCAATTCAGAGAGAGGATTAAGAGACTGAGCGCTCA
>NC_138369.1:43802944-43823675 GCF_054177405.1 Leptonychotes weddellii | reverse complement strand
TTTTTTTTTTAAAGATTTTATTTATTTATTTGACAGAGAAAGACACAGCGAGAGAGGGAACACAAACGGGGAGTGGGAGAGGGAGAAGCAGACTCCCTGCCGAGCAGGGAGCCCGATGCGGGACTCGATCCCGGGACTCCAGGATCATGACCTGAGCCGAAGGCAGTCGCTTAACCAACTGAGCCACCCAGGCGCCCCCTGTTGTCTTATTTTTAACAGTTCTAAAATAACAATACCAAGATGATTATCAATAATATGATTACTGGGGCACCTGGGTGGCTCAGTCGTTAAGCGTCTGCCTTCGTCTCGGGTTGTGATCCTGGGGTCCTGGGATGGAGCCCTGCATCGGGCTCCCCGCTAGGCAGGGGGCCTGCTTCTCCCTCTCCCCTGCTTGTGTTCCCTCTCACTGTCTCTCTCTCTGTGTCAAATAAATAAATAAAATCTTTTAAAAAAATAATAATAATATGATTACTGAATTCAGCCTTTGTTTGCTTTGTAGTTCTTATTTTTCTTAAAGATTTTATTTATTTATTTGACAGAGAGAGACACAGTGAGAGAGGGAACATAAGCAGGGGGGAGTGGGAGAGTGAGAAGCAGGGGGGAGTGGGAGAGGGAGATGCAGGGGGGAGTGGGAGAGGGAGAAGCAGCAGGGAGTGGGAGAGGGAGAAGCAGGCTTCCCGCCAAGCCGGGAGCCGGATGCGGGGCTCGATCCAAGGACCCTGAGATCATGACCTAAGCCGAAGGCAGACGCCCAACCAACTGAGCCACCCAGGTGCCCCTGTAATTCTTTTTTCTTTAAGATATATCCCACTAAGGATTCCGCATTAAATCTCTGTTGTTTCTTTTTTCTTTCTTTCTTTTTTTTTTTTAAGATTTTATTTATTCATTTGAGAGAGAGAGACAGAGAGAGCACAAGTAGGGGGAGAGGCAGGGGGAGAGGCAGAGGGAGAGGGAAAAGCAGACTCCCCCCTGAGCTGGGGAGTACCAGACATGGAGCTGGATCCCAGGACTTGGAGATCATGAACTGAGCCAAAGGCAGATGCTTAACTGAGTGAGCCACCCAGGAGCCCCACGTTTTTGTTTTTTAAGATTTTATTTCTTTTTAA
The DNA here is from genome assembly GCF_054177405.1 of Leptonychotes weddellii. Classification (NCBI taxonomy): domain Eukaryota; kingdom Metazoa; phylum Chordata; class Mammalia; order Carnivora; family Phocidae; genus Leptonychotes; species Leptonychotes weddellii. The sequence continues at coordinate 43,822,569 of NC_138369.1, read as the reverse complement.
AAAAATTTTTTTTTCGGGCGCCTGGGTGGCTCAGTTGGTTGAGCGACTGCCTTCGGCTCAGGTCATGATCCTGGAGTCCCGGGATCGAGTCCCGCATCGGGCTCCCTGCTCGGCGGGGAGCCTGCTTCTCCCTCTGACCCTCCCCCCTCTCATGTGCTCTCTCTCTCATTCTCTCTCTGTCTCAAATAAATAAATAAAATCTTTGAAAAAAAAAATTTTTTTTTCAAAGATTTTATTTTTCTTTTTCAACAGAGAGAGACAGCGAGAGAGGGAAAGCAAGCAGGGGGAGTGGAAGAAGCAGGCTTCCCGCGGAGCAGGGAGCCCGATGCGGGGCTCGATCCCAGGACCCCAGGATCATGACCTGAGCCCAAGGCAGATGCTTACAACTGAGCCACCCAGGCACCCCTCCTGTTTCTTTCTTTCTCTTTCTTTCTTTCTTTCTTTCTTTCTTTCTTTCTTTCTTTCTTTCTTTCTTTCAAGGAGGCTCCACACCCAATGTGGGACTGGAACTCATGACCCTGAGATCAAGAGTTGCTTGCAGTACTGACTGAGCCAGCCGGGCGCCCCTAAATGTCTGTCTTAAAGTCATTTAAAACAACTCTTCTATGTTCAAGTTGATGTCTCCATCTTGACATACACTTAAGTTCATTTGCTTAAGTTTATGTTCTACATTTAGAGACTGAGAAGCCTGGTGGGCCTCCCAAATGTTGGGAATTGTAGATGATCTGGTTTGCCCAGATCACCCACAGTCTCCCAGCATAGGAGTTCTCAGCCTTGACTTTGTATTAGAACTCAATCAGACACCTATAGGGCTTGTTAAAGAGCATTGGGCTACACCCTCACATTTTCTGGTTCTGCTGGCTTAGGGTTGGGCCCCCAAATTTGTATCTCTAAATTTCCAGTGATGCTGCTGCTACTGCTGATCCAGGAACCCCACTTTGAAAACTGCTGCTATAGCATGGCCATGAGGCAGATATCTGGCTCCATGTGGCTGTGGACAAGTTATTTCTCCTGAGCCTGTTTCCTCACTGATAAATAGGTCTAATAATCTCTGCCTCATAGGAAGACAATATGCAGTAATGTATGTGAAGTATTTAGCAGGGTGCCCAAAACATAATTGGTGTCCAGTTCGTGGAGCCTGCTGAAGCTGCCAACAGAGTACTAATCAAGATGCTAATAGTTTATACTTGTATCTAGAATGTACTTACATGTCAGGCACAATTTGTAATGTTTTCACAGGGTAACTCGTTTGCTCCTCCTTAATTGACTCCATTTTGCATTCAAGGAAACCAAGGCATGGAAAGTATGGAGTAAGGGTACACAGCTAAGGTAGTGGAACTCTGCATACAAGGAGGCTGGGCCTGGGCACTGGGCACAATCTTTCCCTGGGCACTGTCTTGCCATGGTGCCCGCCCTGTGGTGTTAGGGCTAATTGTGCAGGGACCACAGCTCATTTATTCATCGAACTGTTCTCCAAGAGTCCTGTTCTGTGACAAGACTTGTGCTGAGGCTGGGATGCAGGGATCAATAAGACCTTCTCCTTCCTCTCGATGAAATTACCCTGGAACAACCTTGTGCCCCATAGGTTCTTACTGCCTGACTGGTACGTGAAAACAACTTTCTCTGAAACATGGATGCTTGTATTAAACTGATTGGAGAGTTTTTTAAATTGCAGATTCCCAGGCATGCCTGGGTGGCTCAGTTGTGTAAGCGTCCGACTCTTGATCTTAGCTCAGGTCTTGATCTCAGAGTTGTGAGTTCAAGCTCTGCTTTGAAAAAAAAGTTGCAGATTCCTGGACCCCACCCCTGGCCAACCAAACAAAGCCCTGGGAGTGGGGCCCAAGAGCCTCCACTTTACCAGGCTCCCAGGGTGCCTCTCATGTATGCTGACATTAACAAGTGCCCAATAACCCCCCCACTGGAGATTGCCTGGCTCATTCAGAATTTAGTGGGCTGAAAATAGTGCTATTGTAGTAAAAAGAACAAGTCAGGGTTATTGGGTTTTCTAGGCACAGGACTATGCCAAACATACCCAGAATCATCTGAATCTCAATTATTTTAGCTTAAATAGGGATGTGCTTTCTCCTGTTGGGTGCTGGGAGTTCCATTCACTTTTTCTAGGCCATTGTCTCTTTTGATTACTCTTCACTCAACCCATCCCTACAAATTCATTCTGCGTTCCTGCCTTACAACTCATCCTTCTGTTATTTTTCTCATCAAAAAACCTCCCAAAAAAACAAAAAACCCCAAACCTCAGAAAGTTGGTTAGGCCACCAACTGCCCCGGAAAAAGGGCAGTGATGGCAATGTTAAACAACTGCAGCACTAGTTAGTAGCTAATGCAAGCAATGATTCTTTTGTCTTTTCTAGAAAGTGAGAGAGAGAGCATGAGCAGGGGGAGGGGGGGAGAGGAAGAAGCAGACTCCCCACTGAGCAGGTGGCCCACTGCAGGGCTCCATCCCAGGACCCTGGGATCATGACCTGAGCTGAAGGCAGAAGCTTAACTGACTGAGCCACCCAGGCATCCCGCCAGCAATGATTCATGAGGAGAGAAGCCTACAAGGTGAGTCCCGCATTCACAATGGTTCTCTCCCTGAGGACACTTTTCAGACTGTGAGGAATGGTATAGAACCCAAGCGTAGAATGGACAGAAGAAACAAAGATTGGAGTTTGAGGCTATCAAGCGGCTGGGATTTGGGGGGCAGAGTACCAGGGAGAAGAAAGCCTTGGAGAAAGAGCCCCAAGAAAATCTGCCAACACTGGAAACAACAAACATCTTGCTGAGAAATTAAGGAAGTCTCAAATTAAAGGAGAGAGATTTTATGTTTATGGATTGGAAGGTGTCCATTCTCCCTCTGTACTGTTTTCCACAGTGGTTGCACCAATTTACACTCCCAACAATGGTGCATAAGGGTTCCCTTTTCTCCACATCTTTGCCAACACTTGTTATTTCCTGTTTTTGTTGTTGTTGTTGTTGTTGTTGTTTGAAACTAGCTGTTCTGACTGGTGTGAGGTGATATCTCATTGTGGTTTTATTTGAATTTACCTGATGATTAGTGATATTAAACACCTTTTATGGGCCAGTTGGCCATTTGTATGTCTTCTTTGAAAAAAGAAGTCTATTCACATTTTCTGCCCATTTTTTAATTGGTTTGCTTGTTTTTTTGCTCTCAAGTTGTGTGAATGCTTTATATATTTTGTATATTAACCCCTGTTCAGATACATGATTTGCAAATATTTTATCCCATTCCATAGATTGCCTTTTCACTTTGTTGATGGTTTCCATTGCTGTGCAGAAACTTTTTAGCTTGATATAGTCCCACTTGTTTACTTTTGCCTTTGTTGCCTTTGCTTTTGGTGTCAAATCCAAAAAAATCCTTGCCAAGACAGATGCCAAGGAGCTTACTGCCTATGTTTTCTTCTAGGAGTTTTATGGTTTCAGTGACCTCATGATTTGAACTTGATTACTTCTGTAAAAATCTTATTTCCAAATGAAATCACATTCTGAGGTACTGGGGGGTTAAAACTTCAACATATTTTGCACTTTATAGGATGTTTATTTTTTTATTTTTTAAAAGATTTTTTTTATTTATTTGAGAGAGAGAGCAAGCACGAGCAGGGCAGAGCGAGCAGGACAAGCAGACTCCCCGCTGAGCAGGAAGTCTGATGTGGTACTTGATCCCAAGACCCCCAGATCATGATGAGCCAAAGGCAGACACTTAATTGACTGAGCCCACCCAGGAGCCCCTTATAGGATGTTTAGACAGAAAAATTCTTCCTCACTATACTCTGAACTGCACCAACTTCCTGCTTCTTCCCTTTGAAGTGGCTGCTTCCTCTTATATCCCAAGATGATTGACAGGGGTGACATCCAGTTAGCACTTTCCTTTCTCATTTGGGGCACTGAAGGGCAAGTTTCCTCTATCCTGTAACAGAAATATTATAAAGAAGCAATCAAACAAAAATTTTAGTGACATAGAGAAAAAGGTAAATACTGAAGGGTATTTCATGCTTTTGTTATTACTCCTTGTGTCAAGTTAGAGAAACTACTTTGTGGGAGAGAATGCCCCAGCCAGCAGTGCTGTGCTCTTTGGCGACAGCTTGTCCAGTCTGTCTGCTGCATGTTGAAGGAAGCAAATAACTAAGAAGTCCCGTCACCAGCTCTACAGATTGTCCAGGAGTCTCTTGAAACCATGGCCCCTTGTCACCTGTATTAGTCAGTTCCCAGTAGAAAGTGGATAGAACATCAAATTTGGGTAAATTGAGAGAAGTCTAATGAAAGGACTAGTTACAAAGGTGTGGGCATGGTGTGAGGAAAATAGGAGGGACTAAGTAGTGCCTGAGACTAGTGACAAGAAACTGTTACTATTTCCCTAGCCAAGAGGATGAGCAAAACAGAGAGTTACTTAGAGAGACCTTGGTAGGACCTCTGTCAAGGGGACCAACGAGCCCTGGGTGACCTCATAAATTTGAACTGGAGGAATAAATACCCCCTCATTCTCATTTATCCCTCTGCCATTTATCTCTCTACCAGAAGGTAGAGGACACAGGAACTTTAATGTGGTCTATCTAGGTCAATCTCTGAGGGATATAGAGAGAAAGCAAGGGGAGTAAGGTGGAGAATGGATCCAGAGAGGCAGATGGAAGACATTTATTCCATCATCTCTCTTCTGGAAGACTACATACCCTCTGGTCTTTCTAATTCATGCTTGACTCCCATTCCCCAAGCCATTCTCTAATTAAGCCAGAACAATACTTTTACAAAACACAGATCTGGCCAAATCAATTCCTCTTTATTTTTTTATCATTTTAAGTTTTTATTTTAATTTCAGTTTGTTAACAGAGTGTATTATTAGCTTCAGGTGTACAATGTACAATTCAACACTCCCGTACAACACCTGGTGCTCATCACGATAAGTACACCTCTTAATCCCTATCACTTGTTTACCCATTTCCCACCCCCCTCCACCTCCCCACTGGCAACCATTAGTTTGTTCTCTAAAATTAAGAGTCTGTTTCTTGATTTATCTTTCTCTCTCTTATTTTTCCCTTTGCTTGTTTGTTTTATTTCTTAAATTCCACATATGAGTGAAATCATGTGGTATTAGTCTCTGACTTATTTCACTTAGCATTATACTCTCTAGCTCCATCCATGTCATTACAAATGGCAAGACTTCATTCTTTTTTATGACTAATATTCCATTGTGTATATATTTACCACATCTTCTTTATCCATTCATCAATTGATGGACATTTGGACTGCTTCCATATCTTGGCTATTGTAAATAATAAAATCAATTCCTCTTTAAAAACTTACTGGAGAGGTGTCTGAGTGGCTCAATTGGTTAAGCATCTGCCTTTGGCTCAGGTCATGAGCCTGGGGTCCTGGGATGGAGCCTTGTGGGGAGTCTGCTTCTCCCTCTCCCTCTGCCCTGCCCCCCCCCAGCTCGTGCTTGCTCTCTCTCTTGCCCACTCTCTCTCTCAAATAAATAAATCTTAAAAAAATTTTTTTTAAGTTAAAAAATAAAAACTTATTGGGGGGCGCCTGGGTGGCTCAGTTGGTTAAGCAACTGCCTTCGGCTCAGGTCATGATCTCAGGGCCCTGGGATGGAGCCCCGCATCGGGCTCTCTGCTCGGCAGGAAGCCTGCTTCTCTCTTTCCCACTCCCCCTGCTTGTGTTCCCTCTCTCGCTGTCTCTCTCTCTGTCAAATAAATACATAAAATCTTTTAAAAAAATAAAAATAAAAACTTACTGGAATAAAGACAAGACTCCTTTGCCTGCCATCAAAGCTCTTCCCAATGTAGTCCCTACCTTTTGAGAGGCTGTGTGCTACAAGGAAGGCAGTCTCTATGTCCATCATCAAAGCTGGATTAAGATCATTCCAAGCTGGTCATGATGGTCATGTTTTCTCACTTATGATTCAGATTTGGGCAAATGACACATTCCTGGAGAATGGAACATTACAGGAAGTCTGCTGGGAGCTTCTAAAGAGGTTTCCTTGTTGGTAGAAAGAGATGCCATTTCTTCTTCACGTGCAAGTTGTCATGCCTGGAACTGCAGCAACTATTTTACAACCATGAGGACAGCTGGCCTGAGGTCAACGCTGCCAGACATGCTGTAGAGGGCAGAGTGAAGACATGAAGAGAACTTGGGTCCTTGATGATATTACACAGTCGCTAACTTAAATCTGGGAGCCATGGACCTCTCATCATCTTGTAATGAGATCTGATCAATTTTCCCTAATGTTTAACCCAGTTTGGTAGAAAGTATCCCACTTTTTTTTTTTAAGATTTATTTATTGGGTGCCTGGGTGGTTGAGTTGGTTGGTTAAGCGACTGCCTTCGGCTCAGGTCATGATCCCGGAGTCTTGGGATTGAGTCCCACATGGGGCTCCCAGCACAGCGGGGAGCCTGCTTCTCCCTCTGACCCTCTCCCCTCTCATGCTGTTTCTCTCTCTCGCTCTCAGATAAATAAATAACATCTTTAAAATAAGAAAAAAATTTTTAATTAAAAAAATAAAATAAAATAAATTAAAAAAAGATGTATCTATTTATTCTAGAGAGAGAAAGCACATGGGAGCATGTGAGTGGGGAGAGGGGAAGAGGGAGAGAACCCCCCCAAGCAGACTCCCTGCTGAGTGTGGAGCCTGACACAGGGCTTCATCCTACCACCCATGAAATCATGACCTGAGCCCAAACCAAGAATCAGAGACTCAACCAACTGAACCACCTAGGCACCCTTGAAAGTCTCTTACTTTGATCACTATGTTAAGCACTTGATATTTTTGTGCTTTTGGATGGACTGTGCCCTCTACTAGAATGCCTTTATTGTTTGCTTGATGAACTCCTACTCATCAATCAGAACCCCAATCCACTGTCATCTGGCCTGTACCGAACTTTCTTCTTTGCTTTTAGGGTTTAGTTACTATCTGCCTTGGAATCCCCTAACATTTGTCCTCATGACAGAAAAAACTGACTACATCTAGTTTTATTTTTTTCCTTTTTTCCTACCAGAAGACACCCACCAAGTTTTTGTGTCCTGAAGGTTGGGGTTTATGTTGTCCTAAGGATAATGAACTGTTTTAAAAAACAGTTTTTATTAAAGAGCTTTTCAAACATATGAAAGTAGAGAGAATAGTATCATGACCCCAATGGTTCTCTCATCTCGTCTCAACAATGGTCAATATTTTGCCAATCTTAGTTCCTCTATTACCACACTTCTATTTTCCTGGAGTATTTTATTATTTTTTTAAGATTTTATTTATTTATTTGACAGAGAGAGACACAGCGAGAGCAGGAACACAAGCAGAGGGAGTGAGAGAGGGAGAAGTAGGCTTTCCGCCGAGCAGTGAGCCCGATGCAGGGCTTGATCCCAGGACCTATGAGATCATGACCTGAGAAGGCAGGCACTTAAGAACTGAGCCACCCAGGCACCCCTTTCCTGGAGTATTTCAAAGGAAATCTTAGGTATGATATGAATCGAGCCCCACATGGGGCTCCCCAATCAGCAAGGAGTCTGCTTGGAGATTCTCTCCCTCTGCCCCTCCCCCCACTCGCACACACACTCTTTCTCTCTCTCTCAAATAAATAAATAAATCTTTAAATAAGTAAATACAATTTTAGGGGCGCCTGGGTGCCTCAGTTGGTTAAGTGGCTGCCTTCGGCTTGGGTCATGATCCCAGGCTCCTGGGATCGAGCCCTGCATCAGGCTCCCTGCTCAGCGGAGAACCTGCTTCTCCCTTTCCCTCTGCCTGCCGCTCTGCCTACTTGTGCTATCTCTCTGTCAAATAAATAAATTTAAAAAAAAATCTTTAAAAAAAAAGTAAATAAAATTTTACATCCGCTTTGAACTAATAAATCAAGATACAAAAAAAGTCAACCAACATGACCATTTTTTTTGTTTTTAGAAGCTAAACCCAATGGTTTATTAACCTATTTGATAAATATATACACTTATATTTAATAAATATATACTGTGTGCCAGGTCCAGTCTTAGCTCTGCTGTTAACTGTACTAAGTGAGGATGATAAAAGTCCCCATCTTCACAAAGAAACACACAACAAACAAATTAGTTTCAGAGAGTGACAAAATGAGGAAATAAGGCAAGGTCATGTGACAGGGACTAGGGCAGGAAGGGCGCTATCCTATTTTGGGTGACCAGAATGGTAACATAGCCCAGGATTAAGAATGGGACTCTGGAGCCTGGGTTCAAATCCCAGCACCACCACTTCTCAGCTGTGTGGCCTTGAGCAAGTCACTTGATTTCTCTGAGGTCATAAACCAGCTGCCTCATAGGGTTGTTGGAAGAATTAAATGGGTTAACAGATATAGAGCACTTGGTATAGTGCCGGACATGCAATAATTGCTCAGTAGATGTGGGGGGAGAAAAAAGCAAAGCCTTTTAAACGAGGCAACTTTCTTCCTTTCTTCCTTCCTTCCTAAGTAGGCTCCACGCCAAATGTGGGGCTTGAACTCAGGACCCTGAGATCAAGAATCGCATTCTCCACCGACTAAGCCAGCCAGGGGCCCCCAAAGGAGGCAACTTTTGAACTGAGACCTAAATAATGAGAAAGAACAAGCTGCATGAAGATCTGTGAAGAGCCTTCTGGGTAGGGAAAGAGCTAGAGAAAAGATACCAAGGCAGGAGTGAACTTGGTGTGTTTGAAAAGGAGAAGGGATGCTTTCAGGAGCTGGAGAGGTGAAACTGAAAGTAAGAAGGGTAGATTAGTGGTGGGAGAGGTGGGCAAGGGTCAGGTTGTGAAGGGGCAGGCTTGCAGGCTTCCGTTGGGAAGTCAGACTTTCTTTAAAGGACAACGAGGAGCTGCTGGGGAGGTTCCAGTGGGGAGGAGTGACATGGACTATACCTGTTTGGAACAATTAAATTACTGTCTGGCTTCCATGTGGAGACTGGATTTGGAGTCAGGACAAAAGCAGAGAGACCAGCTAGAAGCTTTACCCAGAACATGTGCAGAACCTGGGACAAGAGTACCAGTGGAGGCCCCTGTACCAGGTCTTTAAGTATTTAACAGTTATATCAGGCAAAGAAACTGTTTAATAAAACATGTTCTATCCTCCTACCTTGACACTATACCTTCACAATGTCAAAATTGAAAAATGTGTGTAGGGAGCCTGGGTGTTTCAGTCGTTAAGTGTCTGCCTTTGGCTCAGGCCGTGATCCCAGGGTCCTGGGATCGAGCCCCACATTGGGCTCCCTGCTCGGCGGGATGCCTGCTTCTCCCTCTCCCACTCTCCCTGCTTGTGTCTCTCTCTGTCTCTGTCAAATAAATAAATAAAAATCTTAAAAAAAAAAAAAGAAAAGTGTGTGTAAAGCCACAGTTTATATGACCGAAAGTCAACATAACACTCAAGATGACTGGGCTTAATTATTGTGAATTGTATTAAGTGTGTTGTTCATAGACTTGTGATGTTTTGAAGAATAATAAAATGATACATCATTTATAAATAATTTTGTATTTATCCTAGTAAATTCTCTTTCTTGCTGTCCTTTCAGAAATATCACTAATTATTTTAAGTCAGGTTTTTCACATAAAATATCCTATTGATAGTAACCCTATCATAGGGTCAAATATTTGTTCAAAATATATGAAATTTGAATATATTTTCATCCAAAATATAATTTAAGCAAATGTAAAATATTACAATTAAAAAACAATTTTTTTTTTAATTTGACACACAGAGAGAGACAGCGAGAGAGGGAACACAAGCAGGGGGAGTGGGAGAGGGAGAAGCAGGCTTCCCGCTGAGCAGGGAGCCCGATGCGGGGCTCGATCCCAGGACCCCAGGATCATGACCTGAGCCGAAGGCAGACGCTTAACAACTGAGCCACCCAGGCACCCCACAATTTAAAATTTTTAATTGTTCATGTGTTTTCTCAAAAGTTATATTTTTCCTAAAACATGCAAAATTGTTAAAAGGCAAAATATAATTATATTAAGTGAATGTTAAATTTTAAAATCGAAATTATTTAGAGAAATCTGGAATTAGGGTGTTTTTTTTTTATTAAAGATTTTATTTATTTATTTGACACAGAGAGAGACAGCGAGAGAGGGAACACAAGCAGGGGGAGTGGGAGAGGGAGAAGCAGGCTTCCCCGCGGAGCAGGGAGCCCGATGCGGGGCTTGATCCCAGGACCCTGGGATCATGACCTGAGCTGAAGGCAGACGCTTAACGACTGAGCCATCCAGGCGCCCCTAGGGTTTTTTTTTTTTTAAGATTTTATTTATTTATTTGAGAAAGAGAGCGTGAGTGAGCAGGGGGAGGGACAGAGGGAGAGGGACAAGCCGACTCTGCACCTGACACAGGACTTGATCCCACAACGCTGGGCTCGAACTCACTCTGAGATCACGATCTGAGCTGAGATCAAGAATCAGATGCTTAACCGACTCAGCCACCCAGGTGCCCCTGATAGCAGTTTTTTAAAAACTTAATAAGATATTGAGGCATCTGGGTGGTTCAGTTGGTGATGTGTCTGCCTTCGGCTCAGGTCATGATCCCAGGCTCCTGGGATTGAGCACCACCTCAGGCTCCCTACTCAGTGGAGAGTCTGCTTCTCCCTCTCCCTCTGCCCCTCCCCCTGCTTGTGCATGCACTCTCTCTCTCAAATAAATAAAATCTTTAAAAAATTAATTGAATATCATTAAATATTTTAATAAAATTATTTGCAACTCTAGTTGCAACACCAGTGTCCATCACATTGCCAATGTAAAGAATTGGCATCAAATATCACTCATGTTACATCTAGACAAACATGCATGTAAAGTTAAGAGTAATAAAATTGTCAATACTGCAAATTATTTCTCAGATACCATGTGCAACTCTTGTGAATATAGAAGCAATTTGTGAGCACTTCTGGAACCAGAGAATGGAACACAGGAAGCAGCAAGATATTGTAGACTTGGCAGTACAGTGCTTTGTTGTGCAAGAATCCACTGCATTCATGCTATCTCAGGGGAAGGATCTGACAAACTAATTGATTTGTCTCTTCTCTTATCTAAGTGAGTCCATCATTCGAATCCTCCCCACAACTGGAAACAGTGTCTGTCTTGAATGTAAGCACGGGCACAAGCTACAGAAAACCATTTGGATGTGGTTGTCTTTTCTTTAGAGCTGTGGACGAGCTTGCCCTGAGTCATGAGAGTGGATGCGTAGGATTATAGGCTCAACAGTTCCAGGACTGAGCGCCGGATCAGCGATAACAGAAATGTCTGTGTGTTTTTACCAAAATTTCATGTGTGTTTGTGCCCTCTAAAGCCTGAACCAAGAGCAAGGGTCCCTGTCTCCTAGTATTAAGGAAATACTGCTATCTAGGAGGCTTTTGTGGTCACCCAGGTGAGGGCAGGGAGGAAGGAAGCCTGAAGTCTAGCACAAGGGAACAGTGAGCCACAACTTCAGACCTGGGGTGCAGGAGAGCATAGGGAGCAGCAGTGATTGCTCTTGAAAAACCCTCAAAGACCAGCAGGCGCCACTGAGGCAGGTTCCCTCGCCGGCTCTAACCTTACTATTGGGAGATTTGTGACCCTGAGCACAAACAGTTCAACTTAATGTGGGGACAACTGAATGCTAGTGTTTTCAATGATCTGTTAATCTATCAACTAATTAAATAAGCTTGTACAGAGCACTACTATGTGCCCGGTATTGTGCAGGTCCTGGAAGTCAGTGGTGACCAACTTCCGGGAGATCCTTGGGCTTTGCTGCTCACAGTCTTTCAGGGAAGGTAAAGGGTAAACAGCAAACCCAGAGGGTGGAATGCCGGTGAAGAGCAGTTTAAGTGCTGTGGGAAAGTTTGGCCCTTCTGAAATCTCAGCTACAGAAAATCTGGACCAGGAGGCTGAGTTCCTCAGTGGACATCCCTTGCAGGACAGCTGCTTGAATCAGGAAGGGAATGAACTCTCCAGCCAGATTAATTTACACCCTCAATTTAATATTGCTAAATGGTGTCCCCAGAGATAGTCTGGCAGAATTTCACTTCAGTTGCTAATCAAGGGCCTGTTGGGTGGATTACTTAATAACACACCGCACTCTGATTATTTCTGACTTCCAGATGGATGTCTTAGGCCCAGTTGAAGTCCAGGAAATAACTTTCCTGATCTTCAGGTCTGATCCTTAACAAATAACTGGGGTGGGGAGACAGGAGTTAAAATGGCCCAAAGAAAAGTACAGATTTTAGAGCCAGGCCGACCTGGCTGTGCTGGGTTTCCAGCCTTTGTGACTTTGAGCAAGGCACCTGCATACTCTAGGCCTCTGGTTTCTTACCTGTAAAACAGAGACGTTGACATCTATCTCATTGGGTCATTGAAGGGATTAAAGGCAATAATGTATTGTAAAGCCCCAACATTTTTTTTTAAGATTTTTTTTTTCATTTAAAGATTTATTTATTTATTTGAGAGAGAGAGAATGAGCGAGAGAAAGCACGAGAGGGGGGAGGGTCAGAGGGAGAAGCAGACTCCCCGCCGAGCAGGGAGCCCGATGCGGGACTCGATCCCGGGACTCCAGGATCATGACCTGAGCCGAAGGCAGTCGCTCAACCAACTGAGCCACCCAGGCGCCCTTTTTTTAAGATTTTATTTATTTATTTCACAGAAAGACACAGCGAGAGAGGGGACACAAGTAGGGGGAGTGGGAGAGGGACAAGCAGGCTTCCCGCTGAGCAGGGAGCCCGATGTGGGACTCGATCCCAGGACCCTGGAATCATGACCTGAGCCGAAGGCAGACGCTTAACAACTGAGCCACCCAGGCGCCCCTCCAACATTTTGTTTTTTCCTTATTGCACAAAATAACACTCAAATAAGTTGGGCTTTCTAAATAGATTTGGTTTCTTGCTATAGGTGATAGCTAGATTAGTTAATATGGCTTGGCTCCTTGGGATAGATTTTAAAAAAAATAAATTAGTCCTATCATCATAAAAGTAATACTGAATTCAGCCAATATGGTAGACTAAGTAACAAAATATCTTTTCTCCAAGTGCACACTCCCAGAAATGTTTGGAAATGTTGCCTACCAAAGAGCATTTTCCTCCTCCTACGTGTTCTTTCTTCACTATTGGAAGAGCTCACCTCCCAGGAGAGAGATTAGAAAATGCCCAGATTCACTTTTCCCGCCTCTCTCATGGATAGGATATAGGCAGATCACCCAGTCCTGGCCAATGGGACCTGAGGGAAAGTCTGCAAAGGGACTCTGGGAAAGGTTCCCCACCCTAATAGCAAGGGATGCATGGAAAGAAATGCCCTCTTCCTCTTCTCTATTCAGTGCCATGTCCGCTTCAGCCAGTTTATGACAATGATGAAGACTATCACAGACGGATTGCAGAGGGGAAAGATGGAAATTCTTGGGTCCTTGATGTCATTGTTGAGTCACAAAGTTAACCTAAGAATCTTTAATCTCAGGGCGCCTGGGTGGCTCAGTTGTTAAGCGTCTGCCTTCGGCTCAGGTCATGGTCCCAGGGTCCTGGGATCGAGCCCCACATCAGGTTCCCTGCTCCGCGGGAAGCCTGCTTCTCCCTCTCCCAGTCTCCCTGCTTGTGCTCCCTCTCTCGCTGTGTCTCTCTGTGTCAAATAAATAAATAAAATCTTAAAAAAAAAAAAAGAATCTTTAATCTTGCTGTACATTTAAAGATGCAAAGAGGGTCAGAATCCATTCCATCTCATTAGGATTAGCATCCCAAGCAAGGAAATTATTTTAAAAGTTGGTCTACAATTGATGATATCCACAGGCCCCGCCAGACAAAGTGTGACATATCTCTGTAGAATATTCTATAATCCACTGTCTCCATAGTTTGCCTTTTCCAAATGTCGTATAGTTGTTATCAAACAGTATGTAGCCTTTTTAGATTGGCTTCTTTCGCTACCAGTAATGTCCATTTAAGGTTGTTCCATTTCTTTTCATGGCTTGCTAGCTCATTTCTTTTTAAGCACTGAATAGTATTCCATTGTCTGGATTTACCAGTTTATATATCCATTCCCCTACTGAAGGACATTTTTGGTTGCTTCCAAGTTTTGGCAATTATGAATAAAACTGCTATAAACATCCATGTGCAGGTTTTTGTGTGGATATATATTTTCAACTCCTTTGGGTAAATACCAAAGTGTGTGATTGCTGGATTGTATGGTAAGAATATGTTTATGTTTATGTGAATTGGCCAAACTGTCTTCCAAAGTAGCAGAACAATTCGCATTCCCACCAGCAATGAACAAGAATTCCTGCTTTTCCATAACTTCACCAGAATCCTGATAAAGATCCATCTACATCTACATTGAATCTACAGATGACTTTGGGTGGCATGGACATTGTAATATTAACTCTTCTAATCCATGAACATGCGATAGCTTTCCATTTATGTGTGTCTTCTTCAATTTCTTTTATCAATGTCTTGTAGTTCTGGGTGTATATATCTTTCACTTCCTTGGTTAAATTTATTTTTAAGTATTTTATTGTTTCTGATGCTAAGTGGAATTGTTTCCTTTTCAGATAGTTCATTGTTACTGTGTATAAATGAGACTGAATTTTATATGTTGATTTTGTATCCTGAAACTTTACTGAATTTACTATTTATTTATTATGTAAATAAATTTATTATTTACAGTTTTTGGAGCCTTTTTTTTTTAAAGGAAACTCTACCCTCAATGTGGGGCACAAACTCATGGCCCTGAGATCAAGAGTCTCATGCTCTAAGACTGAGCCAGCCAGGTGCCCCAGTTTTGGGAGTCCTTAGGATTTTTCTATATAGAAGATCATGCCATCAGCAAACAGATAATTTTACTACTTTCTTTCTGATTTGGATGCCTTTTATTTACTTTCCTTGCCTAACTGCTCTGACTAGGACTTCCAGTACTATGGTGAATAGGAGTAGTGAGTGTGGATACACTTGATCTTGATTTTGAGGGAAAGCTTTCAGCCTTCATACCACTGAGTATGATGTGAGCTGTGGGTTTATCATGTATGGCCTTTATTAAGTTGAGGTGTGTTCCTCCCATACCCAGTTTGTTGAGAGATTTTATCACGAAAGGATGTTGAACTTTGTCAAAGGCTTTTTCTGCATCTATTGATATGATCATATGATTTTTATCTTTCATTCTATTAATGTGGTATGTTGTATTTATTGATTTGCATCTTTTCATCCCAAGGATAAATCCCACTTGATGATGGTGTATGACCCTTTTACTGTGTTGTGGAACTCAGTTTGCTGATTTTTGCATCTATGTTCACCAGGGATTTTAGCCTGTAGTTTTCTTTTCTAGTATTATCCTTATCTGGCTTTGATATCAGGGTAATGCTTGTCATAAAATAAGTTTGGTAGTGTTCCCACCTCTTCAGCTTCTTAGATGAGTTTAGAAAGGATTGACACTAATTCTTCTTTAAATATAGAATTTAACCGTGCAGCCCTCTGGTCCCCAGCCTTTTTTGTTGTTGTTGGGACATTCTTGATTACTGACTCAATATCCTTACTTGCTCTTGGTCTTTTCAGATTTTCTTTTTTCATGACTCAGTCTTTTTTTTTAAGATTTAATTATTTATTTATTTGACAGAGAGAGAGAGAGAGAGAAAGCACAAGCAGGGGGAGGGGCAGAGGGAAGGAGAAGCGGGTCCCCCGCTGAGCAGGGAGCCCGATGTGGGACTCCATCTCAGGACCTTGGGATCTGACCTGAGCCGAAGGCAGATGCTTAACTGACTAAGCCACCCAGGCGCCCCCATGACAGTCTTGGCAGATTGTATGTTTCTATGAATTTATCCCTTGTTTTAGATTATCCAATTTGTTGACATGTAATTTTCATAGTAGTCCCTTATCCTTCATATTTCTGTGATATTACTTGCAATGTATCCTCTTTCATTTCTAATTTTATCTATGGGAGTCCTCTCTTTTCTTCTTGGTAAGTCTAGCTAAAGGTTTTTAAAACACATTTATCTTTTCAGAAAACCAACTTTTAGCTTTGTTGATTTCTTCTGGTGCTTTTCTATTTTCTGCTGCATTTATTTCTGCTCTGATTTTTGTTATCTCCTTTCTTTTGCTAACTTTGGGCTTAGTTTGTTCTTGTTTTTCTAGTTCCTTGAGGTGTAAAGTTAGGCTGTTTATTTGAGATCTGTCTTTATTTTTAATGTAGGTATTTATCTTCCTATTAGGGTTGCTTTTGCTGCATCCCATAAGTTTTGGTATGTTGTACTTCCATTTTCATTTGTTTAAAAAACATGTTTATTTTCCTTTTGATTTCTTCTTTGACCCACTGGTTGTTGAAATCCCAGCAAATCAACAGGAAAAGCTACTAGAACCAATAAGCAATTTAGCAAGGGCATTAGATACCTGATCAACATACAAAAATCAATTGTATTTATATTTCCATATAATAGCAATGAACAATCAGAAATGGAAGTGTAAAAAACAATACCACTTATAATAGCACCAAAAAAACCATGACATGGGTGTAAGTCTAACAAACACTGTGTAAAATTTGTATGCTAAAAACTACAAAATACCGATGAAAGAAATAAAAGAAGACTGAGGCAAATGGCAAGATATACATTGTTTCCAGATTAGAAGACTCAATATTATTAAGATGTCAATTCTTCCTGAAGAGATTTATAGATTCAATACAATCCATTTCAAAATTCCAGCAGGAATTTTGGTAGACATTAAGTCAATTCCTTTTTTTTTACATTTTTAAATTTTTTTAAATTTAAATTCAATTAATTAACATATAATGTATTATTGGTTTCAGAGGTAGAGGTCAGTGATTCATCAGTCTTATATAATACCTAGTGCTCATTACATCACGTGTCCTCCTAATGTCCAGCACCCAGTTACCCCATCCTCTCACTCCCCTCCTCTCCAGGAACTTTCAGTTTGTTACCTATGATTAAGAGCCTCTTACGGTTTGTCTCCCTCTCTGGTTTCATCTTCTTTTATTTTTTCCTCACTTCCTCTATGTTCCTTTGTTTTGTTTCTTAAATTCCACATATCAGTGAGATCATATAATTGTCTTTCTCTGATTGACTTATTTCACTTAGCATAATACCCTCTAGTTCCATCTAGGTTGTTGCAAATGGCAAGATTTCATTTTTTGATGGCTGCATAATATTCCATTGTATATATATATACCACATCTTCCTTATCCATTCATCTGTTGATGGACATCTGGGCTCTTCCCATAGTTTGGCTATTGTGGACATTGCTGTTATAAACATTGGGGTGCAGGTGCCCCTTCAGATCACTACATTTGTATCTGTGGGGTAAATACCCAGTAGTGCAATTGCTGGGTCGTATGGTAGCTCTATTTTCAACTTTTTGAGGAGCCTCCATACTGTTTTCCAGAGTGGCTATACCAGCTTGCATTCCCACCAACAGTGTAAGAGAGTTCCCTTTTCTCTGCATCCTCACCAACATTTGTTCTTTCCTGACTTGTTAATTTTAGCCATTCTGACTGGTGTGAGGTGATATCTCATTGTGGTTTTCATTTGTATTTCCCTGATGCTGAGTGATGTGGAGCATTTTCAGGTGTCTCTTGGCCGTTTGGATGTCTGCTTTGGAGAAATGTCTGTTCATGTCTTCTGCCCATTTCTTGATTGGATTATTTGTTCTTTGGGTGTTGAGTTTGATAAGTTCTTTATAGATTTTGGATACTAGCCCTTTATCTGATATGTCATTTGCAAATATCTTCTCCCATTCTGTCAGTTGTCTTGGTTTTCTCGACTGTTTCCTTTGCTGTGCAAAAGCTTTTTATCTTGATGAAGTCCCAATAGTTCATTTTTTGCCTTTGTTCCCCTTTCCTTTGGAGATGTGTCTAGGAAGAAGTTGCTGCGGCCAAGGTCAGAGAAGTTGCTGCCTGTTTTCTCCTCTAGGATTTTGATGGATTCCTGTCTCACATTGAGGTCTTTCATCCATTTTGAGTCTATTTCTGTGTATGGTGTAAGGAAATGATCCAGTTTCATTCTTCTGCGTGTGGCTGTCCAATTTTCCCAACAACATTTGTTGAAGAGACTGTCTTTTCTCCATTGGATCTTCTTTCCTGCTATGCTGAAGATTAGTTGACCACAGAGTTGGGGGGCCATTTCTGGGCTCTCTATTCTGTTCCATTGATCTATGTGTCTGTTTTTGTGCCAGTAGCATACTGTCTTGATGATTACAGCTTTGTAATAGAGCTCGAAGTCCAGAATTGTGATGCCACCAGTTTTGGTTTTCTTTTTCAACATTCCTTTGGCTATTTGGGGTCTTTTCTGCTTCCATACAAATTTTAGGATTATTTGTTCCAGCTCAGTGAAAAGAGTTGATGGTATTTTGAGGTATTTTGATAGGGATTGCATTGAAAGTGTAGATTGCTCTAGGTAGCATAGACATTTTTTTTAAAGATTTTATTTATTTATTTGACAGAGAGAGAAAGCATGAGCAGGGGGAGTGGGAGAGGGAAAAGCAGGCTCCCCGCCAAGGAGAGAGCCCGATGCAGGACTTGATTCCAAGACCCTGGGATCATGACCTGAGCCGAAGGGAGACACTTAACCATCTGAGCCACCCAGGGGCCCAGTAGCATAGACATTTTAACAATATTTTTTCTTCCAATCCATGAGCATGGAACGTTTTTCTATTTCTTTGTGTCTTACTCAGTTTCTTTCATGAGTGTTCTATAGTTTTCTGAGTACAGATCCTTTGCCTCTTGGTTAGGGTTATTCCTAGGTATCTTATGGTTTGGGGAGCAATTGTAAATGGGATCGACTCCTTAATTTTTATTTCTTCTTTTTCATTGTTAGTGTATAGAAATGCAACTGATTTCTGTGCATTGATTTTATATACTGCCACTTTGCTGAATTCCTGTATGAGTTCTAGCAATTTTGCAGTGGAATTTTTTGGGTTTTCCACAGAGTATCATGTCATCTGCAAAGAGTGAGAGTTTGACTTCTTTGCCAATTCTGGTGCATTTTATTTCTTTTTGTTGTCTGATCGCTGAGGCTAGGACTTCTAGTACGGTGTTGAACAGCAGTGGTGATAGTGAACATCCCTGCCATGTTCCTGACCTTAGGGGAAATGCTCTCAGTTTTTCTCCATTGAGAAGGATATTTGCTATGGGCTTTTTGTATATGGCTTTTATGATATTGAGGTATGTTCCCTCTATCCCTACACTGTGAAGAGTTTTAATCAAGAAAGGATGCTGTACTTTGTCAAATGCTTTTTCTGCATCTATTGAGAGCATCATATGGTTCTTGTTCTTTTATTTATGTAGTGTATCACATTGATTGACTTGTGGCTGTTGAACCACCCTTGCAGCCCAAGAATAAATCCCACTTGGTCATGATGAATAATCCTTTTAATGTACTGTTGTATCCTATTGGCTAGTATCTTGGTGAGAATTCTTGCATCCATGTTCATCAGGGTATTGTTCTGTAAATCTTCTTTTTGGTGGGGTCTTTGTCTGGTTTGGGGATCAATGCTGGCCTCACAGAGAGAGTTTGAAAGTTTTCCTTCCATTTCTATTTTTTGAAACAGCTTCAGAAGAATAGGTATTGATTCTTCTTTAAATGTTTGGAAGAATTCCCCTGGGAAGCCATCCGGCCCTGGACTCTTGTTTGTTGGGAGATTTTTGATTACTGCTTCAATTTCCTTGCTGGTTATGGGTCTGTTCAAGTTTT